>NC_141694.1:655858497-656575997 GCF_964263255.1 Lissotriton vulgaris | reverse complement strand
TATTAACTCTGCAACCAAGAAACTTGGCAGAGCTTAGTTAGATAGGTTGGAGGCAACGGCAACTGAAAAGGGTATACTACGTAATGTTCAGTATGGATTTAGACAATATTTGGGGACCACAGAACAATGTTTGAATCTCCATCTTATAATTAACAAGTGCACAAAAGTGAAGAATGGCTGTTAACATTCGGCTTTCATGGATCTGGGGTTGGAGCGACTGCTAGTTCATTTTTTGATTCAATTACACACAGATTTGTCTGGGTGGACTAGGTATGGGCCTAACGTAAAGTTTACACCCCCTTTTTAAATTGGGCAGGTGTTAGACAAGGATGTGTGCTTGATCCCATTCTCTATTGTCTCTACATTAATGTAAAAAGCTGACTTTTATGTAGTAGTGTCAGTGTAAAGGCACACCATGCAAAAAGTCTAAACAACCATAATTGATTTACAAGGCTTACTTTAATAATACCAAATGCTCTGTTTGTGGTAGTGTGGTCGAGCAGCTTAGGCTTACCATAGAGGAGTGTTAAGCATTTTTTGTATGCACACAGTCAATAAATGGTTCACACACTCAAGATGAAACCTGAGACCAAGTTATAAAAAAAGCAACATTTTATATAATTTTAGACACCAAGATCTTTAGAATAACTTTTGTACTTTCGAAGATATCAATTTTACAAAACAAAAAAGCAAAAATACTTGATAAACGGTTTTTGAGGAATGAGCCTCGAATGCTACAATATTAACCTGCAGGAGGAAAACACAGGTAGCAAAACAATATCTGCAGCTGAGGTTCAGAGGTGCCCTTTTGGACTTCAGGTGCTAGGGGGCCAAGGTCCAAAGAACCATCAATTCGCTAGGACCCCTAGGTTAAGTGGGCGTAGTCTGGAGTCGTAAACCCATGCTGTGAGACTCGGTTCAGTGATGCTTGGCTGACTGACCACTTGCGTTTGAGGCTCTCACGGTTGCTGGTCAGTCCTCCAGTGGGAAGTAAAAACAAGACAGCAGAGCCAATCTGGTATTAGATCTTGTCGGTCCTGAAGTCCCGCTTCCTGCAAGAAGGCTTCCGAGGTGGGGGTGTCCGGCTGGACGTACAACAAGCCTAGGCTAATGCAAATGCCCTGGCACTCAGGGTATTGGTGCAGAGGGAGTTCCAGGCGGGTCTAGCATCTCGATACTCGGTGAAGATACGGGGCTGATGTTCTAGAGCCACATCGATCTCCTCCTGTTGTGCTGCTACTACGGTGGGCCCGATGGCCAACAACAAGGTGCATTGGACAAGTACGGTAGGGGCCTACGAATGCAGTGGGAAGGCTTCTCCACCTCAAGAAAGATGCTAGATGGTTGGCAAAGTACTGGACTGTCTTTCCAGTCTTGGGGAGGATGCACAGCTGCAGGACGAGTCGGGTCTTACTGTCAATGTACCAGCAGCCATGCAGGGTTTGGCACCAATTTAGTTGCAGGTCCTCAGTGCTTGCAGCGTTGGCTCTTCTTTGTCCTTCTTCTGTACACAGGTAATCGAATCGGTCTTTCTGGCGTTGGGGGGACCCCCTAAAAACTCAATTTAGGGGAGCATATAGTAGTAGCCAATGATCTACCTACCACTGGACTGACTACAACCCCTGTATAACCACTTCCTGTGGGAAGTGGGCATATCTCTGACCCAGAAGTCCTAATTTTCACCAAAAATACGATGGTGAAAAACCTATCTGGCTGTCCAGTCCAGGTAGCACACTTTAGGGGTGTGACTAATCTGCAAGTTAAACACGCCTCCTGAATATCTAATTTCCCACCTGCTCTGGTGCCAAATGGGCCTGAGGGCAGGGGATGGCATTCCTCAGGTCTGGGGGAAGCCATGGTTGCATTTCAAAGTCGGCCAAGGCTTTGAAGCCTCTGGCCTTGAGATGATAATTCACTCGCCATCCTCCTAGAGGAAGTGGGGACAACCTCTGCTGAGCAGACATTGTTTCTGACCTCTGAGATCATGGGGTGCTAAAGCCCTTGCCAGCTGGATTATAATTAATATTTGTCTTCTTTTAGGGAAAGAACACTGGCATTGGGGTCTGGAAACCAGGGACTCTATGCACTTCCATCAAAAAGCATCAATACCAGTGAGCAAAAAGTGGGGGTGACCATGTCAAAAAGAGGCACTGTCATACAATTAACAAGCTTGAATATTGCTTGTTGAGGGTCAACGGTCACACACCTTAGGTGGGGATTAGACCCATCCCTGTACTAATGTACGTAGTTGACTGTGTTTAGAACTATGGTAGGTCGGAAGAGGTTATTAGATAATTTTGCCCAGTTCATGAATGACTTGGATTTGTCCATCAATGCCTCCAAATCCTACACCATGGTAAGCAGTCGACAGAGAAGTAAAGCGAAATCGAATTATGTTAAAAATATAAGATGATTATGTGTGTCCGCGTTGAAGTATTTATGGATTTCTTTTGATGATAAAGGTACCTGGGCACCCTTAGTGAAAGTCAGGAAATCACAGCTAGAACAGTTTATAGCTGAAATTTTCAGGTTTTCTGCCAATCCGGGCTCTCGTCCACCAGACATGAGGATTTATATTTACAGGGCCAATTGTGTTTCGGCTGTCACTTTTGAGGTTGGGATCTGAGGTGTTAGAGACCTCCAGGTGAGCATTTCCTCCTTTTTGCCTTGCCCCAATTTGCGATACTAGACTGCTTGAGGAATGAAAATGTTTGTAATATTTCATGGCAGATGTGTTTTAAAGAGCAATTTCCTACTACCTCGCCCATGTGATTCTGTATCTTCACAATCTATGCTGCATTCCTTGCTTTTTTCTAACCTCTGTATAGTTCAAATAAGAATGTTTTAAGTACCCTTATTGAAGTCTCTAAATACAAGGAAATATAGACCTGCACTGCTGTGCCAACAACTTTTGAAAATTGAATTAGTCTGTTTAATGGTACACAAATATATTTTGGCTGCTGTCAGGTTAAAAAGCATGGTTGGTAGATGTTACTGTTTAATGGACATAGTTTAACTGTTATGTGAATATTGGCTTCAGGACTTGCGCTTATGTTTAATTATTTGTTTCTGGCTGTGTCAGGAGTTTGTGAAATGAGAAATGGAATGAGGCATTTATAGAGCTCTGCATATATCCAGAGGTGTCTAGGCGCAACCTTCAGATTGATGGGACTGTGTAGGGTTACCTAGGACTCACCCTCTAAAGAGCCAAGTTTTCAGACCCTTTTTGAATTTTAAAAGAATAGTTTATCTTTTTAGTACTATTGGCATGAAGTTCCAAAGTCTGGTTGTGGTATAGGTGAAGCTCCTGCCACCCCATTTGACTTTTTGCGATCTGGGA
This sequence comes from Lissotriton vulgaris, assembly GCF_964263255.1. Classification (NCBI taxonomy): domain Eukaryota; kingdom Metazoa; phylum Chordata; class Amphibia; order Caudata; family Salamandridae; genus Lissotriton; species Lissotriton vulgaris. Next base: position 656,572,657 of record NC_141694.1, on the reverse strand, counting down.
GTGACAAGGTTACCACTTTCAGCTGATCTAAGGGATCAGATATTGTGACATCTGCTCCAGCCCTAGTCCATGCAAAGATTTAAATGCTATGCATGAGGTTTTGAACTGGACACGCTTAGCAACTGGCAGCCAGTGCAATTGTGTCAGGGCCTTAGAGGCTGAATCAAATCTTGTAATCCCCAGAAGGACTCGAGCTGCAGCGTTTTGTGCCATCCGGAGCTTGTGAATGCTTTGCTTTCTTGCACTGGTGACCTGGGCGTTACAATAGTCCAGCCTAGATGAAATAAGTGCGGGAACCACTTTTTCATTAAATCAGAAGGAATAAGAGGAAGTATTTTCCTCAAAGATTTGAGAATGAAGAAGCAAGCAAGCAGAGGCCGTGTGGTTAATTTGAGCTTCAAATGTCAATTTGGTGTCAAATAGTACACCTACATTTTTTGCTTTATTTGTAGGGGTTGGCAAAGGGCCAAGTTGAGAAGGCCACCAGCTGTCTGCCCAGTTTGATGAGCTATTTTACGGAAGAGAAGTACTTCGGTGTTGGAGGAGTTATGTTTTATACAATTGTCTAACATTCAATTGCCTATAGAACACATGCAGTCATGGAATCTGACTGCAGTTGAGTTTGATGAGCTAGTAACGGAGACAATTATCTGTGTGTCATCGGCGTAGGACACCAAGACAAAGCTGTAGTTTTTCACTAATTTGGCCAGAGGGGTGACATACAGTTTAAACAGTGTCAGGCTCAGGGAGTATCCCTGAGGTACGCCACAGGAAAGTGAAAAGGAGAGGGGCGAGGGGGGCGTAGACTCCAAGGGCCACCACTTGGAAGCGATCTGGTAGAAAGGAGCACAGCAGGAAGAGCGCTTTATCCCAGACCCCAAGTGAGACTAGACGGTCAACCGGCACCTCATTGCCTACCGTATCAAAAGCCACTGATATGTCTAAGAGGATCAGGGCAGTGCTCCCCCTACCAGCCAAGGTTTGTCTCAGCTCTTCAGTGGCAGTAATCAAGGCTAGCTCTGTGCTATGATGGGCGCAAAATCCATCTTAAGAAGAGTCAAGAATAGCGTATTGGAAATAAAGGTGGATAGTTCCACGTTGGTGGCTTTTCCTATTACCTTTGCGAGCAAAGGAAGTCGCAAAATTGGCCTATGGTTATGGGTAGCATTAGCATCCAGATTGGACTTTTTCAATAGCGGTAGTATGGATGCCCTTTTCCATTCAGTGGGAAATCGCCCTAACGTGAGCATTAGGTTGAACATAGGCGTGAGGGAAGTGGCTTTGATCTCTGGGGACAGATGTATAATTCTCGGTGGGCATGGGTCAGAGGGAGATCCGGATTTGACTTCGGAGTTAATTTTTAGTGTCTGATCCACAGTGAGGGTGGTAAATGACGAGAGCATCAGCATTGCCATGCAGGATTGAGAAGGCAAAGAAGGATGTAATTTGTTTGTTGTTTGCGCACTGTATTATACTATGAAATATTTCTTGAAATATATTGAAATTTTAACTGCTGATGTACTTTTATGGCTTAGCCTAGCTGAATAAAGTAATATTTGACTATGCATTCATGAGTGGTTGGTCATTAGTCATCAGGCTATTAACGCTCTCCTACCGGTGTAACATAGGCCTCCTGAAGCCTCCCAGGATGCCTATATTGTTCAATGGAGGCAACCCATTCAGCCCACAACCAATGAAAATCTGAGATATAGGAGACTTGGGCGCCCCTATTAACAAGCTGCAGGGTGGCCCCAACACTTTGCATTATGCCACTGCCGCTATGAACCCCAGCAAACAGACAATTAGTGCAGTTTCTTTTCTCTCTAACACAACAAATATATTTCGTACTATGGTATACCAATAGAAACAAATGGTGCACTTAAGATCACTGAAGGTTGCATTTTTTTGTTAAAAGAAGACTTAAGTAAAGACCATTATTTTCCACAGATTGAGGCAAATGAACAAATCTCATGTTTTGCTTATAGTGATCGTCACTTTAATGGCATCAACACTCAACATCGTTCATGACTATGGGATTATGGAAGATATGTAATGGGATGCATCAGAATGATCTTATTTTGAAATTTCTTGTGCTGCCGTCAACGGCTCTACTGCACAACATGTAAGACAAAGGTTGTTAAAAAAAAGAAAAAAACACTCAACATTGTGTGTGCCTTCTAATCTCACTGGTCGCTAACTTTGACATCCCTGTCTTATCACCCTTCTCCCCAAAGACATTCCTCTTTGAAGTGGACAGTTTCATCTCTTTGGAGAATTCATCAAGGTACTCTTGTGTTTGTAGAAAACTGAGGTCGTTGGAGGTCACTTCTTTAAGAGCTTTTTTCCTCTTTGAGAGCTCAAAACTTCTAAACAAATACTTTACACCACAGAGAAATGTCATTTTCATGTTGGCATCAATGGTGTCTAGAGACTACTACTTACTCGCGATCTTTATTATCATAGGTAGTTTATCATCATTCACTCAGTCCTTTCAATTCCCCCAGCTTAATGTGCACTTATAGAAATTGTACATAAGTGAATGGAGCTGAAATCTGAACATCGGTCTCAACGTTCATTTTTACCATCTCGATTTCACAGTATTTAGTCCCTCCCTACATGCTCTTCCAACTGAAGTGGATTAATATAGTTCAATCTCTCTTTTTGCAACTGAGATAATCCACTACCTTCGGACCAGACTGTCCTGTCTAATATCCGTGGTGAAATACCATTATATATAGCCTGGTCTGGTGGCTCAGTGGACTAATGCGTCTCCTGCAGGGGCCTGTGTTTTGAGGAAAATTGAATTTTATATGGCCCAGTATGTCCCCTATCGTGTACCCCAACGTTCAATGTATGTGCATGACATCCATGCATTTTCCCTCCATGGCCAAAATGAAGACGCAATTGCATTTGCGTCCAACGTTACCATGTCATCTACCAGGCCCTCCTTGAATGGAGCGATAATTCAGCCTTAAAGCCTACGTTGCCAATGCATTTACATGGTATACGTTTTAACATCGAGAAGCACACGTTTTCAGGCTCAGCCGAGCCAGGCCCTGAATTCTGGCTCCGAACCTCTTCTGTCTCAGAAAGCTGCAGTTTAGGTATGCATCCCTGACCTCTACCTTACTTCCTGCCCAGGCAAGCGGTGCCCGGCTCGGCCTGGCCTGCCTGCCAAGACGGTATTTTGCCTACAGTTATCTGCTCAGCCTCCGCAAAAACACATTCCAGTCTAGTGAAATAGGAAAACATGTTCCTGGCTGCAGAGCAAAAGGCCCGGCCTTCCTGTCTCTTTGCAAGTAATTTACTGTACCCGTTGCCATAGTAGGCCCATGGCCCCGCGCATTGCACGAAGACACGTATGCACCCACTAGCATTCAGTGATGAATGGCCTCTGTCCGAGAGACCTTTTGTTTCAGACAACACATCCTCCAAACACAAGATATCAGATATGCTATAGGTGCAGGTCGTTCTGACATCCCAGACATCAGTCTCCTCTACTAGTGCTAAAGTCAAGTCCCCCAGCTCTCCCCAGTTACACGTCAATACCACGTCATGCCCGGTTGCGCGCGCATATGTGGTAAAGGTTTCTGCTGACCCTGCAGATTTTCTCTATGCATCCACCCACCTGTGACACTTCTGTGACGTCTCCATCACACACCTCCGTGTACGCCCTGTACACGCCTTCTTTCACGCCCATATGTTCTTATCTCTCTCTTTTCACTTGTTACGCCTACTGTATTCAATGCAACTGTACAGTTTTACTATATATAATGCGTGATGTTATTAAAATGTTGAATATCCCTTCCTGAACCCTAGTGGTGATGGAACCCGATGTCCAGTGACTCGAGCCACTTAATTAAAGCCCGTATGACTCAGATACCACGGACTCTGCCTCTCATTTATTGAGCTATCCTTATTGTCATTTAATGTATAGAAAAATAGTCCCGGTAATTTTATTTACCACAGTTTAATCTCATTGGTCACAGGTTCAAATCCCGGCGGGTCCACTCAGCCTTTCATCCATCTGAGGTCGATAAAATGAGTACCATTGAGTTGGGTAACAACAAACATCTGTTATTCAGCATTAAGATACCCCTAGTGGTGAACGTGCACTTTACAAATACACATGTTATGTTATATATTGCAAGCATTTACATGCAACATCCAATGCATACAAACTGATTGAAATGCCCCATGCATTCAGCCCCACTGCCTCCTTGAACTAGCGCATACAAGTCATTCCACTCATCCTTACGACCATTAGCATTTTATAAATAGGTAATAATAATTATAAAGTTCTTCATGCCCTGCGACACTGAAGTACTGATCAACAGTCATCTACAGTGTTACTAATGCAGATACGATCTTCAGTTTGGCACAGCAAAGAAAAAAAAATATTCCACAGCTTTACAGCATGGCTTGATGTAGTTTTAAACTAGAACTTCTGGAAGCTAATTAGATTAAATTCTGTGTACTGACATCAAGGACCGATTCGTTACTTAGAGCTTATATCATTAATTCATTAGACATGGGGTACTTCTAAAGAGGGTTCTGCAAGCCCAGGTTACTGTTTTAAACTATATACTCTGGCTCTGAGTACAAGCCAGTGCAACTCCCTAACAAATGTCAATATATCACATCTCGGAAGACCGTCAGCAGCCCGTGGAAACAGCATTCTAGAAGAACTCCTTTGTGAGGCGGTGCCAAGTATAGGAGCACTGCCAAAATCTTTTTAGCACCGACATTTGATCCAAGTAAGTTGCTTCTTTCAGGTTCCTTCATAAGCGTTCTACCCCCTTTTTTTAGTCATTTTAAATGATAATCCAATAATGAAGTAACGGAATTCACATCCTTGGACAAGGCTTTTTGAACATGACAACCAGTGGTCTTTACTTTTACTATATTCTATATTTCCACATCCAACTGTCCTTTTCTTTTTAATTTCATAGTGGACATGGTATAATTTTGTTTCAGTAATGGCAGTCTTATTCTGTTTGTACCTTACATAGAGAATGTTAATGGACCTTGAGAGATCAGGCGTTTAGGTTGGTCATTTTAGTAGTGAATTTGAGATGTTAGTGTGCAAATATAAGAAGATGGACACAATGTGAAGTCTCAGTAATTTCTTTAGAACTATTTTCCAAGTGTGGTAGGTAAGGGAATTTTGGTGAAGGTTATGTTGTTTCATTTCAGCTTATATTTTTCTCTGGACTACTGGGATGACTGAAATAATATCCATGGGACGCTGGGCGACCTGACTTCGGGTCGCTCCCCACGCCGCACGGCTCCCCCCAGGTGCACGTGTCTCGTGTCCCTCCCGCTGCTGCTGCCGAGGGTTCGCCGCCCCTGGTGACTGCCTGGCTTCATAACTAACCTTTTTCTTTTTCTGCCTCAGTTTTTCTCCCACAAGTGTATTTTTCATTTAGTATTGTATTGTTGCCTTGTTTGTTGATTCTGGTCTCTCTGCCTAGGCGCTCCTTCTCGCGCCACTGCCCCTCAGCCCCCCCGCCACCCGCTTACCGCAGCTGCTCCCCTGCGGCCCGCCCCCTTTTTGCCTTCTGTCTCCCTGCCTTAGTCCATTGGCCGCCCCGCTCCCGCCTCCCAGCTGCTCCTCCCTCCCACTTCGCCTCTTATGGAGGGCGCTGCGAGATGCGCAGCGTGCGCGCCGCCAGCGCGCAAAGTCAAGCCCGTATGAGCCCGTCTGCGCCTGGACCGCGCCCAGCGCCAGGACCCCTGAGTCCCGCGCCCCCCGCAACACCAGACGGCTCTACGACTCCAGCACCCTCCACGCACTCAACACCAGACGAGACCACCCCTGCTACCGGGCCAACCCAAAGCGCTCCCAAGGGCCCTTCACCTGCCGGAACTGCAGCTTCACCAGCATCCAGCCCTCCAAACCACCAGCCAGAGAACCCAACGACCTCCGCTGCATCCTCCTCAACAACCGCTCCGCTCGCAAGCACGCCATCGAACTCTGGGACCTCCTAGACTCCACCGCTCCCGACGTCCCCTTTCTGACGGAGACCTGGCTGAACGCCACCTCAGCACCAGACATCTCCATAGCCATCCCACAGGGCTACAAGATGTCCCGCAGAGACCGCACCAACGGAGTTGGAATCGCCATCCTCCACAAAGACACCCTCAGAGTCTCGACCAACACCGACGACACCCTCACCACCGCCGAGCACATGTACTTCCAGATCCACACCGACCCCAACATCACCCTCAGAGGAACACTCGTCTACAGACCACCTGGACCACGACCACAGTTCTGCGACACCATCGCCGACCTCGTCGGCACCCGCGCCCTCGCTTCCACGGACTACATCCTCCTCGGGGACCTGAACTTCCACCTCGAGAACAACAACGACGCCAACTCCCCCGCCCTGATCGACAACCTTGACAACCTCGGACTCAAACAGCTCATGATGACACACATCCACGCAGCGGGACACATGCTGGACCCCATCTTCTCCACAAGCCCCCACGTCTCCAACCACACCACCGAACCCCACTGGACCGACCACAGATGCGTCGACTTCACCTTCAGAAAACCCACCACACACCTCCGCACCCAACAGCTACCACGTCGCTGCTGGGGCAAGATCACCAAAAACCAACTGGCTACCACCCTCGCCCTGAGACCACCCACCGACCATCCTCAAACAATGGATTAACGACTGCGCCAACACCCTCGCCCCTCTCAAGACCTCCACAAACGACCACACCTACAAAAAAGCTGCATGGTTTACCGAAGACCTCCGGATCTCCAAGCGCACCTGTCGGAAGCTGGAGAAGAAATGGCTCCACGACGAACACCGGACAGCCACACAGCCCACAACGCCACCTGCAGACACCACCAACTCATCAGGACCGCCAAGAGGACCGCCTTCAAGGACCGCTTAGACAACAACGCCCACAACACCAAAGAGCTCTTCAGCATCGTGAAAGAACTCTCTAACCCCAGCTCCAACACCAACGACATCCCACCATCGCAAGACTTGTGCGACTCCCTAGCTACCCTCTTTCACCGTAAGATCGCCGACATCCACGACAGCTTCAACTCCGACACCCCCGCACCCACCACCACCCCTGCGATCACCACCCGCACCAGACGCCTGACTGCCTGGTCCCACGTCAGCGACGAAGATACCATCAAAACCATGAACTCCATCCACTCCGGATCCCCATCCGACCCCTGCCCTCACCACGTCTTCAACAAAGCCAGCACAACCATCGCACCCCACCTCCGGAAAACAATCAACAGCTCCTTCAAAAGAGCAACCTTCCCGCAAAGCTGGAAGCACGCCGAGATCAACGCCCTTCTGAAGAAGCCCAAGACGGACCCCAAAGACCTCAAGAACTTCCGACCCATCTCCCTGCTCCCATTCCCGGCGAAAGTGACAGAGAAGATTGTCAACAAACAGCTAACCCGCTACCTCGAAGACAACAACATCCTGGACCCTTCCCAATCCGGTTTTCGCAGCAACCACAGCACTGAGACCGCCCTCATCGCCGCCACTGATAACATCAGGATCCTGATGGACAAAGGAGAAACAGCTGCCCTTATCCTCCTGGACCTATCAGCAGCCTTTGACACGGTCTGCCACCGAACCCAATCAGCACGCCTCCTCGACGCCTGGCCTGGACCACGTCCTTCCTCTCCGGCAGAACCCAGAGCGTCCGCCTTCCACCCTTCCTCTCAAAAACCACCGAGATCATCTGTGGCATCCCACAGGGATCCTCCCTCAGCCCGACGCTGTTCAATATCTACATGGCACCGCTCGCCCACGTCGCACGACAACATAACCTCAACATCATCTCCTACGCCGACGACACCCAGCTGATCATATCCCTCACCGAAGATCCCCTCACTGCCAAAGCCAACCTCCACAGAGGAATGAAGGCCGTAGCCGACTGGATGAAGGACAGCAGACTCAAGCTGAACTCAGACAAGATGGAGGTCCTCATTCTCGGACCCACCACATCAGCCTGGGCCGACTCTTGGTGGCCCACATCGCTAGGTGCAGCCCCAGAACCCACAGACCATGCACGCAACTTGGAGGTCATCCTCGACTCCTCCCTCTCCATGACCAAGCAAGTCAACGCCATCTCCGCATCCTGCTTCAACACCCTCTGAATACTCCGAAGGATCTTCAAATGGTCCCCCCAGACACGAGAAAAACCGTCACCCACGCCCTCGTCACCAGCAGACCCGACTACGGGAACGCCCTCTACTCAGGAAAAACAACCAAGCTCCTGAGACGATTACAACGAATCCAGAATGCCTCGGCACGACTGATCCTGGACGTTTACCGACACAGCCACATCACACTTCACTTGAGAGGCCTGCACTGGCTCCCCGTCAACAAGAGGATCACCTTTAATAAATTAATTAATTAATTTTTAAGCTTGAAAAGCGCACCTTTACCCGTAGGTTTCCTGGCGCTGTATAACGCTGGGGAACCTGTCCTGGCTTTCCCTGTGAGATGGTCCCTATTGGGCACCCCCAAGGTGAAACCAGGCATCCCCGGCTTTGATGGGGCCGTTTGTGGAGATTAAGCAAGCTATTGCCCAGAGTTGCTGAGTGGAACCCATGGTTAAAGTGGCACCGAAGGCGAGATTTATCGAGCCCGCTGACATTAGCCCAACACCCTGCCGTGTCGGGAATTGAACCCTGGTCCCGGGCCGACCTCTGCTTCTGGGTCTGCCGCCTCTAACCAGTGAGCCACACTACTCCACTCCACCTTCAAGCTCCTCATCTACGAACACAAGGCACTAAACAACACCGGACCTACATACCTCAACAACCAACTCAGCTTCCAAACCCCCCACCCGAAGTCTCCGCTCAGCCAACCTCGCCCTCGCCACAGTTCCCTGCATCCGGAAATCCACCGGCGGCGGCAGATCCTTCTCCTACCTCGCCGCCAAGACCTGGAACACTCTCCCCACCAGCCTACGACAGACCCAGGACCTGCTGGCCTTCAGAAGACTTCTCAAGACCTGGCTATTCGATCAGTAGCAGCCCCCCCCCCACCCCCCCCCCCCAGCGCTTTGAAACCCTCACGGGTGTGTAGCGCGCTTTAGAAATGCAGTAATTGATTGATTGATTGATTCTCGTTCACCTCTCCCTGGATAATTCTAACATTTAGGCAGTTAGAGACATTCAGAAAGCGTGTAATGTGCTTTAAGTTCATGCTTCTTCTTAAATGTCGTTGCGTCTCAGTCAGTGGAAAACACTGAGACATGGATCTAGGACAGGTGTTGCGTCCCCAGTATTGTGGTACCAGATTTTACTGTCCATTCTATGATATTTGCACTCTAGCTCAAAACCCTACTTACTTCAGATCGATGTGGGTAAGGGTACTTGCACAGTCAACATGTGAATTGGGGAAACGCAGTATAGATGAATTAAAGCAACAATCTTAAAAACTCATCATTCCAAAATGGTAAAAACGTAAAACTGCTTCTAACACAAAGCATTTGGGAGAGCTATTTAAATACAGGAAAATAATCATCTGTGTATTTAAGAACTAGAAAAACCTATGCGCAAGATCAAGGCCTCATTTTGCTTTTACCACTGCAGGATCTTTAAAACAACCTTAAATTATCTTAATCAGGAAGCCAGAGTACAACTGGTAGGTATTATTACAACCCCCTTTTGGCACTGCAGTAATGCTCTCTATCTAGGGCTACCAAAACATATGAGTAGGGAATAACATGGCAACAAATACCACCATCAAGATGTTTCAGAGCACTGCAAACACCAGGTGTTCCAAACAGCAAGCTCTGCCGGGCTTGATATAGGGCTCTCTGAAGAATAAAAGGCTGGAAAAGCAAGATGCAGAACAGTATGGTTTAGGCGAGACCATTGACAATACCCTCACTTAGACTATTTAACGCATAAGGAACCTCTCTACCGTCACCCTGGTAATGCTGCAGTCATCACAGTACTTAGAGGACCAAATGGTGTGGAAATTGGTATCAGAATCCATGATGCTATACCTTACTTTGCAGGGCATATCCAGACAGACTAAAAGAGAAGCCAAACTTCTTCAGTGTCCACAACAGTTGCAATGAAGTGTTTACTGTGTCGAGGGAGATAGCATTGTGCTCAGACAGTGACACTGGGACTACCTTACAACGAGGATCTCCTTCCATGGCCCTTTCCAGGACTGTTCGTGCCAGATTGAAGTGAATACAGTAGGAACCATAGTACGTGAAGGGTGCTGTGTCTGCTAAGAAAAGCCTGCACGAGTATGGACTGGCTGGAAACTGAAGGCGGACAGACCATGCTCAACCATTAATGCTTCACATTTCTTGCAGCAGGGTTCAAGATAGGACAAGAGGCACAACCTTTAACATGTCCAGCTTTTTTGGATGGCAGCAGGCCGAACAAGGGTAGTCAGGTAAACCCCCTGCGCTGTGCAAATATACTTTCGTTAGTGGGGATGTTGATATTTGAATGTTCAGAACCCTAACTTGCTACAAATTCTATAGGTCTATAGCTGAAACGTATGCATATTGTTAGGCCGGTTACTGCAATATGCACTACACACATTTGAAATGGCAGGTGACAAAAGAATAAAGTGACTATTTTAGTCACTTTATAACAAATACAGAAACAGGCTGCAACAACAACTGAGGTTGAGTGGTGAAAGTAGGACAGAAAAGTGTGCCGGTTTGTCAATGCCCTGTTTAGTGCACCTTTCTTCCAGTATACAGTTTGTGCCTTTCTTTAACCGAAACAGGTGTTCTTTATTAAACTCATGCGTGAGACCAACTACAGCAGCAGAGGGTCAGATGGCGAAGTGAGGAGGGTGGTGAGTAAGTCTGTTGATGTGTGTTTTAGTGTCCTCCTGACTCAACAGTGCACCCAGAATGTCTGTACCCTTCTAGCCACATAAGTGTTATATATGAGACCCTTGTGTGTGACCTGCAGTAGCATAAGCGGGAAAAATGGTCAGATGGGGGTAGTACGTGTGGCCAGAGAAAAAGTTTCTTTGTGTACGAGTGTGTGCATGTGTTTCAGTGTCGTGTTTAGAGTAGGATGTGTTTTTATGAGACTAATGTATATGTTTCATTACGCCATCGTCTCTCCTTACTAACCTACATGCAACGCTTATATCCCACAGGCTGAGTTAATTTATTCTCCAGTGTCTGTGTGTGCGTGCCTTTCCATAGCCCCAAGTCTTCACTCTCTGCTAGGTCTTTGTGTGATCTTTGACACACCAGAAGCGTGTGCCCTTTATTAAAACTCATCAGGTGCCCTTTAATAGCTGTTGTTTTGGTATGAGTGTACAAGTAAATGTGTGTTTTTCTCCAAATGTGAATGCATGTGTTTGCAGCTCCACTGCATTTTTCGGTCTGGAGTGAGAGACCAGATACCAGGACTATACTCCTATAAGACTTCACTGTGTAACTTACTACCAATAGGACTGCTCCTTAACATAATAGGCTCTATTAGTCATATTAAGGAGCCTTGAGAAAAGCCCATACCCACAAGCCACAGAGTGATACACGTGCTGGCAATGGCAAATAACAAGGGAGTCAAAGGACAACCCTGTAGGGTGTCCTTATGGATAGGAAATGGGGGGACAAAATGCCATTAACCCGGTCTTCAGCCGCTGAGTGGGCATAAACTAAACCGATGAGAGTGCAAAGGCATGGCCTAAACCAAGCCCTCTCCAGCACTGTGTTTGTGGAGGACCAGTCCATGGTGTCAAGAGCCTTCTCAAAGTTAAGCAAAAGAAAGGCTGCGGACCCACAAAGGCGATGAGCCTGGGAGAGTACTTCTGGGACTCTATGAACACAATGTCTCACACTTCTGGCTGGAATGAAGCTGCATTGGTCCGGGTGAATCGAAAAAGCGAAGGGCACGAAGCATCCGATTAGTCAACACTTTCACAAATATTTTAATTTCCGAACTCATGCAGAAATAGGCCAGTATGTGGAGCATTGATCCCAAGGCTGGCCCGGTTTAGGGAGCACCACATTTGTGGCCGTGCCTAGTCCCTTGGGGAATGCCGCTTGGGCGGCAGACACATCATACATTGGTAACAGGTGGGGGAGTAGGGGATTCCGAAACCTCTGGTAGTGCTCCATTGGGAACCCGTTGCGGCCCGGAGTACTGCCCCCTTTTGTACCGCTTTTGGCCACCATAAGTGTGGCAGGGTATGCTCAGACGTGAGTCCCTTGCTCACTTTGCCACTGGATTCAAGCAAGCCGGGCTGAAGACGGCGGGAATGCCAGAAACCGGTCCTCGGAAGCTTGTTTCCGGTCCAGGGAAGACATGGCTTGGCAGTTCGGGCTGGACTGTTCCCATTAGGCACAGGGTCAGACTGATTTACATATAGCCATGTCTGAACTGGGGTGGCAGAGTGGGCTAAAGAACGGTGATGGATTAAACCCAGATCTTTTGACTGGGTGTGAGTGTTTGATTGATTCAGATGCTCGGGCTATCACCACCTCCTTTTGCACCAGTTTTGGCCACCATAAGTGTGGCAGGGTATGCTCAGATGTGAGTCCCTTGCTCACTTTGCCACTGGTTTCAAGCAAGCCGGGCTGAAGACGGCTGGAATGCCAGAAACCGGTCCTCGGAAGCTTGTTTCCGGTCCAGGGAAGACATGGCTTAGCAGTTCGGGCTGGACTGTTCCCATGAGGCACAGGGTCAGACTGATTTGCATATAGCCATGTCTGAACTGGGGTGGCAGAGTGGGCAAAAGAACGGTGATGGATTAAACCCAGATCTTTTGACTGGGTGTGAGTGTTTGATTGATTCAGATGCTCCGTCCATCACCACCACCACCTTTTGTACCGCAGAGCAAATATCTGATAGCGCCTCCGCTATCTCTTCCACAGTAAGTGCTTGATCCAGATCCTTGGGCAGCGACTATGGAATTGAGGCCAGCGGAATGCCCCTGAACACCGGGAGCTCGATCTCTTGAGGGGGCCGGGTTGCCTCCACTAACAAGGCATGATAATAGTGAGCAAACGCCTGTGCCTCAGCTAGAACCTCCATTCACAGATGCCCACTAGCATTCATAATCGACAGAACCACCCACAAGGCGACTTCGCTGGTGACCAGCCAATAGAGAAGCTTCCTGGACATATCCCATTGCTCATAGACCCTCTGTGTCAATGCCCTTCAACACTGCCAGGCTTCCACCAGCGAGACCTTTTGTAGGTGAGAGCGGGCCCACGTCGGTTGGCGATTGAGGGCAGATGTAGGTTGCCACTAGACCCTCCTCTCCATGGAAAGTATCTGGGCCTCCAGAAACGTTGTCTCCTCCAGTTGTTGTGCCTCCTTGCCCTGCACATACCCTTTAATAAAACCACAAGGTGTAGGTTTACTAGCCACCCACAGTGTACCTGCAGACTCCACAGTGAGCTTGTTCACTGCAGAGTAAGAACGGATTTTTGATTCAATATAACTGGAACACTCTTGATGCGTACGGTGCCAGGTGCTAATCTGCCTCATGGGTCTCTGTGCCGCGTCTTGGAGCCCAATCTGAAACATGAGGGGGTGTGATCTGAGATCTCTCTAGGGAGAGCCTCAAACTCCAAAAGCTGGAGAACATCTGCAGCCAGAAACCAGACCAGGTCAATGCGAGACGAGCTCTTATGAGCCGCCGACATACGGGCATAGGGGCGGTCATGGGGGTGCCACGTTTTCCAAGCATCACACAAGCCCTGGGAGTCTGCCCAAACAGCAGTATTTCAAGAGGTCTTTTCTCTTCTCTTGATCGTGCTAAAACGCTTTTGAAAGTAAGACTATGGGCACTGAAGTACTTCTGAGACAATACATTTTTGATGTTGATCAGCTAAAAAGTGATTCTATTACAGGACCGGAGGCTTCAGATTATGCTTCTCTTTCTTTACTGTAATTTCACAGCAGCCAATAAACATACAGTTTAGTAAAAAATAAACTACAAAGGCCATGGTGCTTAGCCTTAGCCACGCCCCCATGAGCCCTGGTAAAATTCCAGCGTCCTCTTTCTTCGCTGCTCACACAGCAAGAGATAAGTGCTATGCTCCTTATACTACCTTTTTAATCTGGAATGGTTATAACTTGTTGATATACTATTCATGCAGCGTCTATGATCTGTTTATCAGCGTGCTCGCTGTGAATTTCTGGAATGTATGCCTATTGCTAGCTTTTATTTGTGGTGTTAATTGGGCTCGCGGGTGCTTCCCGCATCTGAGTGAGCCGACTACGCGGTTTGCTGGCAGCGCTTCAACGCGCATGGACAGAGTTCTGCTCCGATTTACTTTTGGTTTGTTTAGGCAAAGCGCTTCTCGCGCGCCGGTACCGGACCACGTCGCGGTCAGTTTCCTTACCTCCGGTTGCTTCGTTCACCGGCAGGCAGCGCAAGGGGCTCTCCCTCATAGCCCGAACGCGCAATGGAGCCGCGAACCTCACGGCAGACGCGTGCAGCGTGACGCGCGCCCATTGGGCTATATTTTGGTAGGATTTGGGCGAGTGTTGGGCTGCACACGCCGTTTTTGCCATCTCCACCGTTTTTCACCGCGTTTTCTGTGAGCTGGTGGAGTGCGACACCTGAACCGGTTGCAAGAATAGTTTCTGCCTTTTTTGGAGTGAGCACACGCTCCTTGTACAGTTTTCTTGGCTCCGACATCCTTTTGGGCTGAAATAATTTGACTACAGCACCTGCTGAGGGGGTCTGGTACTGGCTACTTGGTTTTTTGAACAGTGTGCATTGGGGCTGACCCCCCGCCCCGACTTCCCTAGTGCCTACCTCTTGTGAACTTGGTTCTTACCCTTATTCTTACCCCACTGTTGTGGTCATGGAGGAGAGGGTGTATTTTGATGAGGAGGCGGGGGAAGAAATTTATGAAGAGCAGCCTGCTGCTGCTGTGGAGGACAAAATTGTTGAGGCTTTGGACGCTTCCATCCAGGCCTCGGTCAGCAAAGCAGTGGAAAGCGCAGTTCCTGCAACTGTGCATCAAGCATTGGCGGCTGCGCTTAAACCGATAACCAAGCAGCTGGAGAGCTTCGCAAAGCGCCATGGGTTTACTAAAGATAAGTCCACTAAAAGACTCCACCAGCTCCCAAGACACCTCTTACTGATCAGTGGCCACACTCAGGCACTTTAAGTTCCCTCCCGTCTGCGTCTGGACAAGATCATGCCTACCAGACCAGGGGTAAGGCTACCAGTTAGCAGCATTATGTGGACACCGACACCACTACTACTACTGGAACTGACACTACGGATACAGATGAGGAACAGCCACCGAAGAAAAAGGCTAAGAAAGACGCTGCTTCAGCATCAGTTCCCCCTCCTAATACCCCCTTTACCTTCAACCCCTCTGACATTATTCACCCTCGATCTTCAGATTGGGTTCCAGCCCCCGCTGTGGCAGAGTACCGTCAACAAAATATTAGGAAGGGGTTTGACAAGGAGGTTCGGAACCGCCTTAGATCAGAATGCCCTCGTCCCGACCTTGCCCACAAGGTGGCGGAGACTCCAGAAATAGATCCTAGCCTTCTAACATTCCTGAAAAAGTTTGCTAAGGACCCTAAAAAGGGGTTAGACCAAGCCTGGCGCGGCTGTCAGGATAAAATGTTGGATGTCGTAGGACCGCTTGCGAAACTCCTGGAGATGGCCTAGCAGGCAAAGGAATCCAATGTCTCAGTGGATCCTGATATTTTGGCGGGATGGACCCAACGTGCCATTTGTTTATTAGGCAATGCTAATTGCGCAGTGTCCACTGAGCGACGCAAGTCCCTCTTGATGAGAATGGACTCTAATCTGACGGAGCTTGCGACAGCGGAGCCTGGTCCACATGCGGAAGGAAACCTTTTTGGCGACCGTTTCGTGAAGGATGTCTCCAAATATGTTGGCACCTTCACTTCACTGGATAAGGCTCAATCCGGCATCAAGCGTGTGCTTCAGCAACACTTTTTTAACAGGGCCGGACGAGGTCGGGGACGCTCGCCAGGCCGCTTTGCCAATCAAGGTCCCCCCAGAGGTGACTTCGGACGAGGTCGAAGAGACTGGGACTCGACCAGAGGCGGTACATTCTATCCCACGCGACGCCCATACTCCAAAGGCAGATACCAAGGAGGAGGCAACAGAGCAGGGTTCCATGCCCAGAATTAATCAGGTGAGCGCAATAGATTGTTTCCATTTGCCTTTGGGGGGGTCGCACCATTCACTTCCTTCATACATGGAGTCTCCTGACTCAGGACGCTTGGGTCCTACAAACTGTTCAGGGGTTTCGGCTGGAGTTTTACGAGACGCTGAGACAGGCACATCACCCGAGGGTTCTCCATTTTTCCCAACCAGAGAGGATTTGTATAGACAAAGAGATAGAAGAATTGCTTTGCAAACAGGCAGTAGCCGAGTGCGAGCACAGCCCGCACGGGTTTTGCAGCAATATCTTCCTAGTGCAGAAAAGGGGTGGTGGTCACAGGCTAGTGTTGAATTTAAGGGACTTCAACTATTTTGTAGTCTACAGTCATTTCAAGATGGAGGGAATCCATCTATTGACGGATCTTTTACAACTGAACGATGCGCTTGGATCTCAAAGACGCCTATCTTTCGATTCCCATCTACCCTCCGCATCGCCGTTTCCTCCAGTTTCAGTGGAACGGTCGATGGTTCGAATACTCGGCCCTTCCTTTCGGGCTTTCCTCGGCTCCTTGGTGCTTCACCAAAGTAATGAAGCCGGTGGTTGCACACCTGCGGGAGCAGGGAGTGCGCATGATAATATATCTCGACGACATCCTGATCATGGCCCAGAGCCCAGATCTAGTATTGCGACATCTTCAGATGACCATTTCACTGCTCCGATCTCTTGGGTTTGTGATCAATCAAGCCAAGTTGGCCCTGATTTCATGTCAGTCGATGGATTTCCTAGGGTTTGTGATCGACTCACAAACGGCGCAACTCTGTCTGCCGCAGTCCAAATTGAAGGACCTGAAGAAGGAGATTGTATCCCTTCTCAGCAAACAGTTGATCTCGCTCAGGACGATTGCCAGAGTAGTGGGTCTATTGGCATCCTCCGTTAAGGCGACATTTCCGGGCCCTCTACACTACAGGGCGTTACAGAGACTCAAAATTCAGCATCTCCAGAGAGGTCTGGCTTATTGAGACCTGGTACCTCTGTCTCAGGAGGTGAAAGACGAGATGCCTTGGTGGTTGAGCCACGTAGAAGTGTGGAACGGCAGAGCTATCTTCGGCTCTCTGCCCGAGATAGTCCTTGAGTCCGACGCCAGCTGTTGGGGCTGGGGAGCACGCTGTGGAGATGTTTCCACAGGCGGAAGGTGGTCTCCGCAAGAGCTAGAACTCCATATAAATTGCCTGGAGCTCCTCGCGGGCTCCTTCGCCATCAAGACCCTTTCTCCGCAACGGACCTCTTGTTGCATCCTCCTTCGGATGGACAACGTCTCAGCGGTGCGTTACATAAACAAGCTAGGAGGGACGAGATTGTCCATGTTGGTGGAGATAGCCAAGGATTTTGGCATTGTTGTCTCAATCATCAGATCACGATTATAGCAGAGTATATTCCGGGTCAGTCCAACGTGATAGCGGACTGGAACTCAAGACATCTTCGGGATTACAGCGATTGGCAGCTGCTTCCCAGAGTGTTTAACTGGCTTTAGGATCTATGGGGTCCGTGTCAGATCCACTTATTTGCATCCAGGCTGATCCATCAGCTTCCCAGGTTCTTCAGCTGGAGGCCGGATCCAGCAGCGGAAGCAACGGATGCGTTTCTACAAGACTGGTCGGGGTGGTGAACTATGCATTCCCGCCCTTTCTTCTGATTCCACGAGTGGCCTCTCACATTACCAAACAGAAAGCGGAGGTGGTTCTGGTGACGCCTCTGTGGAGATCGCAGCCCTGGTTCCCGATGTTATTGGGGATGTGCTGCGACCTGCCCAGGAAGCTCCTGTGGTCGGAGAATCTCCTCCTAAGACCTCTGCGGGAACAGCATCCGTTGATCCTGTCTCAACGAATATCGCTGATGGCATGGAGGCTTTCAGGCAGCAATGGAATTTGCCTGGAGTTTCAGGAACGACTAGGGACTTCATCAAGCAGGCCTGGGCCCCTTCCATGAGAAAAGGGTATTCTTCAGCGTGGAAGGGTTGGTTATGTTGGTGCGTGGAATGGGATTTGGATCCCGTGGGGGCAGGACTTACACATATCATAATTTTTTTGTCGGACAAAGTGGCTAGCGGGTTGGCCTATAGATCCGTGAACAACTTCCGGTCGGCCATATCCGCGGGGCACACCCACATTGACGGAAAACCGGTGGGTATGCACCCTTTGGTATGCAAACTCCTCAAGGGCATACGTGTCGCGAATCCTCCCAAGCCCAAGTATTCTGGGCTATGGGACGTTTCTTTAGTCATCAAACTCCTTGATAGTTGGCCCGCTAATGCCTCGCTTTCCAGAAAACAGTTATCGGCGAAGCTAGCCATGCTATTATGTTTGTCAGCTTGCTGAAGATCGTCGGACGTACGCGCCTTGGACGTTACAGGTAGAGTATTTACTCCGGAGGGAGTTTCTTTTACCATTACAGGTCGTACAAAGACCCTTTCTAGACAGGTTGATTATAATGCTTTTCCTACTAATTCCAAATTGTGTGTGCTCCAATGTTTGAAGGCTTACGAGGAGTGTACTCGTTCTTTGAGACCAACTGGTGTCACGCAGCTTTTGATTGCTGTTCAAAAGCCATTTAAACCTGTGTCCTCCGCTACTATTGCAAGATGGCTTAAGTTTATCATGAAGGAAGCTGGTGTTGATGTTCAACTGTTTGGGGCGCACTCTGTATGTGGTGCCATGGCTTCGAAGTCATATTTATTGGTAGCTAACATTCAGGATATCATGCATTTTGCTGATTGGTCGTCTGAATCGACATTCAAACAGTTTTATTATAAGCCGGTGGAAGACATTACATCTGTTGTTTTTGATACAGCGTTAAACTAGTATAATCTGAAGCCTCCGGTCCTGTAATAGAATCAAAAATTATCTAGCATTCGAGCCAAGAATTTTCAATTCTATTAAGGACACGGAGGCGAGGATTATCCCACCCGGCTATGTTCAAATGTATGATCATGCTTACCCACCCGTTTTAAAATGCTTAAAGCTGTTTTATACAGGAATTACGGGTTGTTATATTTTCCTTTTTTCTAAGCAAAGACAAGAAATCCGAATGACGAGTCTTTCGTTGAAGAATGAAGTTGGAACGGTGTTCCCTGTTATTCCCTGTTGGAGAATTTTATAGACTTTTGGTTATTGGACTTATTCTGCAAGTTCGTGCAAAGAAAGAGGACGCTGGGAATGTTACCAGGGCTCTTATAGGGCTCATGGGGGCGTGGCTAAGGCTAAGCACCATGGCCTTTGTAGGTTATTTTTACTAAACTGTATGTTTATTGGCTACTGTGAAATTACAGTAAAGAAAGAGAAGCATAATCCTCGCCTCGGTGTCCTCAATAGAATTGAAAATTCTTGGCGCGAATGCTAGCTAATTTTTGATTCAGTGCTAGCCTGGGGCCAGGCACATTCAGCATTTAAAAAAACCAGTGCTGCATCTTGAATAAGGCAGGGAATACCTGCCTCGTACTGAAAAACATACTCGGCGATGATACAAGTAAAAAAAATGAGCCGTGAAAACTTGGAACGATGGCAAACATAACCTTTGCGATCAGGAAGTGTTCAGTGGTGTTTCCACCCAAAGGAAGACAATGAACTAAGTGTTACTGAGTCGCATAACTAGGCAGGACCTGAGTTCATTTGGAATATGTTTTTCCTCCAAAAAGTTCAGGGGCCTGTCACTTAAGGATGGCCTGTTAAAGCCTTTAATTTCAATGTAATTCCAACCAGGGGAATGGTACAAAATGTTCTGATGTTAAAGGACAGCTCCTTCATGAGTTATCTAAATAAAGAACATTATCTCCAATTACCTTTCAATTCATTTACAAATTATTATTTTTTGTTCATAAACTTAGATTATGAATTCGCGGGTCAAGAGGGCGAACTCTGGCGTCTCGCTAACGTGACACAGGAAATACTTTCACATATCCTACCGACACTGTAATAAATGGTTACTTTATTTGATCAGCATTCCCCTTCCTTCCTCGTAGCACGCATACATCAAGGGTTGCAAGTTCGCGCTGCACAGACAGGAGATCGATAACAGCATGAATGTTATTTGGCAGCTTTGTGTGATTGTATGTGTTCTTAAGAAAAACAAATCTCTCAGCAAATTAATTTCTTTCGGTATTGTTTTAAATGGGCGACCTATTAATGCAACTCATTGAAAAATCGCAGCAAAGGGAAAAATCCAATTCTGAAAAGGCTGCAGTCCCTGTGATTTCATGTAACTAAAATCGATATATCCAGAGGGAAATTGAATATTTCTGACACACACAAACACAACTACTCGAGGTATACAGCTATTAATTGGTGTATTTATTTCACATAATATAGACAATATTCTGATGTAGTTAATGCATTTAAAAAGCCAGGCACCTAAAAGTGCATACTCTTGAATCTGTCTGGTGGCAATGTTCTGTTCTATGGCTTCCCAGACTCCACACTGACCCTCCATAAAGTCTCCTACACGCCACAGTCAGCCTCATCGATATGATAACATTGACCTATCCTGACGGAGCTCCACTGGTTCCCTTGCTCCCAGCCCACATTGTCTGCAAACCAGCTGCATCATCTACAAAGCCATCACAATCAGCACCCATGCCAATCTAGAGAAAAAGCTCACCACCTCTGGGGGCTCTCAATAACTCGATATACCTGCAGTGAGGGCACAATCAGGGCAGAGTCGAAGACGTGCAAAAAATTTACAATAAGGTAACAGGCCTTCTACATTTATGCACCCAGGAAATAGAATGATAGTCCAGTATCCATCAGGACTGTGCACACTTGCTCCTTTTTAGGAAGGAGTGAAGATACATATCTTTAAAGATCTCTACATTACAAGGATATAACTGGTCATTCCATTCTCAGAGCCCAGATACCCCTTCAATCACTCGTTGGCTGTGTGTTTGGCTTTCGGCTAGGCCTGCGCTATGGAAATATCACAAAAATACATAAATAAATAAATACATACAATCTACGTATGGGACATGTAAGCTTGGATAATGAGGCAAAAGGTGAAATTTTCTATAATATACTTGTTAGACGGACCGGGAGGGTCGGCCGAGAGCAAGGGGAGAGGTCTCCAGGGAGAGCCGTCTCCAGCGATCGTACAGACGAGTAACTTCCCCCCCACAGATGTACACCACACAAAGATAAGGTTTAACGTTCTTTATAAGCAATCTTGAAGTACGGTGGAATGGTACAAGGAGGTCTGGACTCAGGGGTCCCCTCGATTCTAGTCTCTTGGATGGGAAGGGGGTAGCGGGACAGTCTTATTCCCAATCTGGGAGATGCGATGATATGATGGGTAGCTCACAATCCTCGAGCTCGGCGTTCTAGATGGACGGGCCGCGGCAGTGCCGGTAGGTCCCGAGATGATCGTAGGTAGCGACGGTCCGCGGCGGCGCCAGCAGGTCCCGGTGAAGGTGGTCGTTACAACGGTCCGCGGCAGCGCCAGCAGGTCCCGACGAGTTTGGTGGATGCAGAAGGTTGCGGCAGCGCCAGCAGGCAAGATGATAGTTCGCAAGGCAGGGCTACGGCAGCGCCAGTAGTCCGTCAAGGATGAGTTCTTCACGGGGTCTCTCGACTCCAGGATACAACTGCCTTCCTGCTCTGGAGCTGCCCCAGTTATAGGGCTGGCGCCCTTTGATGTCCGGACCCTCTCACTTGGAGGTCGGGAGGTCCGGGATGAGGGAGTCCAGACACCCAGCAGGGGGGTGGAGCCAGCGCCCGGGGGAGCTGGAGGCGATCGGCACCTGGCGGGGGAGAGCCATCGACACTTCTTTCTCCCATTGACCTGCCAAGTAGTCCGCTCACCTCCTGGGTCGATGGTGGTGCCGGGATGTCGGGGCCTGGCCAGGCCCAGGGTTAGGGTCGATCTGAGGCCACGCGGCCTCGTGGTGCAGTGTCCAAGATGGCGGCCAGGCCAGACGAGGGCCGGTAGTGGTTCGGCCCCAGAATACAGAGATGTCCGGGGGTAGGAGTCCCGTATGAGACGGGGGTGCGGGTTGCTTCTGTGGGTAACACCTGGAGGGCCGGGGCTCGGGCCCTGTCATGCGGGGGGGAGTAAGCCCTTCATGTGGCCTGTCCAACATGCGTCCCCCCAGCTGAAGGCGGGGAGAGTCACCCATCCTCTTGGGGACTCTCCTCGTCGAGGCGGAAAAAGCGTGACAGGCCATCTGCGTTGGCGTGGTCTTGGCCAGGTCGATGTTCCACAGTGAAGTCCATCCCCTGCAGGGAGATGGACCAACGCAATAGTTTTGGGTTTTCCCCCCGCATCTGCATTAGCCACTGCAGGGGCCGATGATCTGTTTGCACCCGGAAGTGGGTACCGAAGAGATAGGGCCGGAGCTTTTTGAGGGCCCACACCACTGCGAAGGCCTCCCTCTCGATGGTGCTCCAGCGCTGTTCTCGGGCCAGGAGACGTCTGCTGATGAAGGCCACTGGTTGGTCAAGCCCTTCGGGGTTCAACTGGGAGAGGACCGCCCCAATGCCATGGTCGGAGGCATCCGTTTGCACGATGAATTCCCGACTGTTGTCGGGGGCCTGGAGCACAGGGGCAGTGCACATGGCGGCCTTCAGCCTCTCGAAGGCTACTTGACAGTCTGGGGTCCAGTTGACCTTCTTCGGGTGGTTTTTGGAGGTGAGTTCCGTGAGGGGCCCCACAATGCTGCCATAGTCCCTCACGAACCGCCGGTAGTAGCCGGTGAGCCCCAAGAAGGCTCGGACCTCGGTCTGCGTGACGGGGGGCTGCCAGGACTGGATGGCAGCGATCTTGAGTTGAAGGGGGGCTACCAGACCGCTTCCCACCTGATGTCCGAGATAGGTCACGGACCCTTGACCAATTTGGCACTTGCTAGCCTTGATTGTGAGGCCGGCCCGTTGGAGGGCCTGCAGGACCTCTCGGAGGTGGTGGAGGTGGTCGGACCAGTGGCGGCTGTACACAGCGATATCGTCCAGGTAAGCGGCGCTGAACTCCTCGAGCCCCGCCAAGACCTGGTTTACCAGTCGCTGAAAGGTAGCTGGAGCATTCTTCATGCCAAATGGCATGACTTTGAAGTGGTAGTGGCCATCGGGGGTGGAAAAGGCAGATCGTTCTTGAGCCCGGGGTGTGAGACCGATCTGCCAGTAGCCCGCTGTCAGGTCGAAGATGCTGAGGTAGCGGGCAGCCCCCATGCGGTCGATCAGTTCATCCGCTCGGGGAATGGGATGAGCGTCGGTTCTGGTGACAGCGTTCAAGCCCCGGTAGTCGACGCAGAATCGGAGCTCGGGGTGGTGCCGGGGGCAGCAGCTTTGGGGACCAGCACGACCGGGCTGGCCCAGGGGCTGTCCGAAGGCTCGATGACCCCGAGCGTGAGCATCTTTGACACCTCCTCTTGGATGCATGCCCGTACCCGATCTGGTACGCGGTATGCCCGATGTCTGATAGGGGGACTGTCCCCAGTGTCCACGTCATGCAAGCACCAGGGGGTGACCCCTGGAGTGAGGGAAAACAGGGTCGCAAACTGCAGCAGGAGGTCCCGGCAGCCCTGGCGCTGTTCCGGGGTGAGGGCCTCTGAGAGTCGGACCCCGTCCACGGACCCATCTTTCTCCCGGGTCTTTAGGAGATCAGGGAGGGGCTCGGAGTCTTCTTCCGCTCCGCTGTCTGTAGCCATCAGGAGGCTGAGCTCCGAGCGCACAAAGTGGGGTTTGAGTCTATTGGCGTGGAGGACCCGGAGGGGGTTCCTTGGGGACTCCATATCAATGAGATAGGTGACGGGGCTCTTGCGCTCGACCACTTTGAAGGGCCCCGTCCACTTGTCCTGCAAGGCACATGGTTCGGTGGGGGACATCACCCACACTTGTTGGCCAGGTTCAAATGCGATGGAAGAGGCATTTTGATTGTACCATTTTTTCATGTCCTCCTGACTGGCCTCAAGGTTCGCTTTCGCCATTTCTCTGAATCGCCTGGTCTGATTGCGTAGGGTCAGGAGGTACTTGAAGACATCTGGAGGGGCCTTTAGGGGGGCCATCTCCCAACCTTCTTTGACTAGGCTGAGGGGCCCTCGCACAGGGTGTCCGTACAAGAGTTCGAACGGGCTGAAGCCGAGGGACTTCTGGGGGACCTCTCGGTATGCGAAGAGGAGGCACGGCAGTAGCACATCCCACTGGCGACGGAGGGGCTCTTCCAACCCCCCAATCAGCCCTTTGAGCGTGCGGTTGAATCGCTCGACTAGTCCGTTTCCTTGAGGGTGATAGGGGGTCGTGAATCGGTAAGTGACCCCGCACTGTTGCCAGAGGG
This sequence comes from Lissotriton vulgaris, assembly GCF_964263255.1. Taxonomy (NCBI): domain Eukaryota; kingdom Metazoa; phylum Chordata; class Amphibia; order Caudata; family Salamandridae; genus Lissotriton; species Lissotriton vulgaris. The sequence goes on along the minus strand of NC_141694.1, from coordinate 656,548,249 downwards.
ACCTCATATATTTTGAAATAAAGTTGGTGCCTCTGTCGCTGACGACTTCTCGGGGAAAGCCCACCCGGGAGAAGATCCCCATCAAGGCCCGGCCGACCACCGGGGCTGTTACAGTTCGCAGGGGAACAGCCTCGGGGTAGCGGGTGGCGTGGTCCACCAGTACCAGGATGAACCGATGTCCTTGTGCTGTACGGGGGTCCAGGGGCCCCACAATGTCTATCCCCACCCTCTCGAACGGGGTGGTGACAACTGGGAAGGGTTGCAGGGGTGCTTTAAGTTTGCGGCCGCTCTTCCCGCTGGGCTGGCACGTGGGGCAGGACCGGCAGTGGTTGAGGACGTCGTTTCTCATCTTGGGCCAGAAAAAGTGGGTCACCAGGCGACTGTAGGTTTTGTCTTGACCCAGGTGTCCAGCCAGGGGGACATCGTGGGCCAAGTTTAACAAGAAGTCTCTAAAACGGAGGGGCACCACCAGTACTCGACTGGCCCCTAACTCCGCGATTCTCTGTTCACTGTACAACAGGTCGTTATCCCAATAGATCCAATGGGCTCCGGTGGTGTCCCCTGCGCTCTGGGCGAGGGCTTGCTGGCGGAGTCCCTCGAGGGAGGGACAGGTCTTCTGCTCTTGGCGGAACTGTTCCTGGGTGGGCCCCCCTTCTTGACGCCACTGAGCCAGGTCAGGAAGGTCCTGGGGCTGAGCGAGCCCTTCGGGGGTTTGCTCTGGGGGGTCGGTATGGTCGGTGTCCTCTACTGGAGCGATCGGTGGAGGAGGTGCTGGCCATTCTGGTTCTTCTGGGCGGGGGATGGCACGGGCGGCCATGGACCGGGTGGTTACGCACGCCCAGTCCGGGAGGCCCAACATCCCTAGGTGCTCCCTTCTTTCTACTGCGGCCCACGGGGAACTCTCAAGATCATTCCCCAGGAGACAGTCCACGGGGCCATCATCTCGGACCGTCACCTTCAACATGCCGGAGACTCCCCCCCATTCGAAGGGGACGCAGGCCTTCCGACATAGACTCTCTGAATTGTCGGCTGAACGGACGGGGCAGAGAATGTTCGGCAAGATCTGTTCTGGAGTCACCAGGTGACAGCGGACGGCCGTCACACTGGCCCCTGTGTCACGTAGTGCTTCGGCCCTGCGCCCATTAATGTTCACCCACTGACTATATTTTCTGGTGTTGGCGGGTAGGGGAGCCCGCGGGACCATGTCTCTTCCTCCTAGGCACGCCAGAACCATGGCGGCCGGTTCCCATTCTTGTTGTTCTTGTTCGCGTTCTTCCTGTTCTTCGGAGATTTGTTCTCCCCCCAGGGCGGCGGCAGCTACCTGGCGGGGTCTCGGGGTCTGGTTCTGTGGACAGTTCGGGTCATTGGCATAGTGGCCGATTCGCTGGCATCGGTGACACGTGACATTGGCTCGGAACCCCGGGCGCACCGGGGGGTTGCCCCGGTTGGCCGGGGGCGGGGTGCTGGCAGCGGTAGCGGCTGGGACGGTGTCTCTTCCTCGTCCCTGGCCTCCTCCTCTTCCTCGGGGACGGTGCTGACCTTGGTTGTTCCGGTTCTGTTCGTGTGGCCCACTCCGGCCTACTCGAGTGCTCTCCCATCGGTCAGCCTTGGCGGCGAGCTGCCGTGGGTCAGTCAATTTACTGTCGAGGAGGTGCTGCCTGAGCTCGACGAAGCAGTTGTTAGAGAGGTGCTCCCACACCATGAGATTAAAAAGTTGCTCGTAGGTCGTTACATGGCTTCCCTTGATCCAACCCTCGAAGGCTCGGCTGAAATAGTTCACGTATTCCACCCAAGTTGTACCCGGGATCCGGGTGCAGTCTCGGAACCTCTGGAGGTACATTTCGGGTGTGAGCCCATATCGGGTGAGGAGGGCCGCCTTCATGTGGTCATAGGAGGTCATCAGATGGTCTGGGAGCTGTAACAGGGCATCGCGGCCTTCATTGACGAACCTCCCCCATAGACCGGCTCCCCAGTCACTTCGATCGATCCGGTGGGAGGTCATGGCGATCTCGTAGGCTTTGAACCATTGTTGTATGTCGTCATCTCGGAAATACTCTCGAACGACATCCTTGGGGATGTGCACTTTCTTTTCTGTCGCTCCTGGGGTGCGCGGTTGCTCGGGCACCCCCAGTTCTTTGTTCTGCTTCCGTAGGTCTATTTCTGCTAGTTTGCGCTCGTGTTCGTACTCTAATCTCTTTTCTTCGAGCTCTCTCTGCCTCTGTTTTTCTTCCCGTTCCTCTCGGAGCCGCAGATGTTCTAGGTTCAGTTTTTGTTCGGCTAATTTGAGATCACCGTCCATTTTGAGCCGGGCCATTTCTAACTCATGTAGTCTGTTTTTTTCTCTCTCTTGGATCTCTTCCTGCGAGAGACCCGTTCTGCGCTCCTCGGGAGCCGCGGTGTTCCTCTCTGATGCTGCAACGTTTTGGTCCGGGGGTCTGACGGCCCCGGTTTCTGCCCATGACTCAATGGCGTGCTTGAAATCGTCTTTAGTACTCAGACCGGTGGTAGCAATGCCTAGTTCAATGCAGAATTGTTTTAATTTGCGATGGTTGTACTCTTCCAATTTCTCCATCTGGAATTTCTCGGTGGATCCGCTCTCTTTGGTTGTCATTGTGGTTTCGTCGTGGGGTGAGCTACTCTCTGTACGATTACGCGTTGATTCGGATCGCGCCGCTGGCCACCAATGTTAGACGGACCGGGAGGGTCGGCCGAGAGCAAGGGGAGAGGTCTCCAGGGAGAGCCGTCTCCAGCGATCGTACAGACGAGTAACTTCCCCCCCACAGATGTACACCACACAAACATAAGGTTTAACGTTCTTTATAAGCAATCTTGAAGTACGGTGGAATGGTACAAGGAGGTCTGGACTCAGGGGTCCCCTCGATTCTAGTCTCTTGGATGGGAAGGGGGTAGCGGGACAGTCTTATTCCCAATCTGGGAGATGCGATGATATGATGGGTAGCTCATAATCCTCGAGCTCGGCGTTCTAGATGGACGGGCCGCGGCAGTGCCGGTAGGTCCCGAGATGATCGTAGGTAGCGACGGTCCGCGGCGGCGCCAGCAGGTCCCGGTGAAGGTGGTTGTTACAACGGTCCGCGGCAGCGCCAGCAGGTCCCGACGAGTTTGGAGGATGCAGAAGGTTGCGGCAGCGCCAGCAGGCAAGATGATAGTTCGCAAGGCAGGGCTACGGCAGCGCCAGTAGTCCGTCAAGGATGAGTTCTTCACGGGGTCTCTCGACTCCAGGATACAACTGCCTTCCTGCTCTGGAGCTGCCCCAGTTATAGGGCTGGCGCCCTTTGATGTCCGGACCCTCTCACTTGGAGGTCGGGAGGTCCGGGATGAGGGAGTCCAGACACCCAGCAGGGGGGTGGAGCCAGCGCCCGGGGGAGCTGGAGGCGATCGGCACCTGGCGGGGGAGAGCCATCGACACTTCTTTCTCCCATTGACCTGCCAAGTAGTCCGCTCACCTCCTGGGTGGATGGTGGTGCCGGGATGTCGGGGCCTGGCCAGGCCCAGGGTTAGGGTCGATCTGAGGCCACGCGGCCTCGTGGTGCAGTGTCCAAGATGGCGGCCGGGCCGGACGAGGGCCGGTAGTGGTTCGGCCCCAGAATACAGAGATGTCCGGGGGTAGGAGTCCCGTATGAGACGGGGGTGCGGGTTGCTTCTGTGGGTAACACCTGGAGGGCCGGGGCTCGGGCCCTGTCATGCGGGGGGGAGTAAGCCCTTCATGTGGCCTGTCCAACAATACTGATATTATAGATGTGTGCTAATTGCTTGGCAGGCTTAAAATACAACAGCAATACATCAACACATCGGCAACGTGTATAGTTTGGGATCAATTCTTTGTAGCTGATATATCAACTATATAAACTAACAAATATAAGCACAATCATATCACTGTCACCAAGCACATTTTGTTATGCAGGACGAATGCAAAGCACCTATTGGTTCTCGTGTCTTTGTTTTTCCAGTGGTGGCAGCAGTTAGTTAAAGTCAGTGGTCTGTTACCTACGGAGACTATTGACAAACTGCATTTTGTAGCATGATTAAGAGTTCTACGATGGCACTACTAATGTACTGTAAAATGTTCCCCGCCTCTGACTCCTATCTTTTCTGAGCAGAAAGCTGTGTCTTGACTGCCGAGATACTGCAACACTTTCCAATAAAAAATAACAGAAGTAAGGGGCTTAAAATTAAACCCTGTAGGAACTAATGATAAAATAAATTAAATGATTTAAGTTATTTAAAAATATAGATATGTTGTATTTAAAAACACCTTAATACTGCGGCGAAGCAAACCAAATTGCACCTCCCACACTGTTCCCTAGTAGTGAATTCAGTGCACACATTACCTAGTATCGGCTGTTAAGTAATACTACTGCAAAGTAGATGAGCATAAAGTTACTAACTTAGTGGTGCACCCAAAAAGGAAAAAAAGTCCAGTAATTCAAAGATTCTTGTATCTTCTTTAGTGTTCTTCCAAAACAATTTAAATGATTACAACCTCAGACAAGGCATTTTGCTCTGATAACAAACTTCTTCAGGGAGTTTTTTCACGCAGTGTTTTCTTCATTAATCCAATGCCAATGAAGAATATAAGTCTCATAAAAGGTTCATAACAATCACTTTCCAACCTATTCCTTCTTATAATCTTGATCCCAATTTACTATGGTAATTAACCAATCCAAATGTTCCTGCTTAGCAATACCCAATGATGACATAAGAATCAGTGTCCCACATTGTAACAGGCATTTCACATTCCAAACAGCAAAAAAAGTATACCTTATTTAATGTTAAAATATGGACTATAAATAAAACGAAATAATATTGGTTTAATATATTTTACTACCTTTTCTAGATGAAAATGATATTGTACTATAAATAGACGTATTTAAACTTTTTTAAACATTTTTTTAATTATAGGCAATATAATTTAATTTTCAAATTAAAATTGAGCTATTAATGCTTACTTTTTTACTGTTCTACATTAAAAAAATATAATGTAATTTATATTTAACATCGAACTTTAAAAAAAACTTTTTAAACTGTTTAATATACTATAGAATTTTTAATATACTAGTAAACATTTCCCTATACTTTAACACAGGACGAATGAGCTCTTGGACCATCAGCTCCAGCAAGAATTGACAGTTTAGCTGTAGGAGCAGTCCAGTACATGTAATGAAAAAAATAGCAGAACATATGCAAGAAGACGTTCCACCGTTTACACTCTACATGTGCCACCGATTTTAATACATGATGATAATGACATTGTTCATGACTGCACTCACACCCATGTCACGCCATACACGTATGCATGTCAGAGCAAGTTAGACTATCTTCAATTATGATTTAATACCTGCTGCAATTAATTTATGTACTAGATCCAACAGATCAATCTGAGTTGACGGTGGGTGTTATTGTTATCGGTATACTACTAAAGGTATAACTGCTGTGAGTCCAAGAGGTTAATAATTATTTGTTCAAATGCATTATAGGGGGTGTTTTAAATCCCCAAGTTTTGCCCTAAAATGGAGCACCACACAACACCAACCCATCCTTCTGAGTTTGCCAATCTTTTCTCAGAACTGAGTAATCATCAGATAGTATCAATTTAAGTGTGGACCACATGCTTAGTAGGCTATGTTTCTGTGGATGCTAACATGCCTAAATAAGGAGATGGAAATATTAGTTTAGTTTAAAGGAGTTTGTAGAGCGCATGGTAACACCTCCCGGCGTGTCCCCGCGCTATGGAGAAAGAGAGCAGCAGCAGAGGAAAAAAAAGAAGCGAACCAGTTCACACAGCAAAGAGGCAGGTTTTCAACTTCTTCCTGAATCTGATTTCATTACTCTCCAGCCTAATACCTAGGGGCAGGAGGTTCCATTGCTTGGCAGCTAAGGTGCGAAATGATCTGCCACCCATTTTAGCTTTTTTGGGGCAGGTAGTTTTGAGTAGACCCATTCCTTTGGATCTAAGAGATCTGTTCGGTTCATACACAGACACCAAATCAGACATATATGCCGGAGCTCTGTGATGAATGATTTTATGGCACCAGAGCATGGCTTTAAAAACAATCCTCTTACTGATCGGTAACCAGTGGAGGGCTGCTAGAGAGGGACGTGAAGGAGCTCGGCGGGGAAGCCTTAGTACCAGGCGGGCTGCCGAGTTTTGTAGAACTTGTAGCTTTTTTATGTTTTTCACTGAAGTCCCCATGAGTAGTACATTGCCGTAATCAATACGGGACGTTATAAGTGCCTGCGTCATAGTACGTCTGGAGTTAATGGGTAACAGGTCGAGGGTGCGGTTGAGGGTTTTCATCACCCCAAAACATTTGCCAACACTCTTCTTTACGTGGCTGTCAAATGACAGTTTATTATCCACCCATACACCTAAGTTCTTCGCCTCTTGTGCAGGCGAGGGCAGGGGTCCCAGGCAACTGGGCCACCACTCTGTCGTCCATTTGACCTCATTACCTCCTATAATGAGGACCTCTGTTTTTGTCCCATTAAGTTTCAAACAGTGTTCATTCATCCACATAGCCAGTTTGGACATGCACGCGTTGAAGTTATCAGCTTCCTTAGAAGGGGCCTGGGTCAGAGATATGAGGAGTTGCGTGTCGTCGGCGTAGGAGACAAGCTCTACGCCGACGACACGTATGTAATCATACATAACTACAGAATAATTTTCCATTGATCTTGAACTGATCAAGAAGAGTTATTAGGGGTGAAGAATCTAATTGGCTGCCATTTTATTCTGATTAAATTCGGGGAAACATGATCCACATATCATAATTGTTGTAGCTTGTCTGTAGAGTGGGGTAAATACCCTTTGATTCGGGAAGGTGTCCATACAAATAGTCTCATGTTTTGGTATCCACCATTGTGTTTCATTTACATGGAAATATAGTTTGCATGGTAGCATACAATGCACACTTCTTCACCCTCACATAATGATGGCACTTCACTGCATTTTGTATCAATATCAGACATACTTATCCACCTCTAAGAGTATTAACCTGTCCTCCTCTGACTAAGCCATCATTATACACAGCATCATCATCATCACCAAAATAAAACAAGCATTTACAATGCAACGGTTTCGCCTTTGGAAAAGTTAGAGCTATTGGCATTGTAAATGACAAAATTTGTATTTATGCGTTGGTTTTGAAAACAGATAAATAAATGGCATTGTCATTTAAATTGCCAATAGCTTAATCTCTCACAAATGTGAGACCTATTGTACCCTACGGACGAGCTCAGCAGACAGCAATTACTACCACATACACACACACCCAGAGCCACTCACACACACCCAGAGCCAGCCACACACACCCAGAGCCAGCCACACACACCCAGAGCCAGCCACACACACCCAGAGCCCCCCACACACACACCCAGAGCCCCCCACACACACACCCAGAGCCCCACACACACACACCTAGAGCCCCCCCCACACACACACACACCCAGAGCCCCCCCACACACACACCCAGAGCCCCACACACACACACACTGGAGCAGTCACACACACACACTGGAGCAGTCACACACACACACTGGAGCAGTCACACACACACACACACTCTGGAGCAGTCACACACACATACACTCTGGAGCAGTCACACACACATACACACGCACACACTGGAGCAGTCACACACACACACTCTGGAGCAGTCACATACACACACACACCCTGGAGCAGTCACACACACACCCTGGAGCAGTCACACACACACTCTCAGTCACACACACACACTCTGGAGCAGTCACACACACACTCTGGAGCAGTCACACACACACTCTGGAGCAGTCACACACACACTCTGGAGCAGTCACACACGCACACACACACTGGAGCAGTCACATACACACACACTCTGGAGCAGTCACATACACACACACCCTAGAGCAGTCACACACACACTCTGGAGCAGTCACATACACACACTCTGGAGCAGTCACATACACACACACTGGAGCAGTCACATACACACACACTCTGGAGCAGTCCCAGAGTCCCACACACACACACACACACCCAGAGCCCCCCCCACACACACACACAGAGCCCCACACACACCCAGAGCCCCCCCACACACACACACACCCAGAGCCCCCCCACACACACACACACCCAGAGCCCCCCCCCCACACACACACCCAGAGCCCCACACACACACACACACACTGGAGCAGTCACACACACACACTGGAGCAGTCATACACACACACTGGAGCAGTCACACACACACACACTCTGGAGCAGTCACACACACATACACTCTGGAGCAGTCACACACACATACACACACACTGGAGCAGTCACACACACACACTCTGGAGCAGTCACATACACACACACACACACACACACACACACACACACACTGGAGCAGTCACATACACACACACACACTCTGGAGCAGTAACATACAAACACACTCTGGAGCAGTCACATACACACACACCCTGGAGCAGTCACACACACACACATACTGGAGCAGTCACACACACACTCTGGAGCAGTCACACACACACTCTGGAGCAGTCACACACACACTCTGGAGCAGTCACACACGCACACACACACTGGAGCAGTCACATACACACACACACTGGAGCAGTCACATACACACACACCCTAGAGCAGTCACACACACACTCTGGAGCAGTCACATACACACACACTGGAGAAGTCACATACACACACACTGGAGAAGTCACATACACACACACTCTGGAGCAGTCACTCACTCACACACACACACACACACACACACACACACACACACACACACACTGGAGCAGTCACACACACACACACACACACACTCTGGAGCAGTCACATACACACACACAAACACTGGAGCAGTCATACACACACACTGGAGCAGTCACATACACACACTGGAGCAGTCACATACACACACTGGAGCAGTCACATACACACACTGGAGCAGTCACATACACACTCTGGAGCAGTCACATACACACACTCTGGAGCAGTCACATACACACACATTGGCACAGTCACACACACACACTCTGGAGCAGTCACACACACACACACACACACACACTTGAGCAGTCACACACACACACACACACTCTGGAGCAGTCACATACACACACACACACTCCGGAGCAGTCACATACACACACACACACACACACACTGGAGCAGTCACATACACACACACACACTGGAGCAGTCACACATACACACTCTGGAGCAGTCACACACACACACACACACACACTGGAGCAGTCATACACACACACACTGGAGCAGTCACATACACACACACACACTGGAGCAGTCACATACACACACACACACTGGAGCAGTCACACATACACACTCTGGAGCAGTCACACACACACACACACACACACTGGAGCAGTCATACACACACACACTGGAGCAGTCACATACACACACACACATTGGGGCAGTCACACACACACACACTGGAGCAGTCACACACACACACTGGAGCAGGATCCTGCCCAGCTTCCCGAACAACACTAAGCTCACCAAGATCGAGATGCTGCGCTTCGCCAACAACTACATCTGGGCGCTGACCGAGACCCTGCGGCTGGCCGACCTGACCCAGGACAAGTCCGGGAAGGAGATGCTACTGCCCTCCTCCTACCTGGGCGCCACGGCCCCGCCCAGCCCCGGCTCCGACGCCGGCTCCTGGCTCTCGAGCTCGTCGCCACAGTCTATGTCCGCCTCCAGCCCTGGTAGCCCCGCCACCTCCGAGGACTACTGCTACGGGGCTGCCAGCGAGGCGCTCTACAGCTTCCACACAGAGCTGGCGCACAACATCGCCTGCTTCAGCCAGTACCACTAGCTGTGAGCCGGGTTCGGACAATCCAGACACTGCCTTAAGCGCCTAGTGCGCCTAGTGACCTCAGCGTAAAGCACCTGTGCCTGCCACTACAAACGGAACTTTCTGCTCGTACAAATGAGCATGTGACTCCAAAATTTAAAAGTGAAGATGTGGGGCGTACTGGCGGCATTTGGGGCTCCGGGAAGAATTGTTGATTGTTGTGAGTTTATCCTCCTGCTGATTCTCCCGGTGTCCCAGACTGACAGTCCACCGGGCTCTACAAGTAGACAGTGCTGTGTGTGCCTCAGTATCCGTGCATTGTGTACAACTGTGTGCCATGTAGATCAGATTTACTCTGTCCAGAAGTTGAGGAGACTTCACAGCAGTCTTTTTTAGTTCTCAGCATTTCTCTTCTTGCACTTTCTAATCTGCACAAAACTTTCCTTGTTGATTCTCCTGAAACTGACCCGTGAGTCTTTTAAGTGTCTTTAAGAACAATGGAGCTAAAGAATAAGAGAAACGGGCTGATTTGGGGCTTTCAGGAGAGGTGAAAAGTCAATTTTACAATTTGTAGAACTCTAATGAAGTAAAACGAGCATGAAAATGAGGTTTGAGCGTCCCGACAATACAGTGAAAGGTCTTTAAGGAAAAAAGACAAAAGCCAGCTTCATGTATTATGCATTTTGACCTCCAGGGCCGCTGCCTTGCATTTTGAGGGGGCTTGGCTCTGCAGACTCGGGCATTCAACGGATAAGCGTGATTTTACTGTTTAATTTATACAAGATGGTCCATTCAGATCAAAATGTATTTTTTGTACATAAAGAGTATATTATATTATTATGCGTGTAATCAAAATTTAATTTTTCGTACCTTGAATATTTTGTGCAAATAAAATGTTTAACATTATTACTAAACTTTTGGTTTCTGTACGGTTACTTTTTATTTACACACTTTTAAGTAATAAACATGGTGGAGGAAGTTCTCTGCAGTACCGTGGCCCTGATGGGTCAAGAGCTCGGAGCACCAATATAGATGTGTTGACTGTCACTCAGTTTTGAGCTAAAAGCCATCCAACGAGGAGCGCAGCCAGTGGCAAAACCGAAAGGTGTTTTCAGATTTGCAGCTACCTGTGGCGGTGCCCACATGTCTACTTATCTGCAAATCGTTTAGAAGGGTCTCTTTTTGTTTCCCGGTGACTAAACATCAGCCGGCGACAGGCTTTCAAAGGGAGGGGATTAGAGCGATCAATAAAGTGACAGTTGGTGAGAGGAAGCAGCGAGCGGCAGGTGGGGCCCCGGGATCCTCGCGTGGAAATGACGCAGTACTTGTGGCTCGCATTCTAGGTGCCAGCATATTAGGGAGGATATTGAAATGTGCAGTCATCGCATTATACTGAGGGTCCAAGATGGGGGTGGCGGGGGGGGGGGGGGGGGAGGGGGGGGCGTGGTCGTCTCTGCGCTTCCACAAATCCGGCATCTTTACAGTTTGCGCCAGAGAGTTCGGAATCAGAACAGTTAACATTTTCATTCTCATAGGTAGTGTCACTGAATCCAGCAATCTGCTTAAATACCCACACGCATAAACATTCGAAGCCCCCTCTAAACCCCCACCCCAAGCGTGCTATTCAAGGGTGGAATCGGATACCAGCACACAGGTGCGTCAACAAAGCACACATCTAGCTAATAACACATATACCGATAATTCAGCCAACGAGGAGTTCTGACACAAACACTTACCTTATCATTATCAGCCACATGCAGAACATCAATAAACAAAAACAGCCAATAACCGTACTGCTGTTATTACTATACCAACGGCAATAACTACGGAAATAATATTAGCAGCCATACTACGTTTACAACCATCACCATTAAATATTATTACTAATGAGACGAATAAACCACTTTCTCATAGGCAGAACTACACAACAAAAACACTTCAAAATACGAACGGAAAAAATAAAGGATAGGGAGAAAATAATAAGAAATCTAAACAAGTCAGGTCCCGGGCCGGCAGCCAATCACAGCGCGGCCCGGGGAATGACGTCACGAGGGTGTCCCGGGCCGGCAGCCAATCACAGCGCGGCCCGGGGAATGACATCACGGGGGTGTCCCGGGCCGGCAACCAATCACAGCGCGGCCCGGGACACACGGCATCAAGGGGCGGGGCTTAAAAAAAGTCCGAGAAACGCCCCCGAATCGCGTTTTCAGGGGAAAGCATGATTGACAGCCTCTGTCTCCCAATGGCTAGCCTCCATTTATGGAGCTAGCCAATGGGAAACAGAGGCGGTCCGAACATCCATACTGTTGACAAAAGTTTTCGATCTGGGAGGGGCACTGCGTGCCCTCGCCAGGTCGAAACCTAAGAAATATCCAGACTGATGCCTATAAATCCTATACCAAACGCAAAAGGATCCTTCAGCTCCGCCATATTCTACATGCCTCAATCTAACTGATAATTCCCAGAAACATGTTTTTGAAACATCCTATCCTCTACACAAATTCTCTCCTTCAGGTCTCACCCAAAGCCTTGGATTTCAATCAATATCCAATAAACAAATGATCTTTCTACAAAAGGTGTAAAAATACATCCACCACTCACAATCCTGAGGTTTATGGACAGAGAGCCAACATGCTATACTAGACCCTGAACCAGGCAAAGCCAACCTATATTCAGTGACTCATCAGCTCACTTCAAACCAGTCCTCAGCATCATGCGTATACTATCAACAGCATACTCTCACCACCAGGCACACCCATTTCACAATCGTCCCGTCAGCAAATTACTTTGCTTCATACGTATTGTCTAAAATCACCACTCTTTGTGAGACCGTCTAAACTACTAATAGCACCATCTCAGCCATCCTAAATCTTCCTTATTCCTACACTTACTCTTCCTGCGCTATAACCTCACCACTTAACTTGCAAACCACATCCCAATACTTAGGTTAGCCTACCCCTCTTGCGTTCCATTTGATCCTTCTATCCACACACAAGCAAATATCTTGTGTGTTTCTTCTAAAGATATCATGCCTTACCTTTCTCTTCAATCCCATCCTCAAATCCAGCACCTACTGACAGTGCACCAAATCTATGGACCTTTCAAATCCATCTAACTACTGCCAAATGTCTCTAAAGGTGGGAGAGGTGTGGTGCAGCGGCCAGGGCAGCTGACTCCCGAGCACGGGCCTCACGGTTCGATTCCCGGTGCTGGGGGTAGCTCAGCCCAGCACCCTGTGACTGAGCAATAGCTCCCTTAATCTCCACGACAGCCCCCAGCGCTTTGCGACCCTTAGGGGTAATTAGTTTGCACTTTACAAATACCAGATGAAACCATCTCTCATTAAAATACAGAGTGCCTTGTCTCTCGCTTCCTAGACCAGATTAATCCCCTTCACTCTGACTTCTGTGCACTTCTCTCTACGAACACAACACACACACACACACACACACACACACACACACACACACACACACTACGAACACAACACACACACACACACAATCACATTTGTATTACTAAACTCATCACAGCAGGCCATCACACCCATCTATTTTTCATGCTCGTATTACTTGCCCTTTTCACACATTTATCACAGCTGAGTACCCTAGATTGATTCTTTGCACTTACTCTGGTCATACCCACCTCCTCATATTACAGAGGAAGTCACTCAATGCTACATCCTGGATCCACCCTCGTTTTCTCTTCACATTATTCCTCTTCGTGATATCATAGCCTCATTTGGTATCAACAAAGCCAACATATCGATTAATTCTTTTGTTCTCAGGGAACTCCTTTACAGTAACAGAGTGCTCAGGGGCCTTTCCAACTACTCCTTGGCTAGACATTTCCAACTCTTACTATTTCCATCAGGCTGCCACCTATTTTTCCCCATCTATTGGAAATCCTTTTCCCCCTTCAACAGGATCAGCTCCTCCATCCATGAATACATGTATGCCCTAAATAATCACTGTTGGACTTGGCCCTTTTTGGCAGGTTCATTCCTAAACTTTTTGCTTTTAAATGAGTCCTGGTGTTAGTTGTTTTTGGCTTCTGTGCACTTTAACACTGTGTCCCAGTGTAAAGTGTATGCGCAATCGGAGTTCGTGTGGTGAGATTGGCCTGCCCTCCCACAGGAATGCATGGGGGATATGTGTGTCCATGGTAGTTCCTGATGTGAGAGGAAAGCAGGGGCGAGTTTGGTATGTGTGAGATTAAATGCTGCGCGATGGTGTGCGCAGATTTAGTATGTCTAGTGTAGAAGTGCCACTTCTAGAAGTTGGCATGTCTGTGAAGTGAATGTGAATTGACTGTCTTGCTTGTGATTGGCTGGAGCTGGCTGGTGTGCCTGGCTCCAGGAGTCAGGATGGGTCTGCGCCGGTGGTGAATGGGAAGATCTGCATGTTGATGGCAGGGAGGAGTTGCACCTGGGACCTGAATTGGGCTGGGCCTCCCTCCACAATGCTGGCTCCACCCTCTGTGGTGTGTTTGATGGCCCTGGCCTGTCCTGTGAAGGGAGAGGGACAAAGCAAAACAGAGTGCTCAAGAACCAGTTGCATCTGGTTCGCCCCTTGCCTGTACCTTTGGAGACAAAGTATTATGTGTATAAAAGAGGGGCTGTGACCCCATGAAAATGTTCTTGGTCCTGACTTGAATCTACCAGGGGCGTGCTGCTGCTGGGGCCCAGGGAAAGGCTTGCCTCCCTGGGGCCTGCCCAGCCCCTGGATGCCTGGAGGACCTTTCTTTGCTTGGAGCTGTTGTGCTCCATCTGGATGCTCCAGGACCTTTTGGACCCTTTGCCTTGCTTTCCCCTTTGCCCAGACCAGATGCTGCCTTTTTGCGCCCTGGGAGCGCTGAGATTTGGCTCCCAGAGGAGCCTGGAGTGTGGCAGCCCTGAGGGAATCCCCCGCATAGGGAGTCCCCCGAAGTTGCTGGGATTGTGCAGGTGCCCACTCTGCATTTTTAGTTTTTTTTAATACTGAACGTGGGTGCCACCCCGCTTATTTAATTATTTATGTGCAGGGGTACCCACCCTGCGACTTTGTCCGGATTATTAATTAAGTCAGAAGTGGGTGCCCACCCCGCGTTTCACCGCCACACCCTGAGCCCTCGAGAGCCGGAAAACTGGAAGTCAGGCACCCTCGTTGGGACATGGGCATGGCCTCGTGAGGCCTGAGGAAAGTCCTGAGGAAACCGGAAGTGAGGAGGAGGTGGTGCAGGGCTCCCGTGAGCTGGTGGGAGCCCCGGTGCGCAAAATGATGGCCGTCGGCAGGAGAGGAAGCATTGCAGGCGAAAGGAAGGACGGGAGCCTACCCCGCCTACCCCAGCATGGCGGTGAAGCCCGGGTCCCAGGAGGGGGCCCGGGTGGAGAGGGGAGAAGGAAGTCCCGGAGCCTCGCAGGTTCCATCTGCAAAGTCCCGGTCCCGAGATGGGGGACCGGGTGAAAACTGGCGCATAGAGTTGGCGGGGCTCTCATGAGATGATAGAGCCCCGCAAGCGCCGCCGCCGGTGTCCTACGGAGGGGGGCGCGAGGCACATTGCCGGTGCCTGCCCCCATGCCACATTGTGAGAACAGGCTGGCGCAAGTCCGTGACGTGGGCTTCCCATGCTCGAGGGAGAGCCCTGCGGTAGCAGAAGAAGCAGAGAGCAGAGACCGGAGCCACAGAGGAGACCGGAATCCTGTTACAAAAGACCCGGTGAGTGGGGGCTCCATGTTTTGTGCCCCTCGAGGCACAGGGTCATTGCTACATCCCTGAGCGGCTGCGTCTTGCAGCGGGCCGCTCCACCGTTTGGGCATAATTATTTCCAGAGCCTAAACGGCTCCAACATGGCTACCATTCGTGTTTAAAGTCCCTGTGGGGGATTTGGGGGGGGGGGCGCAATTGTTCGAGAGGCCCGGGTGGCTCCAACGGTAGGGGGTCATAGTTATTTCAGGAGCCAGTGTGCTCCATGGGGGCAGAGTATTTTAAGAGCCAGATGGCTCCAACGCTCCTCGTGCTTCTTTCCAGAGCCTAGAGGGCTCCCATGTTGAGCGCAAGTGGTTTAAAGGGCTACTGAAAGCCCATGCCGCATTTCCTATCATTTACAGCTGCCCAGCAAGTAGTGGGCAGCTGCACTGTTTAGGCGCCATTCCTGAGAGAGTCCCTGAGAGGGACAGAGGTGACACAGAGGTGTCAGGCCTTCCACAGCTGCGCAGCACTTAGTGCCAGCTGCAATGTTTAGGCCCTGTTATTGTTCTCAGCTGCCCAGCAAGTAGTGGGCAGCTGCAACGTTTAGGTTTACGCAGATGGCACACCCCTGACTGCTGCTGCATTGGCAGCATGCCCTGACATTCTGGACACAGGGCATTTGAGCCCCTTCTTGGATGGCCAGTTGGCCAGGGGGACTAGCAGATGTATAGGGCACAAGGCCCTAATGTAATTGATGTGCTGAAGTGATTGTGGTGCAAGGAAATGTAATGCATTTAGTATGTTTTACGCACCCTGTTTGATACCTCTAGATATGGTTTAGGCTTATGGGGTTGTTTTACCTATTTAGGTTTGTGTTAGTGAGATTATACTTCATTGTGTGATTTATGCCCCTAATGTGAGTTATACTTAGGAGGTAGGGTATAATGTGTTTAGACTAGTCAGGAGATTGCATAATGTGTTTATGCTGGTGAGGTTGGTGCAGAATGTAATTCGCGCCTGATGTACCTGTGCATAATGTAGTTTATGTTACAGGTTAAGGTGGTGCACAGTGATTACCAGTGGTTACTGGTTGTATGTGCATGATCTATTTACTTTTACCAATTTCTGCTAAGTGCTGATCCTGACAGTAGCCCACGTGGCCCTGTCCTGTGTAAATAATACCTTGTGAATATTGCCTGTGCCAGTTGGCACAATGCATATTGTGTGATTACTATCTGATGTGTTTTGAGAATACAAAGGCTATTTTTATATAACCTTGTGTGGAGTTCCTTTTGTAGTGTGCCTGGGATGTTGTTGCTGTTGTGTGCGTGCGCAAATGCTATACACATCGCCTCCGGGATAAGCCTGACTGCTCGTGCCAAGCTACCAAGGGGGTGAGCAGTGGTTATCTTTGGCGTGTAACTCCCTTGCCCTGACTAGAATGGTGGTTTCTGCCTGGCTTTGGCGCAAGCCTTAGCCAACCAGAAATCCCATTTCTAACAATCACCTCCTGGCAGTGGAGGACAATGTTGCTTTTGATCTCTTAGCAACATCACACCCAGGAAAAATTTGTTTTCAAATTCTCGTCATTCTTACTGTATTCTACTTGTTTTTACCATACATATATATGACAAGCTTTCACAATACATTCTTATGCATATGTTCCTGTTTCTGTGCTGCTCATAATGACAGAGCATGCTGCTCACGTCACAAACTCTAACCAAAGGTTTCTATTGATTACACACTTTAGAATGATATGTACTACTACTGTTCTATGTTCAAAGCCTGTACTGCTAAATAAATAAGTGAATATAACCCCACTCTTAGCCCCTCGAAGTAATATATAGTTGGTAAATTTGCAATTTTTTTTAAATATCCCTGCAATCTGTATAATTAAAAGAACTTGAAAGAACCAAAGCAGGCTTGTCTAAGGACTTGGCTGGCATATTTGCTTGAAAAGATAATCCTAGCAAAAACTGATTTAGATCATTCACCACTAATCTGAATATTTCATAGAGTTTCTGCAGAGATATATAACATGTTAATGAAGTGGTAGTAGCACAATTCTCCCAGGAATTTAATATTTCTGTTTTAAGTTTTAATTAGTAAGTGACCCATCGATTCAAAATCTTACAGCAGGAAAGGATGGCCTTTGAGAACTGACCCTATCCAGCTTTCGTTTTTTCAACAAAGGGTGAACACGTCCCATCGTAAGAGAAACTGGGAAAGAGTCCTGATTGAAAGAAGAGTTTATGGTTTATAACCATGGCTGGTAGAGGGCAATTGTGTTCCTTAATCCGAGGCGATGGAATGGGAGTCTGATGGAAAGTTTGGTGTTGGCAATGACTTTATATAAATTATTTGTGGAAAACATTCTAAACTGCCAGTGGATTTTTCTTGGTGAACTTCACATTCTGATTCAGGTAGGGGCATGTGTTTGGCTATATCATCTCCAATTGCCATGGTCTTGTTGCACAGGGAGGAAGCGGAGTAATAGTTTTTTTGAGGGGAGGAAGGACAGTTTCCATGTTTTTTCTCTGTATGATGTGGCAGATTTCCCTGGAACAGTTTGGTGACTATGTAAGCTTCAATATAAGAAAGAAGGATACTGTACAGTAAAAGGTTTGCCTATATGATTTCCTGTTTAATTTGTCTATGAAGAGGTTGGTGGTCATGAGGAGGGATTTTCTCCAATTCTTCTCAAAAGCTGATGTTTTACATTTTCATGGTTGTCTACAATTTAGAGGTGGTAGGAGACAATATTTCCATTCAACTGGAAATCTCGTTATTATATATGGGATAGAGTAGCCCTGAATAATTATACAGCAAGTCACAGAGTTGTTACTTTATAGGGTTATCAACCTTGAAGGTGATTTGCAATATCCTTATCATGTACAGCAGGGTGTACTTTATTCCTTACAACGCATAGCCTCATGTGCTATACTGCTCTACTAAATTGGAGGTATCAGCATTAGGTTTCCGGGGTATTTTATTTTTATAGGACATCTCTTGAATGGGTAGAACCAAGGATGGACCCCCCTAGTATGTGTTTGGAAGGTGCAGTATATTATGTTATCGTATATGAAGTATTTCAGGGGGGTTGTCTGTGTGTCTTCAACCGTTCCCTAGTGGAGATTTAAGTCTCTCAAGAAAATATAGTCACTGGACAAAAACAGTTTATCGGTGCTCCAATAAAGAAAATCTTCCATGAAACTTTATTTATTCTTTGGTGGGCTTTATGAGATGTTTACACGCTGTGTTTGTAAGCAATGGAAAGATGTTGAATTATTAGAGCTAATCCATATGCAGATAAGAGACTCCTTGTGAGAAAGGGATCCCCTGACTAGTCGTATTTGGCTCTGTCTAGGTGAAAGATGTTGTAACCCGCTGGCAGGATTAGATTACATAGATTTCAAAGAGCACAAACGCACCATGTTCATAATCCTGGATGAGAACAGATGTGCACGTGGCATTTGAGACTGCAGGCCTACAGTTGAAAATGACAGTGCTGATGTGATGTGTCAATGGTCATTGTGTGGAGATAAGATGATTCTTCTGAGGTTGTGAACACTTTTGATTTTGGTATCTTGTGGCAGTATTTTTTTTTCTGTCAGAAACTATGAAGGTAATGCAGTTCATTGGCAAAGTACCTCGCCGTGGCGGTCAGAATCAACCCAACAAGGGGCAGGGCTCCGGCAGAGGCCAATACAATACCTCTGCAAACTACACCAATTTCTACCCGACCAGGGGTCAGCGCTTCCGAGGACGTGGAGGCTTCAGGAATGATGCCGGAGGCAACAATTCCCACGGTAAGTGTGATCCCCGCGGATCAAGTTTTAATTGGGGGAAGGTTGGCATGCTTTCCAGAAGCTTGGGCGGCTATTACGGCGGACGCGTGGGTTCTGCAAACCGTGCGTGGTTTCCGTATAGAGTTCTACGATCAACCGCACCAGCTAAGGCCACCTCGCCCCATAGTTTTCTCTCAGACAGACGCGCAGTTGATCGACGAGGAAGTCTCAGCGCTGTTGCGCAAAGGGGCTATTTGTCGAACAACGCGACACCCCTGCGGATTCCTCAGCAATATTTTCCTCGTCGAGAAGGTAGACGGGGGCAAACGACCAGTCATCAACCTCAAAGACTTCAACGGCTGGTTAGTATACAATCACTTCAAGATGGAGGGCATCCATCTTCTGAGGGACGTACTGCTTCCAAACGACTGGATGGTCCGCTTAGATCTCAAAGATGCGTATTTGGTGGTTCCCATCCATCCTCCTCACCGCCGTTTCCTCCAGTTTCTCTGGAAGGGCACGGTCTTCGAGTTCACAGCCCTTCCATTCGGGCTTTCCTCGGCCCCTTGGTGCTTGACCAAGCTGTTACATCCAGCGGTGGAAGTCCTGCGGAGCCAGGGGATTCGTTTGATCGTGTATCTAGACGACATCCTGCTGATGGCCCAGAACCCGACCAAGTTGGTACTTCAACTCTCTCAGACAGGCTCCCTGTTGCAGGGTCTGGGGTTCATTATCAACAAGGACAAGTCTGTCTTCACTCCCGCCCAGAACATAGTGTTCTTGGGGTTTGTCGTGGATTCTCTGCAAACGTCACTCAGTCTTCCATCCAGGAAGATGGCCAAGATCAAACACGAACTGCGACAGTCGATCTCCAAGTCGCACACCTCTCTTCTGCAGATTGCCAGAGTGGTGGGGCTTCTCTCGTCTGCCATTCAGGCGATCTTTCCGGGCCCTCTTCATTACCGGGCCCTTCAACGTCTCAAGGCGCATCATCTGCGCAAAGGACTGTCCTACGACCACCTGGTACCTCTGTCAGTGGAGGTCAAGGAAGAAATGGCTTGGTGGCTCGCCCATATGAAGGCGTGGAACGGTCGAGCGATCTTCGGGTCCGTACCGGACTTGGTGATAGAATCAGACGCCAGCAGGTCCGGCTGGGGTGCCCGCTGCGGGGATTTCTCCACAGGCGGCGCTTGGTCATCCGACGAACAGAGACTTCACATCAACTGCCTGGAACTTCTGGCAGGATCCTTTGCTGTCTGTTGCTGGACCAGGGATTCTGTGAAGTCTTGTGTCCTTCTAAGAATGGACAACGTCTCAGCGGTTCGGTACGTGAACCACTTGGGAGGTCCGCGATCACGAGCGCTAGCAGATCTGGCGAATGATTTTTGGGACTATTGTCTGGCCCATCAGATCTCGGTAACTGCAGAGTACCTTCCGGGACAGGCCAACCAGGTAGCGGATTGGCACTCGCGATACCTGCGGGACTCCAGCCTGTGGAAGCTGGATGTTCAGGTGTTCCACTGGTTGGCAACGAATTGGGGTCCTTTTTCGATAGACCTGTTTGCGTCCCGACTGGACTTCCAGCTACCGAGATTTTTCAGCTGGAGACCGGACCCTCTGGCGGAGGCAACGGATGCGTTCCTCCAGGATAGGAGTCAGGAACGACCGTATGCCTTCCCGGCTTTTTCCATGGTAGTACGGGCGGCGGCCCAACTTCGCCGGCAGATGGCAGAAATGGTGATGGTGACGCCCGTGTGGAGATCGCAAGTGTGGTTTCCAGTTCTTCTGGAACTTTCCTGGGATTCTCCAATCCTACTCCCCCGGCTTCCTCGTCTTCTCCTCAATCCGGACGGGAACCCTCATCACCTCCTCCTGCAGGGTTCTCTCCGCCTCATGGCATGGAGGCTTTCCGGAGACGTTGGTCGCTCCCAGGCCTTTCGGAATCGGCTGAACACCTTTTGTCCAAAGCCTGGGCAGGTAGTACCGCAAAGAGGTATAGATCGGCTTGGACCAGGTGGGTTCGTTGGTGTCTTCGACGGGACTTGGATCCCATGGTCCCAGGCGTCGTTCCCATCCTGAATTTCCTGGCAGAGTTGGCAACGGCCGGTTTAGCCTACCGGACAATTAACACGATACGGTCGGCAATCTCGGCAGCTCATGAGAAGTTGGATGGAGCTGCGGTCGGGGAACATCCCCTTGTCTGTAGACTCCTTAGGGGAGTGCGGCTTTCTTTACCCCCGGAGCCGCGATATTCTGTCCTCTGGGACGTCAATGTGGTGCTGAATCTTTTTCTTTCATGGCAACATAACAAATACCTTTCTTTAAAAGAATTATCAGCCAAACTGGCTATGCTCCCCTGTTTGGTATCGTGTCGCAGGGTCTCTGATGTGCACGCTTTGGATGTCTCGGAGAGAGTGTTTTCCCCAGATGGGGTTACCTTTACCGTAGGCCGCCGCACAAAGTCCGCTACAAGGTCTATTTCTTATCCGGCCTTTGCGGACGTCCCTAAGTTGTGTGTCGTGCAGTGTCTAAGGACGTACAAGGATGTTACAATGGAACTTCGCCCCCCGGGCGAATGACAGCTCCTGATTGCGTTAAGGAAGCCACACAAGGCTGTATCTTCCCCCACTATAGCCCGTTGGGTGCAGTGGGTATTACAAGAAGCTGGTATTGATACTAAAAAATTCGGAGCTCATTCAGCTAGAGGGGCCATGGCCTCAAAGGCTTTTGCCCTTGGTGCACGTTTAGAGGACCTAATGTGAGCTGCGGATTGGTTCTCAGATTCCACCTTCAAAAGGTTATATTTCAAACCGGTGGTGGATATTGCTAGTTTGGTGGTGAATAAGCTTTGAACAAGCATAATCCGAAGCCTCCGGTCCTGACATAGAATCGAAATTTGCCTAGCTTAGTGACGGTAAGTTTCAATTCTATTAAGGACACGGAGGCAAGGATTATCCCACCCATACCTCCTGCGGAGATCCCCCCCCGTACTGACGTAAGTAAACACCTTTTTCGGGATTTGAGTCAGTTGTGGAACTGTTCTCTTTTGCTTGCATTTCAATGTTTGGTTATAGTACAAGTGATGCCTTTGCCTTCAGACTTTGGCGGGTCTGGCAACGCTCACGCTGTTGTGTTTTTTTCCGCCAGGTAATGATGGTGCAAAGCAGGACCGTTGAGACTTTGGCGTGACTCGCGCGAAGAAAGAGGAGGAGTTCACAAGATGGACGCCCTACCTTGGGACTATGGACACTATAGAAGGACTACCGCGTGTTGGACTGATGGAAATTGTAGTTCTAAGAAGATGTTGTTATTATGTTTTTTCCTGACTATCCCTGTGTATAAATGGAAATTTTTCAAGTTCTGATGCTTTTCTGGCTGCTATGTTGCTGTATGTGAATAAACAGCGAAGAGAGAAAAGCATAATCCTCGCCTCCGTGTCCTTAATAGAATTGAAACTTACCGACACTAAGCGAGGCAAATTTCGATTCTCACTTCCAGATTAAGCCTGCAAGTGCAGGTCTCTTAAAATAGGGTTGTTATGATCTGATTTCTTTGTGCCAGAGAACATATAGTCCTCAGCATGAAGCGTGAATCTGAGGAGAGAAGAGAAGAATTTGGGAAGGTCGGTAAGCTCCGGTTTTCCACCCTTCCACGTGGGATAGGACCAGATGCCTGCACCGTTGACCCAAAGTCTAATGAAGTAATGGAATGTAAAGTTTCAGCTTTGAAAGACCGCATTTTTTTTTATCAGAATGGTGATACATGCATATATTAGGATTTTTGATCAATGATAAAAAAAAAGAGATTTAGCATAGTGAAACAGACTTGGAGATATATGTAAAGGAGATAAGGTATTGAGTCACTATTGAACTGGAAAGGCGGAGTCACCTCCCCCTGTCAAAAATTCAATTTTGGATAGTTTACATTTGAAGAAGAATTTCTTATCCAATTGGTTAGTTTATTGAGAAATGTTTTCAGGTTGGATACACTGGCTGGATTTGATACTCAAACACAGCGGTACACCATTTGAATGTATAGAGAGGGGAGATGGTACTGTCCAGTAGTTTAGTGCTAAGAGGTTCCATATATAAGTTCTACAGAATTGTAGGATACTGAACCTTGTAGACGCGATATTTCAGTGGAAGTGTATGTGAGTCCAATTTCTCAAACCAGGCTCTTGCAGAAAGAATTGATTAGAAGCAATTCCGCACCTGGTCTTCAAACTCATTCTAGATTAAAGCGTTTTTAGTAGTGAACTGTGTTTATTTGGGACAGAATATAGGTTGTTGACTCATTCACATATTCGGCCACTCGTCGACCCAAATGCCACACACATACAAACTCACCAGCCAATGAAGAGATAGTTTAGGTTACTGTGTCAACCACGTCTATTGGCTATGCTGTTTGCTTATGTGGGGTGTTCGAGCGATTCCAGTAGTGTGAATCCACTAGTGTGAGATGGGTGTGAGAGCGCTCGAGTCATGTCATAATGCTGTACTGCAAGGAGTGTGAAACTATGACTACAAGATAAGTGTGGGAATACTGCTGCTAGTGCAAGATTGCTATCTGAGGGGTGGAATAATGCATTCGCAAGAGTGACACTGCCATTCTGTTACAGTCACTTATTTAGCAATGGATGAACCTTACTCTTGAAATAACACTGCTGCAATATTTCCTAAGTGGAGTTCTCTTCATCCGTTTGTGAACAGTGAAGGTCTGATTTCCATAAAAAGGCTGCTCAGAATTTGAAGAGGGACGAGGCATTAATGACCAAGACTTTCCATTTACTTACTTTCTTAACCCTTGCCAAGTGACTGCTTGAAAACTGCCCCAACCTTCACGAATCACTGATTATCTGCACATCTGATGATGCATCACCAGACACCAACTACACCGTGAACAAAATCTAAGACGTGTAAAGTTAATGTTCACTCACCCGCTGTCTGGAACTTTGCCTCTGGCATCACACGAACAGCTCAGCAACCGTTGCAGCACCCACTCTCCTTGGCTTATGCCAGCCCTAGCGTACCAACTCCAAAGCAAGTCCAGCCACCTGCATTTGCGCACACATATTGCTGCATGCACCAAAGATCACCACTGTCACGCACTAGATAAAGCAGACCAGCACAGATCCCACCAACTGCTGTTCATTGCCCAAAGGGATGGAAGGGCAAGCTCTGGTAGAAGTCTTGTAGAGGTCAAACAATTCATAACACAATTACTTCGGAAGAACAGGCAGGGAGTATACCCCAGTAGCTAATTCTTTTGTTTGTTTAGAGCAACAGGCACCAGCTCCCTTCATACGCTGAGGTGGCATTATTTTCGAACCCAACAACCATTTTAGGTGTATGGAATCCATAGTGTATCAAATCACATTGTAACGCTGGCACATTTTGTATGAGATGCTATAGGTCTGTTTTTAAGTCGATCCTATTGGCAGCGCGCATGCACTTCTCGCTCTGCAAGATTGCTGTAGTAGAGTATGGGAGAGAAGCAGCGCCCACTCTCCTTCCATATTTTTAATTGCATTGTGCTGCCTTCAGATTTGTTAATAGGCTTGTTAGTCCCTCCTTAGTACTGCCTTGTCTTAATTTGTAACATTCCATGGCGACAGGCCCCTTTACTTCAGTTGTTTCACGTGACCTGTTACTTAGTCTGTAAGAACTATTTACTTTATTTAGTTTGTCTTACTGTAGGCCAGACATGCGCTGCTTCAGCTGAAACCGCATGTGCCTTTTTAAGCAGCGCGGGTGCCTGCTTTCAATCACTTTAATCCAGCATTATCTTGCGTCTGATTCAACACCCCCCCCCTCCCCCAGTAAAACGGATTTAGAAATGATTAGTGAATTAAATCATGTGAATTCCAGGTAGCATCCAATTAGGGCTCCCGGTTTTAAGGTATTTTATTTCAGGCTAATTCCATCTGTATTTATCCATATTATTTTTTTTGCCATTTTATCTGTATTTATCCATATTTATTTTGTGTTTTGCGTGTAAATGAAGTTGTAAAACTGTACATTTCCATATCTATTTAACTGATTGACGTGCACTCCTACTTTGATATATGCCGTGGTCTAGCTATTTAGGCTGCCAAATATTACATAACAATACATCCACTGGTAAATACTAGCATTATACCATAAATATATGTTGACATATGCCGTTATTTAAATAAATTACATGCTGTTTTTTAATTTCCCATGATGCTGTCCATCTGCTCAGCTGCTGACCTATAATCCATGAAAGACAGCACGGAAAGTCACTTTTTTGTATTTATCCACTTTTAAAAATAAATGCAGACAGAAAACACATAGTTTTCTGTCTGTATTTATCTGTAAAAATCCGTAAAAATTGAAAACAGGGTGCCTTACACATAATTCTGTGCTAATGGGCTAAAGCTGACAACAGCACATCTGTGTTACATGTCATCTGTGCTAAAGCCACCTGACGGG
Organism: Lissotriton vulgaris; assembly: GCF_964263255.1. Classification (NCBI taxonomy): domain Eukaryota; kingdom Metazoa; phylum Chordata; class Amphibia; order Caudata; family Salamandridae; genus Lissotriton; species Lissotriton vulgaris. The sequence continues at coordinate 656,522,504 of NC_141694.1, read as the reverse complement.
TTGTTTTCAAAAGTCTGTTTTATTAACTCCACCACCACCAATACTACCACTACCACCACCACCAATACCACCACCATCGCCAATAACACCACCACCACCAATACCAATCCCACCACCACCAATACTACCACCACCGCCGATACCACTACCACCAATACCACCACTAATACCACCACCACCAATACCACCACCACCAATACCACCACCACCAATATCACCATCAATACCAATGCCACCACCACCACCAATACCTCCACCCCCACCATCACCAATAACACAATACCACCACCACCAATACCACCACCGCCAATACCACCAGCACCACCAACAATACCACCACAACCACCAATATCACCACCACCAATACCATCACCTATACCACTGCCACCAGCACCAATACCACCACCAATTATAACCACCACCAATACCACCACCATTATCACATCAATACCTACACCAATACCACCACAAATAATACCACCACTACCAATACTACCACCACCAATACCACCACCACCACCACCATTATCACCACCAATAACATCACCACCACCAATACCACCACCACCAATACCACCACCATTACCACCACAAATACCATCACCACCATCAATTCCATCACAAGTACCACCACCACCAATATCACCACCACCAATACTACCACCACCAGTACCAATACCACCACCAATATCACAACTAATACCACCACCACCAATACCACCACCACCAATACAATCAATACCACCACCAATACCAGTACCACCACCAATACCAGTACCACCACCAATACCAATATCACCAATACTAATACCGCTACCACCAAAACCACAACCAATACCACCATCTCCACCAATACCAATACCACCACCACCAATACCAATACCACCACCACCAATTCCAATACCACCACCTCAGCGCCTATCGCTCACTAGTAATAGCAGGGGCACTGGACGAGGCCAGAGCTGCAGCCGAGACCATCCTTTCCCTCCTTCCCTTCCTGTCTTCCATAAAGCCCAGCCTGCCCTGTACCAGGAAGTGAAGCCAGGGCCCTCCTACAGCTGGAGTGTTTTTTATTAGGCCAAAGATAGCAATGACATTACGCAATATCACACTGCACACTCAAATCATGGAAAAGGCAGGAAATAGCCCCTCGGCCTGCTCTTCCTCCTGATCCGCGACAGTGTAATCACAGAGCGAAAAGTGATGGAGCGCTTTGTTAGCGTTTATAGCTTGGATCATATGTAACTCTCATTTCACACTTTGTGCCTGTGTAAGTTACAACACTTACACATCTTCTTCACTGCACTATTTATCACTACTTTGAAGACATTGCAGGCAGGTCTCTTCCTCTGATATTTACTATCTAACAAGCGGTCGAAAAGGCCCTTTATTGCATTGCAATAGGTCTCGCATTTGCGAGTTTAAGCTATTAGTATTGTAAATGACAATGCCTTTTATTTATGTTTTAAAACCCAAAACATAAATAAATGGCATAGTCATTTACAATGCCACTAGCTCAAACTCGCGTGAATGTGGGACCTATTGCATTGCAAATGCTTGTTTTCAGTAACATCCGGAACTGCAGTTGTCGAGAGCTTGAGGTGCCACAGCAGGGGCAGATGAGGCAGTGGGCAATCACAATGAACCTTCATTGAAGTTTGAACGGGAAATTCAGGGTAATTAGAGGTTAATGTGCTCTAATTACAACAACTAGTGTTGCTTATTTATGGTGTACTAGCCTTTCTACAGGATCTAAACTGTGTATCCAGTGCAGCTATTTACCGCTTGACTTCTTATAGCAAGACTAAAGAAATGTTTGCCTAACAGGCCTATCTAAAGTGCACCAAAGGCTTTCCTCTAAAGGAATATAGATGTACAGAACACTATGCATCACACATGAAGCCATACAGCTCATACACACATGCAATCCTCTTTAATTGTCTAAAAACTGACAATCTTCTGCGGCCAACACGCTATGCTCATTGCAGAATCCATCATTAATGCAGTCATCTGAATTCAAAAATAGCACAATATAGCTCAATTGTACTCTGACTGTGGCGCAAGTATTTGGAAGTAAACACAAGATGATGGGCGGAGTGCTGAAACGTTTCCCAGGATGCTTGTTTCCGGTCCAGGGAGGACCTGGCCTGGCAGTTGAATGGTGGGCAGGGTCAAGACTGATATGCATATGGCTGGGTCCAAACTGGGCTGGTGTGGTCAGCAAAGAAACGAAGGATGAAACCCAGATCTGTGACTGGGGGTGAATGCTTGATTTGTTCGGCATTCTGTCCATCATCTGTTCTTTTTACAAGTATTTGGAACTCACGCTTCTCTCTCTTCTACTCAACTACTCCCCATGTGGCTTTCGAGAAGGGTTTTGAAGATAAAGTTACTTACCTTCAGCGACACCTTATCTGGTAGCGACTATCTAGTCACAGGCTTCCCACCTTAGAATTATCCCTAGGCCTCAGACTGGATCTGGAAATGTTTAATGAGCAGTACCCATGTGTGCCCATAGGTGGCATCATTCAGCTCCGCGTCGTGTCATTCACGCCGGAATCGACATCTGTGGTGCCTATATAGACGCCACTCAGGCACGCTGACTTCAGTTACTTTTGAGGGCTTTCCACTCTAGAAGCACAGAGCCACGTAGTACACTGACCACTGGTGTGGAATACCAGGGCCCTGAAGGGGGAAAGCCCTGTACCTAGAAATCCGTTCACAGCGGGGAGGATGGGTGAGTCAGTAAGGAATCTGCGACTAGAAAGAGTCTCTACCAGATAAAGCGTTACCAAAGGTAAGTAAGCTGTTCCTCTGATAGAGACTTCTAGCCGCACATTCCTTACCTTAGAGTAGATATCCATGCAATATCCTCTCTGAGGTGGGTCTGCGGACCAATTTCACACAAGGAGGTCCTGCAGGACCAAAGAGGCAAAGTGCACATCACTACGAACCTTACTGTCCAGGCAGTAGTGTTTGGTAACCGTGTGCAGGTAAGCCCACGTTCCTGCCTGGCAAATGTCCAGGAACTGAACTATGCAAGCTAAAGCAGAGGATGCAGCTTTAGCTCTGGTGGAATGAGCAGGCAAATCCTCAGGAGGTTGCTTCTTTGCCAAGGCGTAGCAGATTTTGGTGCAGAGTATGATCCATAGGGAGATCGTCCTCTCTGCACAGCCCGACCTTTCTTCGCTTAGACATACCCCATGAAGAGTTGGTCTTACAACCAGAACTATTTCGTGTGGTCAGGGTAGAATGTCAATGCTCTTTTTGGGTCCAGACAGTAAAGTAGGTGAAACTGCTCTGCTCAGTGAGTTGGTTGAGTCCAATCCGCAATGAATTGTGAACTGTGATGCGTCTCTCCTTTCTGCAACAGCCTGAGAAAGTACGTTCGGGCCTCCTCCGAGGCACTTGCACAACTGTGTCACACAGAGCGTGGAAGTACCAGCCTAAAAGGCAAGCAGTGTTCACAGAAGGCAATGCTAGGCTGGCATAAGAAAACATGTTCTTCTCTAAAGAGTCCAGCCTTTTGGATTCTCTGTTGGGGGAGCAGTAGGGTATGCGCCCTGGGAAGTCGAGGCTTCCATGGACCATAAAGCTCTCTAGGGTAGGGTGGTGGGTGAGGAAGTTTGTGTCCCCTGGCGGGGGTGATGGCAGAGTGTGATCGTCCTATTCACAGGAACCCCTGTGCTGGGTTTGGACCAGGTCCTTATCAAGACGTCAATTAGGGCATTTTTTAATGAGTAAGGGTTCGAATGAGGAGACTCCTGTTGCAGCACCTCTGTCAAGATATTGGTCTTGACTGACACCGAGGACAACTGAAGGCCAAGGGCCTCTGCCCCCCTTTGCACCAGCACTGCGTATGAGGCTTCCTCCTCTGTACCCACGGTAGGGGGAGAAAGTATACCCTAAACTAGAGAAGCGTTGAGTCCACTGGCTTTACCCAGTTTCTCACAACAGTCCATATAAGGGCCTTCTATGTACGACTGGTATTCTTCACGGTCCAGCAACCTAACCTGTTCCTCTCAGAGACCTAGCCCATGGGAATAGAGCGCAGGCTCTGATCTAGGAATCGCGGTTCAGGGCGGCGTCAGGCAACGCCCATCCGGCTCCTTGTTAGAGTCGGGAATCACAATGGGAATGGTGCCGTGCTGCCAGGAGCCTCAGCATCGGAAAAGCTTAAGATGGTACGACCAGCGTCGGTCCAGATCCAGGAATGGATCCCTGGATGCCCAAGGGAGCTAGGGCGGAAGCCGCCGGCACAGAACCAGATAGGGCCCCCTCTGACCTGTGGGGCCCAAAGGCGCGTCAACGGTGTCGGCCCACTCAAAAATTAGATGCATGGCCAAATAAAACTCTTTGAGTTGGGCAGGGGTCACTCTGGCTCCTGGAAAGTTGGGTATGTGTGTAGTCGGACAAAGAACAGGCTCTGAAGAACCATGCCTTGAGTGCTTATGCCCCCTTGTCTCGTCTGCCGAGGAGAGTCGAAGAGTACTATGACTTCTTGCTCTTTTTCTTGTGCCTCTTACTAATGGGACAAAGAGGGCTTCTGGCTCCTCAAATGATCCCAAGACCTTCCCCTTGACCTTGATTTCCGCAAAGTTGTATGCTGAGTCGCTAAAAGCTTCAGGGACCGCTATCGCAAAGCCTTCGGGGCTATGGCCCAGCAATCAAGGCATGACTTGGTGTCGTGGTCATGCTCCAGGCACCAAAGACAGATACGGTCGGGTCCGTCACCGATATTGGCTGGTGATGGGGACAACAAGGCTTAAAACTTGTGTTGCGAGATGACATCCTCGACACACCAGGAGGTAATACATCAAGAATTGTCAACAAAACTGAAAAATGTCTGTCAAAAAAGGGCAGAGGGTAGTTCTCCTGTTTAGCGCTGGCTGGCGTGGAAAGAAAAGAACAGACGTCAGCTTACCTGAGTGGCACCTAATAGGTGCTGCAAACTTCACTTCCAGTGTGGACTACTCCACGGAGAGCTAATCAATGGCACTTACTGGCGCGCAGGGATACCGCTCATGAAGAATATTCCGGATCCAGTCTGACTTCTGGTGAAATTCAAAGGTAAGGGTAGAGAACCGAATTAGGTTCAAAGCCCTAAGCTACATGTGAAAATCAAAACAGATGTGGCCCCCCAGTATCTGCTGTCTTTAGTTCAGCCCTACGTGCCTTTGCGCTATCTTCCCTCGTCCACCCAAGGAAAACTTTCTCTGTCTAGAGTCAGACTATCCCGGATGGGCGTCCGATTGTTCACATATCTTGGCCCATCCTTATGGAACTCTCTCCCCACATATATGTGGAAAGAAACGACATATGTCCAATTTTGCAAATCTTTAAAAACGTGGCTTTTTAATCAATAATCGGTAAGCGAGTATCTGTTCCTTGGCCTGGTCGGCGCTGGGAAACCCTTTTTGGGTAGCTGTTGCACCTTATAAAATGTTACTAATAATAATAATAATAATAATAATAGAAGTCTCTATCAGATATCCTGTGATTCTTGGCAAATCACTAAATTTCCCCAAGCCTAAAAAACACACGCAACAAATATGAATGTGTTCTTGTGTAATGTAATTGGTGCTCATGTGAAGTACTCTTCGGGTCCTACCTATACAAACTCTCTTCTATCTTGTTCCCAGAACTCATCGGTGTAATTACATCTTTAGCCTTATGATGGTTTATGCAAATAAAACAAGCATTTGCAATGCAAAAGGTCTCGCATTAGGAAAGTTTGAGCTATTGGTCTTGTAAATTACAATTTTTTTATTTATGTGTTGCTTTTGAAAATAGCTAAATGAATAGCTTTGTCATTTACAATGCCAATAGTTATAACTTTCGCAAATGTGACACCTATAGCATTTGTAATGCAACATGTTTTGTATTTACGTGACTTAGATGTATTGATATTACAAATAACAATGGCTTTTAATTTTTTTAAATAATTAATACTTAAATAAAAGTGATTGTAATTTATAATGGCAATAGCTTAAACTTTTGTAAATAACTTTTGTGAAGATTATGTTCAGTGTATTTTATTGTGACGAAAATCCAAGAACAGAAGTGAAATATTAACATCTTTTTGTGACATTTGTAATAAAGCTTGAAACATTGAGAGAACATATTTGAACCAGTTGTTGTTGAATGGTTTCACAGATTGATGCTGTGATGGCGACGAGTGATGCTGTGGCGTTCAGTGATGCTGTGGTAGCGCATAGTGATGTTGTGGTGCCCCTGAGTGATGCTGTGGTGGCCCTGAGTGATGCTGTGGAGGTGATGCTGTGGAGGCCGTGAGTGATGCTGCAGAGGCCGTGAGTGATGATGTGGAGGCCGTGAGTGATGCTGCAGAGGCCGTGAGTGATGCTGTGGAGGCCCTGAGTGATGCTGTGGAGGCCTTGAGTGATGCTGTGGAGGCCCTGAGTGATGCTGTGGAGGCCCTGAGTGATGCTGTGGAGGCCCTGAGTGATGCTGTGGAGGCCCTGAGTGATGCTGTGGAGGCCCTGAGTGATGCTGTGGAGGCCCTGAGTGATGCTGTGGAGGCCCTGAGTGATGCTGTGGAGGCCCTGAGTGATGCTGTGGAGGCCCTGAGTGATGCGGTGGAGGCCCTGAGTGATGCTGTGGTGGCACAGAATGATGCTGTGGTAGTGCAGAATGATGCTGTGGTAGCGCATAGCGATGCTGTGGTGTTCCAGAGTGATGCTGTAGTGTTCCAGAGTGATGCTGTGGTGGTGCTGAGTGATGCTGAGGTGGTGCTGAGTGATGATGTGGTGGCGCTGAGTGATGCTGGAATGGCGCTGAGTGATGCTGGGGTGGCGCTGAGTGATGCTGGGGTGGCGCTGAGTGATGCTGGGGTGCCGCTGAGTGATGCTGGGGTGGCGCTGAGTGATGATGGGGTGGCGCTGAGTGATGATGGGGTGGCGCTGGGTGATGCTGGGGTGGCGCTGAGTGATGCTGTGGTGGCGCTGAGTGATGCTGTGGTGGCGCTGAGTGATGCTGTGGTGGGGCTGAGTGATGCTGTGGTGCGGCTGAGTGATGCTGTGGTGCGGCTGAGTGATGCTGTGGTGCGGCTGAGTGATGCTGTGGCGGTGCTGAGTGGTGCTGCTGAATGATGCTGTGGAGGTGCTGAGTGGTGCTGTGGTAGTGCTGAGTGATAATGTGGTGGTGCTGAGTGGTGCTGCTGAATGATGCTGTGGAGGTGCTGAGTGGTGCTGTGATGGTGCTGAGTGATAATGTGGTGGTGCTGAGTGGTGCTGTGGTGGTGCTGTGGTGGTGTGGTGGTGCTGAGTGATAATGTGGTGGTGCTGAGTGATGCTGGGGTAGCGCTGAGTGATGATGTGGTGATGCTGAGTGGTGTTGTGGTGGTGCTGAGTGATGCTGGGGTAGCGCTGAGTGATGATGTGGTGATGCTGAGTGGTGATGTGGTGCTGCTGAGTGGTGCTGCTGAGTGATGCTGGGGTGGCGCCGAGTGATGCTGTGGTGGTGCGGAGTGGTGCTGTGGTGGTGCTGAGTGGTGCTGCTGAGTGATGCTGGGGTGGCGCCGAGTGATGCTGTGGTGGTGCTGAGTGATGCGGGGGTAGCGCTGAGTGATGATGTGGTGATGCTGAGTGGTGATGTGGTGCTGCTGAGTGGTGCTGCTGAGTGATGCTGGGGTGGCGCCGAGTGATGCTGTGGTGGTGCTGAGTGGTGCTGTGGTGGTGCTGAGTGGTGCTGTGGTGGTGCTGAGTGGCGCTGTGGTGGTGCTGAGTGATGCTGTGGTGGTGCTGAGTGATGCTGTGGTGGTGCTGAGTGATATGTGATGGGGCTGAATGATAATGTGGTGGTGCTGAATGATAATGTGGTGGTGCTGTGGTGGTGCTGAGTGATGCTGTGGTGGTGCTGAGAGAGAATGTGGTGGTGCTGAGTGAGAATGTGGTTGTGCTGAGTGATGCTGGGGTAGCGCTGAGTGATGCTGGGGTAGCGCTGAGTGATGATGTGATGCTAAGTGATGCTGTGGTGGCGCTGAGTGATGCTGGGGTGGCGCTGAGTGATGTTGTGGTGGTGCTGAGTGGTAATGTGGTGGTGCTGAGTGATAATGTGGTGGTGCGGAGTGATAATGTGGTGGTGCTGAGTGGTGCTGTGGTGGTGCTGAGTGGTGCTGGGGTGGTGCTGAGTGGTGCTGTGGTGGTGCTGAGTGGTGCTGTGGTGGTGTGGTGGAGCGGAGTGATAATGTGGTGGTGCTGAGTGATAATGTGGTGGTGCTGAGTGATGCTGGGGTAGCGCTGAGTGATGATGTGGTGATGCTGAGTGGTGCTGTGGGGTTCTGAGTGATGCTGGGGTGGTGCTGAGTGATGATGGGGTTGTGCTGGGTGATGCTGGGGTGGCGCTGGGTGATGCTGGGGTGGCGCTGAGTGATGCTGTGGTGGCGCTGAGTGGTGCTGTGGTGGGGCTGAGTGATGCTGTGGTGGGGCTGAGCGATGCTGTGGTGGGGCTGAGTGATGCTGTGGTGGGGCTGAGTGATGCTGTGTTGGTGCTGAGTGGTGCTGTGGTGGTGCTGAATGATGCTGTGGAGGTGCTGAGTGGTGCTGTGGTGGTGTTGAGTGATGTTGTGGTGGTGCTGAGTGGTGCTGTTGAGTGATAATGTGGTGGTGCTGAGTGATAATGTGGTGGTGCTGAGTGGTGCTGTGGTGGTGCTGAGTGGTGCTGTGGTGGTGCTGCGGTGGTGCTGAGTGGTGCTGCGGTGGTGCTGAGTGGTGCTGTGGTGGTGCTGAGTGATAATGTGGTGGTGCTGAGTGATAATGTGGTGGTGCTGAGTGATAATGTGGTGGTGCTGAGTGATGCTTGGGTAGCGCTGAGTGATGATGTGGCGATGCTGAGTGGTGCTGTGGTGGTGCTGAGTGATGCTGGGGTGGCGCTGAGTGGTGCTGTGGTGCTGCTGAGTGGTGCTGCTGAGTGATGCTGAGTGATGCTGGGGTGGCGCTGAGTGATGCTGTGGTGGTGCTGAGTGGCGCTGTGATGGTGCTGAGTAGCGCTGTGGTGGTGCTGAGTGATGCTGTGGTGGTGCTGAGTGATATGTGGTGGTGCTGAATGATAATGTGGTGGTGCTGAATGATAATGTGGTGGTGCTGAATGATAATGTGGTGGTGCTGTGGCTGTGCTGAGTGATGCTGTGGCGGTGCTGAGTGATGCTGTGGTGGTGCTGAGTGAGAATGTGGTGGTGCTGAGTGAGAATGTGGTGGTGCTGAGTGATGCTGTGGTGGTGCTGAGTGATGCTGGAGTGGCGCTGAGTGATGCTGGGGTGGCGCTGAGTGATGCTGTGGTTGTGCTGAGTGGCACTGTGGTGGTGCTGAGTGGCGCTGTGGTGGTGCTGAGTGATGCTGTGGTGGTGCTGAGTGATGCTGTGGTGGTGCCGAATGATAATGTGGTGGTGCTCAATGATAATGTGGTGGTGCTGTGGCGGTGCTGAGTGATGCTGTGGTGGTGCTGAGTGATGCTGTGGTGGTGCTGAGTGGTGCTGTGGTGGTGCTGAGTGGTGTTGTGGTGGTGCTGAGTGGTGCTGTGGTGGTGCTGAGTGATGCTGTGGTGGTGCTGAGTGGTGTTGTGGTGGTGCTGAGTGGTGCTGTAGTGGTGCTGAGTGATGCTGGGGTGGCGCTGAGTGATGTTGTGGTGATGCTGAGTGGTGCTGTGGTGGTGCTGAGTGGTAATGTTGTGGTGCTGAGTGATAATGTGGTGGTGCTGGGTGATAATGTGGTGGTGCTGGGTGATAATGTGGTGGTGCTGAGTGGTGCTGTGGTGGTGCTGAGTGGTGCTGTGGTGGTGTGGTGGAGCTGAGTGATAATGTGGTGGAGCTGAGTGATAATGTGGTGGTGCTGAGTGATAATGTGGTGGTGCTGAGTGATAATGTGGTGGTGCTGAGTGATAATGTGGTGGTGCTGAGTGATGCTGGGGTAGCTCTGAGTGATGATGTGGTGATGCTGAGTGGTGCTGTGGGGTTCTGAGTGATGCAGGGGTGGCGCTGAGGGATGCTGTGGTGGTGCTGAGTGATGCTGTGGTAGTGCTGAGTGGTGCTGAGTGATGCTGTGGTGGTGCTGAGTGATGCTGTGGTGGTGCTGAGTGAGAATGTGGTGGTGCTGAGTGAGAATGTGGTGGTGCTGAGTGAGAATGTGGTGGTGCTGAGTGATGCTGGGGTAGCACTGAGTGATGGTTTGATGCTGTGGTGGCGCTGAGTGATGCTGGGGTGGCGCTGAGTGATGCTGTGGTGGTGCTGAGTGTTGTTGAGTGATGCTGGGGTGGTGCTGAGTGATGCTGGGGTGGCGCTGAGTGATGCTGTAGTGGTGCTGAGTGATAATGTGGTGGTGCTGAGTGATAATGTGGTGGCGCTGAGTGAATCTGGGGTGGCGCTGAGGGAATCTGGGGTGGCGCTGAGTGATGCTATCAACCTAATTTAGATCATGTGACCTCGGGTAACCTTGTGCGTTATGGTAGTGTCAAATATGCATTTCCCTGCTCACACTAACATACAACTTTTGCTCTTTATTTGGTTTATTCTCCATAATGCAAGCAGTAATCTAATGACTTCGCCTCTTGTTTTGGCTAATTACTTAGTTGCATTTTAAACGGTTCTGTAGCGACCTGATCATGATCTGGCTAAGTTGATGACCCTTGAACATGGAGACCTGGGTCTGTCCTGCTGCGTGCCCTTGGTTGAAATCTCTCTGTGCCTGCTATGCTCTTAATGTAATATCCCTGTGCCTGAATTTATATTATGAAAACGAAGACTAATTTTATTTGGGTCATTAAATTTAGTGATAAAGTTCTCAATGAAAGATTAAAAGCAGCCGCGAAATGAAATGAAAAGCGGCCAGGAAATGCTCTCGGGATTGCGGTGGTGGGGGGCGCATTCCTTTGAAGTGTGAAGCAGGGGGCAGGGGAGCGGATCCCTTTGAAGTCTGGAGCAGGGCTGGGGTGGCGGGGGAGCCAGCGAGTGGGAGGGAGGAAAGGATCTTATGCGGATGGGGTGTGAGTGAGGGGGAGCAGAAGCCTTTGATGGTGGTGTGCGAGGCCAAGCGCTCGCCTGGGGAAGCCTCACGCTCGAGGGCACAACATGCATTGTAGGAAATCTGCTGGTTAAAGCGACTTTGGTTCAGATGTAATAGGTTTGAGTATTAATACTCGACCTAAAGAGTGAAAATGTTTAGTCTGACATGCTAAGTCAATGCAAAACAAATTACAGATTAGTTTCATACACAATTACAGTGGTGCGGGAGCAATTTGAGGAGCAGGATGCTGCCATCAGTTACATCACCAAAGTCATAGGGACGGTGAAAAATCCAAGCATCACATAGAGAAGCAGTGTAGCAAACGAGCCATGCCCATTCAGCTGGAGAGTACTAAGGGTGTGGTAAGTTGTCGGCGGTGCAATTAAGAGAACACTGTCGCAAATATATGAATTTAGCATGGTATGGTAGTTCACTGTTATTAACAGACATCACATTTTCCATTGAAATGGCCACTAAATGTTCACAGATGTCAATTTTACTGATAAAACTCTGTAGTGCACAAACAGCAATGTGTAGAAAGTGGGTTTCAGTGACTAATTATCATTTGCAAGTAAAATGACTTGATGTGTTTTTATCCTATTCAACATCTTTGCTTCCATCACACTTCATAATCACAAAAAAGTGCTTTATGTGTGCTTCCTTAACTGGTGGAATATTTTCAAATATTTTCAAATACACTTTCATGTATTTAAATTGTATTGTGTTAGAAAACAAATTGGCATCCTAAATCCTTACCTTTCACACTCCTTGTACTACAGCAAGATTGACAAATAGTCCACTTTTAAAACTTCTATCACTTCGCAGTCAGAAAATGAAATATAAACACCAATCACCATGTTAAAGGTATGCACAGCAATTTGTCAGAAGACATATCCTGACAATTGACCTCTTGGTTTGAACTAATAGCAACTATAACAAGCCAAAATGTAAAGGCATCTATTTTGCTCTATCACCTTCTGAACTCCAGCATGGTTATTTCTGGGGGTGCTGCAGCACCCCCTGCGCCACAACTTTCAGTGCCTATGTGCCATTAATAAAGCATTTCTTTATAGAAAAATCAATAACATTACATTACCTATTTTTGAATTTGCTAGTATAGTGGTACTCGGAAAGCAACATTCAAATTCTATGGCAGGACCGGAGGCTCAGATTATGCTTTTCTTTCTCCGCCATTTATTAAAACACAAAACGCACAGCAGCCAAGAAAAGCTCTTATTGGAACATCATCATCGGTTTCAATAAAAGGAAGAAAAAACATCAAATAAAATCAACATAGTGCAAATGTCCCAGACTTTAACTTCAAGTCCCAGCACTCCAACTTGTAAGGATCCGAGGGTAGTCCTTTCACAGTGTCCATTACCCTTATATAAACAGTCCCCTCTCTCTGTTCTTCCTCTTTCTTCGCTGTTCCCGCAGCCAGTTAAGTGTTTTCTCTTTGCTCTTGGGTTATTGTGGTATTTACCTCACATTGGGGTTTTTCTTGATTACTCTTTCGGGGTCTGTGTAAGCACTGTGGCTGTTTTTCCTTCACAGAGCCCCGAGAACGTCACGGGGGCAGTTTTTCCGCACCTTTCGCGACCCTTTTCCCGTTGTGGTTCCGCGGCGTGTATCAGCCGCTAGAGGGCACTGCGGGGTCTCGTTGGTCTTTAGCGCGGTTTTCTCTTCAGAGGAGCCGCGCTGAGGAATCCAACGGACGCGGAGCCTTGCCCTCGTGCCCCCTCAGTGACGCTCGGTGAATCCGGGTCTGTAGCCCCATTTCAGTGATGTTTTCACTCTTACGCCCTGTTGAGGGTCTGTATTGCGGTTTTACCGCGTTGCTGCCGGTGGTGCCGGTTCGAGCACTCCTTAGGCCCTGGTGTGGTAGCGCGCTGTGGGGGGGCAGACCTGGTCCCTTGTGGTGGGTCGGCGCGCTGTGTGGGGTCCGAGTGCGCCCTAATTGCGGTCAGTTCCTGACGCCCAAAAGCGGTACAGTCCTCCAGGCTGTTGGAATACCTTGTACCCCCTTGTGTCTGGGGCTGTATTGTGGAGGCCGTTGGGAGTCTCTAAGTCAGGTGGTGGTTGTCTGTCAGAGTAGCTTTCATTATGGAGGATGAATACTACGAGGAGCCCCATTCCTACCTGAATGATGAGGAGTTCTATCAGGTGGTTGATAGTTCGATCTATAGGTGTGTGACCGAGGTAGTTGGCCCTATGGAAGACGGCCTTTCGGCGCGTATTGTTGAGGAATGCGCCAAGTTGGCGCGCGCTGATCTTCCAGGTCCTTCGGGGGAGGGTCCTCCAGCACCGAAGAAGCCTTGCAAGGAAGGGCCGTCGGAGCATGCCCATGGGGTGGACAAGATATATTTTACAGAACAGAGGACCCTAGTAATTTAGGGATCAACGGAATGATAGACATATACTAGATAGTATATATGACTTCTGTCCAGCCGGACAGAGTTTTTTTATTTTTCAATTCTTCAGTTTAAGAGTGTAAATATAATATTTATACAAAAGTGGGCACAGCCTGTGACCCACAAAGGACAAGACAAAACATATGACAAAACAATTATGTAAAAGCGCACAAAAGCGGTCTGTACTATTAATCTGTTTTACAGACTAGAATTAAATCGTAGCAACCCATTGTTTTACACAGTATGTGAATTCCAACAAACATATGGTGCAATAAGGTCGACGGCGTTTCGATGCAATTACTAAATACATGCATCATCATCAGGACAAAAACTGGTGTGTCAAGTTTGTCTTGAGAGTTTTTTCAATATCATTACCCCTTATGTAAGCATAATAGCAATCCTGGGGGTACTGTCATAGCGGTTAAAAGCTGTGGAGAGCCAGGGGCTATCTGTCAGTTTGTGCCCAGGTGTGAGAGATTATGGTAATGTCTGCTCACATCGACTTCGCCGGTAATTTTATATTGGGAATTGGAGTAATAGAGCAGTGCTCGTGTTCTCGGCGAGTCTTTAATCCATAATAGGGTTTAGTTCGGGCTTTACTTGATTGCAGGACAGGTGGGTTCTGGCGGGGATCGCTTCCTCATCCCCGCCAGAACCCACCTGTCCTGCAATCAAGTAAAGCCCGAACTAAACCCTATTCCCAATATAAAATTACCGGCGAAGTCGATGTGAGCAGACATTACCATAATCTCTCACACCTGGGCACAAACTGACAGATAGCCCCTGGCTCTCCACAGCTTTTAACCGCTATGACAGTACCCCCAGGATTGCTATTATGCTTACATAAGGGGTAATGATATTGAAAAAACTCTCAAGACAAACTTGACACACCAGTTTTTGTCCTGATGATGATGCATGTATTTAGTAATTGCATCGAAACGCCGTCGACCTTATTGCACCATATGTTTGTTGGAATTCACATACTGTGTAAAACAATGGGTTGCTACGATTTAATTCTAGTCTGTAAAACAGATTAATAGTACAGACCGCTTTTGTGCGCTTTTACATAATTGTTTTGTCATATGTTTTGTCTTGTCCTTTGTGGGTCACAGGCTGTGCCCACTTTTGTATAAATATTATATTTACACTCTTAAACTGAAGAATTGAAAAATAAAAAAACTCTGTCCGGCTGGACAGAAGTCATATATACTATCTAGTATATGTCTATCATTCCGTTGATCCCTAAATTACTAGGGTCCTCTGTTCTGTAAAATATACTACTGCCCAAGGACCCTAGTGTTATTCCTTTTGGGTTTTCCCTTGTTCTGTGAAAACATGGGGTGGACAAGGGCGCCTTTGAGCGTCTTAGGGACGCTTTCTTAGCGAAGGCGACCGCGCCCCCCGCGGAGCAGCCCGCCGCCCCGGTCCCGGTGGCGCCTTCGGAGGTTGCACCTTCTTCCCCTGATAGGGATTCCCCAGATACCGACGATGACGACGAGTCGGAGCGTTCCTGGCGTCCTTCGGGCTCGGTTGCAGAGTTGCCTCGGGATAGCTCTGGCATGCTGGACCCGGATGAAATTATTCGTCCGCGGTCAGCGGCATGGGCCCCGGGCGACAAAGTGGCCAAGTTCGTGGCGAGCAGGCTTCGCAAGCCTCTGGAGAAGGAGGCCAGAGGCTGTCTGAGGGGGGAATGCCCTAGACCATCGTTGGAAGGCAAGGTAGCCATGACTCCTGACCTGGATGCCAAGATGGCGACATTTCTGGCCAAATTCATGAAGGACCCGCGCAAGGGGATAGGACGTTCTTGGCGGTCCTGCCAGGATAAGTTGTTAGACGCGGTGGGTCTGATCACGAAGATCTTAGATATGGCGGAGGAAGCGAAGGTCACGGGTGCGTCCATTTCCCCTGAGGTGCTGTCTAATTGGGCACAAAGGGTGGTTATTTTCCTGGGCAACGCCAACTGCGCCCTTTCCACAGAGCGCCGTCGGTCTTTTCTAATTAAGTTGGACCCGAAACTTGGAGACCTGGCCTCGGCGGGGGCGGTGGCCCAAGGGGGTCTCTTTGGCGAGCCTTTCATTAAGGAATTGGGCAAATTCGTATCTACCTTTACCTCGCTGAACAAGGCCCAGTCCAGCATCAAACATGTTTTCCATCAGCGTTTTTCCTCCGGGGCTGGTCGCAGCAGGGGCCATGCGACCGGCCGTACAGGGCAAAATGCCGGCAACAGAGGGCAAGGCTCCGGACGAGGGCAGTATAATACATCGGCCAACTATACGAACTTCTATCCCACCAGAGGACAGCGCTTTGGAGGTCGCGGCTTCAAGAAAGGAGCAGGAAACAACTCCAATACCGGTGAGTGTAATTCCTGCAGACCAAGTTTGTGTTAGCGGCCGTTTAGCGGCCTTCTGGGGGGAATGGGCACTTCTCACCGCGGACGCGTGGGTGTTACAAACCGTCCGCGGTTTCCATATAGAATTCTACGATCAGCCCTTTCAGGTGAGTGCCCCTTCTCCGATGGTGTTCTCAGAGGCCGATGCGTTGTTGATAGACGAGGAGGTCGCGGACTTGCTTCGCAAAGGGGCCGTTCGTCGTTCAACTCGGCATCCCTCTGGGTTCATCAGCAACCTATTTCTAGTGGACAAGCCAGGCGGCGGACGTCGCCCAGTCATCAATCTCAAGGAGTTCAATGGGTGGCTGGTGTATCGCCACTTCAAGATGGAGGGCATCCATCTGTTGCGCGACATTCTTCTGTCGCAGGACTGGTTGGTGCGGTTGGATTTGAAGGACGCTTATCTGGTGGTTCCCATTCATCCCCCGCACCGTCGTTTCCTGCAGTTTGTCTGGAAGGGTCAGGTGTTCGAGTTCATGGCACTTCCTTTCGGTCTGTCTTCCGCTCCGTGGTGCTTCACTAAGGTCCTGCACCCGGTGATAGAATTCTTGCGCGGTCAGGGCGTCCGGCTAATCGTCTACTTGGACGACATTTTGCTTTTGGACCAATGTCCTCGGAAGCTGCGCGAACACCTGCAGCTGGCGGTGTCGCTTCTACAAAAATTGGGGTTTGTTATCAACGAGACCAAGTCTGTGCTGGTTCCCTCTCAACGGATAGAGTTCCTGGGTTTCATCATAGACTCTGTCGAGTCCATCCTCAGTCTTCCGGCCCGCAAGCTGTCGAAGATCCGTCATGTGTTGCGTCAGACTGTGGGGAGGTCCCACACCTCGTTGAGGCAGATTGACAGGGTGGTGGGCCTCTTGTCCTCTTCCATCCAGGCGATTTTCCCAGGGCTGCTGCATTACAGAGCCCTTCCACGCCTCAAAGCCTTTCATTTGCGCAGAGGCTTGTCTTACGATCAGATGTTTCCTCTCTCAGAGGAGGTGAAGGAGGAGATGACGTGGTGGCTTTCTCACATGGAAGCCTGGAATGGTCGGGCGATCTTTGGGTCGGTCCCGGATTTAGTGATCGAGTCCGATGCCAGCAGGGCCGGTTGGGGCGCTCGCTGCTGAGAATTTTCCACAGGCCGCGCCTGGTCGCCGGAGGAGCAGAAGTTGCACATCAACTGTCTGGAGCTCTTGGCGGGGTCCTTCGCGGTTCGTTGCTAGACCAAGGACACGGTGCAGTCGTGTGTCCTTTTGAAGATGGACAACGTCTCAGCCGTACGGTATGTGAACCATCTGGGAGGTTCTCGGTCCCGTGCGCTAGCGGACCTAGCGAAGGAGTTCTGGGCCTATTGCCTGGACAATCACGTGTCGGTGCAGGCAGAGTACCTGCCGGGCCAGTCCAATCAGGTAGCGGACTGGCATTCCAGATATCTACGAGATTTCAGTCAGTGGAAGCTGGATGTATCGTTTTTTCAATGGTTGAACGACCTCTGGGGTCCTTTTTCGATCGACCTTTTTGCCTCACGGTTGGATCATCAACTTCCGAGATTCTTCAGCTGGAGGCCGGATCCGGTGGCGGAAGCCACGGACGCGTTTCTTCAGGACTGGAGTCGGAAGTCTCCTTATGCGTTCCCTCCCTTCTCCATGATAACGAGAACGGCGGCTCAGCTGCGCCGGCAGAAAGGGGGGCTGGTCCTAGTGACTCCATTCTGGAGGTCGCAAGTGTGGTTTCCGGTTCTACTGGAACTTTCTTGGGATTTTCCAATCCTACTCCCCCAGTTTCCTCACCTGCTTCTCAGTCCAGATCAGGAGCCTCATCACCTCCTTGCGCAGGGTTCTCTCCACCTCATGGTATGGAGGCTTTCAGGGGACGCTGGTCGCTCCCAGGCCTTTCGCGACCGGCTGAGGGACTCTTGTCCAAGGCCTGGGCTCCCAGTACGTCGAAACGCTACAAGTCCGCTTGGGCTAAGTGGGTACGTTGGTGTCTTCGACATGACCTGGATCCCTTGGTCGCAGGAGTGGTTCCCATCCTGAACTTCCTAACGGAATTGGCTACGGCGGGTTTGGCGTATCGCACAATCAATGCCATGCGTTCAGCGATTTCTGCTGCGCACCTGCCGGTGAACGGTTCCCCAGAGGGGGAACATCCTTTTGTGTGTCTGCTCTTGCGAGGTGTCCGATTGTCTTTGCCGCCGGAACCTCGTTACTCCGTCCTCTGCGACGTGAATGTGGTTTTGAATTTATTTCTCTCTTGGCAGGCCAATAGATATTTGTCTTTGAAGGAGCTTTCAGCCAAATTGGCCATGCTGTTATGCTTGGTGTCGTGTCGCAGAGTGTCAGATGTTCGAGCTCTGGATGTGTCCACACGGGTGTTTTCGCCTGAGGGCGTCACCTTTACGGTTGGCCGCCGTACAAAGTCTGGCTCCAGAACTATTACATATCCTGCTTTTGTGGATGTCCCAAAATTATGTGTTGTGAACTGTTTGAGGGCGTATGAAGACATGACTTGGGATCTTCGCCCTCCGGGCGAACGTCAGTTGTTGATTGCCTTGCGAAAGCCACACCATGCAGTCTCTTTCCCCACAATTGCCAGGTGGGTGCGCTGGGTCATGCAGGAAGCAGGCATCGATACTAAACGTTTTGGGGCACATTCTGCCAGAGGGGCCATGGCCTCTAAGGCGTTTGCAGTAGGTGCACGTTTGGAGGACTTGGTGCGTGCAGCGGATTGGTCTTCAGAGTCCACTTTTCAATTCTATTAAGGACACGGAGGCGAGGATTATCCCACCCAGATCGTCCGCGTGTGACGTCCCGCCCGTATGCCAGTAAGTACGTAGGTTTCCAGTTGATGCTGTTCATTTCATGCCTGTTGTGGTCCGTGTTATATTGCTGACATGCATCTGGTTGTACAACTCTCACGCAGTTGTGTTTTGTCACTAGGTAATGATGGTGCCAAGCAGGACCAGTGAAGATGTAGCGTAATTCGCGAAGAAAGAGGAAGAACAGAGAGAGGGGACTGTTTATATAAGGGTAATGGACACTGTGAAAGGACTACCCTCGGATCCTTACAAGTTGGAGTGCTGGGACTTGAAGTTAAAGTCTGGGACATGTGCACTATGTTGATTTTATTTGATGTTTTGTCTTCCTTTTATTGAAACCGATGATGATGTTCCAATAAGAGCTTTTCTTGGCTGCTGTGCGTTTTGTGTTTTAATAAATGGCGGAGAAAGAAAAGCATAATCCTCGCCTCCGTGTCCTTAATAGAATTGAAACTTACCGTCACACTAGCTAGGCAAATTTCGATTCCTTTCCTATTTGTGTGTACAAAGTCATGTGCTTGGCACAGAAATGTATCACAAAAAATAAATATTTCGTCGAGATGGCACAATCCATTTCAGATTATAAGGTTTTCAAATGGAAAAGGAAAGTCGCAATAATGGACCTTCAAAAAAACGTGCAACTGACGCTACATTTTCCAGGAACCATGCATTTAATTATCTTGACAGTTGCTCTTTAATGTTGTCAGTGGCAGCCTGCATGGAGAGCAGGGTGAGAAAAAACCTCTGCCCAAACAAGAATGGGTAAAAAAAGGAAAAGAATAGGTTACTATTCATCTCTGGTGATCTTCCCACCCTACGCTGCCTTAAGCATACATCCCTATCTCCAGTATGATAATTACTGGTGAAGAGCAGGATGGAGTTGTGCCAGATAAGAGGAACCCTGATGAAAGACGAAACTGGCTAGGACTGACAGGAAAGTTGCTGGCTGGGAAACTATGGAGGTGTAAACTCCAGCACCAATGTGTAGGAAAATCGAAGTAGAGAGAAGGGCCTGATATTTATCTTGACAGTATGTATACTCTGTCGCAACTGTGACAGTATACATACTGTTGAGATAATGGTCTGCCCGCCAACATTAGATGCAGGTGGACCTTAGGTTTAATCACGGCAGAGACTACTTCATCTCCGCTGTGATTAAAGCCCTCCGACGGCCCTGCGGACTCAAGGTCGTCGGAGGCAGACCTCTAGTTCCACCCATCTAACATAGATGCTCGGAATTAGAGGTCAGGTTTTACTGCCAGTCGTCTCCAGGAAACCCCTGGTGATGAAAGGCTATGAAAACTGCTAAATGATTCAAGATTTTCAATCTGAAGAAAAAAAAATGTTTTAATTTGATGTAGGGCTCTGTAGCGTTGACGGAGTCCTGCACCAAACTGTAAACAGTATTATAAGTAAAAGCTGTGATGAAGATTCCTGCCAATGCTTCAGAAAGGGCCACCACTTGGCAGTCACTTCTAAATTTACGGGGCGGACTAGTCTCGGTCTGGCAGACGTTAAGTCCTCCACCAGGATAACAGAGATTTCTCCGTCCGCCAAATTATAAATCAGGCCCAAAAGTTGACCACACAAATATGCTTCAGAGTATCAACTGAAGAAACAGAGTCTGAGCATACTATCTATCTCTGGAAAGTAAACAAAAGTCACGTAATGCCACAATTTAAACGTTATCCACTTTGAAGCCCTTGCAAGGTAAGAACCAAAAATCAACAGAGTGGCATGAGTTTTCACTGGTCGTTTATCAGCTGTTCCCAATGTTTCGCAGATCAGCTTTACATACACCTGAGAGGAAAGGCTACAGTTCCAGAATCCCTTGGAACTACCAGGCCATCACAGTTTTAATAGTCAGGAAGTGAATGACTGTCTAGCTGACGTCTGTTACATCTCTGCATGAGAGAAGGTAGGAGTCCAGGGCTGCAACTATGAATTTTATCCTTCTTGAGGTTATCAAAGGGGGGGTTCACTGAGAACCCAAAATGTAAAGGATCCAGAGAGGCTCCTGCTTCGTCCTTGATGCTACCTGAATGAGACAATCAACAGACCTGCTGCTTCAAAATGTCTCCACTGATCCTGGATATGGGTGTGAAACCGAATGGTAGTGTCCTGCACATGTCGTGCTATTACTACGGGAAAATGTGCAAGTCTGCACACTCTTAATTGCCAGAATGGCCACTTAAGCACAATAGCCACCACACAAAAAATCTAGAAAAAAGAATTGGCACACCTCTCTGCTTGGAATCAAGGCAAACTTTGCTGCATATATAAATATATGTCACTGGAACATAAAGACATTTTTTTCAGACGTTTGGCACATGGGAACGCTTTCTGAAATACAAGTGACAGCGTACAATAAAATTCTTCATACCTTAATTTGTGAGAAAGGTCTGTCATAACTCCCAACATAAAGAAATCCAACACTCTGGGTTAGCAGTCTAAAAGCAAAATACAAAATCATGTTAGGAATACATTTGACAGGAACTCTTGTAGCGAGGATAGTTCATGCAGTAATGACTTTCACAGTGAAATGATATCTTATTGTTATTACAGGAAATCTCAAAGTGAGAAAGAAACCGTTGATAAGATCCCAATTAAGCCATCCCCAAACAATAAGGAACTCCATCAAGCACATTATAATATACAATGAGAAAAGTGGATGGTTGGTTCTCGGCTCCAGAAGCGCGTGGGTCTGCCAGTTCTAATGTCTGCCAAGATTCAATGGAGCCAGGGAAGCTCACCCCTCAGCTCCTCCCTCCCTTATCCTTAAGCACCCTTTGTAAATGAACTACAAATTAACATGGGCAGTTAAAATGAGATTTACTTTGCAATGGTTGCCATGAGCTGGGCAGGTTGGAAGTCGCACAAAGGAGTTTGGACCCTGTCTTTTCAGCACTTATGTTCACTCATGATCTCAGGTTCTACCACAACGGTAAGACCGAGGGCACCTCAGTCTTACCTATGGCCTTACCTTGTAGGAGAGATCCACCCAATCAAAAAATGCAATGCAGCTAGTACTCCAAATTTTTAGTCACATTTTTAATTTTTAATATTAGTAGTCCAAGTAAGTCTAGATGCGTAATGTGCCAAAACCATCTAAATCATTATGTGACTCGACACTACTGGCACTGAAATAATGTTAAGTCAAACAAAGTTACAAACATATCAAATGAAGATTATCTAGACATGTCTGCTTGAGGGGGTCACTTAAAGCTACAACACTGGACAGCTTTGAAAAAACTACTTCAAAATTCACTGGAGCAGCGTATGCTTTTCTCTTTTGTAGAGAATTTCTTACATTAGTCCAATACTTCGATGATTACTGATGAGAAGAGAATTATAATGGGCCAAAATTTGAAATGGCCACAATGAGGGTTAATGATTTCTTTTCAGAAAATTATTTATATAAGTTAAGTTTAAGGCTTGTTTGGTGCATAAAGAAGTCTAATTCGCCCCATCTGCTTTAAAGCATTAAATACGGACATCAATTGGACATCCCCCTCCAAGACTCCCTCCTCCAAACTGGAACCTCCCCCACCATTTCACCTTTACTGATTCAATTTCCAAAGCTCAAATCCCATCAGCACCTGTAGAGGGAGCATGGGATGTGGCATGAAGGTAGGACTGCAATGCACAAGGGCTGTGTGGATGGGCGTGCATGACTCTACAGCCAGCTTTAACTTTTTAAGTCATGTTAACTCTTTTTATAACACTTTCCCTGCTCAATCTTTGATTCACGCCCTCTAGAAGAAATGTAAAAGCCCACCTGTCCCGAACATACCTGCAATCAAAGTAGCGCTTATTACCACCCTTCCCTATCCATTTTCTCAGTGAATCCGGAGCTGAATCCGGAGTGAAATAGAGAAGTGTGGCTCAATGGTTAGAGCGGCAGACCCTGATGCAGTAGTCTGGCCGGGACCAGGGTTCAATTCCTGCCTCGGGCTCAATTTCCTCGGACCTGATAATTCTCGCCACGGTGCCTATTCTGATCATGAGCCCCACTCTGCACCTCTGGGCAATAGCTTGCTTAATCTCTACAACGGCCCCAACAAAGCTGAGGATGCATGACTTACCTTGGGGGTGCCCAGGAGTGGGCTCCTCACAGGGAAAGGCCAGGAAGGGCTCCTCGGCGGTATTCGTACAAGCGCCGAGATGCCTCCGGGTAGTCGTGCGCTATATAAGTGCGTAATTATCATTATTTATCATTTAGCTACATATCACTTCTTCTAATGTATGATGCGAAATCTGTAATTCTGTATTCCACATTGTAAAGCTCCCTAACATTCCAATCAGTGCAGGATCGCTGTATAAAAATTCACTCTGGTTTATACTGGATCCGAGATGATTTCAAGTGCTTCACTGAAAACATGTGTGCTGGGCAATGTTTCCTCTAATTTATTTTCACTGCGTGCAGCAAAGAAGGTTCTCTGTGCACTGACGCCAAGGCTATGAGAACTGAAGACATGGGATCCATTGATGTGAAAGCGAGCGCCATGGGCTGCACAGATTTGTTTCTTTAAGGGCGGGACTGGGAACCCAAAGCAGCCTTGAGAAATTTGTCGAACCAGCCCACTGGTGAGCAGGGTTTGGGGGGAGGTGAGAGGGCATTAGGGTTGTGCTGCTTATGTTATTATGGGCCGAAATTGGAGCACCTTTGCAAAATGAGCACCCAGTAACAAAACCAGACCCCACCCTTTCAGCCTCTTGGGGAAAATACCAAAGCCCACTACGGCCAGTCCGGCCCTGGTTTCTTTATTTGATTCTAGGGGCAAACTATCTTTGGGCTCATGGCTTCATTGTAGCAGATTTACTAGTCACTCCCTTTTATTGCCGCAGCAGACATACTCACAATAGTAGTCGTGCTTAACAAACACACCTGATTGATTGAATAAGTCAGCAAATGTATTTTTCAGGGGATAGGCTGCTTTTCTAAAACTATATTTTAAACAAAGAAATGAGCAACAAATCACAAATGCACATTTACACCTTTTCCCTTAACTGTGTACAACAGATTGCATTTTCTTACACACTGCATACAAAAGCGTAATAGATGTTATTTTGATTGTATTTATCAAATAGAATGCTATAAGAGGCACCTAGTGTTTGAAATGATTGGGCAAAAACTATAATGAATAATAGCTGTACTACTCAATACTTCTGCTATGAATGTTAAAAGGGTTTTAGTTTTAAAGTCTTTACTGCAACAGTCAGGTGAAAACTTAAACACCAGTAACGTTACCAGATATCTTCTTGCCCACACTCACCCCTTTTTCCAATCCTCCTCACTCACACCTTTTTCCATTCCCGAGTTTTTCTTTAGCAAATTAATGCATTGTGGAAATTGTAGTCATGGCTCATTTCTAGTGAACACATCGCACTAGCATTTGAAAAGCCTGATTACTAAATGGACATCTCATGACTGGAACCTGGTGCCGGACAAGGAGAAGGGTTCAAAAAAATGTCCTCAAGTGGGAAGAAGCCACCAGAGTGAGTGACAGAAAAAAGTAATAAGTCAACAGCAAGCAGCTAGATCGTGAGAGACCGGCAGCATCTAACGAGGGCAAGGCAGCACCTCTCAAAGAGTGAAGGCCAGAAAAGTACACCGAGGGCCAGTACCTTTCGAAGGGTGCCTAGTCAGCAGCGTCCAGTGAGGGCCACTATCCCTTACAGCATGAGGGCCCAGCAGCATGTAAGGACAGCCAGTACTATTGGAAAGGTGCGGTTCCTGGAACATGTAGAGTAGGGCCAGTACCTGGGAAGGGGGCATGGGCGGCGGAGGGGGAGTTGAGTTTTATGCAGAAATACGCAGCAACTGCAGGGCTCTAAGTGGGGAGGCCTTATTGGTGCTCAGCACCTGCATCAGTCATAAACAAACAATAAAAAGAATTGAAAATGCAACAGGTCTCACCTTTGATTAAGTTAAAGCCATTTGCTTTGCTAATGGTATTGTTTAGCAAAGCAAATGGCTTTAACTTAATGAAAGGCGAGACCTATTGCATTTTTCCACTCTGCAGCCTCCCCCAGTCTTCGGCCTCTTCCACTCCCCAGACTCTCCCTTCCCAGAATCTTCATCTGCAGCTTCTTCCAGTTCCTAAACACTCCCCCATCCTCTTCCATGTTCCACTTCTCAGACTCTCCCAGTCCCCAGTCTCTTCCACTCCCCAGACTCGCCCTACAAACTCCTCACACAGACCCTCTACGTTTCGCGCACTCTTCTATTCCCCAGACAGCTCGACTTTCAGTACTCTCCTCCCCTTCACCTCTCTCCAGAATCTAAATCCCGATCCTCCTCCATCCTCGCGCTCTCTAAAGGAAAGCAAGGGAAGCAGACACAGCCTCCAGTGCCCCCATATTCACATCGAAGCGCTTAGTGGCCTTGTCATGAGTATGAAGCGCTACATAACGTACGATACAACCTTCCACGTTTTGCGCTGTATGAGGGCAGATGCATACAAAAAATGCTTTTCTTCGGTTAGCTACCTTCCAAGCGATAGCAGGACCTCGCCCAGCCCTCACAAACATGCGAAGAGTGAGTTCAGGAGCTCCCTCCCGGATCACTTTGACCCTCAGTGCACTCTGAATAGGTGGAGACAATGCGCTTAGTGGAGCCGATTCCCCAGCTCAGCAGTGTGTGCCTTGAAGGCATATAGTGCTTCCTATCTAGTCTAGTCTCTTATGGTTCGTAGGAGTAATAATAAAGTTTATTAAGACAAACGTCCATAAAACATGAAAAGCAGCATCATTAAAAACATATACCAATCACATAAACCATAATCCTGACATGTACCATCATTAAAAAGTAACCCCTGGTGTTTAAGAAACATTAAAAACGTGCTTCTCTGCCCTGTCTGGCCCGGCTCTGCTCTGTCCAGTTAGGCTTCCAGGGCTGGTACCAAAGCTCCCTACAGCACCCAGACGCTACCGGGCCCTGCGACCCCAGGCCCGGCGCTGCTCTATCATGCGCCTAGAAGCAATTAGTTTACGCAGTACCCCCTACACAAGCAGAAGCATACAAATAAATGAGCTCTTGTCTAGACAAGTGAAATGTGAGCCTAGCTTTTTGCGCCCAGCGGTGTTAGCACCCTTGGCCAGGAGCAACATAAAAGTGATTTATTTGTCGTGGCACATAACAGAAATACTGCTACTACATTTAATAATGCATAGCTTTATAGCGCTTGATCCTACATGTCGACCGATTGGAAACGCTATAAAAAAGGTGAGTGTTGTTTAGGTACCTGCCCAATGGTGCTCAGTTTAAGCTCACCGTGAACGGGGAAAATCTGAGAAGGCGCTGGTACCCAGATTTCAAGTTGCGACTGATGGCCCCGAACAGGCACGAGCAGCTAGCGCTGCGCTCACTAAGCTATCTCGCCGAGTTTGGTCTGAAGTTCTGGTGGGGCTGTTGCAGCACCATCCATGCTGTGAGATGTCCTTCCCAATAGTGAAGAGTGCGCTCCTGGAACTTTTTGTTTTTGCAGATTTATAGCACGAACTCGACCCAAAGGTATTGGAGCACTGTACATGACCACCACTTACGTTACACAAGGACACATTCATTTGTTTTTGGTAGGCAAGGGGAGATTAAGTGAATTGCCGAGAATCACACGATGCTGAGCCGACACCGAGGATAGACCCTGGTTCCCCAGCTCCAAAGTCGGAAGTCTTGGCCGTGAGGCCACATCCTCTCCTAAACTGAAAAAGATTTTTTTTTTTTAAATCTCCCTCCCTCTTTACCATGTCCAGGTTCCTGGAGACCAGGGTGACCCCTGCACGATCTTCCTCTGTTAACCCAGGATTGGGAACACCCTAATGCTCAACCCCAAGGCTTCCGACGCTTTGTGTGCCATGAGGCACATAACGGCACATTTAGCCTTCACAGAGAATAAAAGTGAAGTCAGTCTTCTGCTCTCGGCGCAGTGCGCACACTTTCAATTACCAGCACTCCTCATACCTTGCTTCCCCACCCAGCCATGGCCAGTATACAGCGTGCCACCAGGCGGTGACATGGGGCGGGGGAGGGGCAGGGTGGGGGGGTTGTAAAATGAGGCAACGGGTCGATTTCAGGTAAGTAACGAAAAGAAAAACAAGCATTGGAAATGCAATAGGTCTCGCACCATTAGAGTTAGTGCTTTTAGAATTGTTTATGGGTTTTTTGTAAATATTTAGCATTTTTGTTTCCTGTAGCCAATGCTAAAGAATTACAAATAAAAAAAGCCATAAACATTTCTTAAAGCTCTAACTGAAATGGTCTGAGACCTATTGCACTGTGTGAGGGTGAGGGGTTGAGGGTGAGTGAGGGTGAGGGTGGGTGAGGGTGAGTGAGGGTGAGGGGTTGAGGGTGAGTGAGGGTGAGGGGTTGAGAGTGAGGGTGAGTGAGGGTGAGGGTGAGTGAGGGTGAGGGGTTGAGGTTGAGGGTGAGGTGTTGAGGGTGGGTGAGGGTGAGTGAGGTGTTGAGGGTAAGTGAGGGTGAGGGTGAGTTAGGGTGAGGGGTTGAGGGTGAGTGAGAGTAGTTGAGGCTGAGTGAGGGTGAGTGAGAGTGAGGGTGAGTGAGGGGTTGAGGGTGAAGGTTTGAGGGTGAGGGTGAGGGGTTGAGGGTGAGTGAGGGTGAGGGGTTGAGGGAGGGTGAGGGGTTGAGGGAGGGTGAGTGTGGGTGAGGGTGAGTGAGGGTGAGAGTGATGGTGGGTGAGGAGTTGAGGGTGAGTGAGGGTGAGGGTGAGTGAGTGTGAGGGGTTGAGGGTGAGTGAGGGTGAGGGTGAGTGAGGGTGAGGCTGAGGTGTTGAGGGTGAGTGAGGGTGAGTGAGAGGTTGAGGGTGAAGGGTTGCCAATAGGTCTCGCAGTAGGAAAGTTGGAGCTATTACAATTGCAAATAGCAATGCCTTTTATTTTTGTTTTAATTTTAAAAACATAAAGGGCTTTGTCATTTACAAAACCAATAGCTCCAACTTTCCTACTGCGAGACCTATTGGCAACACCAGTGCTTTTTTTTTTTTAGTCAAAGCAACACACGCTCTTGCGTATATGCAGGCACACCACCCAAGAGCATCTGACATCTCTGAGAAAATATGTAAGTACATTCATATTCTGTTCACAGTATGTTATGGTCAGGCATGTCTGAGGACATCTTAGGGCCAGGCATATGAAAGAACATGCATATGTTAAGGTCATGCATACATCTGAGAGGGTTCAGAATAAAAGACAACCTGTCTTCACGATCTTGGGACATCTACTGGGCACGTGACCTTCCTCATCGCCTCAACCCTCTGCATAGGGGCTAAATACAAACATCTAAGAATTAAGCAAGTGCAGGTCATGTTCATATGGTGCATAAAAGGGATGTCACATGGAGTGTGGCCTTAAGGCTGTGAAGTAACTGCTCTCATAGAACCAACATGTGTGCACATATAATAATGGGCGTTTTCAGGGTGTGGCAGAGGGGTCCCTCGAGGGCATTGTTCTAGGACCTCATACTTTCCACTATTTAATTAAAAAATGTAGGATCTCGAATTCACACGCACACAAATTAACACATTCCGCTTGCAGGGTGTTGAATTTGTGATAACTTAGGGATTGTGAGCGCATCCTGAGATGTATGACTTTTGCTTGAAATAAGATTACACACTGTCCTATTTTCACACAATGGTAGGCACTGGCTTTGGTTTGCTTCACTTTGATGAATGCCGATCTGAACGCAGTGATACAGAGCGAGTTGCCCAGGATCACACAACTGAGGCAGTTCCTCAGAAGACTGCCTCTGCAGCAAACCCCCTGACCGACACAGCGTAGATCTTGTTGCAGTGACAAACAGAGCTCTACAGACACGTCCCTATATATCTGGCGCAGCGCAGTGCTGTGAATTAGATTACACAAAACGGAGGGGTGTACGCGTGATTGGGACAGTAAAAAATACAAGTGCTTTTAAATGACATATTTACATGAAACATAAAATGAGTATCACTGCGGCGGGTAACAGTAAACCTCGGTTATTCAGCGCCAAGAAGCTCCAGAGGTGAACGTGCAATTAGCAAACATGCATGTTACATTCACGTTTACATGCACGAGCAAATGAGGCGATCTGCCAAAAATGTAAAGATTTTTGTTGAACCTCAGTAGTCAGGAGTAAAACCAGCATCATCTCCCAGTCCCGCCACGTTCCTGCCCCCAAGCAAACCTCTTGCTGTAGCAGTAGCGCCACTCCAAGAGACCTAAGAGCAATGCAGGCAGAATGAGAGAAGACTGCCACATATCGGAAATGTAAGATTATAAAGGGACCGCGGAGCCGAATGGGAGATTTGACATGGCGTGCAAGCCATCTATTTCACTAGACGGCAGTGTAAGCGCCTCTGTCATCTGCAAACACCCCGCCCCCCAACAATCCCCTTTACAATCAAAGAAACCCAACAGTCTCTGTGAAGTCTGAGAGTGAGTCAGGGACGCATCACAGCATCACGGGCCATGAGAGACGGAACGCAGGGGTAAAATCTGCATGGAGCAGAGGCAGGGGAGAGGGGTGACAGGGCAGCATGTGACGGATGAGGGGCCCGCTAGCAGGGTAAGGCAGATGGAAAAGGAAGGAGAGAGGAGTGGAATAAAAAGGAAAAGAAAAAATGAGAAAGAAAGAAGCAGAGATGAATAACAATTGAGAACTAAAATAGAAAGAAACAAAAGGAAGGAAAGAAATAAAGAAGGAATGTGAAGAAAGGAACAAAGAAGGATGAAAATCGGTGATGTGGGGGAGGAGAGGAAAGAAAAAATAACGAAAGAAAAATAAAGAAGGAATGTGAAGAAAGGAACAAAGAAGGAAGAAAATCGGTGATGTGGGAGAGGAATGGAAAGAAAAAAATAATGAAAGGATAAAAGTGATAAGACGGAGGGAAGGCAGAGAAGGGGAGGGGGGAGGAGAAATGCGACACCGTGTGAAGCAGCAGGGGCCTTTGAAGTGAAGCTAAGCTTCACTTCAAAGGTGTGGGAGGAGTGCTGCTACGGCCTGGGGGAAGCTGGCTGGGGAGGGGGAGGAGAAATGCAAGTTTAGGGCCCAAAAGCGTGTGCCTGTGGCCACGACTCGCAGTCTGCAATTGCTCGAAATAACCAAATCAGTACTGAAGAATACATCTATTTTCTGCCCTTTTGAAGCTCAACAAAGTGCAAAGTAAACAAAGTTACCGGCACTACACAGAACATCGGAACCCCTCGCGGCTGTCAGTCATAAATCAGACACTTATGCTATTAATAGGACAAGGGAACTGTGGCAGATGATGTCATATGTGTGCAAAATAGCATATGGAGGTAGTCGCGTCCCGTACGTAGTCATAGCAGTCGGTACAACCATTCGTGTGGAATACAGCCGTACGTGCATGACAGTGTGTGGTCAACCTCAGTGCATGAAGCATAGGCACTGACAGACGCAGAGGGTCGCACTTACATATCTAGTGACATTGGACATCACGCACCATAAAGCTCTACCGGCAGAAATGGATGGCTGTATCTATACTACTGACCGTGGGATATTTCCTATGGATGCATCTGCGGCGATTGTCGGTTTGCAGATCCACCGCATGTCACCGCGCGCTCAGATTCTCCCACACAGCCGTCACAAAGCACAATATTTCCACGCACTTGCTTTGGAGAGCCATCCATGCACGCACCAAAAAAAGCACCCCAGCGTTATTAAGCGACGTTGCAGTTAGTTTGCCAGACGTGCTCATGGCATGTTACATGATGTAAGTCTCGCTTCGAATGATTGACGTTGTGTTTGATAACAGATATTGCCCATGCCTACCAGTGTTTTGACGCGTTGTGTAACATCGCTCACGGGGACAGACATTATGCCGTGTTTGCATTGATAACAAGGACTTATTGCATGCACCCTTTGAGCGATAATTGCAATGGGCATACACGCGTGTTGTACGTCGCTAGGAAAAGGTGCACCCATTACAAATATCGTTTTGCTATAACTTGACTATAATTTTTGTATGCAATGTGACAAAGCCCACAGCGCTGTGCGTGATGATATGCTGGGTTATTGCTTGCCCTCGTTGTCTGTAGTATCCGAGGCATCCTATGTAATACTGATCATATTACACAGAGGGTCATAAAGTTATAGATTGTGTATGGCATTGTTCGTTGTGCCCTCATGGTGCGTCGTTGTGCGCTGGGGGGAGGGGGGAGGAGAAATGCGACGCGACATGGCAGGCAGGGGAGGGGGCGGAGCGGGGGTGTGGGAGGAGTGCGGGAGCAGACGGCGAGGGGAGGAGAGTAGGAGGAGGAGAGTAGGGGAGGCACGGCCTAGCGGCCGGGCAATCAAGAAGTGAGGGGGTGGGAGAGTAGGCAAGGCAGGCGGCTGGGGGCATGTGCACGCGCTTTTAAGCTCAATGCGCATGCGCATTGAGCTTAAAAGTCACGGGCACTGCAAGGAATCGCCACGATTCCTTGCAAGTTGGACAAAGAGTGGATAAGCCCCCATAGTCTCGCTTGCTCGATGCGCATGCGCATCGACAGGCGAGACCTAAAAACAAATTTTGTTGCGCGTGCTGCATCGCATTTGGTGATGCAGCGCGCACAACTAAATTTGTTTTATCTATTTTTTCGTTACTTACCTGAAATTGTCCCTTTGCCGCATTTTACAACCCCGTCACCTGCCCCTCCCCTGCCCCACATCACCGCCCGGTGGCACACCCTTTACGGGCCGTGGCTGTCCCGGCCTCCGTCCCGTCTTCTTAAAGAGACACATAATTATCTATGCCACAACCCGAGGTATTTTCTGCTGCGTGTTAGCACAACAAATCCGCTGCCATACAAAAACAGCAAGTGTTCCAGGGCCACAGTGTACAAGAATGTCGGGGGCTTGTCGATTGTGTAAGTCAAAACGGGTAAGAAAAAATAGAACTGCCTTTGCAAATGATAAAAAAACAGGTGGTTGAGAACGGTAGAATAATGTTAATAATAATACCATTCTCATTATAGCACACTATATATATATATATATCCCTTCGGAGGCATCTATGTGCTGTGTTGCATCGGAAGCAACTGTTCTGACCCTGCAAGACTTGGTAAGTATTACATTGACCCTCGAAGGCCGATAAAAACGATTCTCTCAGATTGCCAGTGAAACCTGTGTCATCCAAGAACTCAGCACAGGACACGCGAGACATCACTACTTAAGGGGTTCTGCGCGCCATTAGGGACCATTCTGCACATTTGTGGGTTCAGCGCGTACAGCAACACATATCCGGACCTCTCTAAACCATCGACCCAACTGGCCGAAGCCTCCTACTGGCCGCCACACGGCGAGGCTGCACGCCACAAAGCTGCGCTGGGCTCAATTTTGTGCAACGTGCCAACGCTGGGTCCAACCCAGTTCCTTTCATACGGCTCCAAGCCTCTCTCACCTATGCCTCGATTGGAAGGTGCCATTCACCCTACACCGGCCTTCCCTCTCTTAAACAAGTGAGTTACTTCCCTTAAACTTTAGTGGGGGTCACTCACCGTGAAACCCTTCCCCTCCTTGAATTTTTTTTTTTTTGGTTTAGAGTTTTATATAGCGCAAACTAGACCCAATGACATCGGGTATCAGAGCGCTTTACATAGCACCAGTTTCGTTACACAAGGACACATGAATTCTTGTCCTATATCCAGTGTGGTTTAGGCATGCTTAGTTGTGTCGTGGAGTGGCGAGGCGTAGTGTGGAGTGGGGTAAGAAGGCTTAGAGTAGAGAATCGCAGAGTGGAGTGGCATAAAGTGGAGTAAAGTAAAGTGCCACAAAGTGTAGGGGCATCGAGTAGCGTAGAGTCTCAGAGTGGAGTGGCGTAGTGTCGATGTAGAGTGTCGTAAAGTGGAGTGGCATTGAGAGAAGTAGCATGGAGTGGGGTGTTGTATAGAGTCATACAGGATCGTATAGTGTCAGGGTGGAGCGGTGTAGAGTGTTGTGGAATGATTTAGAGTGGCATAGATTGGCGTCAAGTGTAAGAGTGGTGTGTAGTGGGGATAGAGTGTCGAAGAGTGGAGTTTCGTCGAGTGGCATGGAGTAGAGTGCTGTGAAGTGGTGTTGAGTAGAGCAGAGTCTCTTAGAGTATAGTGGAATAGGGTGTTGTGGAGTGGAGTGGCACAGAGTTGAGTATAGTGGACTGTCGTAGAAAGGAGAGTCATAGAGTGACGTAGAGTGACGTAGAGTAGAGTGACGTAGAGTGACACAGAGTAGAGTGACACAGAGTAGAGGAACGTAGACTGGAGAGACGTTGCGTGGAGTAAAATGTCATTGAGAGGAAAAGAATCTCAATGAGTGAAGAAGAGTGCCTTACAGGGAAGTAGAGTGGAGTGGCGTACAGTGGAGTATGCATGCTGTGGTACGCTCTGCGAATATTGACAACCCATTCTCAAAAGAAATACCCATTACACATGCACAGGTTTAAAACTATACAGCACCCAAATGATAACGTGTGGAAATCACAATTTCCTGTTTTGATTGTATTCAAATTTTTGTTTTCATCACACTTCAGAATTACAAAAAGAATGTGCTTCATTTATGCTTTACAAATTCTGAAATATTTGTACAATTTATTTACTAGCTTTTAAATGTTGCTGTGTGCTATTAAAAAATAACACAACATTTCCTTTCAACCCCCAGAATCCAGCAAGATTGTCACATAAATCCTCTCACTTAGCAGTCAGAGAAAGACACGTAAACTGGATGACAGAGCCTAACACTGGACGTCTGTCTCTGAATGTACTGCAAATGTAACAAGATAAAAACAAAATTTAAAGGCCTGTTTATTACTCATTCAATTCTGACCTCCATGATGGTTATTTTGGAGGTGCTTCAGCAACACTCCGCTCTCCTACTGCCAGCATAGCAAAGAGCAGTGACCAAAATAAACAAGCTTGTAAATGGCTAAAAACACATCATTATAGAGCCGCCATTTTGGAAAATGGCGGAAGGGTTGGTCTGAGGAGTTATTTTCTGTCTCTATAAAACTACTTGACCCCCAAATCCTATGGTTTGACACCAAAATGAAGTATATCGGTCTCATAGTTCCTGAAATATTACATCATCACTGCAACACATCTGCCATTTTTAAAAATGTCTTCCAGAAAAATTGGTCTCAATTTAGCAACGTTTACCCAAGCTAAATTATTTCTTTAATGATCCAGAAATGCACATCAAAAATGAAAATCTCTGGGCAACTATTGTTTACGGTGATATATCAGGTGGCCGGAATTATTAACAGTGAATGGGAACACCTCAGTTGTTAGCATATCCTTCTGGTTTAACAGGGGTCCTTCAGCTTAACAGATACAGGACAGTAGTGTTTATGCAGAGTTGTGGGTGTTGGGAAGCAAAGTTTATTTTGTACTAAATGAGAAAAATGCATTGTGTGCAGGTGTAATAGCATAAAGAAGCCACTAAAACCAATCATATTATTTCTGCATTTATTAGCAAATTGCGTGCTTCAGTAAAATTACATTATTGCCCTGGGTATTCTGGAGCATTTCATGAAAAGAAGTATTCGTTAAGCGCTGCAGCTACTTCTTTCCCTATTTTGTCATTTATTTACATAACTTAAATTGAAACAAATAGATTAAGTATTGTAAAGCTCAAAATGTTGCAAGGAGCCCTACCTTCCAGCAGCTAAGTATAAACTTCTGAGGCTTACGAATGGCGTCTAATAAATGGCTACATGAACTTAAAGTGCTGGTGGCTAATAACCTATTTTATGAATTACATGATGGCGCTGCACATACGGTACTGCTATGAGTGACAGAAATGCATGCAAAACATTTTCCCATTATGCAACTGCAAAATTAGATGAAGCATATGGCGTTTTGATTTTCATAACATTTTTAATTCCAGCAACTGTAAGGGATTCTGTGCTCCTGACAAAGCACCTACCCTCAAGATATGCGTTCTGTGCAGAGCCTATAAATACTTCCACAAAACAGAAGCTTTTGCGTCATCAGGTTTGTGAGTTGAAGCCAGGCTGTTTCTAATCTCTGCGAGTATTAGGGAATGTACACTTTTCTTGCCTAGAGACCCATTGCTCAATTAATTAGGAAACAAAAGTAAAGGTACAGTTTTGAAATCGAAGTACCAAACCAAGGCTTCGGCGGTAAAATTCCTAACCGGACACCACAGTATTGCCAGACC
This sequence comes from Lissotriton vulgaris, assembly GCF_964263255.1. Lineage (NCBI taxonomy): Eukaryota > Metazoa > Chordata > Amphibia > Caudata > Salamandridae > Lissotriton > Lissotriton vulgaris. Next base: position 656,487,736 of record NC_141694.1, on the reverse strand, counting down.
TGAAATTATACGTAAATAGATATCGGGCAGGAAATGGATATCAGCTGAATATGACCAAGAGAATAGGTCTGTTTCAGAATACTGTCTCGATAGTAAAGTGACACCGACTTCAAGAAACCGTTAATATCTTAAGTAAAGTGAAGCACAACTGAAACCAAATCACAAATAGAACATTAGTATTTAGAGGCTGATAGGGACTGCAAAAATATGTCCAACTAATAAATAATGGTTCCCCGTGGCTTAGCAAGGGAGCCTTAGTCCTAGTGCAAGCAAGGAAAATGACTCCAGACATTCCTGCTCAGCAGAAAAAGACAGTGCTAAGTGTGGTGCAGTGGGCCCTCTCACCTCTGCCCCCCTCCCCCCCCCCCCCCGTGACACTTCACCTGCTGCACTAATGATAGCTTTGCCCCTAATGGATCACTGCTATTGAAAAATCCTAAATAACTCTGTAAAATATATTTTCAGAATGTGTATCTAAAAACTAGTACAAGAACTAGGAGTATATAATGCAGTCTTCCACTGGAAGCTTCTCGCTATGGCAGAGGAGCGTCGCTACCCCCTGCCAAGCCATAAAACTTGAAAAATAAAACAGTTTTATTATCGTTTGATTTTTCAGGTTTTAAGGGTCCTTGGGGGTGGGGCAATCGCGAGGGCAGTGACGCGAGGGCAGTGACGAGTGGGAGTGCCGGCCAATGGTATCAGTGCACAGGTCGGTTATATCCGGCCGCCTCAGGATGGCCATACCGACATGTGCACTGAGCTGTCTGCAACACAGCTGCCTTGCCGGCTTGGAGACAGCAAGGACAGGCTCCTAGTCTCTCTGGGAGTGCAAATTCAAGGCACTCAGGCCAATCCTGATGCTTCTTTCAAGAATGAGAGCAGCGTCATGATTGGCTGCAGGGGAGACTGAGCGCCCGTGCTGCAACGAGGACACAGGGCAGAAGCGCAACAGATTAAGTTATTTTTTCCTGATTTATTTAAATGTTTTCTTCGTGGTCCGTTCCCCCACCTCCTCATCGTCGTCCCCGCCTCGTCACTCTGTCCGCACACCAGCCACTACTGCAGACTTCTCAAAGACTGTTCCATGTTTTTTGCAAACTGGATGTGGTCAAATCTAATTCCAGACCGTTTGGAACATTCATCTGAACAGCGATGTTAAGAAATGTGCACGGATCAAGCAGAGGTGAATAATTGTTTTGTTCCCTGCAACAAGGAATGAAGAATTACATTTTTATTTCATATCACTTTGCAGTTCTCTTATCATGGCATATGGTAATATGCATGAGAAACTGCCCTGCCAAACCTGATAGAAAAGGAGACCTTTAAATATTTTGTCCTGCATACAGAATAATTTATTTTCAGAACAGAAATGCACAGTTAAATTAAGAATTGCTTTGCATTGCTGCACAGTGTAATAACCATTTGTAAAGCTAAAAGGGCTGGCCTTGGAAAACTTGTGTAATGGTTATTTTTATTTTGATTACAAACATCACACATACAACACAAATAAAAAGAAACAAAAAATTTACCAAGTAAATATGGTGACAACATGCTAGCAATTACAATTTTTAATGTAAAAAATGATTTTGCTTTTGCATATAGTTTTTAAAAGAACAAGACAGATGCTTTCTGGCAGGCAGGTATAGAAGAAATTTCAGCTTTAATGCCAGAAAATGTGATTCTTATTGGCACAAAAAAGGTACTAGTTGCTTGGAATGATAGTAACCTAAAGACATCGTTTAAGCACACAAGGATGACTAAAGAAATATATAGAATGAACAATGGAAAAAACAACTATAGGCAAAGTAAAGTATTAATCCAGCAGCTCTGGCACCGTTGTGCTCTTTTTGGTAGGTGGATGTGCACTACTGACTACTGCAATCGACAAAGGATGAAGTTGACCCACTGACCATTGCTATATGTAATGGTGGGTGGAAGATTAATGAGAAATACAGCTGAACAGAACAATGAATAAAGAGAGTTGACTAAGAGCCACTGTAAGTATTATTATATTTTTATTTAGGAATTTAGTGAAGTTCTGAAAATAAACATGCATAGCTTGTAGAATTTGTCTATACCATTGTACAGCAACTGTTTATCAAGGGCATACGCATAGCTACCCACTGGTAGTTAATGTAATGTCAACAGCAGCTTTGTCCTTTCACACAGATTTATTTAGAACAGGTTTTGGCTTTAACCACAACCTACTTTCAAACATACCTATGCAACCCACATCAGGTGCTCACAACCTTTGTTTGTTTAACATGGAACAACACTTCATCTTTAGTAATTTGTAAATGGTGCACCATATAACTTCTAAAATGCACAATTTCATTTAGGAATTACGCTATTTCCATGCAATTGACCTACACGTGTACACGTATATACTCTATGCTGTATATGCTATGGCGTTATCACTGATGTTATCAGTGATGATATTTGAGATGTCATCAGTGATGTAATTTGAGATGTCATCAGTGATGTCACTTAACATGTCATGAACTATGTAAGGTTATAAGCAGGACAAGGTGGGGATGCAAGTTATAGTTAGCTTTAACTTCAGAATTTCATGGTTTATTTTTAGTTTTGTATCCTTAATCATTATCTAATTCTTACCTAATTATACCGTCACTTTAACCTGTGTTCTTTTCTTTTTTTAATTCAATCCATGTAACAAACATTTAACATAGAAGTTAGCAGTCATGAGCCATACAAACAACAATTTCACAGAAGAAAATAGATTTATCAGGGAGGCAGCAGCAAAACGAAATTGTAATCATAATATCGGTGGACAACCTGAATCCATTATCTATTTCATGTACTGTATCATAGATTCCCATATCTGGATCCCAAGTTTTTTCAGTCTTACAGATTTCGCAGCGTACAAACTAGGTTCCATATTGAAGACGTGATAACATTTCAACCTCCACATCTCAAATGTGGGAGCCTCTTTTTGAAGCCAACATGTAGCAATACAAAGACGAGCCACCACGGCAACAATAAATAAAAGATATTTACATTTATGCATTGGCTGTTCGCTAGAGCTATTCCCTAGTAATCCTAATAACATCATTGTCTTAGTTATTATTATAGGGATACTAGTAACTTCTTTAAAAAATAATTATAATTGTTTTAAATGCGCCATTGCAATACATTAAAAAAAGACATGTACAATATCTGCTCGATCGCATTGACATCTAACACATTTACCATCATTATTGCCCCCCACTTCATCATACGTTCAGGTGTATGATACAAATCAAAAATAGTTTTAAAATGCTGCGTTTGTAAATAAGATGATACCAGTATTTTTACTGCAATATCAATTGAAGTCTGCACCACCTCTCGCTCGCTCCCTAGACGTACGTCCCATTTAAGGTCATGAATAACTAAATCATTTTTTTGAGACTCAATTAGCGTAGTGTATAGAACCCCAAGTTTGGCCTTTCTATTAATAGACTCCACCATTGGAAGTTTCGCAACTCCCTCAAGCAGATGATGTTTACCAAGATAGTCAGGCAATTGCAAACATTTAAAAATATCGTGAGATTGGAGTTGATACCTTTCAGCTAATTCCTCAAATAAGCATAGCACCCTTCCCTCTTTTCAATGAATTTCCAGATTTCTTTTTAAAACTAAGACCTTATTAGCATACCTAATGTTAATGTTACTTACATTTTTTTCAGTGGACACATATCTTTTTTCATTAAAAAAAACAAAGGTTACAGGGACGTTACTGTTAGCATCATTGATGTCACTGACCATGTCATGAGGGGTGTAATATGTGAGGTCATAAGCAGTGCATTGCGAAGCACATGTTATAGTTATCTCAGCAAACTACCACTGCTGAATTTCTCTGGTTTTGTATGAGTGAAATGTTAGTCTAACAATAATGTTTCTGTAACTTTTGTTTTTTTCAGTGAATTTCTAAGGTTTTTAGAAGCTAATTCCTAACTATAACGTCAAAGTAACTTTTGTTTTTCTCAGTGAATTTCAATGGGATTTTAAGGAGTAATCGTGCAGAGTGGTGCAGAGAGGGGGCTGGGCCTCGAAACCAGCTCTCAGGAATCCCACTGTGTAGGACTTACGAGAGGTAGCAGGAGGTCTCGTGGCCCTAAGGACTAATGTGAACTATATCCACCAACCAGTAGTGCACCCCAAGCAGAGCCACAATTACATAGTGGTGGAAAAAGGGTGTGTGGTCTCCAAAGACCTATTAGCAATACTGCTGTGTGGGACTTACTGGAGCTAAGTTGGCCCTCAATAACGTCCTGGAGGGGCAACTATCCCTCCAGTTACCTCCAGTAAGTCCCACACAGCAGTACTGCTGACAGGTTGTTGAACACTATGCCCTCTTTCTCCACCACTGTGAAAATACGGCTCCTGGCACACTACTAGTAAGGTGATGAAGTCCACTTGGCTCCAGAGGATCCTTGGGGGCCAACTACCCCTCCTCTTAACTCCAGTAAGTTCCATGCAGTGGGTTTGCTGACAGATGTACAGTGGCCCCCGTGGTCCCTGCCGGCTCCCTGTGGGGGCCGGCGTTGCTTTTGGACAGGGGGAGCTGCAAACATGCATGCTATCTTTCTGCCACATGTGGTGTAATTGCGTTCAGCAGTTCGGGCCGTATTCGTATCTAAAGTTTCCTATGGAAATTAAAATGGAGAAATAGCGTTTTGCCCCCCCCCCCCCCATGGTCAATCATCTTGAAATTTTTAAGACAGCAGCTGAAGTGACTCCACCGATAGTTTTGAAAATTTCACGAAGATTCGGGAAATGATGCTAAAGTTATTTGCAACTCAAAAAAAGCTCTTTCTATGGAAACTAGGTGCTAACTATAACCACCTACAAAGACGGAGAATAAGAAAGAGGAGAAGAATAAGAATGAGGAGGAGAATAAGAATGAGGAGGAGAATAAGAATGAGGAGGAGAATAAGAATGAGGACTAGAATAAAAATGAGGAGAAGAATAAAAACGAGAAGAATAAGAATGAGGAGAAGAATAGAGAAGAATAAGAATGAGGAGAAGAATAAGAATGAGGAGGAGGAGGAGGATGTGGCGGCAGCTTCTTTTAGAAAAATGCAGAAGCAGCGGATGGTGGATCCACAATGATCGCAACCGCGTGCGTCCTTTGGTGTGGAGGGGGCCTGACCTCCGGATTACAATGGTGTGCAGCCCAGCTTTTACTTTTGAATGAGGAGAAGAATAAGAATGAGAAGAATAAAAATGAGGAGAAGAGTTAGAATGAGGAGGAGAATAAGAATGAGGAGGAGAATAAGAATGAGGAGGAGAATGAGAAGAATAAGGATGATGAGGAGGAGGTGATGGTGGTGGTGGTGGCGGCGGCGGCTTCTTTTATAAAAATACAGAAGTAGGGGATGGCGGATCCACGATGTTCGCAACCGCGTGCATTCTTTGGAGTGGAGGGGGCCTGACCTCTGGATTACATTGGTGTGCAGCACAGCTTTTACTTTTTGACTCCCACCCACATGGGGTAAAGACATTGCATAATCCCACTGGTGGACATTTTTAAGGAGTATGTGGTACCCACTGGGGTAATCAAGTCTTGGGAAAACATAGACGGACTATCAGTACTAATGCCTTTTTGTTAACGCCCACTGGGGCGGGACTTGTGGATTTCAATAAAGGGTGTTTCTGAATCAAACCACTGCTTCTGCATTTTTAGGTCTCGCCTGAGTCAGCGCATATGGGCTGCTCTGGCAAGACATTTAGTGTTTGGGCTTTTAAAAGTCCGACCATGCGCTTTTGGCTGGCATAGAGCGTGCGGTTACGCGCACAATGATGAGCAGAGGCGCCAGCGGGCTTTCCTCTCTCATCATGGTGCGCGCACATCGCACACCACTCACCAGTCGGCTTTCACTTTTGCCGTTGCGCGCGCACACACCACTAGCCTTTTTTTTAAATTACTTGCAGCGCGTGGTGCGTGCGCTTGTTTCCTTTATGTGCGCGCACACACTACTCCCGGTCGCTGCTGCACGTCTACAGGCTGCACCTAGGTCACAAGGGGCACAGAAGGCGAGATATTGGTCGAACAGTGCTCGTGATGATTTATCAAGCATGCAGCCCGGTGTGGGCGCCCACTGTGAGCTGGTAGAGAGCGAAACATCGACGAAGTCAACAACTTCTTGTTTTAGTACGACATAACAAATGTTACCGGAACTGCAATGCTAGAAAGGACCGCAAAAGAGCACCGAAGGAAACAATTTGACTGGTACATATTTCAGCTGTGACAACAAAAGGACGCCAGGCAATAGCACGTTTAACCAACAAATACAAACTTTTAATTTGTTTTACATCAGTTCACAGCTCTGTTTTTTTGATAACTGCGTGGACTCCTTTATATCAGCTGTTCCTCTTTTGCTTAAAATACGCTGTAATTTAGACTGTTTCAGTCCAGCGTTGCTCACAGACATTTGTCTGAGTTAGTAACGATGACCGCCCCCTTCCGGTTAGCATCTGGACACGTGACTGGCCAGCTACACAGAGGGCGCAGCACCAGATATGTCATACACAAGGAATGCATTGTCTCTCTCCGGAAGAGATAATACCAGCATTCACCCGACTTTGACCCAGACGGAAACAGCAAAAAACACACGAGCAGGGTAGCGAGGGTAAAATACCAACTCAAGCCAACCTGAAATGAGTAAAAGCAACCCCTGACAGTGTTTTGCTCTAATTAGAGCTCTTCAGAGAGGTATAGCTTTGTCCAAACACAAGGCAGAACCCAGTATAAGTCAAAACAAACGCCTTTCGGGCATAGAGTGACGCATAAATTATGCAAAAAAGGAGAGAACTCTGGGTAGTTCTCCAGGTTAGGTGGAAAGCAGCTCCTGTTAGAGAACTCTCTTAAAGACTTTGCTGTAGAAATGGCAAAAGACTTTGTCCTTTTCTATCTCTGCGTGAATAATACTGTGCTAATCCTATGCTTAAAGACTTTGATAGAAAAACAGACATTTGAGGTGAGCAGATCTAGAGTGTCGCTGGTGTTGAGAGTGCTCTAACAGGAGCTGCTTTCCACCTAAACTGGAGAACTACCCAGAGTTCTCTCCTTCTTTTATGCATAATTTATGTGTCACACTATGCCTGAAAGGGTTTTGTTTTGGCTTATACTGGGTGCTCCCTTGTGTTTGGACAAAGCTATACCTCTCTGAAGAGCTCTAATTAGAGCGCAACACTGTGTCTGGGGTTGCTTTTACTCATTTCAGGTGAGCTTGAGTTGGTATTTTACCATTTCAAAGCTGTAATACTGTGCCTGGAGTGATAAATGGCTTTTGTCATTTTACAGCTCGGCAAGGACAGCACTGTGCTAGTCCTATGCTTAAAGACTTTGCTGTAGAAATGGCAAAAGACTTTGTCCTTTTCTATCTCAGCGTGGATAGTACTGTGCTAATCCTATGCTTAAAGACTTTGATAGAAAAACAGACATTTGAGGTGAGCAGTGTCGCTGGTGTTGAGTGCTCTAACAGGAGCTGCTTTCCACCTAAACTGAGAACTACCCAGAGTTCTCTCCTTTTTTGCATAATTTATGCGTCACTCTATGCCTGAAAGGGTTTTGTTTTGATATATATATATATAAAAATTACATACAGAATACAGACTGGCACAGTGGTGGCTGCAGTATGAACAGAAGTAAGCAAAGCCTACCTGCAGGATGCACTGTGCCTAGAGAAAATCCTTTCTCAATCTTTTAAACCAATTAAAAAACGATAATCAAATACTACGTAATCTCTTGAATAATCAAGATGCTTTCAAATTTATTTGCTTGAAATTCAGTTTATCAGAAATGCTTCTAGTTTGGGCATCAGTATTTGCCTTGATACATCAATGCTCTCAATATATACATATAACAGTATCTTGCTTCAGTATATTTCATCATAAAATACTTCACAGAATCACATTACTGTCCAGTTCATGTAATGCATGACATGATGAAATGCTAACAAAACTTGCGAAGAAGCGTCGCCCAATGCATTTCGGGAAACCCTGTTCCCTTCTTCAGGGGCGAATACCAGGTGTGACAAGGATTTGATGAAATGTCAGTGAACACCGGTAAACAGAAGCTTACGGGAAGAAAGAATCCACATGATGCTACTTCCAAACGATAACTTCTTTTCTGCGAGTATTATATGCGGTAGCACAACGAGATCTGAATATCTGTTCAAACTGTCCTGGAGTGATAATGGGAGTAACAGCTTACATGCTTTCGACTGCTAACCGGGGCTGCATGCCGCTGTAGCGGATGACGAGAATGAGTAAATACCGTGGTGGCTGCTTCATATGATGCTGGCGATCTGCCCTCGAATTATGACCAACACAAAAGAGGAGGCATCACTTTCTTCAGGGAAAAACAAAACCTTTAATGTGTGTCCATGTTGGAAGGTGGTGGTATAGTTTTTTTTAATAACTCACCTAAATAACAAATTCGTAACTAGGAACACTGGGAGAATTAAAACAAAACGCACAAAGTTATCACAAAATTCAATATCTGTCTAGTCATCTGAAATGTCCGTCAACAAGCTCAAGATCAGGGGAGGAGCCAAGATGGCGACCGGAGCAGACGTGTGAGCTCCCGGCTCCGCCAGCCCTTGAGCCCTTTGTTCTAATCCTGCCTGCCATCCTGTTCCTTTTACCGGCTGCTTGATTGGGGACTGTGCGCTGACTTCGCCCGTGTTCCTCCGACGCCTCAGCCCGGTCGGACTGCGGAGATAGACCGCGGCCCGGCCCCACGCCATGACTCCGGTGTGCATCGCTTCCGAACGCCGGACTTAGACGGAGCGGAGACGGCCGGCCTGCCTGTAGGACTCCCACAGTCTGTGCGGAGCTGCTTCTTCTCCACCGCGGCCCGCGTCACATTGCCGTTCTGAACTGCTGGACGCTGAGACTACGCTGGCTAGAAGGTGGACTACACTACACGACCGGCTCCTTTGTTGCGGACTGGGTGAGGGATGCCTGGACTCCATTGCGGGATGTCCCCTGACTCGGTGGACCGCCCGTCTGCCCTGATTGCCTGTTCGTGCCGGCGGGGGCCCCTTGCTGGCGACGCTGGGCTACTGTTGGTCGCAATGGCAGACGGGGCGACTGCTGCCTCCTGTTGCACCCCCCCACGTTCTGGCGACCGGCTTGGAGGAGCTTTGGATGTTCCCGTTGATCCACGATATGGAGAGGACTGCCCACCCTCGCCCCATGCCAGCGGCGCCGTGGCCGGGCCGGGGTCCGCACTGATTACACCCACATCGTTCCCAGCCGCAGAGGAACCGCAGCCTGCCCTGTCCTACGGCGATCTCCTGTCTGCCCTTGGCGAGCTGAGATCGGCGCTGCTTCACAGCTCCCACAGGCTGAACAAGAAGCTTGACGACGTAGCCTTGGATCTGGAGCTGATGCGAAGAGACTGCTCCCGGCAACAGTTGTACTATTCCCTGCTGGTGCCTGAGACTGCTACTATGTTGCCGAGCGATTTCAGCGTTGGAGAGACTCGTGATGACTGGACTGGTGTCTGTGGAATACCGCTTACCGACTCTGCCAGTGCTACATTGTCTCCACACTCGGGGACTGATTCTTTGTATTCGCCTTCGTTATTGACAGTGGGGCTGCCGGCTAGGCGGCTTCAGGCTCCCTTCAAGACTCTCTCGTTGAAGCCTCCGCTTTTGCCCCTGATGTCCTGGTGCTATCGTAACAACTTGGGGACTCTTTTGGCTGTTCTTACTGCACTGTTGAGTATTTGGCACCGTCCATTTTGTCTTTACGAATCTCCTCTTCCTTCCTTGCGCCCATTTTGCTTCTCTGCTGTGGAGAGGGGTGGCACTCATCGAGGGCTGGGTTCGTGGGGGCACCCGAGATCGGGACAGGGTTAGGCGGGTTCCTGGTTGTATTGCTTTCTTGCCTGGTGGGGATTGGGTTTAGAACGCTGTGGGTAGTGGCTGCACGGATCACATGTATACTGTGGATTGTTCCCCCCCGTCTGTCTCTGTTGCTGCTAGTGATTGCTTTGCTTACATTTAAGGCATCCTTCGTGATATTACGACCATCGTAAATGGCACAATCGGGACCATATACTGGCTATCCTAATAAATTGTGAGCTATTGGCTCCGCCACAATCTCTTTGGTGCCTGTTTATTTGTTATGGAAGTCTATTATGACAGGGGGACTGTTTGTTTAGGGTAGCGTCCATTTTGCTCTCCTTTGTCTATGTGCTACTTAAGGCGGCCATTTTGTTCCTTTGTTCCGACTGGGGCGGGCTTCTGTCGGGCACCATGGTGTAGTGGTCGCTTGCGACCTGATTAGATCTGGAGGTCTCCGGGGGTTAACTTTTGTTGGACTGGCTGGTGCGATATCGGATTGTGCCGCCGCTCTGGCGACTGTTGTAGTAATGGCTCCCCACATTTGTTCTGCTACTGATGTCTATCCTGGTACTCTCGCACGGGGGGTGGAGCTGTGCATATCCCGCTATTCACCCTTATAGACGGGGTGGTCGTTCATGTACTGACCCGGGGACCTGGGTGCACCTGATTTAACTCCCCTTCTGGTATGGTTCTTTTCGATGGTATTGTTTCACTCGGTGTAGGGGCTACAAGTGGCTGGGAGACCGAGAGTTTTGGTATTGTTAGGACTCCTCCCCGTCTCCTTCTTTTTGGGAGTGGTAGAATAGCTTGTTCTTTTCTTCCTCCCTATATTTCAAGAGTGAAAATCTTTATTTTCTTATCGTTTCTTTCTTTCTCTTCTCTGTATTTCGGGTTCTTTAATGGGCGACAGGCACTTTGCCGGGGGGGGGGGGGGGGGGGGGGGGGGGGGGGGTAGGCCGTAGCCTCCGGATTGATGTAGGGTGGGGGGGTAGATTTAGTTTTCCTTATTAATTTCTATGGGCCTTATTTTTCTAAACTTCTGCGCTTTCTTGTCCTGATTTCTGCTCTGGGTCTGGGATGGGGGTTAGTAGGGAGTGGGTGGCGCTGTGGGTGGTACGTAAATGCGAACTGAAGCTCCTGTTGTTTTGCACTGTACTGCCATATTGACGGGGTGTTTATCGCTACTGTTGTTCTTATTGATGCTGCCTACTCATGTTGTGAAGCTAATGTACGGACTCAGTTCTCCTTTATTCTATTCTTCACTGATTTATATTTAGATCAAAAATTTAAAAAATGTAAACCTCCAATGCTCCTTCTCCTTAGCGACATGATTCCATACAGTGTAACTGCTATTAATTGTTGCTATATTGCCTGATGCCGCTGGGGAACCGCATTGCTTGCACCTGTGCTTAAAGTATCGTGGCCGGCCTGACGGTTGTAGGCCCGTATTTGTTCTCCTTTTCATGCACAATAAAGGTTTTCAAAAAATTTAAAAAAAATAAAAAAAAACAAGCTCAAGATCACTGCATTTAAATGAGAACTGTCTTCTGGCCTCAGTGCAGACTGGATGGTTTTTAAAAGAGGTAATGTCAGGATAGAGGAGGATGGCACTGGATACTTCTTGGGTCTACCTGCAAAGTGCTACAGTCAAAATGGCTGCCTCTTTGCCCCAGACTGATGTATGGGCCTCTAGCTGGATGCACAACTTTACATTTATGGCATCCGCTATTTTGAAATCAGATTGGCTCCTTTATAGATTTCGAGCTCATTAGGGGCTAATTTGGCCCAAAATGCCTTTTTTCGGAGTCGTATAAAGTTGTCTAGTGTTAATTAGCTGGGGCAGAAAAAATCACATGCAATAAAATTCACATGGTCAATTTTGTATGCCTTGTTTTTCCCAATGCAATTTCTTTCTTAAACGTGCTAAATACCAATTCAATGGGGTACGGATCAATTTTAAAACCATGCTATTTTCTCTCTGCTTCATTGGTATTCGCTGAAATAGAGGTGTGGGGTATTCTGCACTCAACTCATGACTGAAGTCCAGTTGTTGAACTGGTGGACAAACATAATATAACATAAAATGTGCTTTGGTAGAACTCAAGTTCACTGCTGAAGAGTTTCTTGGCTCTATTGACAGATAACAGATGTTTATTGCTAGCCAACTTAATGGTACTCATTTTATCGACAGTAGAAAGAGGAAAGATTAAGTGTACATACCGGGATTTGAACCCCTGATCAGGATGACAAACATAGATCCCTGGTTTAGATGCATTAGTCCATTGAGCTACCAGACCTGGACAGGGTTCTTTTTGGATTTTTGCACTTGATCAAAAAAAGGGTGATTCTGCCCAAATGGGCTGAGCAGAAGAACACTGCGTACAATATAAGAGCTTGCTGGACTGGCTAAGCATCATTTGGGCATGCTGAATACTTCAGAACGTAAACACATTCAATACAACAGAACTGAACCTCGAAGTAGACACTGAGAGATGGTTGAAAGGAAACTAGTAAGTTTAAACTGACATTATCAGGACCTACACTCTCTGGGGTGTTCTTTTATCATTTCCTGTCCTTCTACATGTGAAATAGGATATATCTTTCTGACCAACAGGACATGGTATGGTCTAAACCAGTCCAAGGTTTATATAAAGATCAAGATATCATATGACAGGCATACTACATTCACACCAGTTTCTGATGGCGGTAAGATCTGGACCAAGGTGTCTAGCACTGTGAGAGCTGATTTGTGCTTCACATGGCAACTTCGGCTGAGACACACACAGCCCCCAACCCCCAAGATCCCCACTTCGGAATTAAAATTAACAATATAAGCTGGGTGTCCCACAGACACTGGATGACAGGGAGCAAGTTTTGATGCAATCTGACCTTGTCTCACACATTTTCTAAAGAGCCCCACCCAGTCTGATAGTCTCTTTTTTATGAGTACTGCCTCAAAGAGACTTTTCGGTGGTCCCTTCATCATTCTGGAGGCCACTGATCAACCATCTCCTAGGAAAAGCCTGTTAACTATGCTTCCAGTTTTGCAGGAATGTAGAGAAGCATGTCCCAACACAGAAAATTGATGGAGCAAGGACTCGTAGAAAAGAGACTTGTTCGAACACAATCCTCTCACGCAACTTCTAACCTTGTACTAACCTTGTATTGTGTAAAGTAATATGCACAACAGAAAACACAAAAGAAAGAGAAGCTTGCTTATGTGTTTACTAATGAGTAATTCTAATGAGATTCTAAGATGGACGCTGACTGAAAAAACAATAGTGCGCCTACATCAACTGCATCTACGTAATAATGAGGTGTTGTTGCTTGGAGGGAATTGCTTGCGCAAATGCTATTAAAATGGCTGCTTTGAAACTCACATTCTTGGCATCTGCTTTGCTAAAACTAAATCAAGCTATTTTACTAATGCTAATGCAGGGAAAGCCTTAATAAGTAAATGGGATTAGAGTAGAGATAGGTGGTATACAGCGAAGCTAATTATTTTTGATTTTAACATTTGTCTTTTTGACTCTTTCATTAGTGTGTATAATGGGCCTTTTTTGGGTGAACCATAGTCTGTTCCTGCCTGACTGCTGCATATGCGTAGTGCGAAGTAGCCGGAAGAAGTGATGTGACTCTTGAACACTGTCCAAGGGCGAAAAGGATACATACCCATGGTAACCATACTGAAGTCCACTGACACGGATGGGAACACACGAAAATTGTACTTTTGTGTCTATTAAGACGTGAATGTGGGTGGGAATAAAGACTTATGAATAAAAATTAAGGGGTAAGAATTTTGAACAATGAACTAAAAGACTAAAATGAAAAATAAGCATGGTGTCATGATCACCTCCCCTTGCCTGTCCAATCAGAGTTAGTATTTTTTTTATGAATTTAGAAACATTAATGTGTGGTAGATGAATATCGAAAAATATAATTGAAGTAGTTCTTAGTTAGTTAGAGACAGAGATTTGCTGAATGCTGCAGAGCTCAGGATGCTGTCGGAGTGACGAGAGATGCTGAAGACAGGGGTGCCTCGCAAGCTCCAGATCTTTCCCGGGGACCCTTCCCAGCTCCTTGGCCAGGGGTTGGTTTTCACACCATTCTTGGTAACTATAATATATATCTGCGTATGTACCAATGTTCTTTTCTCTCTATCCTCTCCTTTCTGAGCATATGTTGTTGCGAGGTACGAAGAATGTGTTTGATGATTAACTGAATCTTCCTTCCTATGAGAGACGGAGACAGTTCTGTACTTTGTAAGTGGTTCACATGAAAATCAATTTAGATGAAGATTAAAAATATTTCTCGACTCTGTGACCATTTCATAAGTACAAGTAGACTATTTTGTGTCAGTTCACCATCAACTAGTTCAACTAATGGTCCATTGACCAGAGGAAAGAACTTTTTGATCGGTGAAAGATTAGTTGAAAATAAGAGACGACTAATCTCAAAATGGTTAAGAACTCATAAAACCATGACTCCAGCGGTTATTGCCAGTTTGTTGAAAAAGTGAGTATGTGCCCAGGCGAGTATGTAGTATTGTATTACTTATTGCTGGTGAGCCGTTGGATCACAGACATTAACCGAAACAGGGACGTTGGGGCAGGGATATGGGGGTGCACACTGTAGTGTAAACATTGCACTGGGAATAAACAGACGGGCCAATCAATAAATACATTGTACCTCTAAAATTATATCTTCGAATTGATTTGTTAGAAAAAAGCCCAAGACAAAAGAGCACTGCTCCCTGGTGACAAAAAAGTAGCCACTTGGAATCCTACATGGTAGAATGGCAAACTTATTTATTTTCTTTTGCCTTGATTTGTATATTATCTTCCTTCTGTCATTTCCTACTTACATTTTGCTGGTGGGCTGAAAACAAAGCATAGAAACTCCAACAGATATCTACAAGCTAAGCCACTGCACATAGCATGTGCTTGGTGTCCACAAGTTTCTACATAAACACTGCTTTTTTCCCTAATTGAATTTTCTTAAACATAGTTTTACACCACATTACTCTGGTTTCAACAAAAACACTATTTTACATTACAGAGATAGTTATTGATATTTTCTTATGAGATGTAAAGGGCCATAGGTTCCATCAGATTAGACCCAGCACATTTTCAGATGTGAAAGCTGCCTTCAAAGATATCTGCTCTGACTAAAGTCCCAAATCCACTGAAAACTTTCCAGCCTAACACATACGGAACAGCATGCCAGACACTGTATGCTACAGTGTGGATTAAAATATGTCTAAAAAGATGCAGTTTCAAGTTCCCAGAGTGCGTACGTAGATCGATGACCACCATTCTTTTTAGCACATTGTCCAATAGAAAGCACTTGCACATATGGCTCACAGGCCTGCTTTGGAACCTGGTATTACTGAAAAAGTTCGCACTTATAAACGTAGCTAGAAATGGTATTCGAAACCAGCTCCATATGTGCGTAAATTCAATTTTTTACATTTTTATCAAGTGAATAACCTGAACATTTGGCATGGCTCTGTACTAGGTTAGGGGGACCCTGTTGCATGCATTTTTGAACGAGGCGCTGCTTTGCGCCCTTTGCTGTGTACTTTGCCCCCTTTGTTGTGTACTTTGCCAGTATGCCTAATAACACAGCGCCTGCTCTCCTATGACGCTTGCACTCGTACAACACCAGCTGTGGACATCTGGCATTCAAGGAGGCTGTCAGAACTGACATCCTTTTAACAAGCTATGGAGATTCAGATTGATTCTCCTCTGCCATTTTTTGGATCTATGTAATTGTTCTCCTACTGTGCCAGCCATGAAAAACACAAAACGAGAACTTCTGACTTCTTTTTCTGTTAGTCCCTCCTGGTAGATCTTCTCTTTTGACACCAGCTTCCTGCTGTTATTCAGCTGACGCTTTAATAATTGTCAGACGGCAAGCAAATCCAAGGAAGGCAAACACCTGGAAAAGTGATGGGACATTCATCAAAAAATCGATGTATGATACATCAAGAATGCCTGAAAAGCCATTGAAGAACGAAGAGAAGGGGAGGGGGTCTCTGTGGTGCAGCAATAGGACTTCTACAGATTCAGCACCACACTAAGCTTTCTAACTTGAAGACATCTGTAACGGGCTAAGAAAGTAGAGCAATTCTTGTGGACACTGTAAATACCCTTCACTTTCTGTTATTTAGGCTCACGTAATAATAATAATCTGCATTTTGTAAAGCGCACAATCACCCGTAAGGGTCTCTAGGCGCTGAGGGCCATCGGAAAGATTAAGCAAGCTATTGCCCAGAGTCACATGGTGCTGGGCTAATCTGCCACCGGTGCCGGGGATCGAACCGTGATCCCCAGATACGGAGTCAGTCGCCCTAGCCGCGGCGCCACACCTCTCCCTATGCTCTTACTACTCCGCAAATCTTTTCTGGATTCTGCACAGGCTCCCCTTATGCCTACCCTTCCTCTGCCTGTTTACCCATCGCAATGAAGAGCTACGTTCTAAGGGACTAGTAGGCCGCATCCTACCATGTGACATATGTCTGCCAATGTATGCTGAACTTGAACACTACAGGGACGTTTTAACGATTTTGGGTCCCTAGGCCAAATTTATTTTGGGCCCCCTGTTCAGAACAGCATTGAATTTTATGATCCAGTTTCTGCCCTTTCATGCCCTCTTTTATCAAATTCTAAATATGTGTGCATCTGATATTCAGGGATAGTGACATTTATTTTCAGTATTGTAACACAGCAGCAGCAGCTCACTAATATTACTACAAATAATCTGTCACACCCTCCCATTTCTCATATGTGAGGACCTGTATTGATCTAAAAAGAAACGTTTTATATTGATATTGCATGAAACAAACACATTGGGCCCCATTAGGATGGCGGGCAGACTTTGTCCGCCTGCCATCCCGACGTAAAACGGGACTGCCCGCCATAAGGGCAGCGGTACCGTCGGGGCCATTAGGATGCGCCTGCCACACTGGCGGGCGCATCCCGCATTATTAACATTGCAGTGGGCAGTGCAGAAAGCATCGCCTGCCACAATGCTAAAAATGCACATTGCGCACTTCAATGCACAACGTGAAAGGCACCGGGCGTTGCCTGCCACGTTGTACAGTGAAGTGCAGGGGGGTACCATAGGTGCCCCCATGTGCACCCCCCACCCTCCCGGAGTCCCTGGGGGCCCGCAACGGGCCCCCAAAAGACATTCCTGCATGCCTTTCCGTGGCGGTGTTGCCGCCACAGAAAAGCATGTTCCCGCCCACCTCCTAATATGGATGGTGGTGTCTAACAGACCGGCACCATAAAAAACCCTTTTCCGCCAGGTCAACTCGATGACCAGGCAGAAAAGCGGCGAACGGTCTTTCGTTCCGCCGCAGTCCCCCCGCTATATTAATATGGCGGGGGAAATGGGTGGCGGGCGGGGAATGATGTCGTGCGGATCGCCACCGCCCGCATGGCGGTGGTGATCCGCCCGACATCCTAATGGGGCCCATTATGTCTGCAAAATGTCTGCAATACACGCTCACACATTAAAAATAAATTATAGAATAACACTATTTACACAAATCTGTTTAAAAAGTATTCAATGTCACCAGGGCAAGACTCTCAGCATAACAGAGCTGGTCCTATCAGGGGCCCACTGAAAGGCTAGGGCCTTGGGCCACAGCCCACTTTGTCCCTGCATTAAAACGTCTTAGTGCAGCACGTCTTTTCACCTTGTTAGCTGAGGGGTGTAGTGCCCTTCAGCTGATGCAGGTGTGTGTGTGTGTGGCACCAACTGTCTGTCCCTCCTGTTACTTTGAGAACCTCTGCTGATGCTGCAGCTATGAACAGTTGGTAATTAAGGAAAACCACAAATCGCCCTTGTAAGCTGAGGCCAGAAGGTGCTTCTCCAAAGAGGGGGCAAACCAGTTGCAAGTAAATATCAAATTATGAGTAGGCCCATTGCACTAACTCATTCAAGTTCATGGGAAATGGGACTACTATAGATACCAGACTTTTAGACTGTTAAATATGCCGAACTTGTTAAAATAGTTTCCCAGAAATACTATAGTTTAGTTGATATAAGAATAAAAAAACAATACAAACAATAAGGTGAATGCAATACTAACTAGATTGTACAACTGATGAAGGTTGTCCAAGATGTGGCGGCTATAAAGCTTTTTTTTACTTGACTAGAAATTAATAAATATTTATCCATTTCTCCTTAACACTGGGTCACATCTGTTTTAATCACACTTTCTCTAAAACCTTGAACTAGCTTGGTTGTGGCTATTGTCTAAATACAAGAGAGATGCATTTTAGTACGATGGTTGCCTAATGTGGTAAAAGGAGTTTTTTGCATAAGATCAGCTGGACCAATATAAAATTCTAAGACTTTAAAATACGCTATGGTTACATACAAAGAGTTCAAAGGGAATCATTCACACTATAACTAATGATCCTGAAATGTTGGCATGAACCCACAATTAATTACAAGGCGCAACTGTATTTTATAGATTTAAATAATTTTCACAGGCTAAATCGGATTTTTCATATTTCGCCTACTTTAGATCTTGAAACAATTTTCATGAGTTCGCCACCTAAACGTGCTTTTTCTATTACGTCTCTTAGCCAAGCAAAGCAAATAACGATGTGCAGCTGTTAGACATAATGAAAGACATGGTCCAGCTAGCACGAGAGCTAGTGGTAAAGCTAAACAAAAAAAATTGCTGATTTGGTCATAAGCTAAAAAAAGTTCTCCATCTTCTCAAAACAATAATGATGTTACTTTCAAAAAGTTAGACTATTCAGAAGAATGCATGAAATAATAACAATATTTTTATTTTACGTAACACTATTCTGCCAATCTGCAGCAATGGAAATAACGTAGTGGTTAGTAGGCAACCCAGTTCTCTTCTGGCGACACCGACTTCCCAGACGTTAGAAATAAGCAGTACACAAGTCTCAAATATTCCAATATTGCTGATGCACAATTACCCTCGGCAAACATTTTTTCCTTGTGAATACCTCCAACAACTCTGTCAGAATTGTAATTATTGCAGTCGAAGTACATACGGATCAAGCAGGCAGATATGTATTGGTGAAGGGGTGTCTTTTAGGAAACACAATGTTATTAGTTAATGTTTATGCTCCTAATATCGATGACCCAGACTATTGGTTATTGTCCCCACATGGATGAAAGACATCATGCATTTATTACACACATTATCGGCTCATGCTCCAGTAGTTTTGGGAGTCAGGGTTCCGGGGGCGGCTGGGATGGCAAGGCAGTGGAGGTTCCCCGACATGGCCCTTTGTGACGCGGTCTTTGAATCCAAATTAAGTCTAGCGATAGAGAATACTTTGAAATTAATATGGCCACTGTAAAAACCAAAGCTACGCTTTAGGAGGCGTTCAAAGCATACATACGGGGATCTGCATTTCTAAAGGGGCAGGGATTCTTAGAGACTGACAGTGCACACTGTCCAGGCTGGAAACGCAGTTGAGGGCTATCGATAAGGTTCAACAGGCAGCACAGGGCATCACAGAGTTACGGAAAAGGGCCACACTACTGATGGAATATCAAGAGGCAGCAGAGAGGGAGGCCCACTTTTTAGGAAATACGCAACAGCTAGGAGGTATGAGGAGGGTGAAGGACAAGGACAATAACTGGAAAGACTCAAAGCCCAATAGAGGACACACATACATCACTAGTCTACTAGGGGATGAAGGGGTTCCAATCTCAGACTGCGAGGGAATTAAGGAGAGGGTATTGTTATACTATAAACACCTGTACACCACTAAAGTCTCCCCAGACACGGAAACTAGTAATGCTTATCTGGACGAAGTCGCTATGGTGTGGATAGAGAACGCTCACAGGGACTTTCTGGCTGAACCCTTCACAGTTGACGAAGTTGTCCAGGCGATAGAGGACTTGGATGGATCAAAGGCGGCAGGGCTGGACGGGTTCTCAGAATGTTTTTACAAAGCATTTAGGAAAGATCTAGCCCGCACCTTATCAATGTCTACCAGGAGGTGATCGAGTCAGTCCAGCTCCCGTTAACAATGCGGGAAGCTGTAATCACGTTACTCCCTGAGGCAGGGAAGGGCCCTCAACACCGTGGCTCATATACACCACTTTCCTTATTGAACTTCGACTACAAAATTCTGGCCAAGATGCTGGCGAACAGGCTGTCTCTAATAGTTGATACAATGGTATCACCGGCCCAGGCAGGCTTCATCCCACGTAGATCAACAGCATTGAATTTGAGGACCCTATTTGCAACTCTGCATAGGATGAAGCCTTCGCTCCCAGCTTTGGCAGTTCTATTGGACGCCGAGAAGGCTTTTGACTTGTTGGAGTAGCCTTTTCTGCGCCCCTGCTGGTCCATTTGGGGATGGCCCCTCGTTTCATCTCAGTGATATCACTGCTTTACACGCGCCCCTCAGCATTTGTGAAAGTGAATGGTGCATTAACAAACTCCTTTACGCTAACAAGAGAGACCCGCCAAGGATGCCCCGTATCCCAGCTCCTGTTCATAATGGCAATAGATCCCCTAGTGCGTCATCTACAAGACTATCACTCCGACAGGGGGCTACAATTTAATACTGGACCGTTAGTGATAACGCTGCACGAAGATGACATTATACTATACTTGAGACACCCAGATGATAATTTAAATCCGATACTTCAAGAGATTACGAGCTATAGCGCCCTGTCTGGCCTATATATTAACTGGAATAAATCCAAAATCTTTTCCCTCACTAACGGCCACAAGGACCGGTCCACCTAATTTCCTTTAAATCGGTGTGAAGATTCAGTCAAATATTTAGGTATACACATTCATAGAGACCAGACACAAATTCTCCAACTTAATTATGGTCCTGCAATGGAGAAATTGATGGACAGGGTGGAGAGATGGCTGGAATTACCTCTGACGATGGCAGGGAGAATCGCTCTAATAAATATGGTGGTTCTACCGCAATTTTTATATTTGTTTCAGAACATTCAGATACCCTTAAAGAAGACTTTTTTCGCCACTCTTTAAACACACCTAATACGGTTGGTATGGAGGGGGAAATAGCCCAGGATCAGCTGGGAAGTTCTGACACAACCTTATGAGAATGGTGGGTTTGGTATCCCCAACTTCCAAATCTACCTGGTCGCCCAATGCAGTTTTTCTAGACACTGGTTCCAGGCCAACTCTCTGGTGCCTTATCTTCGCCAAGAAGATGACCTTTCTTACCCCACTCCACTGTCTGCTCTGTTGCAGGTGGGTCTAGCCAGGGACCCGCAGGATCTCCAAATGCTGTCAACGACTAGCTGGGCCTGGAAACAGTGGACCCGGACAACCAGGACGCAGCTTCTTTATTCTTCATCGCTCCCACTATCTGGGAACCTCTTGGTCCCTATTACTCTGGAAAGAGCGGTACAGCGCACTTTGTCCAATAATAACCTGAAAACATTTGGAGATCTGTTCCCAGACGGCCACATATACTCTAGGATAGAAGATATTCGTTTTAGAGATGCCACCTTCATGGATCAATTCATGCTTTGCAGATTGCAAAGGGCCCTTAGATCACCGTTACCTAGTTATCCTCTAAAGCCCCTGGACTTTCCACCATTGACGTTACTTTATAAGGACATTGAAGGGGGGCACTTAATGTCTAAAATTTATAAATCCGCAATTGCACTACTCCCACCCAGGGATGACAAGACACGTTAGGCATGGGAAAAAGACTTAGAGCAACCTATAACCGACGAAATTTGGGGATACTGCAGCAAACAAACGCACAAGGTCTCCTTCAATCACAAACATAAAATACTGCATTTTAAGTACATAAGGTGGGCATATATTACACCAGCCAGAGTGCACCGTATGGACCCGGCATGCACCCACACCTACCCTAAGTGCAACTCCCTAAAGCCCGATTTTGCACACATTGCATGGACATGGGGGTGATAGTTAGATTTTGGATAGGGATGTTTAGCGAGTTATCACGAATGGCAGAAATCCCTATCCCGCCCTCTCCATTAATGGCATTACTGGTATATGTAAAGACCATCCCCAGATTCGTTCACAGCTTCTTTGCATTAGCGCTGCTGTTAGGAAAAAGAGAAGAAGTGCTGAAATGGGGAAGCCAGTACTCACCAAAGCTGAAGGATTGGTTATTTAGCATGTCCTACTGCAATACGAATAGTGAGTTGTATGCACAGCTGCAACCCCCGAGGTCACGGCCTCTAGACATATAGCAACCATACAGAGGCTCGCAGATGGATCACGACCTGTCAATGGGAAGCCCCTGGAATAGGTGTGAAGGGAATAGTCGAGGTGCAAGGAGGATTAGGTCTGATGTCAGAGGTGGTTTCTTTCACGCACACCAGGGTGTTATAAACCTCATAATGCATTAATTGTAATGTATGTATGTTACTCGACTACACCGCCATGCTTTGTTCTCATTTGTTTTTTGTTGTTGTGGAAAATAGAAATAAAAATGTTTTTTTTAAAAGAATTGTAATTATTGTAGCTCCTGTGACAAACTATTCTTTCTAATGGGTCAATGGGAGACGTTTTTACATTGTTAAGCATTACAACCAGTTTTTTCTTTAATATGAAGGTCGTGTTCATTAAACTAAAGTGTACAAACTGGAGTCGTTTAGGCCACATTTTGTGTCTGAATTTGCAGCCTGACAAAGGCGATGGTTGCTCTACAATAACAACCAATTACAAACACATAGAATTTAATCGTAAAAAGCATTTATTGACATTAGCCTGTTAGCAGAATTTTAGTCGTCAATTTGGATATAGTGCCTGTAGCTTTTAACTATTCCTTAACAAGTAAACGTAAGTAGTTTTGTGTACCTTAGTAAACAAATGTGCTCGTTTAGTGCATGGTGGTAAAATCTGGAGCAAAAATTCCACTGTGCAAATTAAATTTGTGTTCGATTTCTGCTCTTGATTTAGTGGTCAGCACAAAAAAAATGTTGCGTTATCACCAAAGCTTCTAGCGATACAAATGCAGACCAAATCTACGTGCCTGCTCTAGGTGATCCATTTACAATTGATCAAGTGCAAAAATGAAGTGCAAACAAAGTTTTAAGCCATTTTTAGGCTTGAAGTAAGCCAAGCCCTCTTTTTTTGAAAAAGAAATGTGTTGCATGCTATGATAGCAGGCTGTGGGTCAGTATATTTCAGCCATTGGCTGCTTTGGCGCATGAGTAGTTCAGCCACTGTTTTGAGACATTGCCAATAACATGATGGTGAGGAGGTTGCCGCCAGGTTCCAAGAAGGCATGCTTGCCATCAAGGACTGGATGTCTGAGAACTGCTTGCGCCTCAACTCGGAGAAAACCGAGGTAATAATCTTTGGAAAACTATCGCCGCAATGGTCCACTCTTTGGTGGCCGACCCCTCTCGGAGCCCCCCCAGAACCTGTGCAAAAGGTCAGGAATTTAGGAATCATATTCGACGACAACCTTAATTTTTCCAACCATGCCAACCAGGTTGCGTCGTCTGCCTTCCACAAGCTTAAGATCATTAGAAAAATCCTGCCCTATCTTCCGGAGAGTACTGGGAAAACAGTGGTGAGTTCCTTGGTACTCTCAACACTTGATTACTGTAATGGATTGTTTGTAAATGCCCAGGCACGGGTGGTGGCTAAACTGCAGCTTATACAAAATGCTGCCGCAAGGCTACTAGCTGGCATTCCTAAGTTTCAGTCCACCAGGCAAGCGATAAGGAACTACCACTGGTTAACAGTGAGAAATCGCATTAGATTCAAAACCTTGTGTCTCACCTATAAAGCCCTCAAGGGTCTTGGACCAGCATTTCTCAAACAGAAACTTTGCTACTATTTACCAAAAAGATCCTTACGCTCCGAACAGAGACATCTACTGGCAGTGCCACGCACTAGGACGGTGACATGGGGCGACAGAAGCTTTACCAACGCTGCTGCCAAACTGTGGAACACGCTTCCAAAGGAAATAAAATTGGCACCATCGCTACTGCAATTTAGGAAATTGATAAAAACCTGGATATTTGACCAATAAACTGCTCAGGACAACACTTTTTATGGTAGATATATGTCCAATCTGGGATCTTCAGTAAAGTTATAGCGCCAAGACACCCACGGGTATAAGCTGCGCTTTATAAATTTTTTTTAAAATAAATAAATCTTTGTTATGTCTACAGGAGTATTTCAGACTCGCCATCTTTCTTTGCGTTGTTTGGGTGTATGCTTGTGCCTTCAATGCGATTAACAAGGTAATATTTTAAATCTCTAAAGTATGGTCAATCATCACATAGTAAACATTTTTTTTATTAAACGAAAAAGACATTCACCACACATCCAATACAAAACTCTCTACTGACTACTCTGACACTGCTCACTTCCAGCAGCCCAGCAGCTATGTTTTAGTCTTGGCCAGTGCCTCCTCTCCCATGCTTCTGGGACGCTGCTCACACAGTGCGAGAACCCTGCATGTCTTCGCCCCTTCCTGCTGAGATGCTGCTTCCACTCTTGCCTTCTTTCTGCCAGCATGGAGGCCCCACTTTAATCCCACCCAGCAGCTCTTCTCCTCTGCCGCTGGGATGCTCCTACAGAGTGAAGGCCCTTGTATCTTCCAACTGAGATTCTGTTCATACTGTGAATCCTGTATCCTCTGCAGCTGGGCTGTTGCTCACTGGGCTGTTGCTCACAACGTAAGCTTTCGTAGTACTCCTTGCTGCGAGGTCGCTAATGCGTGAAGCCTGCGTGGTGGGTTCCCACTGTTCCACAAAACATTGGCAAAGCCAACAGGCATAGTTTGAAAACCACAATGCAGACCACAACTACTGATTTCATTTAAGATTATTGGTACTACACTTCCCTCTAGGCCAAAAGTGAAACTGCAAGCACGGGTTACAAGTCAAGGTTTAAGCTCTGTAAAAATAGATAATGCTACGCTTGGGCCGTTAATTTTGGTGTTAAAACTAAACTTCAAATTGTAACATGGAAAAAGTGATTGGCTTCAGCAGAAGATCAACTTGGCAAGAGGGGAATTATTTAATGTGTACTCTCCCATTGAAGACTGAAGCACTGTATGAACTGTTGACTAAACTAGTCCTTAATATCTCAATTTCTCTTTGACGTGCCGCAGCTTAAGGGATCTATTAATTTTTTCTAGGGATGAGGTGTTGCACTATGCTCAGTTTTTTCAGAAGATAGATACACACATGGAGGAGATTACAATTTGCATGATTATATTATCAAGTAGTGTAAAAAAAATCAAATCCATCAGGAAATGTTGCCATATGACACTTAGATCTTCCTGAGGTTGTCTTTACAGAGTTTCAAGGCTAAGTCAAGGAGCAGTATGGAAAACACTCTTGCCACTTGCCTGGATTGATGGATCCGATTCACGATGACAGTGTGCAAATGCAGAGCGAGAAGTAACCAAACCCCTAGCATAAAGAGAGAGGGGACAGGGCAACTAACAAGTAGAAGAAGATCAAGCAGATAAAGACAATGCAAATTAAAGTATAGATCCATCATAAAAAAATGTAAACCAAAATTGCAAGGGCATCTGTTTACATAGATTGTGTATCTGACCCATCATTATACAGATGTCTATTCTGCTTGCGAGCATAAGACAAATGTCTGACTAATACAGGGCTGCCTAAGTCTCAAGCAATTAGCTAGAGTCTTTCAGATGTTCTCTGATTTTGGCACAGTACTCAGAAGCAACAATGAGCTGCTTGCCAGGAAGTAGAGACAAGCTTGGATTTTTACTCAAGAGACTAAAGTGGAAAATATAGCATTTAAGCTGCACCTTCACCCTGACTAGTCGGACAGAAAGGAGAGGTTTATGTTCAAGTTCGTCACAACAGAGCGGAAAGGGGCAGTGGCAGATGGGGCATTATATCCCAGGCCCTGCACTTTCTAGGGCCCTGCAGTCCTTAAGTAAAATGTAGTTATCGATTTTTAATTAAATCATACGTCTACTGTCTTCATTAATAATGAGGTAGCTCACGCGACTAAATGGCTCGAAATGCATTTTTTTTTTATCTTCATTGATGCTTATCAAAAAGTACTTATGGCACCTGCCAGAAACAGATGAAGTGGCCAGCCGGTCTAGTTGTGTCTTAGCTGATTTGGATGGCCTTGTGCTTGGTAAAATAATCTTCACCAGTTCCCTTCAACTTTGCTCTTTCAAACAGAAAAATGCTTCCTGATGCCCTCAAGGATCCATAGAGTGCACCTGCTACAAGTCAAGGGCAAATTTATAATTAAAACAGAACTTTAGATTACTTCTGGAAACAAGAACCTCTGCCAAGGAAGAAGAGCTGTGAGGAGGAGACTGCCCCTTTGCTGTGTGTTACTTTGCTGGGCTCGCCTGCAGTTGCCGCTTCTGCCAAGGAGAGGGCAAAGACTGGAACTCTGCTGTGAACCTGCTTGTGCGGAATCTCCAAGGGCTTGTGTGTGCTTGCCTCCTGTTTTGAAGCCTCAGGGACCCAAAGACTTCACCACCAGCTTCCGTGATGTGCACTGCTGTGATTTCTGACCTGCCAGGAGGTGCCTGTTCCAGTTCTGGGCTTCTGGAGGTTGTTCCTGTTGCTATGAGCTGACAAAGCTTGACGAAAATGAAGGAAATCATTGCATGACCCTTCCAATTTCTTTTTTTTAAATGCAGCACCACTGCCCGGGAGAACCTTCCCACACCGCCGCTGTGCAGCCAAAGAATTGAAGCAGCGCCTCCCAGCGGCTGAAAAATCCGCTGCACACAGAGTCTAGTGCACCGACCTCCGAAGTCCAAGATCACTGCAAAGACTCAGGCAGTGCTTTGCAGCTGAAAGAATTGATGCATCGTGGGACGCAGCTGAAGAAATATTCGCAACACCTGTTTTGATGTTTCCTTGACTTTCAGCTGTCCAGATTTCCGCACATGGCACCTATGCAGCAAGTTTTCCGACATACCACCCACACACCAGAACCGTCTTGGAATTAATGAATCACTTCCCCCCCTACAGTCTGGATTTGACGCATCACTTCTCCTGCGTGCAGCAGAACTGTCGCATCACCTCCCCAAGGGCAAAGGAACTGACGCCTCGCTGTGTTTTTTGATGCTTCCCTTCTCTGCTGCTGTTTGCCTTGTGAATTTTGACGCACCTAAAGGTACAGTGTGTGAAATCACGCATCCATAGATTTCTATGGACAGAATTGCTTGAAACTTTTTAAAAGTCATATTTTAAGTTGTGTATGTAGGATTTTTGTCGTTTTGGTCTTGTTTTGTTTAGATAAAGATACTTTATTTTTCAAATCTTGAATGGTGTTCATTTGTAGTGTTTTCACTGAGTTACTGTGTGTCTGGGTGCAAATACTTTACACAATTCCTTTGGGATGAGCCGGTCTGCTTGTGCCAAGCTACCAAAGGTGTGGTTAGGGGTTATCTAAAGTGTGTAACTCCCTCATCCTGACTATAAGCAAGGGTACCTACTTGGACAAGGGTGCATACCTCATCCAATTAGAGACCCCCAGTTCTAACAGGCATTATCATCGGGATGCAGTATGGATCCTAAGGTACAGTGAGCATGGATAAATTCAAATTCTCATTCAAAGAGAGAGAAGGGTATTTAGTGTGCTATACCGACCTCTCTTGACTCACAACTAAAAACAAAACAAAGAAGTACAGGAGACTGTTGAGAAGTTCTACTGATTAGTATCCAATTTCATCATTGTTAGATATGGAGCTCTTAGTTACTGGAAACTGCGCCCACATTTTCTGCAATGCGTGATAACTGGGGCTGATTGTCAGTCCCTGTTAGAGAGCTCCTAAGACTAATTATTGGACGTGAACATGACCCCTATGAGCTTAAAGGAATCTCGTGCAATCCCCAGACTGTTTGTCTTTATTGTGGGTACTAAAAGTAAGGTTAAAATCAATTGCAACGTCCAGGAGTTATCATTCCCACATCAAAAACGATCTACATTGTTCAGAAAAGTAATTGCCATCAAAGGTCGGGGGATTTCTTCAGGCCAGCACCCTCCTGCCACAAAAATGATCATTAATACTAAGACATTAATTCGTTAATTATGGACTTCTCGCATTTAACAAGGGATCAGGAATGGTTGGGCGCTACTTGTATTTACTTCTACAGCTGGGCGTGCTGCACAGTCAGTCGCAAGCCAATACATGGACTGTCTGCACCAGCATTAAGGGCAGCTTGCTTTCATGAACAGTATCCCACCTCACAGCTCAGTTTGATACAACTTTAACATTTCCATCTCTAAACCAGGAACCTTGTCTTACATGCTCTACAGCTTCTAGTGACTGCCTATTACTGTGAACATTTGGAGTGGCAGTGGGTGCGTTGTCTGGGTACATGCCATAGTAAGGTGAAAAACAACTGAAAAGATGCTGGGCAAACTGGGTATGTCACACATGCGCAGTCCACTCATTATTAATAGCGTACAAGTAGTAAAATAGTTCAAATAGTATTACTGGTGGTTACATTACCAGTACAAAAGCACTAGAAGTAAGCCACTGATGAGGTGAGGCAATCCTTTGTTCACATACCAGGGACTGGGAGGAGGAGTGGAGGGCACTTGTGAGTGTGCATGTCAGTTTGGCCGGCTGTCTTAGGCTAGCCAAACAGACATGCACACTAAGAATTTCTCCACCCAGCAGTACTGTAGAGATGGGCGGAGAAATGTTACAGATTCCCAGTCCCTTCGTGAGCGCCCAACCAGGCTGCTCAGACCATTCCAGGCTGTGAGAGCAGCATCTGGATTGGGTGGGGAGTTTGGGAGTCTGTGCTGGCCCTGGGACTTTTGGAAGATAGGAGCACCAAGGCTGCCGGCAGACGGTGCTACAGCAGGGGAAGCAGGTAAGTATATTTTCTTTTTTTTAATTTGCCCCCGCGCTGCTGCACCACTTTATTTTGGCAGAATCCGCTGCTGGTCGACACCATGGAACATAGCAACCTACGTTAACAGCAAAATTACTTTACAAGAGCCAATCAATCTGATGTTTCTTCATTTGATGACAGCAAGCAATAGCTCAAACACCGACATGCATCTAGCTCGATTGTAATTGTGTTAACTTGTCCGGCTGTTTCCTTCTACTCTGATGTTACATTGTTCTATGCTCAATGTCTCAAGATAATACAAAATACAAGCAAGCCGAATGAGAGAGCTCACAAAGGCGATGTTTGCGCAGATGCAATAACTGAGGGAAAACAGACCAATAATTCCAAGTGGTGCTTTTCCTTCCCAGAGACACTCATGTTCATGCAAGAAAAACAGGAGAAACCAGGAAATCTTCCTGCCTTCACTACATTACACAGTACCCTTTTTTACCCAAACTCGAGGATCAATGGGCTACAGAACATCCATTTCTCCACAAAATATTTAATGCAAGAAGTATAATCGTCACCTCATACATAATTCAGTTTTCATGTCTATCATTTGGATTAAGGCCACTGAGGCAGTAATATTTCTTTTGAAGTAGAGTAAAAATAATTCCTTTAAAGTTATGCAGAATTCTAAAATGCTTTACTGAGTAAAAATTATTTTTAATAGTCTCAGTAAGATGCGCTTTGTTTTTTATTCTATAGAAGGATGCATATCAATGGGCTAGAGTATATGGTCGAGCATGCATACATAAAGGTAGTAATCAAAAAAGTTCTTGACAGTGATCTTCATTATTCAAAATGTATTGTTTTCAAACCTATTTTTATTGTTTTGTAGCATTAAAATTCCAGCTAGCCTAACAATAAAACGTAATCCATGCATGTCTTCAAAAAAGGGTTAAGTAAACCAGCAAATACATAACATGATCCTTGTTCAGACTTTGCCGTGTAGCAATTATTGTACGTACTGAAGCAATTATTGAACAGCGGTTCGGACTTTTATGGGTTTAACCGCATCGCTGGGGCGGTTATTTTTCCCCTACGCAGTTTTTTCCAAAAGCTGCGTTAGATGACGAGCTCAGCTCGTCATCCGCACACGCCACCCGTGGCTGATGACGAGCTGAGCTCGTCATCAGCATCGAAGGGGTTAATCAAGCATGGGTGGAGAAAACAGAGCGCCGAATCCGCCAGACGCAACAGACGGAGTACATCTACCGGGCAGTATAGGTTGCGTCAAAAGAGCTGAAAAAAAAGGGAGCAGTGAGGGACCCTAATGCTCACTTCACAGTCCTGATTGAGAAGGATTAGGGATGCTATTGAGGGGGTACTACAATTAAGCAAGTTTGAAAACAGAAATTGTAACACAATAGTGGTTTTAACAGATAGCAGATTGCTAGCCAATGCAGCACTGCAAACCAAAGGAGTGATGAAAACTCATTAAAAATATAGTGCTGCCCATTTTGAATCCACATGAAGTGATGTTTCACGCCCACAGTACACTGCACTCCTCCCCACACCCATGATCTACTGACTGGCAGCTGCCATGCCCACCACTACCCTGCCGCACTCCTCCTTGCTCTGAACCCTTGGCCCACTCGACGCACTGCTGCTACACCACAGAAGGAACGGTCACATGCGCCAACTGCAAGTTTTCATGTACTAATGGGACCAATGGGAAAGAATCCCTTTTGGAATTCCTCGAATGGATAAATTTGGCTAATACCAATCTCAAATTTACAGCCCAATATAGTACCAGCCAAGTTGAATTTTTGGATCTGTTAATAAGAGAAAATAACAACAAACTAGAAGTTGATCTATTTGTCAAAGAAACAGCACGCAATACATTATTGCATTTTAGTAGCTTTCACCCTAAAAGTCAGCGTGAAAGCATTCCTTTTTCTCAATTTCTGCGGGTTCGCCGAAATTGTACGAATCTCTCTGACTATGACAGACAAGCAGCCATTATGCGACAAAAGTTTCTGGAACGTGGATACCCACATAGACTGGTTAGCTCATACAAGAGAGCGCGCGTTTATGACCGGGACTGTCTCTTGAAACCCAAACAAGCACCTGCTAAGGACCAACTTGTCTGCGTGACCACGCATTCTACATTAAATGAGCGTGTGAGACAAATCATTAATGCCAATTGGCACATTCTCAATTGCAATCCCACCTCAAAAGACGTGCTCTTGAAGGAGCTTTTTGCACATAGAAGGAACAAAAACTTAAAGGATAGAATTGTCCATTCTAGATTTAAGACAACTGATGCCACATCTGGTCCTATTCAGAGGTCTTTAATGAATAATTTACCTGTACGAGGAACAGTAAAGTGCTCCTCGTGTAAGTCTTGTAATAGCATCATTGAGGGAGAAGAATTTGTCCACAATGGCTTTGTTTCCAAAGCAAGAGATATGTGGAATTGCAAAACCACAAATGTGATTTATTTCATCAAATGTGCCTGCGGCCTTGGCTACGTAGGCGAAACCAGTAGATCTATTCAAGTGCGTCTCACAGAGCATAGATCGGCGATTAGGACAGGTAAGATGACAGCACCACTAGTTAGGCACTTCCTCGAGAATAACCATAAACCGGAAGATTTCAGTTGGCGCATCCTGGAAAAAATACGGATTGCAGATAGTAAGGGCGGTTGCGCCGTTAGGAAGAAAAAAGAAGTTTATTGGATTTTCGTTTTTAATACCTTTAAACAAGGTTTAAATAGCGAAAATGCGATAATTTAAATTACCATTTTCCATAATCTGTGTGTCAGCTCTCAGCAATCTTGCGTTTCATTGTGTATATATGTATATGTATTACACAATGAAATATATTCCCAATATGGATTTAATTGTTAGAAATGATAGATGTAAAATAATTTTTCACAATTAGGGCGTCTGAACTTGAATATTTTCTCTATTGAGATTGGAACGAAATGATACCATGGCTAAGTAAATACTTATTCCCCTTTTTGAATCTTTAATAATCTCTCGGATTTGCCTATAATGATGGTTAATACGGACCAGATGGGCAGATCCCGGCGTTCGGGTTGAAATATATTGGGTGCCCTCCCCCTCTACTGGAGGGGTTGGTCCCTATAGGATACTTAACATCACGTGTCCCCGTGTATTTAAATGCGGCCCGTGGTCATCGCAGGTGATATACCTTTTCCAACGGTCCCGCAGTGACGCCAGCAGCTATCGTACGCAGCGTCCGTGTTTACACGGTAAGGAGTAGCTAAAAACTCTCTATAACCGCGTTAGACTCTTCGAAGCATCTTTGTATGCATTTAGCTAACATGGGCTTATTTATTTTCTTTCGTGGTCAGTTTCATGTAAAAGAGAGCACAGATAGGAAAGCTATCGAGCCGAACATCTCCAAGGAGAGACGAAGAGCTCAAGATTTTTACCAACGGCTCCGAGACGCTAGCAGTTATTAAACGCAGCGATCTGTTTAACATGGTGAGAGCGAGCAATATAGGCTTTTTGAAGATATTTTCGAAAACTTGTTTGTCAAGTGATTATCGTCTCTTACATCGTAATAATTTAGACCTATCTTTCCTTTTTTTCTTAGTAACTCGTGAAAGGGAGCACGGATATGTAAAGAGTCATCGTGCAGTGATATTTTAATATAAACTCCATTTGAGAAAGGAATAATTCTGTGTTTGACTATGGTAAGAAATTAGAAAGATAGTCTTGTGACAACTTACGATGGGCTTTAATTCTTGCACATTAAATATCACGAAGGTGTAATTATAGTTTTCTGCCATTATTTAGAACGGCAGGGTAAAGTGAGAAGCCCTGAGAAAACTATATCCGATAATCTTAAACCACTAAAGGCCGTCGCATCGAACAACCCAGATTATTCCACAACCCGCATTTTAATAAAGCTTCCTCTATATGTAAGTAGTTCATCGTTTAAATGTGTATAAGTTAAGCAGTAATTCCAAGATCTAGCACGGATTAACTGCTAAACCGATATTATTTGACGATACTAGCATTTCGCTCATTGTATGTTTTTTCATGAATGATGTCTAGTTTTATGAGAACCGGACACGAGGCAGTTTTCTGAAACGGGAATTGTTACGGTTAGAATCCCACATTTCAGCGGATTCTTCTATAACGTATAGGTAAGCTTCAATGTATAACTTACAGAGATAAGTGTGTGTTATACCTAAGTTGGGTTTAATGACTTAAATGCACAAAGTTATGTTGTTATAGAGCATAATATCTTAACCATGAAATTCCCTGTTTTACTAACCATAGGTTATGGTACCTTCTCTGGGTTAGCAGCTTGTGTTGTGCCTATCAATGAGATCGGTTTAGTGAATCCTCCCTTTTATTAGTAGGTAGGTTTCTATGATAACAAATACATCTCTGGTCCTTGAATTGGAAGATACAGAAACCTAATAGGACATTAGAGGTATGATAAGCTACCAGTGACTGAAAATTGTGAAGTGTTTCTAATTTTTATCTCTGAGTTAACACTTCTTCCCCTAGTTTCTCCTTAAATATAGTTTGGAGTCACTACAACTGCTCAAATACGTATAAATCTAGTTCTGTAACTGGTTTTGCAAATGATAAATTGCCAAAACATGTAGGGAGGGCTTGTTGCAATGCATTGTCTATTAGTATACAATTTTAACTTCTTTTATAAATATGTAGACTTGTATTATCTGTGTCAATTTTAAAAATTAGAAATAATGTCAATGAATATATCTTTTATGTTTTGTTATTATGTTTTTTTAGGTATACTTTGTGGCTCCTGAAGAAGGCGTTGCTTTGAACGCCGAAACGCGCGTCGAATATTAATTGCCACCTTTTCTTTGAACTCTTAAGTGACTGTGTAATATATTGTTGTTAAAAAAAATTTTTATGTAATAATTTTATTATGAGATGGAAATGTGTTTAATTGTTGTATGAATTTCATTTTTGTGTATATTTGTCTATTTTAACTTGTTATATCAATTAAAAGTGACACGTAATTTTTAATATAATTGTTAGAATTTCTTTTTTGCAACTACCCTGCTATTGTCTTCCTAATTTTATGCAAACACTCTTCAACACCCAAAACACACAACTCCTGTGCAAACATCACCCAGTACCCCTCTCACCCCCTCACACAAGCCAGTCACCCACTCATACTCACACAGACTAAACACCACCAACACTACACGCCATACTCTGCCAGCCAAGACAATCAGCACAAGAGTGGAGGTGGAATCCCCATCATATTCAAAGATACCATCAGCTGCAACACCTACACAAGCACCCTCACCAGCTACATGGAACACCTCACGTTCAAGATGCGCATCACAGCTAAATTCTCCCTTTGAGGAGCCCTCATATACAGACCAACAAGGCCTCACACCAATTTCACCAGTGGGATCACAGACTGTCGAACTCTTCGTCAACATCAACACCAGCGCCTTCATCCGCTTCGGAGACTTTAGCTTACACCTCGAAGACCACACCAACTGAAACTCTGCAGCCCTTCTAGAAAAACTCGCAAACCTTAGCCTCAGCCAGCATGTTACCAAACCCACATCCACCACTGGAGACGCATTGGTCCAGATTTTCTCCTCAGTGAGTAAATCACAGACAATAAGCCAGCAATTGTGACCCCTTCAGACTACACCCACGTCTGTTTCAGCATACCGGTCCCTCACCACCACAGACCTGCCACCCCCAGAGAGATCGCAGTATCTCAGAAGAAGAGTGAGCTTCAGCCCACCCCGCGCACCGGCCGGAGCACACCAGCAACTTGCCGAAAGCCTTCAGGAACCTCAACAGCTACATCAACGCATGAGCCAACATCCTGGCTGCCCTCAAGGCAACCCAACGGCAAGAGCCAGACCACACTCCAATTGGTATATAGAGGAACTCAGGCTTACTAAACACCATTGCAAGCAACCAGAGCACAAATTTAGAACAAGTCAAGACACCACAGATAAAGGTATCTTCAAATCAGCAAAGCGCAGATTTCTTGCAGATCGCATCTTCAATGCTGCCACTAAGAGCAGCATGAAATTTCACCATCATCATAGATTTAATCTCGCCTCCTGCCAACTCCAGCAACATCACCTGCTCACAACACTTTAGCAATAAGCTCTCAAAACTCTTCTGTAACAAAATCTCCTCCACAAACAGCATCTTCAACCCTCAACCAGACCCCGTCACTTTCGCAACTCAACTTCCCATCATGGCTGAAGTACAAGCCCTGATCTTATGGCCTCCTGTCACCATCATCTAAATTGCTGCTACCAAAAAGGCCCAGCCGATCCTTGCCCCATGCCTTTACCAAAGGACTCCTACTGATCAGCAAAGCACTAACACCAGTTTTCAATGCCAGGTGCTATACGTACTGGAGGGAGCGGAGACGTGTGTTGAAAGAGGCGCTTTGGGCCGTGAATGATTTTTTCGCGGACTTGGAGGAAAAATACGTGTTTGAAGGCTGCACTCGACCGTTCGGAAATACAACCATTGGGACATACGGGGAACTCTTACACCTGATTTGGTGCTCAGGTCCTATCCCCTTCTCTCTCTGTTTCCCGACCAAGATTGTAATCTTTCAATTCTTATATGCTGACAATTCAATGAAGGATCTTATTCACTCCAGCATATATATCCCTGCTGCATATGGACCTTTGGGTGCAAATCTGCATCTACTCCCACTTTATTGCCCTCACACGATCTGCCGATTTATTTTGGAAGACACACATTATTCTGCCCTGAAGAAGTCCCAAGAGGGACGAAACGCGTCGGCTGTTTTTCCTTACGCATTGGAATAAAAAAGATTAAAAATATTGGACGCCATTTCCTGTGATCATTTTAACAAGTTTTGGATACAGCTTTGGAATCTGCTATGTGGTGCACCTGTGCTTTTGTATTGGACCAGTTTACAATGCCTCCATCAACTTAGTCACATTCCCGGACACCTGGAAACAAGCCAATGTCATGCACCTTCTCAAGAAATCATCTGGGGACCCAGCCATGCTTTCCAACTGTACAACCAACTCACTCCTACTATACCTGACAAAAGCAATAGAGCAACTAACTAACTATCCGATGCCTCACGGAACATCTGGGAAACCACCAGTTCCCATCCAGTATCAAAGGCAAGCGACTTGAACAGTGTCCAATATGCTGCCATATAACAAACTGGTGGACACTTTAACAACATTCACAAGCTTACAGTTCAAATTCAGCATTGACAGACCAGGTCAAGGGAAGAGAACATAATGTGAAATACGAAGCATGTTACACAAGTAAATACCACCCACAGCGTATCCCTGCCTAGCAAGGCAGGATTGGTTGAACACAAAATCACATTTGGAGATGCCTCTACAACAAAAAATGCATCTGAGGAGTTGGTAGAGTATATATCTTGGCTCATCAAAAGAAAATTGCAAGACCTTTTCTGCAGTATAAGCTACAACGAACACAGCTTGCAGAATATACCTTAGCACCCTCTACCCTATTACAGAGGGACTGCACCAAACACTCCTAGTACCAATTGACTGGGGCAAAAACAAATTGTGGTGCAGCACACCGACCACAAATAAAGAGGGTATTTAGATTTCATGCACTTCGCAAAAAAATAAACCTGGAGACAAGGCCCCCTTTTTGGATCCGCCCACCAGCAAATCACAACTCATCACACCGGATAGGGCACATAGCCTCACCTTTGACTCGAACATTTAATATACACTTATGGGCAGATGCTTGTGTTTATGCCTGGTTCCTCAGTGAAACACTTCATTCAAATAGTGGCTGCTGGGTCTTACAACACAGTACAATGAATGGCTTTCTTCAATTGCAGTTAGGAAAGAGGGTTAGGAGAAACAACCTAATTTATGTGGCTAACCTTGGACTTCTGAACAGATGAGGTCTGCAGGACAGTTTGTGTGAAATGTAAAGCATATTATCTATGAGCATTTGCTGGTATTTGGTCTTACTTTGGTATAGGCTTTTTATCGTTTCCTGAAAGTTAGGGGAAGGGACAGAAAGGTGAAATTAATTTTGTAGTAATTACGTGAGAGGCTTCGAGTTATTTGCTATGAAAGGTCTCTTCATAATCCAGGTTTTGATGAATATGGCTTTACAAGGCAGGGATAGTTCAAATGGGTATTCAGTGACTATACTCTTTGGTGAAGCAGGAAGAAGCAATCTCCTTTCTTCTTAACCTTATAGCCAATATATATTTTTTCCTAAAAACAAATCAATGTATCAACATGTCAATGGTCACCAGGGGATAAAGCAAGAATACCATTTATGCACATTTACTCTAAATTCAAGAAAAATGCAAGATCTGTACCTTCCTAAAATGAATAGTTGCGATTTATGTTTTCTGGAATAACTCTGTAAAGTGTGTGTAATAGATCCAGGTATTTTGCCCGAGGGACTGGGACAACCTCTGTATTTGAATTTTAGGCAAATGTCAGCACCCTCGGAACTTCAGACTATTAGACTTTTTACATTAGTATTGTGGGTATTTTAGATGGAATACTTCACATAACAGTCACGTGTCCCTGAACTCCAGTCTGACTTCCAGGGGTAAACAGCAAAGACTCTTGGGGCAGGATAAAGGGTATCTCGCTCTCATAAATAGCTGTGATTCAGCAAGCAATACAATTATTTTCAGGAAACCTAGCTAAAAGTGTGCTTTCACATTCAAAACAGTACAAGCCAGTAGTATTCACATGTACAAATAGCTCACATGGACAGATTGCGTTTCATAAGAAAGCCATAGCCTATGAATGCTCACCATAATAGCAAGGACGCCTGCTACATGCTAATAATGCTCACAATTATACCAGGGCCACCACAGTAATAAGATGGGTATTTTAATGGCCAGGATGCCCACCAAATATCAGTCATGACCATTATTAAGCAAGAGGCAGCCACCATTATGGCAGACATTGCTAAAAGTAGGCCAGCAATGCTCCAAATATGTCAATGATGACTGCCAATATTCCACAACTAGACCATGGATGCAAAGTTTAGTCAAAGATGACCATTATTATGCCACTGTCACTATTATGTCATGAACGGACACAACTATGCCGGGGATGAACCCCTTATGAAGGAAGGGGGAGGGAGGCAAAGTACTTTTGGTGGTCCTTGACACCAGACACAGCTTCAATGGAATGTCACTGTTTAGTAGGCAGGTACACAATGTCCCAGACACACGCACAAACATGCACTCTTGCATACACACCTACAGATGACTGCATATGAGCCTCTTAATTGCCTCAGCTTTGGATCCATACCCTGCTCCCCTTAGCTCTTGGGCTCCTGATCATTTACTAAACTAACATTATTACTCTGGCTTCTGGAGTCCCACAATTCAGTGGGGGTCAGCACTGGTTACTGCTCAGGGTTCTGTTGGCACTCTTCTTTCATGACACATTGTACACACAATGCCCCTACAACACAAATTCATTGTGACCTAGCTAGATTGAGTGGAGACAGATGCTCATGTGGCAGATCCCATTGGCAAACACTTTGTGTCTGATTGTTATGAGGAGCTCTTGCCATTGGTTTGTCTAAGAGTCTTGAAATGAATAGTACTGCCTTCTTTAATATGCACAGACTCTCTGAATAAGGTACTGGACGACTCAGCTTCACCGTTGACAACTACTTTGCGGGTGCGGCTGAGCTACCAGCAGCCCTGGGTTACTCGTTGGAGACCCCTAAGCTAAACAGAGGGCATTAGACATCTAGCCGCAGATTTCTTAACTTAGAATATCCCCAGGCGTCAGACTGGATCCGGAAAACTATTCGCAGCCGCACCTCTGCACGTCGGGGGCAGAGCGGCAGGGATCCGCCCTGACGTCCACGGACATGACGTCCCAACGAGGATCCTGGAAAACCAGCGGTTCCTTGGCCTGTTTCTCTGGTCTTCTTGACGCCTTAAGCGTCCCGGAACACTGTGCAATGCCCTCTGGCTTTAAAGCGTGTGAGACCTGTGCACGTCAGATGTCTGTAACTGACCCGCGCCATCTGTATGTGGTGCCTTGGAGTGCACCAAGGCTCCAAAGTGTGCGACACCCGTCAGCGAATGAAACCGAAGTCCTTATGGGAGTGTCGTATGAAATTGCTGGCCGCACAGCTGTCCGGTCCTGCACCTTCGCGTCGTTGCTCTCCCTCTCAGGTCCATTCCCGAGGTTGTTCCAGCAGACGTTGTTTGGAGGAGGGTAAGCACAAACTTAAATCACAGAGGTCTTCCTCCCATACGCGCAACACTGGCACCCGTTCTTCTCGCTCCCTGCCGGGCACGGGCGTCCGGTAGTCACCTCCTCTGTACGCTCCCTTTCTGGGTGTCGGAGCGACGCAGGCCAAAATGGAGGCTTGTTCTGAAGCAATCCACTTTTACTTTGGGTCACCCTCTCTCCCTGGTGCGCCTTCTTGTCCCATAAAGGTAGGAGGCACTCATGTTGGCTCCTCCCCGGTGGATTTATCCTCGACGCCGGCTGTGGGCATCGACTCTGGTTTTGGAGTCGATACGACACCGACGGGACACGGTCCGGAGGGTCCTCAGAGTCGCCCATCCAGCCCACCCCTTCAGTCTCCGCACAGCCATAAGCGGCTTCCTGCGCTGACGTTGGAGGCGGCGCTGGGCTCAACTCTCTGTTCTCCATATGTTGCAGTGGGGTTGACGTCGGACGGCGCCCAGATCGAGTCCCCTGTGGAGGTCGTCAACGTCCAGACGACTCCAACTCGACGTCAGTCGGTGCCGACATCCATGCCTCCTCTATTACACGAGGATGGTGTCCCACCCGACTCCTCGGACGTCGATGCGACTCCCACGCGGCGTCGGTCCACGCCGGTTCCTACGCTTCCTCTTATGCAAGAGGTTGATGCTCCTCTGGACTCCCCTGATCTGAGGTTGTTTCGGTCCATGGTGCAGGTACCTTGTGTGGAGTGGCCTCCGGATCAGCCTCCGGCTCCTCTACTTTTACTGTCTAGTGGACAGGTTAGTCTCCAACCGTCTCCTACTAATGGTTTATTGTCACCTCCCCGGATGACAACTGAGGCTAGTGCTGCCTACGCATGGGCTATTCACAGGGCGGCAGCTATTCCTCGTTTTCAGCCCCCTGTGGTTTCCCTGCCTTCTGATCCTTTGTTGGATCTTCTCCACATGGAGCCGAATGAGGTGGAGCCTTTGCTGCCCTTGGGGTATCTTTGTTTGACATCATGCTGGGCACATGGGCGAGGCTTTCCTCTGGTGACCCTGTTGATCGATCCTTAGCTCGTAAAGACCGTCCTGCCCCGGATGATCTGCTCTGCCTCTCCCTTCACCCTAGAGCTCAGGGCATGGTTTTTCAGGCGGCCTTTGACTTACAGTCTTCCTCCACCTAGCCACTGTTACCACCCACCAGGGAGTCTAGGTGGTTTGACACATGTGGTCACCAGCTTTTCGCCTCTGCCACTGCTGGCATCCGCGCATTGAACACGGCTTGCATGTTCGCACGCGCATCCTCTACCCTTTGAGACTTGGTCGAGAATCTTCTTCCTTCTATTCCAGAAGGTCCGCAGGTAGAATTGATCCGCCTTCTGCATGATGGCAGGGTTTTGGCACAATTTTCCCTCCGCTCTTCCCTTGACACCACTGACTCGGTGGGACGAGCTCTTGCTCGGTCTGTGGCTTTGCGCCGTTTCCCAGACAATGTTCGGGATGCTCTATAGATCTGCTATTCAATGCCGTGGAACTTTTTGACAGCCACGTAGATTCAGCAGTCTCCCGCCTTATGTCTGGGCTACCGTGACTCTTGCAGAACATCTTTTTGCCTTATAAGTATTCTTTTATTCTGCGTAGGCGATGTTGCCTTGTTGGTTTGATTTTCAAACATGTCCCAGTTCTTTGTGTAGCAACCGGATAGTGTAAGTGGTTGTTCCGCCATCTCAGTATTCGTTCAGTACAGCTGGACGGCCGGTTCTGTCTTTCCTTTCAGTCGTCTGAACGTGTGCTTTGCCCAAGAGGACTCCCCTCGCAGGGGTTAAGACTTACCCTATGTGGGGTATTTGCGGGCTATTGGGTAACTGCCTTAGCCTTGGTAGGCTCCTATGGAGTCTTCCTTACGGACATCTTTCTAGGGGTCAAGCTGTTCTCTTTTTCTGCCATTAGCACCCCTCTTTTGCACTTCGGCTGCAATTGGCTCCAGCTGTCTGTAGTAGTGATTCTAGGCCTAGGCTCCTTGCCGTGCAGCCTTTCCCTCCC
Source organism: Lissotriton vulgaris (assembly GCF_964263255.1). Classification (NCBI taxonomy): domain Eukaryota; kingdom Metazoa; phylum Chordata; class Amphibia; order Caudata; family Salamandridae; genus Lissotriton; species Lissotriton vulgaris. Next base: position 656,446,799 of record NC_141694.1, on the reverse strand, counting down.
CTGCCTTGACGAGGCCCTTATGTTTTTAGGTCGAGCCTAGAGCAGCGCATGCGCTGCTTGCTCGACTTTAATAAGTGGGATTTCAAAGTGCTACCCACGGGCTTTTGCTGGCCTAATACTTGCATTCACGCGAGCATGAACGTGCACAGCTGCCAGCTTTCAGCGCCCGAGGCGCCATCTGGAGCGTAATTACTTTCACTTTTGGAGCTGCTGGCGCGCACCACTCGCGTGTTTGCCGGCACGCGTGTACTAATCTTGGCCTATGAATCACTTTTGTTATGCGTTAATGCATATAACGTGTCTCCGTGAATCTTACAGTGGTCTTGCACTCTTTGAGAACTCAGTTGTGCACACTACATATTAAGGCGTCTTAATTCAAAGAGTTTCTCTTCCAGGTGGTGTAAAGGGCTGTGTAGAGTGCACGTTCGCAGTAGGAGCTCAATAATGCTTGTGATTTCAGTCGTGCCACAGGACTCGGTTCTACCGTGTACACTAAAGGCGCCATTGAGGTTTGATGCTTACCCGCAGCGCATGCTCACTTAGGCAAGTTATCTCAATGATTTCTTAGATAAGTTAGGCAGCCAGCAGATGTGGTGGACATTTCTGTCGCACTTTGTATTTGCATCTGCACAGTACAGAGTGCGAGTACTGGGACAGCACTCGGCACTTAAAGGTTGCCTCGTGCTGGTTGGGAATGGCTTTTTGGTGGGAACGGAAAACAAACTGAATGTGGCACCAACCCATTGTAGAAAGGCTGCACAGAACAAAATATGTGGAGAGAAATTGATGAATTTTAGGCTACATGGGGCTGTGGGTAGTTAGGTAGAGATTGTGGTTTTGCACATGACAATGTGCAGTTGTTTTCAGAATGTTACCCCGCGCTTAACATTAAATTACCGTTTTTGTTCTTTTCGACTGCTAATTTCGAGCCTTGCATTTAGTGCAATAAACTATAAGAACATCTTTCTCTTGCTGTTTCATGGCTTGCACTTTGGGACCTCGTGTTTAACAACCCCCCTCAGCAACAGATGTCTCCGTACCTCATCCGGTTTCGGTTAGTCTGTAGCTGCGCGGTCTGGGGTCCTGCTCTTGTTAATGTGTAACGTCTATCGACTCGCGCTTGAATTGAGAGATTGCCAAAGACCTCTCTCAGGCGACGGTAATCTCTTTAGCTCAAGTGCTGAGAGTTTTTGTTATATACATTTTGTCATGTTTCCACACTTCTGGAAAACGTCTGTGAGAATCCTATTATTATTTTTTTAGGTCTGGCTTGATAGCACACTTATGTATTTACTCTTTGTTATTACTTCTAACAGTACATAATTGGGGCTTTGGCTCCAGCCAGAGATTTCCTCTCATTTCATGCTATTTACCTGGTGTTCCATTCCACCCCTTATGAAGTACTTGCCTTTAATGCTAGGTAGACTGTTTTAAAACTTAAAAGTACAATTACATGTTATCCTTTATGTTGTAAATTCACCGTACGGACAACATCATTTGATCATATATATCTATTTTTACTTCACTAGGCTCTTTTTTTCTAATTTTTTTTAGTCAGGTTTTCAAATGCCATTCCCGGAATTAATACCAACCACAGTAATTTCTCGGGAAGAAAAATCATAAGTGTATGTTTTTGCATACGATCATAGTAATAAAAGCAGTGGAGAAGAGAAACCGGAAATGAAACAAATTGATGTGTAAGGGGGAGGCAGGCTTTACAATCAGTAAGTCTCCGCACCAGCACTCTTGTTTTAACAGAGAAAGTTGTTTCTGAATGGTTTCATGTTGCTTCACTTGTTTTTTTGGGCACCAGTTGGGCGGTACAAAATTACCCTGCTCCAGTGCAGATTTCTGTAATATGCCTGCGGGTCTATGGCAGAGCTAAGAAATATTTTTTTTACCGGAGATGATTTACATATACCTGCGCTGTCCCATAAAGTGCAAACTTTTGGTTTTAAGCATTTGCAAACTTGGTTCAGTGCGGTTGCCTGGCTTATTACATCAATAGTCGAGAATACATGAATAAAACAGATTTTACCATACACAAAAGGGTACTACAATCAGCTGTAGGTCATTGACTCAATACCGACGTCTGCTGATGGGCTGAAATTAATGACCGGTATTCACTTAGGGAAACAAACATTGACAAAGCAAACAGGTCTCGCCTTTTTACCGTGAGTGCCATGCTATTGGATCTGTCATTCTTAGTTTGTAAAACACTGCTGGAAAAAAACTGGAGGAACAGACATCTTAAGATACCTCAGAACAGTACACTGAATTAAATATTTTCAATCTTTATTAATGGTGTGGTTTATCACTCAAATTTTAAAGGGAAACGCTTTCTCGGGCCTAATTTACTTCCACAGGACTCCGAACTGAAACAAATGCAAGAGACATTTAGTCCTCTGCAGTAGCCCAGTGAGCCCTTTTATGAACCTCTTGGAGAAGATCATTTTTTTAGTTATGCTAAGTATACCTTCTGCCTCGAATGCAGCCTGAGTTCATCAGTCGGCCGGGTGGTGACATTTGAAAGCGGTGGGGCGCAAAGTGATTTGCATACTGCACCGTAGCGAGCCCGAACCCCACAAGGGGGATTTTAGGGGGGTTACCCCCATTCCCCATCCCCCCCCTCCTCAGAAAATTTTGAAAAAAAAATAAGAAAAATCGTGCATTTTCAAGCAAATTTGAGAAAGCAGAAAGGTTAATAAAGCAATTGTAAAAGTGCAGTTATTACATTAATAGATGGCATAACATAGGTAGCTGCCACTGGTTGCTTAATAGAGTCATATAGTGTGCCCATAAATCAAAACAGTGTGTGGTGCTGATATACAGGACCACAGGGGATTAAGAGAGTCATCTGTAAGAGATTCACTGTCAGCAATGAAGATTAAGGGGAAGCCTGACATATTCTTTCCATGAAAAACAGCCATCCTGTGTGTGTCATGGTTCCAAAAAATGATCTTATAGTCTGGAGGGCTTGCTTTATATAAGATTGGGTGGGTTTTCGTCTATCAGCCAGACTTTTTTCAACTTTTCTATCAGGTTAACTAGTCGGTTCAAGCCATAGATAACTGAAGTAAATGTTAAAACCAGGAGCAATGGTCAGTCTGGCCCATAAACACAATGAGGGCAGTGGATTCCAAAATGACTTTTCAATACGCCGATCTACATTTACAATACAAATAATTTCTGTTTCAATATCTTCTTTTGAGTTGTGAGATATTACTAAAATTATCTTGCAAATAAACTGAAGTTGCACTGTATTGTAACCGAATACTGCCATTTAAATCCCTGATGATATTGCAAAGAAACCAGAATGTATTATATCATTTCACGGGTATCCACGCTGTCCCATTAGATGGGGTTTTGCAAGCATTCTCAATTCATAAATAACTTTTTTTTATTTAACATACAGTTCGCCATCACACTCTAAACTGCAATTCCAAGCTCTGAGCAACCGATACTTCAAGAGCAACAGTGCATCTTTCTTCATCCATATTTAGAAAAGTCGGTAAATTAGTGAGGGGATAAAAAAATGATAAGTAAGTAAGATGGTTCCACTCGCACAGACTGGTGTGCGACCTGCAGGTCACATTTCAAATCTCGGACGGACAGACCAACTTTATGTTTTGTTATGTTATGGTACAATGACTTTATTAAGCATACAGCTGCTGTCAGCGTCTATGCCCCCTGGCTCTGAGCTGAAATATGGGAGTGATACTGGCCAAGTTATAAGAGGAAGAAATGGGCCTTTCACTGTGTGCAGTAATGCATGTGAGTCTTGTGAATGCCGGGGCTAGGAGTAAGTCACTCCAGAGATTTGCCGCTTGAATGGAGTGCTAACCAAGGGCCATGAATTCTGCAGCATTTAGATCAGCAGAGGGGAGGGAGCTGAGTCTGGCAAGGATGAGGAGCAAAGCAAAGAGTGACGCTAGCTCAAGACAATCTAGTTTATCTAGGAAGTCTGGTGTGGGTGAATGATCTATCTGCTGAGCGCAAGGCCTTAAACTTGAGAACAGGCAGCCAGTGCGGAGAAGCCAAATGTGCCTTGTTTCTTTTGACAAATAAGAACCAGTGAGGAATTAATAGAGACACTGGTAGAGGGACAGTACCTTCAATAATATGAAATTGTTACTTCGAAATGCCAGAGTTCTAAAGTTGCTCTTCTCAACATAATTTGAGATGTACATTACTTCAAAATACTACAATTTAGAAAATACAGGATAAGATATCAGCGTAAACAAGGGAACAGACTAGTTCCATCGCAAGGGATAGAAAGGAAGGACCAGGCAGACAATGAAGAAGAGAAAGGTTTATGATGGGCACCCAGCTGTGAGGGAAAAAAATATTACAAAATAAAGAAAAAGTGAATAATAAAGGAGCAAACACTAAGAGAAAAATAATGACGGTGGGGCAAGAGTAAAAAACGGTAGAAAATGCGAAGATAAACTGGGGACTAGGAAAAGAATTAAAAAGCAGATGTGAGCAAATCAATATTTGAGGTGAAGAGACATTAGAATGAGTAAATCCGAAGCAAAAAAATAGGAACTAAATCAATTATGCCAGTATTATGAGGTACAATCGATAGCATAGGTAGCAGGTAGACAATGAACAGGTAGGGAAGAGTGAACAAGTGCCGGGAACTTTTTTCTTGAAAGTATTTTACAGATACCATTCATTTAACATACTGAAAGTATATAAGGTACATGAAATTTATACAGTCACTAGTGAATACACAAGAAGCCAAGAACAGCTAAGAAGGAGCACCAGGACTGATATAGGCATCCAGTGGAGCTGAAAAGACAGCCACAGGCATGGCAAAGAAGGGCACCTCTTGATGACAAAAAGAGGAGTTCTTGACAGGCTCTCCCACTTTCCAGTCCAGTGAGGGGCATGCATTGTGTTATATACTAACACAATGCATGCCCCTCACTGGACTGGAAAGTGTGAGAGCCTGTCAAGAACTCCTCTTTTTGTCATCAAGAGGTGCTGCCACAGGCAGCCCACAGAATGAACATAAAATATGGACTACTCGAACAAAGAAACTTCAGTTAGCAATCAGTCAGTGCTGTAACCAAACACCACTCAATAGGATGAGGGCAACAGCTAACAAAACTTTGGCATAGTGAGTCATGACAGCTGCACGCATAATATGTGCAGGATATTGCAAGTACATACCTACTTAAGGTATACGACCTGTGGAAGAAGAGACAACTATTATGCTACATTACAAACACAAAACAGCACACGACTGATGCCCGCTGCCCCACGAATCAAATCAAAAAGATACTGATAGCATGGGTGCCTTGGATATACATGGAGCTGGTGACACATGGCACTACAGAGGACAATAAGACCATAGCCATCGATGACAACACTTAGACATCCACCATCTTCATCATGTCTGAAGATGAAGAACCATCCATATGACAGTGGTGGCTGAAAGGACTGTTTACTTGAACTTCACAAAGAATGCCACATCGCTTCATCACACTGACGAAAAAGAGCAAGGCGCAGCCTCTGAACCTTATAGTGCCAATGCAAACAGCAGGCCAAAACACAAAATGAGAATGACAACTACTAAAAGACATTATTAAACTAATTTGCATACACCACGCTGCGTTGTCTCGCCAGCGAGCACTCATCACGATCTTTTACTCCCTACCACTTTCAAATGTCACTAGCCGTCCTGACCAAGCCTTACATCTTTTTCACAAACCAAAGCCTGAGTTAGAATTATGTGTGAAATTAGGCCTCAGCGCAGTTCATGTAGAATTTTCCAGAGTTTGATGCAACAAATATCTGTAGGCTGCACAGATTTCTCACCGAGGTCTATCCAGAGCCAGGCTGTAATATTAATGAGAGCTACAGACTATGTTGAATAGTAATAATAGCAATATTAACTAGTAATGTCAGCTTACCTTTGAGAGGGGATCCGATACTCCCCTCACAAGCACGCTCCGGAGGCCCTTGGGGTTCTCTCTAGCTGAGCACAGGCCTTCCGTTCCCAGATCCGGGTGCTCATAGTTCGGTTTCCGCTCCTGGTTTTGAGCCCGTCACCGACCTCTTCCTGGCCCAGCCTTGGCACAGTCGTCCCCTCTGCAGTCTAGCACGCTATCTCCTACTGTGTCCAGTCCAGCACCATCTGCCTCCTGGATGTCCAGGGCTTCTGCTCCCGGGGTACCAGCGCTGTTCGTCTCCCTCGGAGCCCAGAGCAGTACCCAGCCTATGCACAGCTCCTGTCCCTTATATGACATCCATTGTGTGGTGACCGGGGCCCGCTGCTGCTGCCTGTGTGCACGTGGCGAGTCTAGAAGTGCTGTGCAACACCAGGACAACATCACGGCGCGCGCGTCCAGAATTGCCAATCACTGCACGGCTTCACAATGAAGTCACACAGTGATTGGCCATACAGTGCTGAGCCTGAGCCAGTGTGCAACCCACCCACGCGCGGCATCCAATAATGGATTGCCAGCCCTTCGGCGCGGTGGACCAGCCAATCCTGGCGCTGCATGCAGCGCCAGGATTGGCTAGGGGGGCACACTGACTCCTGGCCCTGGCGCCTTCCATACCACGGGGCCCGGCTACAGCAGCACCCCTCCCCCGGCCCCTTCATTCCGTATGAGCATCTCTGGGAACTTCCTGCCAGCGGGCATGCTCGGGCTAGTTGCAGCCCTAAGTTCCTCATGGGCACACAGTACTGCTGCTGGCCTGATGACGTCTGCACTCTCCAGACTGTCACTCAGCAGACCAGCCAGCCATCCCCACCCCCTGCGCACTCCCTATTCAATAGGGTGTGTCCCGACCCGCAACTGGATTGAAGCGCTGCGCTTAAAATTCAATTATTCAATTATATTTATTTGTGTATGCGGTGCGTCCAGGCTTAGTGGGGCTGCGTCCAGGCTTAGTGGGGCTACGCCCCTACGCCCCTATGGATGCACCGGGGCTGCTAAGCAGGTCTCTGAAGCTTCATACAATCTTATAGTTTTCTAGTTCACAAGAAGTAAACACGCAGTTACTACCATGGTTCACAAGAGTGTTTTATTTTACATAAACTACAACAGGGTTGCCATCTGGACAGGGTGCCCAGCACAGCTCGCTAGGCGTGTCAGAAGCTTTTTTTGGGACTAGGGGGCCAACATTTTTTGAAGGTTCCCTCTTTGAAGAAGCAGTGCAGAATTAAGACATAGAAAGTGGTAAATAGAATAAGCATTGGCATGTCCAATAGTTCAGGCTTTTGTGACCTTATAAGTATTTAGTTATGCAGCACAATATCCTTGGCGCAACAACATCAACTGTTGCATGCCTAAACACTTATAAGGTCCCAAAGGCGAGACCTATTGGCTATGCCAATGCTCGTTTCAGCATTGCAGTGATCTTCTGGTCTACAATGGCTGCTCTTCTTTTACCTGCCTCAGTCTCTCGGGACCCTTGTTCCCTTCACCTCAGGCGCTGTTCTTTCGCGGCTGACGCCCTGTCCTTGCTTTGCAACGGACAAACGCCACTATGCGGTACGTTTATTACTATTAGCGCAAACTTGGATACACCCTGGTCTGTTTGTGTTGTCATCCCTTACTGGGCTCGTCTTTCACGGTAGCGGATTACATGTCGCCTCTGCTGTACATTGTCGTATGGCCTCGTCTTCTGGCCACTTTCCCAAAAGCAGTTTTTCTTCATTCCCTGCTGTTGCCACGCAGGTGTTTTCCACACTTCTGCTTTGGGTTGATTCTCTGACACTCTCAAGGGGAGTGTCCTCCTCAGGACACTCGCTTCTTGGGTCCCGGGACCTCTAGGTTGGTCCCGACTGTTTCCACTTTCGTGCCTAGCTCCATCTCCTCCTCGTCTTGCGGGGAGCCGTTGTTCCTCCCGGGCGAGGGGCGGATGTTGCTTATGGACCTGGACATTGTTCTGTCCAATTCTGCTTCCGCATGCTTGTTGGTACTTTTCGCATGTCCTAGTCTATTGTTAATTTCTGAGCGTCCTTCTTCTTATTTAATGTCTGCTGTGCTCTTACACAGTAGAATCTTGCTGTCAACGTTTCTTTATGTGGTGTCGGTGGTCTTTGACCTGGTCTGCTTCTACTACTAGTTCTTATATAGTTGTCCGGGCTTGCCAGGTCCCCTTTTTGCTGGTTGTCTTCTTGCTGTTGCGTATCTCGCATCTGGGCTGCTCCCACTACCCTACAGGAGGGTCTTTGCTATACTTCATGTGGTTTTACCGTCCAAATGGTCTGCTTATGTACCTTCCAGTCTTCCGCTTGACTATCATTCCTACTGTAAGTCCTGTTTTAGGCGCATCTGCTGGTTGCCGTCTGCCTTTTCTCATATCTGTGAAAGACCGACTATGTACTGGTGTGTCTTCTGTCTCTCATACTGCCGGCATTTTCTGGCCGTGGGTTGGCATCCTGCCACTGCTGTCGCACATATTTTACTGGTGCGGGTTTCAACAGTGCTTCTTCCGCTGTTGTGCATACTAAACCGGTATGCGCTTACTCGGTCATGCCAATTGCCATCTCTCTGGGTCTTACTTACGGTCGGCATGCCAGATCCTGCGGATATCTCAAACCCTAAGTTCAGTTCCACTTCTTGCGAAGTCCTGCACTTTCCTTTTCACACCTACATTTCTAGTATGTGTTTTCTTTCTATCACCTGGTATACATACCGGGGTTTTCATGCTGTTCTTCGACAGCCGGCGGTGCCTTTCCCAACCCATGTTTTCCGCTCTTTTCTGAGATTCATGGTCTGGTGTGGCTGCACTGGCTTGCGGTCCCCACTGAGTTTCGTCACCTTGTTGACGACTATGTTCCCTCTGGAACTTCATGGGGTTCAGTCACAGACCCACCTCCTCAATGGGTATGGCTTTGGTATCTATTCTAAGTTAAGGAATCTGCGGCTAGATGTCTCTTCAGATGGATGAGTTACTTACCTTCGGTAACGATGTATCTGGTAGAGGCACAGTCTAGCTGCAGATTCCTTAACCCCTGCACGTCCTACACGTCCTACGAGGACCTTTTCAGGTGGGGTTTTCTATACTCGCCTCCCTCCGGTTGGCTTGCCTTTCTACAGGGTGACTTATTCTCTTCACTAGGACACACAGTGTTCATTCTGCTCTACTTCGCCTGTTCACGTGATTGGGCGATATGCTCATATGTCATGTGTCTTTTTTAACCCTGTACCTCCATTGTACGGTGTGGGATCTATTCAAGTTTTGTTACCACCCTGCACTCCCCATTGGTTCAAGTCTATCAGCTCTGCCACATTTTATCGGTCTTTTATTGGGGTTGCAACATCTCTTCTGGTGACGTCTTATCGTGACATTGTCCTTGAGCCTATGTTCTGGACTTGTGGTCCTTCACAGTTATGCACTATAGTTGCAGGCTTCTGTCATCTGCTGTGCTGTTTTTCAGATCTTCCTCCACAGGTGGTTTGGCCTTCGCATTTGTGGTGGTGCTTTTCAGAGCGGTGCTCTGCTCTTCCTTCTACTGGCTAACAGGATACAGTACCTGGCACGGTCTTTGTCATTCTATTTTTCTTCCATTTTTGCACACTGTTCCTATATTCTCTCAGTTTTTGGTGGTGGCTCCGCATTGTGGTGCGGAAAAGTTTTTCAGACAAAAACTGACGTCAGCGCGCCGGGAGGGGCATATATGGCTCCGCTGACATCACTTCCGTTGACATCAGGGTCGAGCCGTGCGGCGGCACCCCCGGTGCGCAGAGGGGCTGCTGCGGAAAGTTTTCCGGATCCAGTCTGACACCTGGGGATATTCTAAGTTAAGGAATCTGCGGCTAGACTGTGTTTCTACCAGATACATCGTTATCGAAGGTAAGTAACTCGTCTGTCAAGTTTTCCAATAAACAGATATTAAAAAGGAATAACTAATGCGCCTAGAGTAATAGTTTTGGATTCGCCTAGCGGAGAGCGGTAAAAATCACATGGTGCTAATCTGTGAAATTAGCATAAGAAAAGCAGAAATGATCCACTAGTGATTCATGCATGTATTAAGACCTGGAGGCATGTGCACACTACTCTGCGGATTGTACATGTTTGCCGAATTAAAGCCCCTATGTGCATTTTTTTATTCTGTGCAGCTACGCTCTCCTCAGACTGAGATGTATACTACTTTTTTTTTTAATAAAGATATAACCATTCCTGGCCTGGGGGCTCTCCCATGTATTTAGGTCTAACATTATGAAGTACAGTACTTCACGCTGAGTGTTATGTTTTTTCAAGTAAGAGTCCAATTTCCCAAAAAGGGGAGGTAAATCTACCTTCCATGTCACTGTGGTATATGGTCAAATGAATTATATGTGCAATATCTGAAATTAATAACTAATTTAGTGAAATCGCAATACGAATTAAAATAAACAAATTACAACACCTCACTGGTTCAGTTATGTTTCTGAAATATATAATTCATGTGTGTGAACGTTTGGCTTGCGAGATGAGAATTATGCCTGCCATATTTATTAATCTCAATAAATTTCTTTCCAAAACCCTGTCTCACTGAAATATCTCAGGCCGACTGCCACTTAGTTCTTTCTCGACTGGTTAAATGCTTTGAAACAGCGAGACTAGCCAAATGTGTTCCAATATATGGAGACTCGGCTTCATTTTTTAAAGACCTGTATTTCAACACTTCCACAGTTGAGAAGGTAGTAATGCTTTGGCATTTATGTGAGTCACCAGGATGGCCGCACAATGCAGATGACGACAAACCAAAAAAGTCTACTATTACACAGCGTGGGAAGCGTGCTAAAGACAGGGCCTAATCTCTTTTTATATTTTTTTGCCGAAAATTATCGATTTTTAATGGCAGGTAGCGAGGAGATGAGGACATTTCACACTAGTGCCAAGAATGGGAAATGATTTTGGCGAAGCTGTTGTTCTAACCTGCGGTGTGATCAAGTGAATTTCGTACTGAAGGAATTTAGTTGTAAAAGTACAGCCAAATGATGTGGGGTGTGGAATCAGCGGGGATGTTTGGAGTGGGATACCCCCAAAAAAATGCATACTAGGTTTAGTAATTGGGACTGGGGCTGAGTCGGAGCTACTCTCTCTTGGCTTTTGAGTCAAGAATGAAAGACAAGGGGGGAGGAGCCTAGCCAGCAACCGTGATGGCCGCCTGAGCCCTCGGCTCCGCCGACCCGTCCGCTTCCCTCCCGTACCGCTTCTCCTCCTGTGTGCTATTTTGTAACTGTGGTGCGGTATCGGGTTCGGGAAGCAACGCTGGTTCCAACGATGTGCTCCCCGTCGGTCTCCCTGCGATGGGAGTGACAGGACGCCCTGTTCTCCTGCTGGTGATTGACGAAGGGGACCGGTCCTTTGTTCTCGGCTGCGCCCGGCCTGACAACGACAACATCGGCCATTGAGGGCAGGGCGGAATCGGCCGGCGAGACGCGGCAGGAGTTCTGGGTCTTCCGCAGTAGCGCAACAATTTTTCTTTGGATTTCCACGCTTTCACGGCTTCATCGCCGCCGCTGCAACAATTGTATCCCTCTCCCCGGATGATCCTGCGAGTCTTCTTGTCTTCAAGCGGAGTGGAGGGGGCCATTTTGGGCGGAGTGATTAGCGCTTGCAATTGACGAGCCGGTCTTTGCCGTGGGCGCCTGCTACGGCCGACATTGTGTTGCCATCATACGCGGCGCTGGAATGGAGGGTGCTGCCCTGGTCCCCACGCCCTGGCTGTGCTTGTCGGGGAGCCGATTTGATGACCGGCAGCTAGGAAGGGATGCCGGCGATCGGGATCGAGGGTTGCCACACGCCTGCGAGCCCCATGTGCAGGGCGCTGCAGTATCATCCTCTCCCGAGGCGCCCTTGAATATCGGCGATGTTTTGAGTGCTTTGGCCGGTTTGCGAGATGCCTTGTGTTGCAATGCCCGGGACCTGGAGGGCCGATTGGACGACATTTTGCCCCTGCTCTCCTCGACTGGCCGAGCTGGCGCTCGCGTGCGGAGCATTTCGCCACACCCTGGGCTCGACTGTTGCGAGCTGCCTCTTCAGAGATGCGTGGAGGCGCTGAGGGTGAGAGAGCCAAACATCATCGCGACACTGCCTGTCACAGCAATGGAGAAAAGTATGCTTCCTGCACTTGTACAGATGCTGGGGGATCGCCTTTGGACGCCATGTCTGGTACCTCCATCGGGATCTATTGGCGAGACTGGCACTCTTATTCTGGGCATGTTGCTTATGCTTGGGTTGTCTAACTTTGGAGGACTGCTGCTGTGTGCTTGCCTGTACTGTACCTTTATGGATCACATTGCCCTGCGTCGGGTGGATATTGGTGGACGGTGCCTTGTCTCGCTGTGGTCATTCCGGCTGCTTCTCCTGTTCCGTAGGGCTACTTCGCTACTGTACCTCACTGGCACACTGGATCGCAAGGGACAAGGTTGACTCTGCTTTTCCCCTTCTTCCTTACCGTTGCTTGCATTACTAAGACTGTGATGGATAGACGGGGGAGCTGGACGTTGGCTAAGTTTCGATTAGGGGTCGGGGGTGAGGTGGCCGATAATATTCATGATGGCTGTTTCGGGTGCATATGGTTGGCCCTCCTCCGGTAATACATGTTTCCTTTTTCTTTCTTCTCTTTTCTTTCTTCTTTATTTCGGGTACTCTTTTTTGGACGACAGGCACACTGCTAGGGGGGGTAGGCCGTAGCCTCTGCATGCGTGTAGGGTGGGGGGTGGGGGGGGATATTATTTTGTCCGTTTTGGTTTCTATGGGCCTTAATTTTTCTCTTATTTCTACATTCCTTTTTCTCTCCCTTTTTCTTTGGGTCAATGGCGTTAGTTGTAAGGGGGTGGGTAGCAATTGGCACACAACGTATTCTGCGATTGTCAATCCTTGTGTACTGTTTTGGTGCCGCCATTTTGATGTTGTCTCCATGCTCGCTGGATTTCTTTGCTGTGCGTCGCCCACTTCAGTTTTGGTTGGTATGTTTGGTCCTTGATCCTTTCTAGTCTTTACAGTTTAATATTCTTCATAAAAAACTTTAAAAAATAAACCTTCACTTCTCCTGCTCCCCAGTAGTACGTATCTCTCCAGTGTAACCCAAGTCGACTGTATTTTGTTTGAAGACCTACTGCGGTGCCGTATTGTTTGCAGATGTGCTCCAAACATTGTCGAGGCCGGCCGGATGGTTGTAGGCCCGTATTTGTTTCATGACATTGTGCAATAAAGGTTTTCAAAAATTAAAAAAAAAAAAAGAATGAAAGACAAAACTGTAACCCTTGATTTAAAAGGGAAAGAACGAGAGGGAGAGAAACAGAGATAACCATCTGTTGGTTGAATTTCAAAACGAGAAACCAGATAAACTGGAATCAACACTGACTTCCCTGCGTGTCCAAATTGTGTGATCCTTGCCAAATATTTATTTCACAGAGCCTCATTTTTTCTTTATTATCACATATAGCTTTTAAATACTTGAGTTCAGGATGTGAGCTTTACAAGCACCTCTTAAATTTAATTTAGAAGACTCAATCTATAATAAAAACCTAAGGGCCTGATTTATAGCTTGGCAGACGGGTTACTCATTCAAACTAGTGACGGATATCCCATCCGCTGAAATATAAATCCCATTATATCCTCTGGGATTTATATTTCGGTGGACCGCATATCTGTCACCATTGTGCCGGAGTATCCCGTCTGCCAAGATCTAAATCAGGCCCCAAGTCAGGTTTATGATTTACATGGCCTCTTAGTTCTCCAATGGCATTGCTGTTGGGGTGGGTGGGGGGGGGAAGGGAGGGAGGGGGGGGGAGGAGCAAGCCAGTAGTGTTTCTAAAAACTAGCACTTCTAATAAATGTCTGTCCATGCAGTGATATAATCTGATGTACTACGGTGAAACACTTCTGCATATCAAAGAAATACACTTTTTTTTAATTTTGAAGAGATTGTATCCTGTATTACATTATGTGTGTTGCACGTTGTACACACCAAACTTTTTCATGGCTTGGCTCAAGCACAGACTTTAAGAGCCAAGCCAATCCCATAGCTCTGCTCGTCCTAATGCAAGCCCACCTCTATTTGCGACTGAGGCTAAGTACATGGGGTCGTCAGTCACTTGATAAAATGATTTGCAAAAGACGAGGAGTAGAAAAGGGGATCCTGCCCATATGCACTGATTGACTATACCATCAAGCCTTCTTGTAGCAGAGACGAAGAAGCGGGTGTGTATGTAATATGTTGGGATGAAGGTAAGAGTTCCCTCACAAGTATCCCGGAAGAGGAGAGGATGTGGCGCAGCGGTCAGAGCTGCTGACTCTGTACCTGGGGATTTCGGTTCGGCTCTCAGTGGCACAATATCCGTGATTCTGGGCAAATCAGTTAATCTTGCTGGTTGATAAATTGCGCTTTATAAATCTGCTTATTTAATTTTAAGTATCACCCAAGACGAAAAAGAAGAAAGAGGCAAAACTTTCTGAAAAAATAGTTCCACCAAAGCGGATGTTAACAGTATTTCAGCAATGGGAAGCTGATGAAAAGCAGATGAGGAACAAGCATTGGTAAATGCAGGAAAATTTGATACAGCCACTAGAAAAAGAGGGAAAGTAAGTGGCAAGCTCAGGAACCAATGAAAAGCCAGGAAAGCAAGGGGGGATGTAAGCCTGTTTTAAGATTTAAATTAAAAACAATCGATTTTACAAGCACAGCGCAAGTGCTGTGCAGATAAAACCTAAAAAGGGTATGGTTCACACAGTGGAAAATTCCACATTTGGTTTCGAAGATTGTAAGTATTAAGTATCAACCTTTTTTCAGTAAGTGTTGTAGATTATAAAATCTCTAACCCTGTTGATGTGTGTGTTTAAATTCTATAATTAGTTTTCATTTGGTTTTTGACCTTCCTTACACCCTTTTATAAAGCGATCTGATAACCTTCGGGTTCTTGTTCGCGCTTTATAAAACTGTATAAATAAATAAATAAATAGAGAAAAAATATTTAAATACGTGATCCCAGGGCAGGGATTCCAGGCCATGTTCACAGGGAGAACTACCAGGTCCAGGTGAGGCGTCCATAGCTTCAGCAAGGGTGTTTGGGGTGTAACACCCCTCAAAATGAAAATTTGTTTTTTCAGTTGGTTCTAGGGGCACCAAATTGGGTCTGAAATGTCTGTGGCAGTTTCTCTTATTCTGATTTCACTAAATGTTTTATTTGTTCATTTTTTAGATCAGAATCTTAAATATATATAGTGATTCGTTTACCAACAAAATCGTAAATCTGCACCCCTAGAAGTACTCTTGGAATGGATCCACATTAACAACTTTTTGCAATTCTCAAACATTGGCAGAGGTAGGCTTAGAAAGCTGTACTTGTCTTAGGTTTCCAGGCACAGAACTGGCAATCAAACACCTAAAAGGCGATGGGATGAATGTTTACAAATAGTCTAACCAGTGGCAAGCATTCAGGGTAGCATTCCAAACCAACGTTTTTAGCCCACTGTGCCACTCAAGACAGAGGCCCACCTAATGAAAATCAGTACTGACCCTGTTCCTCGTGAAAACAATCTACCCCGACTCCTGGTCATCCCACCACTCCACCCTGAAGGCCAATGCAGTTTTAGTAAGGAAATGTAAGATTCGAACATCCTGATTATCGATGACTATGTTCCGCCCCGGTGGATGATTTGCATCCTTTGTTTACAACAAAGGGGCCTTAAACTGTATTCCTTTTGGCTAAAAGTACTTGTGTAAGGCATAAAAATGCAGTTCCTTCTGCTAACCCTTATGAGCAGGTGAGCAGCTCTCTCGCCATTCTAGACCCAATGTAGTCCGTATACCAAAACTCCTGGAAGTCCCTGCAATTGGAAGCTTATGAGGCCCAGCTTGAAAGACAACTCTGCAACAACCAGATGTAAATGGTGGGGGATGAGAACAATGGGAAGATGTCAAGCATTGATTCAGGTGGCCAAAGAAAGAGCTGCTTTGTGAGGGGGTAGGGAAATGAGTCATGGAAAGTCTGTGGCCAGGAGAGGACTTTCTTTTAAGGCAGCAAAGGACCCGTTCTCAGTACTGTTCATACTCATTGCACAACGACATTAATGCTATTTTGCGAATCAGTTGAAATGTACTGTAACATGTAAATTGGTGAAAAGTATTATTTAGGAGTTCTATTTAATTAGAAGATGTGCGTTCTTTCCATTTGTTTGGATTGTTTATCATTGCCGAACTCACTTCATGTTAATATGCTGCTACCGTAAGCATCTCTAGAGAACAGCTGTACATGGACGAATGCCTTTGTATTAGCCCAACTGCGAGTTTTTCTATTTCTTGAAGTCTCCACGGGGAAAATATGTTTACCTTTGCAAAAATGCCTTCCTCTACACCCATAAAAAAAATACTTCTGCCCATAAGAGGAGTAAATTACTATTTCTAGTATTCGAGTGGGTCCAACAAAAAAAACCCTAAAACAAAACACCTCTTTAAAACATGTTAGAATGATGTTTCCAGACTTTCAAGGCATTTCCCACTCTGGAATGACCATTCATCCTCCCTGGGAAAACATTCAGTACCACAAAATGTTACTCGATACTGAGGGAAACATGTTGTGTGAGCAAATGTATCCTTCGTTACTCCAGTATAAAAAGCACTGGCAAAGCAAACACGTTTGGCCTACACCAGATCTATTGGCTTTCTCTGTGCTTTTTTTTAGACGTGCGCTGTCTCAGGGAAAGTATGAAAAACAATTATTTGCTCGTGTATGCAGATCTTGTACACGCAAATAGCGTTGAGAACCAGGTCCCGAGTTCAAATATTTATTACATTGCAGCAGCTAATATCCGTGGACCACTAGGGCTAACTAGTTTAGGAGACCCAGCTAAAGATGAGTTGGGGAGCCTATTGCACACGAAGCACGGCTACTTAAAGTGCAGCAAGATACAGGGGCACAGGGAGGTGGGCCATGAGGGGTAAACTGCATTCTATTTATAACCAACTGAAATTCGAGATGGCATGTTCGTTGCTTGCATTGAGGCCCAGGGTACCCAGAGAACTCCATGGCTTTTAAGGGAACGTCGGGTGGTTGATCAACGAACAACAGCATGCGTATGAGAAGAGTTGCCCTGTAGAGGCCGAGTGAGAACAGGCCGAGAGAGGCTGTCAGAGGAGCTCGCAGACCAAAATTAGATTTATGTCGATCAGCTAACAATATGCCAAGTCAGAGGTAAACGGAAAGATAAGTAAAACGTCAATAGCAGCTGCAGAAGCAGAGAGACAGTAAACCAGACTTACAAACCAATTTCTTGATCTTTACTAAACTAGAGAGATTCTGCAAATGATTACCTTCTATGCAGCATAAGTTCACGTTCTGCGAAGCCACCTCGGAAAACTATAAAATACAATCGAACTATGCATCTTAATGTATCAAGACACTCAGCTAAAGAGTATGTAGAATGACGAAGAATATGTTTTTTAATGCTAACAATGTCATGTCATAATAAAATGTTATGTACTGCAGGCATAGTTATTTAAAGTTATATTTAAACAGCATAGGTTAGTGAGAGGCACTGCAAGAGCATATCCGTTGAGCACACAATTGTTCCATACGATTAACTCTCACTTGCCAGATATTGTCAGAATACAAAGACAGACAAAAACAAAGAAATGTGTAAATACCTTCAACATATGTACATTTCAAAAATTTGTTCTCAGATCTTTGCAGAGCGTCTACCGACGCTCTGCAAAGATCTGAGAACAAATTTTGCAGACAAATAATGTCCCTTCCACAAGGCACCCCAATACTTCCTTTATTTATGGACCTTGGCTCTACCCAGATTGGCGAAATCGCGAAATTTCGCCCATTATTATTGTGGGCCCGTATTTGGCGGGTAGAAGAACTCAGCGGATATGCCAGAGGCCTTAAAGAAATTATGTCATCACCGAGCTGGGACAAAATCAAATGGTTAAAAGACATGAAAATCCTACTGACCAAGTTGGGCCTACTTGAATCTTGGCTAAGTAGAACCTCACCCCCAAAGCAAACACTTAAAAAGCTCTATCGGGGCTGGATTTGCTCCCAAAGACATTCCAACACGTCTCTTGGCAGGCTAACAGAGGACTTCCTGATGTTCAAAGACTGTCCCAGGCGGGAACCTTATCTGGACACAATTGGAAAACCCTTTGCTCGGGCCTTGTATTTTAGATTTAGAACGGGTACTTTACCACTGAACACCTTTACTAAAAGATGGAAATCCTGTATAGGCAATTCTGATCTATGTCCATCGTGCCTTGTCAAATCAGAGACATTAGCGCATTTTCTGTTTGTCTGTGACGAATATGCTAATCCAAGAAGGGTGTGGCTGAAAAACCTATGCCGACAGCTGGGAACTAGGAGGCATGATGTGGCAATTAGGATACTTATTTCGGACAGTTATGTACCCTATGCTTGTGCCCTAGCCAAATTTTTATCTTGGGCCTGGGCTATCCGAGCCAAAAAGCTAAAGCAATCTGTTTAATTCTTTTTTTACTCTGGGAACCGAAAATGTTGTTTTAATTGTTCACCTTTTTAACTAACTGGCTACGTATTACTGAGCAAATAATTTTTGAAACTATTGCTTGGACCAGAGATACAGAATTTCTCTTTTTAAAAAGTATACTCAAATTGTAATTTTTGATATATGTTGCTCTGCTTTTATGATAATGACTTTTTATCGAAATAAAGCTTTTTGACTTGACTTGACTTGATAATTAAAGTAAATTAATGTACAATATTGCAGTGGAATACTACCTAATCTCAAAGCCTTAGGGCTGCTAGTTTCATTCATAAAAAGCTACAAACAGTATTTTGCATAATACAAGGGTGCGCTCACGCACACATGGCTGAACTCCTATATGTACGTTGCGTGCAGTGGACGCGCGCGTAGCAAGGGTGCCATGGACCCCAGGGCAAGCAATGCAAATGCCTTCCAACTGTGGATTGATAAGTAAACCACAGCCTTAACTAGAGGTGAGTGGGGTCGCTCAGGCCTCTGCGCCCAGTGCCGCTGCACCTGCTGGTCCCCTGGAGCTTCGCCCGTCTGCGACGTCATAAGCGTACTGAGTGAATACGATGTGACATCACTTAAGAAATCTGCTGAAAGGAGTACCCAGAGGCTACTAAGAGGAGACAACAACAACGCACCGCATACTACTACCTAACACAACTGGAGACTTGCTTTACTGGTATTTTAACGTATTATTATAGTATGATTTATTTAGGAGTGGTGATTGTGCCTCTTAGCACTGCATGGGTATATTTTATGGGTGAACAACCTTTACAACAAAACTTTTACAACGCACTACCATTACAACGCGGTCATTACAACGCAAACCATTTCAACGCATTGCGCGGGGGCGCTCTAGGATAGGGAATACGTTTAATTTACTATCCAACACCTTCCCTAGTGTCCACGGGGACTGGTGTTGGAATAGTAAATTAAACTTTTCACTATCCAGCACCCCAAAGCGCTATGCGTTGTAATGGATTGCGATGTAAAAACCGCGTTGTAAAGGCAGGCGTTGTAATAGCCTGCGTTGTAACGTCATACATCCTATTTTAAG
The DNA here is from genome assembly GCF_964263255.1 of Lissotriton vulgaris. Lineage (NCBI taxonomy): Eukaryota > Metazoa > Chordata > Amphibia > Caudata > Salamandridae > Lissotriton > Lissotriton vulgaris. The sequence continues at coordinate 656,427,268 of NC_141694.1, read as the reverse complement.
TATTGCTACTCGCTTTGTCTTTTCTACTTATTGTACATCACGGACGCAGGTGTAACATTATGTTGGATGATAGGGTATTTTATACTTTTATATTTTTGATATGTACAGGAATAGAATTCGTACACTACTTGTTTCAATAATGAATAGGGGCACATGACTACTACTGACTCGTATCGTAGGGGGAGCTTATAAAGCGCACTGACACCATGGGTTTCCTGGCGCTGGTTGAGAGTACAGAAGACAGAGAGACTAGGCAGATTGGGGGAAGAGCCAGGTTTTTAAAGACTTACGAAAAAGGGTTAGGGAGTTAGAGGTTTTGAGGGGGAGGGGGAAAGAGTTCCAAAGCTTGGGTGCCAGGTGAGCAAATCTCCGGCCTCCAGATCTGCAGAGCTTGAAGGAAGGAACAGTCAGAAGATGAAGGTGAGAGGATCTCAGATTGCGGGATGGGCAGTAGGGACTAATGAGGGATTTGACAAAGGCAGGGCAGGGGCCGAGTAGTGACTTGAAAACAAGGCAGCCGATCTTAAAGGCTGCCCTGGAGACGACAGGGAGCCAGTGGAGTTTGACAAGAAGGGGCCTGGCAGATTGCCACTTCGGAATCCCTAAGGCCAGTCTCGCCGCCTGATTTTGGACCACTTGCAGTCTAGCCATCGATGTTTTGGGCAGGCCGTGGTAGATCGAATTGGAAAAATCTAGGCGGGAGAGGACGAGGGCCATGATGACATGCAGGAGGGCATCAGGTGTGAAGAGGTATGCCACTTTCCTGATCCTGCGCAGTTGGTAAATGCAGGACGAGACCACAGTCCCTACCTGCGGCCCTAGGGATAAGGCGGAGTCGATAGAGACCCCCAAGCTCTTCACCGAAGCTACAGGAGTGGGAGGGGGGCCCATATCCACCGGCCAGAATTGAGGCCCCCAGAAGGTGGCACTCTTGCCGGGGAGAAGGAGCTCCGTCTTTCCGGGGTTCAGTTTTAACTGATTATGGCCCATCCACTGGAGAATGTGGGACATAACTGCTTGAAAGTTGGGGATAGCAGAAGGGGAGTTAAGAGAAAAGATGAGTTGCAGGTCGTCCGCGTAGTTGAACACGGTGACGTCCCACTGCCTCAGAGAGAAAAGAAGGGGGCGAAGATAGAGATTGAAGAGAAGAGGGGACAGAGAAGAACCCTGGGGAACCCCGCAGAGCGAATGCTCTCTGGGAGCTCTGAAGGAGCCCAGGCTGAGGGTCTGGGACCTGCCTGTCAGAAAGGATCTGACCCAGGCCAGCGCCAGGCCCTGGATGCCAGCCTGTTCGACACGGTGGAGAAGGATGTTGTGGTCCACCGTGTCGAAGGCGGCTGACAGGTCTAATAATACCAGGGCCTGGGGAACGGCCTTGTCCACACCGTCTCTCAGGGCATCCAGCACGGCCAAGATCACTGTCTCCGTAGAGTGGCCGGGTCTGAAGCCTGCCTGGTTGGTCTCGAGGAAGTTGGAATTCTCGATGAACAGAGAAAGACAGGAGGTGACGTGGGCTTCCAGGATCTTTGAAAAAAAAGGTAAGAGAGAGATGGGGCGGTAGTTTGCCGGGACAGCGGGGTCAGCCCCCGGTTTCTTCAGGAGGGGCACCAGCACGGCCTCCTTGAAGGAACCCGGCACCGTACCAGAAGAAAGAGAAGAGTTTAACAGAGGGAGGATGCAGTCGGGTAAAGAATGGCAGATGTCCCGGAGTATGGAGGGGGGGCAGCAGTCGTCTGGAGATCCCGACTTGACGCGGGTAGCAAGAGTAGCCAGAGATGTAGAATCTAAGAGGGGAAGTTGAGTAAGAGAGGAAGAATTGTGAGGAGGAGAAACAGATCCAGCGCCAGGAATCATTATGGGTATGGTGTCCTTGATTGATACGATTTTGTCGATAAAGAAGGTGCTGAGAGTGTTACATGCTTCCTGTGTGGGGGCCTGGGTGGGGAGCGTTCTGGGGTCGGAAGTGAATTCGGTAAGCACCTTGAAGATTTCCTTAGACTGACAGGGGGCAGATAGAATTTTTCCAGAGGCATAGGTTTTTTTGGCATCCAAGATGGCAAATTTGTACCTATTGCGTGCAGACACATAGGCGTCTCTGCTTGTGGAGCAGTAGTCCCTCCTCCACTTGCGTTCAGACTGGCGGAGTTCTAAGTGAAGGGTTTTTAAGTGGGGGGTGAACCATTTGTGAGAATGGCAGTGGCGGGATTGGGGAAACTTAGTGAGGGGAGCAAAGATGTCACTGGCTGTGGTAAGCCAGTCTGTCACGAACCTGCATAGCTCGTCGGTGCCCGTGTCATTGGGTAGCAGGGGAGACGTTTGGGAGAGATGATCCAATAGTTTGGGGGGGTCGACAGCCTTCCACTTGCGAGCCATGCCACCCTCCCGTAGGGGGGCCCTGATCTGACCAGCCGCCGAGAATGTGGTGTCGATCAAAAAATGGTCTGACCACACACAAGGAGTTATGAGTGGGCGGGAGGACGTGACTCCATGGGTCCAGATATGGTCGAGGATATGGCCACCCTTATGGGTGGCTGACCTGACTAGTTGGGTAAAGTTCAGGCTCGAGAGACCCTCGAACAGTTCGGTAGCATGCGGGCCAGCGTCCTCATGCTGGAACCAGTAATTAAAGTCACCAATGATGACAATACGGGAGGAGCAGGTGGCAATATTGGTCAGCTGGTCGATAAAAGAAGAAGGGAAAGAGGGCATAGGGTGGGGGGGACGGTATAGTAGCACCAGAGTGACTGCGCCTACCTCAGTCCCCAGGCTGAGGACCAAGGTGTCCACTTCCGGCAGGGTCATGGCCGCAGAGGCAATGATCTTAAGATCCTTGCGGATGATCGCCGCCACCCCTCCCCCGGTGCGACCCCCTGCTCGGTTGGTGTTCAGCAGAAAGTAGTCGGGGGGTAGCGTGGCCAAGATGTCTGGAAGGGAGTCGTCGGTGAGCCAAGTCTCTGATAGCAGCAGGGCATCAGGGCTTTCAGACATGAGTAACTGTAGGATATCGACTTGGTGTTTAACCATTGAACGAGTATTTAGATATAGTACCCGAATGGACGACTCCGTGAGAGCCGGGGCAACGAGAGAAGGTATCGGCGCAAGGTTAGGGGTTGAAGTGCCTGCGATGCCAAGAGATGTAATGCGAGCCCAGGTGTCAGAAGGGAGAGGGCCGGCGGAGGCATGTAAGTACCTGAGGGCGGAAGGCGGATAGAGTAGAGGAGTGGTAGCATCCCGGGCCCCTGGCCTCGTCCGGCCGCGGACGGGCGCAGACGGGCTTAACTCAGGCGCAACTCCGGCGCGCCTACGTCGCGCCCGCTGCGCTCGTCCGCTGCGCTGACACATAACGGCCGTTTATATAGGGGCGGGACGAGGGTGGAGTGTCTGGGCTACACTCCGAAGGAACAAGCCCAATCCAAGATGGCGCCCGCGAGCGCTGGGAACCGGCGGTTCCAGGCAGCCCCCAGCCAGCAGCTTACCTTGGGAGAGTAAGATTTTCAAGTTATTTTGCCTGCATAACGAAAGGGTATGTTAAAACACAATATAAAATCAGGAAAAGCGAGAAAGTGCGACCCGCTCGCAATCAGCGGGGCACAAGCAGGTAATGCCACAAGTTGCTCTCTGAGCGTTGGCGAGCCAGCCCACTGCCACTGGGCCACTCGCAAACACGGAGGCAGGAAACAACACGCGCTCCTATATAGGGGCGGGACGAGGGTGGAGTGTCTGGGCTACACTCCGAAGGAACAAGCCCAATCCAAGATGGCGCCCGCGAGCGCTGGGAACCGGCGGTTCCAGGCAGCCCCCAGCCAGCAGCTTACCTTGGGAGAGTAAGATTTTCAAGTTATTTTGCCTGCATAACGAAAGGGTATGTTAAAACACAATATAAAATCAGGAAAAGCGAGAAAGCGCGACCCGCTCGCAATCAGCGGGGCACAAGCAGGTAATGCCACAAGTTGCTCTCTGAGCGTTGGCGAGCCAGCCCACTGCCACTGGGCCACTCGCAAACACGGAGGCAGGAAACAACACGCGCTCCTATATAGGGGCAGGACGAGGGTGGAGTGTCTGGGCTACACTCCGAAGGAACAAGCCCAATCCAAGATGGCGCCCGCGAGCGCTGGGAACCGGCGGTTCCAGGCAGCCCCCAGCCAGCAGCTTACCTTGGGAGAGTAAGATTTTCAAGTTATTTTGCCTGCATAACGAAAGGGTATGTTAAAACACAATATAAAATCAGGAAAAGCGAGAAAGCGCGACCCGCTCGCAATCAGCGGGGCACAAGCAGGTAATGCCACAAGTTGCTCTCTGAGCGTTGGCGAGCCAGCCCACTGCCACTGGGCCACTCGCAAACACGGAGGCAGGAAACAACACGCGCTCCTATATAGGGGCGGGACGAGGGTGGAGTGTCTGGGCTACACTCCGAAGGAACAAGCCCAATCCAAGATGGCGCCCGCGAGCGCTGGGAACCGGCGGTTCCAGGCAGCCCCCAGCCAGCAGCTTACCTTGGGAGAGTAAGATTTTCAAGTTATTTTGCCTGCATAACGAAAGGGTATGTTAAAACACAATATAAAATCAGGAAAAGCGAGAAAGCGCGACCCGCTCGCAATCAGCGGGGCACAAGCAGGTAATGCCACAAGTTGCTCTCTGAGCGTTGGCGAGCCAGCCCACTGCCACTGGGCCACTCGCAAAAAATGATATATAAATTGTGCTTCTTTTTATGTTATCATTATGGCATATAATCAGCCTTGTTTTATTAAATGAGCATGGGGGAGGGCGGAAGATGTCCAGGGAAATGCTAAGGAACATGGGGGGGGGGGGGGGGGGGGGGAACGCGAAAGCAAATTTGGGGAGAGGATAGGGAAGCAGCCAGGAGACGGTGGGGGATGGCAAAGCAGCACAGGGGAGGGATGCGGGGACGGTGAAGCAGCATGGAGAGGGATGGGAGATACTGAAGCAGCACAGGAATGGTAGGACAGACAGCAAAGCAGCACGGAAAGAGTGGGAGGGACGGTGAAGAAACATGGGACAGGGTGGGGGGGAATACGAAAGCAACACAGGGGAGGGCATAAGGAATAGGGGAGCAACATGGGTGCTGGGGAAAGCAACAAGAAAGGCATGGGGAGGAAATGGGGAGGGGCTAGAGGAGAAGTAATCTTGTAACTGAGAGCAACATTGAGAGAAGTACACAAGGAACACTGCTCGAAAATACATGCACTCCCATGAAGCGATTAACATACAAGGAATAAGTAGTGCTTGAAATACAAGCACTGGAAGCAGAGATGCCAGCCACTCAAACAGATGCTAAAGAGGGAATACTCCATGACAGTACCACATACAAGACTCACAAGCTGGGACACAAAAAACAATTAGTCAAATATGGGTGACAGGAAGGCCAACCAATGGAAAGCAATTGGTGGGCTCCAAGCCTATGTTCTTGGTAACCACAATATGCCTCGCAACAGAAAGCACATGTGCAGGCTAGTAGGCTCAATCTCAAAATGGTAGACAAATGACACCTCCAATGGCTGGTATCAAACGCACAAATAAAGTGAAGCCAGTTTAAAATGGAAGTAGAAGCTGGGTGATGTATCATGGCTTCACTCCGCAGAAACCAATACGGACAGGAAGAAGTGGAGGATTGCTTGTCCGTGTAAATGATATAACCAGATTTAGACATTTGCAGACCTAAAAATCATTCCAGTTATGTCCTAGACTAGCAGCCCGTACCGACGTTGTCCGGGTATGAATTGCTGCCGGCCAGTAGTATATTGTTTTGTAGGATTTCGTTTTGATAGCATTTCTTATCTGTGACAGGCCTGTGAAACGCTCCCATTCACAGTGCACTGCTGATGCACTTAAGAGTGCGTGTTCAGTAGTGTGTGAACTCGAGTTTCCCTACTTTATTTTTCCTTGCAATATTATATAGCACAAACTCGACACCATGGCATGAGCACAATTTACATTACAGAAGAACACATTCATTTGTGGTAGGCACGGGGAGACAAAGCGATTTGCCTGGAATCACAGGATGTTGAGCTGATGCCGAGATTGGAACGTATCTCCCCAGCTCTAAAGTTCGCAATTCTAGAACTTGTGGCGGCAGGTGTGTCTAAAAGTGTATGTCAGTGCTGGCCATCAATGAGAGAAACCTGTGCATTTTTCAAATGGGTGGTGAAAAAATATGAGTAGGGTGCTGAAGATGTGGGCCACCGTGCCACCAAGGTACTTACCGGGGAAGGGTAAACACCCATTATTCTGCAACTTTCTTTCCGCATACCATCACTCCGCATACTTTCATTACGAAAGTACCATGACTCCACAATGCCATTATAACGTATGGCATTACATTTTATATGCTTTTACCACGCATACATTTACAACGAAATTCGTTGTAAATGCATGAATGGTAAAGGCATGTTTTTTTTTAATGTTTGGGTAAGGTAAGTATGGGTATAGGGATATATGTTTTGGGGTACTGAGGTATATGTTTTGGGGTGTTTGGGTATTTTAAGGGTTCAGATATAGTTTTGAGTTATGGGGTTCAGGGGTAGTTTTAGGGTTTAGGGATAGGTATGGGTTTTGGGGTACAGGGGTATTTTTAGGGGTCAGGGCTGGGTTTTGGGGTATAGGGGTATTTTTAGGGTTCAGGGGTAGGTTTGGGTTTTGGGGTGCAGGGGTATTTTAAGGGTTCAGGGCTAGGTTTGGGTTTTGGGGTACATGGGTATTTTAGGGTTCAGGGCTAGGTTTGGGTTCAGGGGGTAGGTTTGGGTTTTGGGGTACAGGGTTATGTTTAAGGTTCAGGGCTAGGTTTGGGTTTTGGGGTACAGGGGTATTTTTAGGGTTCAGGGGTAGGATTGGGTTTTGGGGTACAGGGGTATTTTAAGGGTTCAGGGCTAGGTTTGGGTTTTGGGGTACAGGGGTATTTTAGGATTAAGGTGTAGGTTTGGGTTTTGTGGTACAGTGGTAGTTTTAGGGTTCAGGGCTAGGTTTGGGGTACAGGGGTATTTTTAGGGTTCAGGGGTAGGTTTAGGTTTTGAGGTACAGGGGTATTTATAGGGTTCAGGGCTAGGTTTGGGTTTTGGGGTACAGGGGTATTTTTAGGGTTTAGGTATAGGTTTGGGATTTGGGGTGCAGGGTATATTTATACGGTTAAGATGGATTAGTGTTTAAGGGTGTTGGGGTATTTTAAGGAGTAAGGGTGGGTTATGATTATAGGGTGCAGGGGTATTTAAAGGGAGCAGGGTGGGATTAGCACACAATATGAGACATGGCATGAAGGGCGGAATGTACCACACGCCCCCAGCGTTTGTCACGCCCCCAGCACCCGCCCACAGCACAACGCAGACACGCCCACAAGGGACTACTTTGCTGGAACGGTTCTTTTACCTTTTAAATGTATAAGGTGGGCGTCTGCATAGCCTATCTCCTTCTGCCGCAACTGCCCTTTCCAACGCTGTATTGGGTGTTGTGATTGGTGCTGTGGTTCCTGAGATTACCCGCCTCAAAGGTTTGGGCTCTCTCTTTATTATATTAGTATGGATTAAGCACACATTCCTTGTTACTTTGAAATGGGTAAACAATCTGCGCATTTGAGATGAACCATTGTCTACGACAAATGACCTTTTACAAAGTTTAAAACATGACAATACAGAAGTCAGGATATAATACAATACATAAGTGCATTTAACTTTAGAGGTAAATTAAGCTTTTAAGATTGGCGATAAATAAGTAGTGTGTAAACCTGCAATGCCAAATTTTCAAAACGCCTGCCTTGATCTCGGTCTGTAAAGAGGAATCAGAAAACAAACTAAGCAAACCAGTGAACCCAAAGGCGTTTTTGTCTTGATATTCGTTTTATTCAAACATCAAATAAACCCGTGTTCTAGGAATTGCAGTAGCCTACAGACAATTTCTTAAACACTAAAAATTAATTACTTTCGTATTCGCAGATGAAAAAAAAAAGAAATGTAAGCACTGTTCTACACATTGCAATAAAGGCCTTCTTGTTCGTAGCAGATGATCGGAATTAATACACGTTATTTGTGCTGCAGGTTCCACGCAATCCAAGGTTTGGCAGAAAACAGTTTAACAAAACCCAGGCAATAAAAAATCCATGTCAGACTATTGATCTTTCTATGGACTGGCCAGCACAACATAGATCTCTGATGAGGATTCAGCTGCTTTCGATTGTAAAACAATAAACCATGTCCAAACGGGCTTGAAATGATAGGTTCACTTATATAAATCAGAAGACCATATTGAAGGTAAGGTAAAGGAGCCTTCGATAATGACTGCCTTTCATTTCAAGCAAAGGGTTCAAAAGAACAGGCAATAGTAAAGCAGTAGGTCTCGCCTTTGAGACCTACTGGTTCGCCAATAGTTTTTAACCTTGGTGTACAGCATCCAAGGCGGGAGGAGGCAACATGAAGGGACGCCAGGGTGGGGGTAAGCATCACAGAGGGCAGTGTAAGGGAAAGCAACATGGGAAGTGAATGTGGGAGGAACGGGGGACAGCCCGGTAGGGGTGTGGGGGGCACAACAGAAGTAACGTTGGGGCCGAGGTGGTGAAGAGAAGCAACAAGCGAGGAGGGGGAGGCGGAGAGTGGGGAGGAGAAGCAACAGGTGAGAGAGCATTGTGGGGAGGGGAGAAGCACACTGGCACGAAAGTAACTGAGGGGAAGTACACAAGGGCGTCATTGCAGGTGGCGGAGGGGAAAGAGAAGCACATGGACCACAGACAGCAACACAGTTTGCAGGGGGAGAGAAGTACACACAGGAGACAACACTCCCGTGGAGTGCTTGACTCAAAATAAAAAAATAGCTGTAGTGCTTGAAATGAAAGCAGAGAAACCAACCACTTAAAAGAGATGTTAAAGAAGCTAAGTTCCATGGGAGGGACAAACAGAAGATTGATATGCTCGGACATGAATAAGAATCTGGCAATGTGAGCGAGAGGACAGCCAACCAATGGTTAAGAATGGGTGGGCTCCAAGCTCCTGTATGTTCTTGGTAAGCACACAATATATCTCATAACAGACAGCCCTGGCACTGTCTAGTGGGCTCGACCTAAAAGAAAATACCTGGTGCAGGTGGCACTCATTAGAAGGGACCACAGGGGAGAATGGGCAGGAGGGAACGAGGAGCAAACAGGTGAAATAGGAAGGTGCGGCAGGGTGGAACCAGGCAGGAGAATGAAGCATGAGACAAATGCGAGAGCCAGTGGCAGTGGACAGAGAAGACTATAGTTGTAAAGTAGTCCATCAGTAAAGTAGTCTATCAGGCACTGCAATGGAAGTTGAAATATACACATTAACATCCAGTAGCATAAGGTGAGAGAAATACTACTCTAATTTGAGCCAAGATGTGATTAATAAAGTTTCAAGTCAGTGGTTGAAAGATGCGGGTACAAAGAAAACAGTGTTTGAAGGGGGCACCTCCAATGTACACTCTAAGTATACTGTAGGCAAAGGTTTGACAGCTGCCCTGTCTGTGCAGACCTAAAAAGGGATACAGACACTAGCCCCTTGTTACATAATGCAAAATATCCATCCAGCAACACAACTTGCCTAAAAATATTGATTTCATGATTGTTGTTATTCTGTTGGTAATAGACAACATTGATATTGCTAGAATTCTAATGTGGATAATATTTAAATGTGCAGCAGAAGGGTTTTCCTCATGTCTGCCCATTAATGACATGTTTGTCCATTGTAATGACCTCTGTTGGTTTTTAACAAGTGCCAGGACAAAGGTTCGTAAGTTAGTCCCAAACAAAACACCCAGACAAGATTTCAATTCCATTAATGAGCACATCCTTTAAAAACAGGCGCTGGCTAAGAAAAATCTTTTGGATGCTGCCGTCCGACACCCAGAGGTCTGTAGTGAACGCCTTGGTGACCTCCAGGTTGGACTATGGCAACATACTCTACCTGGGGTCTGCCAAGGCAGTCACACGACGCCTTCAACTGGTCCGAAACGCAGCACGCCTACTTTGTGGCTGCCGAAAAACTGACCAGATCACAGAGTGGTGAGGAGATTTTTCTTCAAACAAAGTGCACTGCAATGGGCTTTTCTTTTAGTCCACATTTCGCCTGCCTTACAATGGGGTGGTGGGGACAAAAATGCGCATGGCAATCTGAAAATGACAAGCTCCTAAACAAAATAGTTCTATGGGTACGTTTCATAGACGTTTTACTAATTTTCTGGGATGGGTCAGAAAAGGAATTCAAAGAGTATTTTAAGATCCTCAGTGAAACACCAGCTAATTTTAAGTTCACATATGATCTGAGCAAAACGAGAGTTACCTTCTTGGACACAGAAATTTACATTGTCAAGAATGAAATCCATACAACGTTACATAGAAAAACTACCGCCACTAATGCTACTTTGCATACTGGAAGCTTTCACCAACAAAGTTTATTTCAATATATTCCCTACGGAGAGTTTTTGAGATTAAGACATATATGCTCAGAACCCGGAGAATGGATGAAAACCAGTATGCATACAGCAAAGAGATTTGAAAAAATAGGATATGCGAAAAAACTAATTGAGACAGGCTGGGCAAGGGCAAACAAAATGAAGAGATTAGATTTGTTGAAACTAAAACAAACAAATGATCAAAAGATTTCAGAATCTGAGCCGATAAGGTTTATTACAACTTTCTCCAAAGAATCAAAAAAGGTCAGAGATGTACTAAAAAGAAACTGGAAAATCCTACAGCTGGACAACACAGTTGGAAAACTGATGGGGAATGCTCAAAAAATAACGTATAGACGAGCAAGAAATCTAAAAGATCGTCTAACTCAAAGTCACTTTAAAAAGGAGAAAAACAAACAATGGCTACAGAGTAAAGGCTTCAAAAAATGTTACAACTGTAAAGTCGGTCAAATCGCTAAAAATACCCAGGAAATAAAAATGGCTGATGGAAGAATCTGGAACATTCAGGAGCTGATTACATGCAAAAGCCAGTACGTTGTATATGTAATGGAATGTCCGGGCCTCTTAAGATACATAGGCAGCACAAAGTGTGAACTAAAAAAGCGCATCCTTGAGCACATCAGAGCAACCATACAAAAAGATCGAGGAAATGCGGTTGCAAAGCATATGGAAATGCACTATGATGGAAATTGGAAATTAATAGTTTTACGGAATTGACATGGCAAAAAAACAAGTGAGAGGAGGTGATAGAGAAAGAATATTACGACAAAAAGAATCACGTCATATTTTAAATATGCGCTCTCTGATCCCTCATGGCTTGAACCAAAGTGAGGAACTTTATACTCATTTATAAAGGAACCTGTTTGGATGCTTGAATTGTAACAAAGAAAAAAACTGAAGCCTCCTTTAATTAGTTTTAGTGGCATGAACTAAAATTAATTTTTTAACTTTTGTATTTAGGATCTTAAAGGAACTATTTTGTTATTCACACTGTATATAGGCACACACAAAAAAACCAAAAAGAGAGAAAAAATTAGGGCGCAATAATGTAATGATTATTTGTCGTGGTTTGTAACTCCACTAGAGGAAGACATTTCTTTGACAATTGATGTGGTTTATACTCCACTAGAGGAGGACAGTTTTTTTTATAATAATCTTGATAGTGTTTTGAATAAACACGCCATGTACAAATGAAAAGGGAGTTTATTTACTGACAAGAAATATGAGGTGTGACTAAATAACATCTATAATATGTGATAAATGGTGATATCTAAGGAAAATATGTACACTACAACTACCATAATACCCTCGTAGCCAAAAACAGGAAATTTTGCTGAATAATGTTTAAAACTGTGTCTGAGCAAGAGGGGCGTTACCGTGAGCAAGGTCTCGGCTGAGACTGAAACGTTGGTGGTTTGTTTTTCGTGCTGGAGAAAAGCATGTTTGAAATAAAAAATTTAACTCCTGCACGAGCTGTGAATTAATCAAGTATATAGATATATATGAACAAAAACACCTTGTTGGAATAAAAAGAGATGGAATCGGCACTCCTTTGGTTCTTCACTCCGGCTTTATTCCTTTATGAGTGACACAATCTACACATTTCAGCTGCCAGACGCAGCCTTGTTCAATATATATGTATGTATGTATGTATGTATGTATGTATGTATGTATGTCTTGGAGATAGAATGTATGAGTAATCAATGCTAACGAATAGCTGAAACGCGTTTGCTGTAGAGGCCGCAATAAAGCAAAGAATTTAAACCTACCTGTGTGTGTCGTCACCTTTCTGGATGTGTTCAGGAGGGAGGGGAATGAGATATATATACACACATATTCCATCTATTCTGTTCTTTCTTGTCCCTCATATGCCTTTGTTCTTATATTTAGAGTATGTTGACAAAAGAAGAATTCCCCAAAGTAGATAGTCATACATAAATGGGTGCTGATTTTACATCACTATCTATACACTTTCTGCATGGTTTTATTGAACTTGGTGCAGCTAGGGCTTTCTCCTGATTATTTTAGAAAATGCTCCCAGTACCAACAAACTAGTACAAAGAACCAGGGTGAAATCAAATAAACCTTCAAATGTAGGAATTTACCAAAAGTTGATGAAAATCTTTGGGGGATCAAGCTCTACTCCAGCATGCATGGATCTTGTTTGGTAGACTGCCGAGGCAGAAGCACCTATCTGTAGAACTTTTATTATTTTTGTGTTTTTTTTAGTTTTTCAAAAACCTTTATTGAAATAGGTCACAACACAGTACAGGTTATTAGTGCAATGAAAATTCAATCATTTTTCCAGAAACATCCTACAGTATACAAAGGAAAATTAAAGGAGTGCTGGTCTAGAAAGGCACAATAGTTAGCCGAAATATGGAGGTGAGTCCTGACGAATCTGCCAGAAGGTGTGAAGGCAGAGAAACATGTTGGCTGTAGGTATTGGTATGCAAAACTAAGCTACCAACCTTTTTATTTAATCAGAACACACCTAATTTAAGAATAAAAATTGTGTCACAGATGTGCCTGGTGATTTTAATCACTTGTTGTGTCACTCTAAGGAGCGATTTCTAGTGCTCCTTGCTTGCACTTTATTTATTTATTTTTCACATGCTAAGTTGCTTTATTTGGACACTCTTTCTTCTTTTTTGAATCAGAATGACTACCAATGATGAGAAAGGGGTCCTAGGTTGGTAACATCTGTCATTTGCCCCAAAGGTGTGCGCCAGTGAGGTGTCATTCTGTTTCATCACACTTTTTTCACAGGTAGTAAGTGTGGTTCGGTGTACTGTCTCAGTGGAGCAGACATCGTTTATGTCTCTGTGTGACTGTCTGATTGAAAACTGTTGGGAATTTCCTTTATCTATAGAAAGATTTGTTGTCGGATGTGACGCATTTAGCATACCCCACTACATAAGAGGGGATGCTTAACTGGAAGTTGACAGTTGTGTTCTCTCCAGGTGAATAATTATTAGCTCCAAGTAACATAGTATTATCCGACGTCCGCGGTACAGGGTTTTTGTTACTGACACAATAGTTAGCCGAATCATGTAAGCAGACTTTGGGACAGAATGTAGGGTGCACATGAGGGTGGGTGCGGTGTAGGGGGAACAGCAGGGGTGCTACCTTCTACATGTAGCCTGTCCGGGCCTGGGGACCCCGATGGCGAGCTGTCTGGGGTGGCTAGGCGCTGTAGGTAAGAAATAAGGGGGGGCCAGATGTCAGGAGGTCTGCTGGCTGCCGGCATTAAATCCCCAAATTCACCAAGAAGTGTCTGACAATGGGCCGAGTCGTCCAGCCAGTTTTTGACCGTAGGTGCCGGCTAACGCCCCCAGTGAATGGACACCCTACGTTTCGCCAGAACTAGGAGCATGGCAGTGAGTTTGCTGCTCACATCCGGGATGTTCTTCACATACCCTAAGAGGCATACCTGGGGGTCAGGTGTGATGCGGTCAAGTGTGATGTCGCTAATAGCTGCGAATACGTCCCACCAGTAAGCAGAGACTTTGGGACACAATCAGACTAAGTGGATAAAGTCTGCGTCAGAGGCTGAGCACTGCACGCACCTGTTGCTTACAAGCAGCCCCATCTTGTGTAATATAACAGGTATGCGATAAAGCCTATGCAAGTATTTTAAATGTATGTGCCGCAAATGATAAATAGGAGATAAGTGAGTGGTCTGCTCGCAGCAGTATAGCCATCCCTTGCTGGGAAGCTCCCTAACCATCTCCACTGCCCATGCAGTGTCAGTAGGCGAGGCGGCTAACGTAAAGGCATAGAGTTTGGTGACCAGCCTCGAGGGCAGGATGCACATGGGGGGCTTGTGGGAAAGTGGGATTTGCCTCCTTACAAGTTGCTCTAATCTGATAGTATAGCAGCCGGTCTATTGGGCTGACATTGTCAGGAAGGGCAAGGAATGTGTTGTCTGGATAAATGTCCAATATGGTGGGGAGTCCAAAGAGGGCAGCGCGGTGCACCATGCCAGCAGTCTGTAGTGGAGGGAAAGCAGGATTCCTGGTTAGGGTCATGGAGGGAGTAAATAGTGTGCTAGCACCAATGTAGTTTCGAAGCCCGTCCCAGGCCCAGCGTTAGCACTCAACCGTGTCAATCTCCCCACACAGGGGTTTCGGAGGAATGAAAAGCGCGATCTTGAGCGGCCATGGGGTGGTGAGGTCAGCCTCAACTACAACATGAGGTTGGAAAGGCATAGGGTGTAGCCAGAAGTGCAGGAAGCTGGCCTGGGCGCATAGCGCGTATAACTTACAATCTGGGGCGCCCATCCTGCCACGGGACAAGGGGAGCATGAGAATATTGTACGCAATTCTAGGCTGTCGACCCGCCCATACCAATGTTATAATATGAAAGCGCAATTTACGAAAACAGTGCAATGTGAGAGGGATGGGGATGTTCAAAAAGAGGTAAAGGAATTTCGGGAGCATCACTATCTTCGGAATGGAAATGCGCCTTGCCAGCGATAGGGGGAGCCTTTGCCACACACGGATCTCAGTCTTTAGCCAGTCCAGCGCACAGTCAAAGTTCGATCTCCATAGTTCAGCCACATAACTGCTCAACCAAATACCAAGATACTTGGTAGTGTCAGATGGCCACACAAAGGGGTAGTCAGGGGTGAAGAGTTTTAAAGCATCTGTAAGAGGAAAGAGGACTGATTTGCTCCAATTCACCTGGACTTCGGACAGGCAGCTGAAGCGCACCACCTCCCTCGTCATGGGGGCCAGGTTGACCTGGGGATGGCGGATGTAAATCGTGATGTCATCCGCATACATGGAGACGACAAGGGCCTGGGCTATAAAACCAATGCCCCTCTGAGTATGATAATGTCGCAACCGGGCGGCCAGAGGTTCCATGGCGATGGCAAAACGCATACCGGAGAAGAGGCACCCCTGCCTGGTACCCTTCGAGATGTGAATGGGCTAAGAGACCTGACCATTTATTCGGATGCGAGCCGTGGGGAGAGTGTTTAAGAGACGTATTTTGCGCAGGAAATCCGGACTAGAGCCCAGGCGTGGAAGAAGATAGAAAAGGAAAGACCACTCAAGAGTATCAAAGTGATACTAGCAATGCAGCTACGGCCGGGAGAGCAGGATTCATTTGATGGAGAACAGCGAAGATGGTCTGAAGATTATGGGAAGTGGCCCGCTCAGGAATAAAGGCAGATTGATCCGAGCGTGCCGTGAGGGACATAAGTGGGAGGAGATGTGTGGCGAGTAATTTAGCATAGATTTTACTGTCGGTGTTAATGAGAGACAGGGGGCGATATGAATCGCAACACTGAAGGGATTTATCTGGCTTTAAAAGAAGGGTGAGCAAGGCCTCGCGGAGAGACAGTGGAAATGACCTGTGTTCAAGAGAGTCGTTATACATGGCAGCCAAGTGTGGGACCAGAAGAGACGCAAATTGTTTATAGAAGGCTGGAGAAAGAGCGTCAGAACCGGGTGCTTTGTCATCAGGGAGCCCCAAAATCACTGCAGATATCTCCTCCTGAGTGAATGGTTCGTCCAGGTATTCCCGGTGTCTATTGCTCAGTCAGAGGAGTTCAATGGTCCCGAAATATTGATCAAGGACCTCCCGGGGGGCACCTCGCAAGCAGAGTACAGCTGTGAATAGAAGGTGGAGAAATTAGCGATTATCTCTTTAGGAGAGGTTGTTCTGTTGAAGTCCCGTCTTGCAAGGCAGTGACGTATGAGGAGGCGTGTGGTTGGCGAAGAAGGTTAGCAAGGGTTCTGCCGGGGCGGTCCCCCTCGCCGTAGCAACAGGCTTGTGCTTACCTGCCCAGGAAGGAGATCTCGCTAACTGCCTCCGCATAAAAAGCAGAGATTTTAGCCCGAATCTGAGCCAATGTGCGAGGGCTAGGGTCCTGGGACTGTAGGAGATCCAGAGATTTAAATTCAGTCTCAAGGCGCGCCAGGTGCCTCGGACAGCTTTAAACACCTCGGACTGTTTGGAGATGCACTCTCCCCGTATAACTACCTTAAAGCCCTCCCAAAGAGTGGAGGGTGATTCCACTGAACCCACGTTATGTGCAAAGTAATCAACAATGGCGGCACGGATCTCCTCGCCGAAAACTGTGCCACGGAGAGCGTTAGGGGGCAATCTCCACGCAAACATAGGGCGTGCAGTGAGGGGAAGCTGTAGACGCAACCGTACAGTAGCGTGGTCTGGGAGGGTGCGGGCCATATGATCCACGGAAGCAGTCCAGGAAGAAACGTCACAAGTAGTGAGCCAGAGGTCCAGCCGGGACCAGCAGCCCCGCGTACCAGTGACACATGTGACCTCGCGACGATCGGGGTTAACATGTCGCCAATCGACCAGCAGGGAGTTATAGGACATAGTAGAGTGGTGGCCTGAGGGTGCTGGGCTTGATCCCCAGAGCCTTTTAGCGTATGTGATGGAGCAATGTTAAAATCCCCCCCCCCAAAAAAAAGCAGACAGCAGGGCCCCAGGGAGGACATAAGCTGCCAGACGTGTGCAAACAAGTCAGGGTTGTCAGAGTTTGGGCCATAGATAGCCACAAGAATTAAAGGCTGGTTAATAAGGGTGCCTGAAAGTTTAACATACATGCCCTCTGGGTCAGTGATGGACTGAAGCGTTCGCCAGGGAAGCCCTCTGCGTAGAAGAATGGAGATGCAGCGGGAGTAATTACAATAGAAAGACGAGTGGGACTCACCCCAGGGCCTTGAGTGCAGCCTAGACGCGGTGGCAGGAAGGAGGTGAGTTTCCTGAAGGAAAAAGATGTCCACCTGATGCCTTGTGAGGTGTGCGTGCATGAGCCGTGACTTACAATGGTCATTCAGACCCCTAACATTCCAGGTCCAGAGTGTGGTATCCATTATTTGGCGAAAGAGTGGTGTTGTATGACGGATAGTGTTGAGAGTGTAGGTGAAGTGACTGCAGTAGGTGTTGCGACGTACAGCGTAGCGAGAATCACATAGCACAACATCATGCACCAAATTAAACCAAGCAATAACATTAACAAGCCTCTGGAGAGAGGTAACATTCCCATAGATAGCGCCCCAGCCTACCCGCCACCCACTCCAACCCCCCATTTAGGCTGAGATTCCAAGCAGACCCCACCCAGAGAACCCCAACTTGGAGATGCAGCAAAAGAGATCGAAAAGGGAATCATTCCAAGGAGGCATGGATCCACTTGGCATACACCTATGTCACTCAGAACAGGGTGGCCAAGCCACGATAGTGGGCGGACAACTCTATGTTGAAACATGCAAAGGCATAAGGCCCCCCCCAGCTTCTAGGGAGAACTTGTTGCGGGAATATAACGAAGATATGCAACTGGACCCGGGGGTCGCATCAGCAAAACTGGACAGATACGGTACTTGGTGAGTTCCAAGAGTGTCCAAGAGCGGTCCTTATAAGATGGTACCAACCCCTGGAGCAGGGCAGCAGGAACCGCCAAGCAGCGGATAAAGCAGTGAGAAGTGAAGGACTCAGACAAGGAGGCAACAAGTCAATGCAGTTAGGTAGAGGACGAGGTGAGTGGCAAAGTCTCCCAAATGGATGGCGAAAACAGAGGAGCAAGGGACCTCTTTAGTCGTTGTCGCATGCACCATTTACATCCTCCTGCTGTGAGTTGGGCGGTGTTCGACACTGTTACTTGTCCAGCTTTTTCGCAAAGGCCAGGGCGGCTTTCGGGTCGTTAAAGAGATGGGTTTGTGGCCCAGCCTTGATTCTCAGTTTGGCCAGGTAGACAGGAGAATAGGAAACGTCATGTTTTTGTAGCAACCTCTTTGCCGGGAGGAATTCCTACGAAGCGGCCTATACCGCTAGCATAAAGTCCAGATAGAGAGCGAGAGTATTCCCTTGGTGTCATACTTCACCTCTCTCCCGGGCAGCCCGTAAAATTGCATTGTGATCCCTGAAATTCAGCAGTTTGGCAACGATCAGGCGGGCAAGTGCGCGCGGGGGTAACCTCGGACCCAGAGAACGGTGAGCCCTTTGCACGATGAAGACCGGAGAGAGGGTCTCGCCAAAAAGTTCAAATAGAAGCTGCTCAACGAAATCCTCCATTTTCGTAATGTTGGAGGATTCGGGCACACCCGTTATGCGGAGGTTGCTTCCATTTGGAGCAGCCTTTTCCTCTCTCCGGTCATGGTGTCCTCAACATCTGAGACTCTGGACTCTAAGTGCGTGATCTGCGCATCGTGCAAGTCTACCCTGGTTTTTACAACAGCAAGGTTGGCTGACAATTGTTAAAGCTGGGTTGCGATGCCACTGACACTGACCTTAACATCCAAGATGATGGCCTTCAGATCGTTGTCATGAGTTGTACTAGAGTCAGTCTGCATGGCGAGTTCGTCTGTCCCCGGCATCAGACCCTCTTGTCTAGTCTGCCGGCGCTTTTTGAAGGCTATTTTTGGCTGCCTGGGGTCTAGTTTACCCATGATGGAACCACCACTGCACGGCGGGCCAGCCACCCAACGCCCGGACACCCCGATGGGAGGATAAGCGGTGTCCAGAGTAAGAGGGCGCAGGGTATTGTGAGTCAGCAGGCCGACGGATGCACAGGGTTCACCAGGAGCAGCAGCGGATGGGATGTTGCAGGTCACAGGGGTAGCAGCCGCCGCCAAGCAGGCAAGAAAGTGGGGCACCCCCCCAGTGGGTATGTTTGGCTGCTGGTCACCGTGTCAACCAGCATCGGTCGAGGAATAGAGAGTGTCTGTAGGCTGGCATCTGACTCAGGTGTGGATGGGCAAACCACAGGGATCCTGCTAACCTTCAGGCATGTACCAGGGACCCTGGCAGACGAATCTGCAGGATAACCCCACTCGTAGGGGTAGCATATGGCCAGTGAAGCTTAAGAAGCCAGGCGCAGTCGGAGGTTCGGCGGGTCCGGCGCAGCCATGACAGACGGGAGACTTTCATCAATGGAGTGCCAGAGCAGGTACATCCGCACACACGTGCCAAGAAGGTAGGCGCAGAGTGCCTCAGGGAGAGCACGCCAGGCAAGGGTAGCTAGCAGCGGGGAGACAAGGGGGGTGTCTCCCCCACGTTGTGTAGTATAGTTCCTATATTCCCAATAGGCTCTGCGCATTGGAATAACATATACTATAGTTTCGAAGTAGGACTGAGGTCTACTAGGTCTCTATCGAATATATTAGACTTAATTTGTTAATGCCAGCTAGCTCAGAGGTCACTAGAAACTTTCTCGAATTCACAAGAAGGGATTCGTTTCGGACAACCGCATAAACATGACAACTTTGTTTTCCAAGAATAAGAAATCAATCTCTAGAGTCGCGGAAACAATAGATAGTTATTTCACTCAGTCAATCATGCATGCTTTGTTTCACCAGAGGTGCTGAGAAATAGAGAGACGGGCGTTTTCAATAAAAAGTATTTATTGAACAGTCTTCTTTCTCAAGCATAAGAAATGAACTGCTACAATCGTAATACTGGTTATAAAGTACAATGCGTACAGTACGAAGAGTATTACAAAGTAATACTGTAAAAGAATGATATGGTTTCTAAGCCATATAAAATAACATAAAATACATACATTAATAAATAAAGACTAAAAGTACTCAACTGGTGCTTCTAAAATATGCCTACCCCAGTGTAACTAAACTAG
Organism: Lissotriton vulgaris; assembly: GCF_964263255.1. Lineage (NCBI taxonomy): Eukaryota > Metazoa > Chordata > Amphibia > Caudata > Salamandridae > Lissotriton > Lissotriton vulgaris. The sequence goes on along the minus strand of NC_141694.1, from coordinate 656,407,236 downwards.
GTCTAGTATAAGGGAAGAAGTAAGTGAAGTGTAGCTTAAGTTTAGTATTCTTTTGCCAAGAATCTATTCCAAGAATTCTCTAAGGGTCTAATCAACTCTGTACCTTGGTTTAGAATGAAGGAGGTCTTGTATCTCTTTTAGGATTCGATTTCCCAGCAACCCGCGAGGGCAGCCTGGAAACACTGGAGCTGGATTTCACGGCAGGAGAAAAGACAGCGTCTCTCTCAGTGCGTCAGCTGGAGGGTCGGCTTCCTTCCGCACTTGCTGTAGCAGGGCGTCGGGCAAGTAGATAGTCGAACTGCTCCAAACCACTGTGTGTTTGCCTGGGCAAATGTGGGCATATTTATACCTTGAAGGTGCTGAGTTTGACGTAAGGTTGGACATAATAACGTCATCAAAGACTCAGTTCTTTGAAAACTCCATGAGTTCTTGGATAAATCAATATTCAAGCAAGGGGAAGTCCTTGACTGCTGAAGGCGGGTTTTTCCAAGAAATCGTTGTGGATTCTCGGAACTAGTGGAAGTAGCCATGCCGTATTTGGGCTGCATAGGCTAAATCTAAATATGGTTATGAATTCTATGCCTATATAAGGATAGGGTGATTTATACCTATATATGGGCATGAATCGGGAAAATTACACTAGGGTCCTAAATTCATATACAACAGTTGCAAGGCGCTGGCCTCGTGGCGCGGGCCCCCACCCAAGCTGGTATTAGAGAGGGGTGCTAAAAACAGGCCACGCAGTCCTGAGCCTCACGGTCCGGCAATCGCGCCCCCACCCAGCCACAGATCACCCACTGATGCAGCGTCGCTCTCACTTGTCATTGAAGGCAGGCAACGGCGGCTGCGGGCTCTGACAGGCCATGGGAAGCAGCAGGCGCATTCCGCTGTATACAGCACCGCCCCCTTTGCAACGCTGCGGGTGTCGTCAATCTTTGCCGCAGCACGGCCTCAAGCTGGCGGATAGATCAAATTGTGCCCCTAGGTGCAGGGGGACAGGATCTCTGTGTGTGTAGGAGTAGAAACAATCAGGTCAGCAGGATTTTGTCGGATTAGGAGTTTGGCCGACAGAGCCCACTTAAAGTGCGGCTGTCTTGCAGCCGGCTAAGCCACGCCCCATCTGTAGTACTTTTAGAAAAAATTAACTCTATACTTTTCTTTTAAAAAGAAATTCACAAATGCGTTCTCTGGTGATTTTACTCTCCAAAACCAGGAACAGCGGTCCCAGACAGGACAAGGCAACCCACTCACTAGAACCCAAACGCAATGCCAATTAGGTGAAAATGCCCAAAACTGAACCCTTTTTACCTAAATCCAAAAGCCTCCATCCTGCTGTGAAATACAACCAGTCAACATCACATACCGCCATATATATTTTGTGTGTGATAATTGGTATCCTCTACAGTCAACACAATTAATCAAATCAGCCACTGGCCCTCTTCTATCTCCCTAACCCCCCGCCTTAATAATTTGAGTATCTGCCTGTACCACTTGTTGTGTTTTTAGATCCATCGAAAATGAGTTGAAATTGCAACTTTTTCTGTTACCATGCATGCAGGAAGTGGTATTTAGTGGTACCCAATTTGCAGTTGATTCTCAACTTCACACCTTCGGGCATTTACTGCAATTTTTCACTTGGAATTGCATCATATTTTACCTGGCAAAAATTGAGACGACTAACATCCACATCGGTTGCTGTTTACACCAAACTTGTAATCCTGTTTTAGGCACAAACTGCAATTTCTGATAATAATAGGATTAGCAGCCTCACTACTTTCAGTGCTTTTAGTAGAATAAAATGTGTTATTATAGACATGATAGTTGCAGACAGTGTAATTATATTTAGGAACTCTGATACCTTTAAAGAAATCAAACAACTCAACACTAACACTGCTATATAACAAAGATGCAGTACTGATTAACTTTATCAGGTCATGATTTAGGGCTAGGTATAGGGGGGCTTATACCGAGCAGTAACGCAGAAATTCACAGAATTTCTGCGTTACCGACCGGTATTTGGCTGAGAGCAATGTAGATGAGTTTAAACCTACTTGCAAAATAAGGAATCGGAAATTGCGATTCCTTAAATGCAATGTAAGGAGCACAAAAAAAAGTGCACTTCAGCCTTAAGGAATAGCCAATTACCACCAACTTCAATTTGGTGGTAATTAGCGATTTCCTTAAAAGTGCCATGTGGCACACATCCATGCCCTTAGGGCATGTATGTGCCACACATGCACATTTCAGGGGTGCAACAGGTTCAGCTAATTGAGATTCTTTAATACCGAATCGCAAATAGTGAATATCTTCCAATTCATTCCTATGGGCCTCCTAGCCAATTGGAATGAATGGGTAGGTATTCCTTATTAACGAATCTCAATTAGCGATTCGTTATTAAGGAATGTTAAGGAATCGCTAATATTTTAGCGATTCCTACCTACGTTCCATTTTGCGAGTCCTTAATAGCGAATCAGAAAAATTAGCTATTAAGGACTTTCAAATTTGAATTTACCTACATCTGGTCCATGGTTTTATAAAGGTCGTCAACACATGCCCATTAATAATTTGACTCGTAACATTCAGGTCATTACACATTACATAGGTCTTTCGTGCGAATTTTGACTTTAGCCGTCGGCGAGTTGAGAAACTCGGCGTCCTACGTGGGGCATTGCTAGAGACATTGGTGCATGTTGGAAGTGTCACATATCACAGTGCACACAGCTATTTCCAGCTGAATGTCGGCAGAACATGAACTTCATGAAAGAAACATTGTACTGATTGTCGGGGTAACATATTACGTCCATATAACGTCCATCCTTCGGAAGTACTGGAACATCTATTTGAAACCCTACTGCATTGTTGATAAGGTACAGATCAACGCCGCTACAGCAGTAAATTTGAGCATCTGCCCTGAGGAAGCCCTACCTAGGCGAAACGCGTTGGCTGTTTGCCCAATCATCTTGTATCAAGAATACCCTAAAGGATGTAATAAAAGTGATTCGTTTAGATCACTGAAGGACTTTCACTTATTTCAGAGCTCTGAAAAATTTTGCAAATATTCTTTTTGTTGCCTCCCTATTCTCTTGTTGCTTGTATGTTTATGGTTCCTTGGTAGTGGACCAAAGAGGTGGGCAGCATTTGTAAAAGTAATCTGCTGTGAATTTGGTGTATAGAGCGGTTGTGCAACTAGTAATTTCTTACTGCCATCTTGCTGTTTTTTTGTTAGGTCATTACACATAGCAAGCTGCAATTTAAGTCTTATAAAACGCCAGATGGGTAGGAATACATTTTAAGTTCACAAACTTAAAAGCACTTTCAGGGGATAGGTACAATGTTGCTTCCTTTGGGTGGATGTACAGATTAGAGACAACTTTATTTTCCTTCAGTATCAATTATATTAATACAAACCCCAAGTTTGGTTCCTTTCTAGCTTTTAAATGTAAACTATCAAAAGCACATCCCTCTTTACGAATCATCACAATTTCTTTTTTTAAAGTGCTCCAGTGATTATTGTTGTGCACTGAAAGGTTTGGGGCAATATGTCAAGCGGAACCGAGAAAAAGGGGGCTTGAGGAGGGGCGAAAAATAAAGTGTTTTACCAATGTTTATTCCCATAGACATTTTAGTCGCGACTACAGTCCAAACCGCTGGACAGAATTACACTAAATTTGGCAGAAAGGTAGTAGTTTTTGAGATATTAAAATAAATAAATGTATACATAGGGATGCAGATCCTCCAAGGATCCAAGAGTACCCGTGCTGAAATCTGATTAGCTGCCAACTCTTCAACTAGAAAGTGTTGGCAGCCGTCTTAGGACTCTGCTTCAGATGAGTGTCACAAAAATGTTTAAAAAAAGAAAAGGAGGCAGGGTAGGAATACCCTGACCCCTTAGCTCTGGTCAATTTTTTGTGTGCAATGTTTGCAGTGAAAATGCAACAAAGCTGTAAATCAACAGCAAAAAGTTTTTAAAAACAAGGAATGGGTTCCCACGCTTGTTTTGAATACAGCCCCCGGTGGACCACGTCCTGGGGGAATTCTTTTTTAAAAGGAGAGGGGTGCATGTGGTCACTCTCCTGAGGCTCATTAAACCCCAGGGACCACCACTTCCTGGGGCTTTATTGCTTAAAAAGGTGGGGGTGCCGTGGACCCCACCTCAAAGGGCTCTCTAAGCCCCGGAGACCACCACCTCCCTGGGGCAAAAATACAAGTAATGGCTGGGCCGGTCGTGAAAAGAAAAGGGGGGGGACCAGCAGCCCCACTCCTCAAGCCATATATGGCCCTGGGGACCACCACCCTCCAGGGCTGGCTCCTGCTATGACCTGGGGGTGCCCACCACAGTGACATAGCAGAATAGAGCTCAGAAGAGAGCAGAAACAGACAGAATAAATGTCAAAAACGAGTTGAAAGAGGCTAAATAAAGGTAAGAAATGAGCAGAAGGAGGCAAAATAGATGTGAGAAACAAGCAGAAAGAGGCAAAATAGAGGTCAGAAACCAGCGCAAGAGATAAAATAAAGGTGTGAAACGTGCAGAAACTGGCAAAATCTAAGTGAGAAACCAGCAATAAGAGGCAAAATAAAGCTGAGAAACTAGAAGAAAGAGGCAATATAAATGTCAGCAACGAGCAGAAAGAGGCAAAACAGAGGGCAGAAAAACAAGCAAGAAAGGAAAAACAGGGACAGAAAAACAAGCAGAAAAGGGCATAACAGAGAGCACTCAGACACTCTCACAGACTTACTGAGACATTCATGCACTCGCACACACACACTCGCTGTCGAAGGTTAGTGGTTACATTTAGGAAATAAAATTTAAAAAACTTTAGAAATTCACAGAAAAATACAAAGGTTACATCATGGTGGTTATAGATTTTACATACAATTTAAATAAAGATCCTAGTCACTGAAAAACAACCAAAGGTTACAGGGACGTTATAGTCTGGCTCAGGTGTCACTCATACAAAACCAGTAAAATTCAGCAGTTATAGGTAGCTGAGCTAACTGTATCTTACGCCCCCGCAATGCACTGCTTATGACCTCCCATATTACATCACTCATGACATGGTAAGTGACATCACTGATGACATTACTCATGACCTCATCCAGTGATTGTGAGTGTTTTCTAAAAGTTTCTGAGTATTAAACATATATACTAAGGTACCACAAAAGTTAAATTAGTATAGTAATCACATATATTATGGGAGTGGCTGTGTGACTGTGTGTATCCGTGTGTGAGTGCCTGTGTGAGTGCTGTATGGTTAAACAAGTGGGTTTGTGAGTAGCTGTGTAGGTCAGTGAGTGGGTGTGTCACTGGGTGCATGGGTGAGTGAATGGCTGTATGGATGGGTGTAAGGGAGAGTGAGTGGCTGTATGGATGGATGAATGGATATGTGAGTGACTGTATGAGTGAATGGGTTTCTGAATGACTCTATGAGTGAGTGACTGGGTGTCTAAGTGGCTGTATGAGTGAGAGGATGTTTGAGTGGGTGTTTGGTTAAGTGAGTTGGTGTGTGAGTGGCTGTATTGTAGAGTGACGGTTTGTGTGAATGGCTGCGTGAGTGGATGTGAGAGTGCTTCGATGGATGTGTGAATGGGTATGTAAGTCGTTGTATGGGTGTGTGAATGCTTGTATGGGTGAATGAGTGACTTGGTTGAGAGACTTTATAGATGGGTAAGTTGGTATGTGAGTGACTGAAAGGGGGAATAAGTGGGTATGACAGTAGCTGTATAGGTTATTGGAGGGATGCCCGTAGGGTTGCAGTGCGCTTTAAAAATGACATAAATAAATAAATAAAATCTATTAATAAAGTAAGTCAAAAAAATGTACACACTAATATGGTTTTAATCAACCAACTGGGAAAATCAGGCAGTCTAAAAAAGAGACTAAAGTCTGAATTTAACATTTCTAGGGCCAGATGTAGGTGGCCATTTACCGGCCGGTAACGGCCGATTTCGGCCGTTACCGACCGGTAAATGGGTATTTGTGATGTAGGGGCCCTATTTTACCGATTCGGTAAATGTACCGAATCGGTAAAATACCGAATCGGTATTATTACCGATTCGGTAACTTCCTGATGTAGGTGGGACTCTTCTGAGTCCCAAAGGCCTTACAGATTCGGTATTTTACCACCCAATCCAATTGGGTGGTAAAATACCGAATCCAGGTGTGCATGCACATTTGTGCATGCACACCTATGCCATGTGACAGACAGACATGCCCTTAGGGCATGTATGTGTGCCACATGGCACATATGCCTGTATTTGGGGTGCTAGAGGGTGTCAAAGTGACATCCCCTGCACCCTTGCAGGATTCGGTATTTACCGAATCGGTAAATACCAATTCGGTATTGCCCATTGATTCCTATGGGCTTCAAGGCCCATAGGAATAAATGGGCATTACCGAATCGGTATTTACCGATTCGGTAAATACCGATTTTTACAGATTCGGTAATTCAATTACCGAATTTACCTAAATCTCCCTCCTTCTATTTTACCGATTCATAAATACCGAATCGGTAAAATTCGGTATTTATGAGTCGGTAAAATATAATTACCTACATCTAGCCCCTAGATTCCTGGCAGTAGTATATATACTGCAAAAGCCATACAAAAAAACATGGGTTACAAATTCCTTCATGACGTAAATAGCATGCTGGGCAGATAAGATACTGCAATTACATGTTTAGCAGAAGCACCCTCTTTTGGGTTTTTCTATGAGTTCTCAAAATAAGGGTGTAATAACATAGAAACCCATTTTTATTTTTCTGCATAGCAAGTGATTATCCCTTGTTGCACGTCAATGGGCTCAACCCAGCCTATGTGACTAACATATTCTCAAAAGGCTTGCACTGAGAAAGACTCCTCAGTTGTTTACATCCTGAGCTCAATGAAAGTGCAAAAACAGTTTCTACTGTCAGCCTCTCGTTGTTTAACAGATAGAAATATGGTGGCCTTTTCTGTGATGTCTGTACTAATTGTTGATGTCCTGTCAAGTTTGAATCTGCAAAGAAATATAATCTATTTATTTGTTTCAGCGTAGCTAAATTGGCCATGCAACTTTTATGTGTGTTTCCTAAAACTAATGTGCACTATGACCTATTTATTTCTGCAGAACCCAGTTATCTTTTTTTAGCACATCCATGTATTAGTCTAGGCCGGTTCACTACTGACAGGTTTAAAACTATATCTCACCTGAGGGGTTTGAAATTGGATACTTGTGTGTAAGTGTCTATAAAATGTATTCCTATTATTTTCCTACACCAAGATGAGTATGTGGCTGCGTGAGTGTCTGTATGGGTGAGTGACTGGCTGTAGGAGTAGCTGTATGGTTTAGTGAGTGGTTGTATGAGTAGCTGCATGAACAAATGGTTGTGCAAGTGCCACTATGAATGACAATGTGGTTGTGTGAGTACTTGTTTGGGTCTGTGAATGGGCATGTGAGTGATTGTGTCAATGCATGACTGGGTGTATGAGAGTTTGTATAGGGGTGTGAGTGGTTCTGTGGATGATGTCATTAGTGATGCCATTTGAAAGGTCATCAGTGATGTCACTGACCATGTCATGAGTGATGTAATATCTAAGATCATAAGCAATGCATTACTGGGGCACAATTTATAGGTAGTACAGGTAATTAGAGCTGCTGAATGTTAATGGTTTTCTGCAAGTGAAATCTGAGCTCAACTATAACGTCCCTATAACTTGTTTTTTACAGTGAATTTGTAAGGTTTCTTTAGTGTTATTTAATAACTATAACGTTCCTGTAACCTTTGTTTTTTGTGTGAATTTCTATGTTTTTTAAATAATATTTCTTAACTATAACATCCCTGTAATCTTTAGTTCTTTAAGTGAATTGCTTTTTAAAATTGAAATTTCCTAACTGTAACATATAACCTTTGTGAGTGTGTGTGAGTGAGTGAGTTAGTGCCTCAGTGGGTTTGTGAGTGCCTCCATTTATTTATTTTATTTTTGGAGTTTTATATAGCGCTGGCTGAACCCGAGGGTATCAGAGCGCTTCACAACATATACAATAATGTGCAGGTAGGCAAAACAGGTAGTTGGTAGAACAAGCTTCATAACGTATATAGTACTGTGCAGATAGGCGATTCAAGTAGTTGGTAAAACAAGGGGATTCTGGCTAGGGGATGATCCATCTAGTTCCGAGTTAATGTCATCAGACTCCCAGTTAGAGGTAAGGGGAGCAATAGCTGCGGAACTTCCTTGTCTCTTATTGGATTAGTCGCGAGCAGTCGAGGAAGAGGGCTTTGAGTAACTTCTTGAATTTTGGAAACGAGGAGGTCATTCTTATGTGGGGGGGCATGGTGTTCTAGATTTTGGGGGCGTTCCCAGCAAATGATTTGGCTGATGTTTTTTGTTTATGAGTTTTCAGCGGGATGAGTAACAGAGTGTTGGAGCTCCTGAGGTTTCTGGCCTGGCCGGCCCTTTTGAGTTTGTTGGCCAGGTATTCAGGTTTACCTGTGTGCAGGGCTTTGTGTGTGAGGCAGGCTGTTCTGAAGCTGGCTCGCAACTCGATTGGAAGTTATTTAAGCTTTCCTAGCGCGGGAGAGATGTGGTCCAATTTCCTGGTACCAGTGGCCATCCTGGCAGCTGCGTTGAGGGTTGTCTTCAGGGGGCGAGGTGTGATTTTGCTGTTCCAGTCAGGGAGTGTGTGAGTATGTGAGTGAGAGTATGAGTTTCTGAGTGGCTCTGTGAGTGAGGGCATGAGTCTCTGCGTGGGAGTATGAGTGTCTCAGTGGGTCTGTGAGTGGGTGTGCGAGTGTCTATTTTGCCCTTTTCTGCTCTGTTTTGCCTTTCATGCCCTTCACTTTGCCTTTCCTGCTTACTTTTCTGCCCTCTGTTTTGTCTTTTTTGCTCGTTTTTCTGCCCTGTTCTGACTTTTCTACCCTCTGTTTTGCCTCTTTCTGCTCGTTTTCTGCCATCTGTTTTGCCTTTTCTAGTTTTTCTGCCATTTGTTTTGCCTTTTCTGCTCATTTTCTGCTTTGACTTTTCTGCCCTCTGTTTTGCTTTTCCTGCTTTTTTCTGCCTTCGGTTTCCCCTCTTTTGGAATGGGTGAGGAGGGCCGCCTGGCCCACCTGCTCAGACCAATTTCGGCCCCAGGGACACCATCCTTGGGACCCGGTCATAATTCAATGGGGGAGAGGGGTACACATGACCCTCCTTCCCGGTCCAACTTTGATACCGGGGACCCCATCCCCCGGCCATAATTCCACAGGAAGGGGGGGGCACGCAGTCCCAGACTGATTTCTGCCATGGGGACCCTATTTGCCCCAGTCCGGACAAAATTCAATGCAGGAGGGGGGCAACCAGGGCTCAACCACGTCTCCCTGGATGCCCTGGAGCCCTGTGTGCAATGATGGGGACCGCAGGGGGAACCGCAAGGTCCCCGCGGTCCCAGGCGGTTCCCCGCCTGCTGCTGGAGCCGGCACTGCTCCTCGGCGCAGTGAGCTGCTAAATATGTAGATCCTTGTGTGCTGGAGCAATCGTTTAAACTGATTCCCTGCCTGCATGACAGTGGACAGGGAAAGAGATGAAAACTTTGCTTCCAGCAAGGGGGAGCAGTTTGACAGCTCCCACTTGCTGAAAGCAGAGCTATGTTTGTCCTTGCTTGGCAATCAATCAATCAATCAATCAATCATAGCATTTATATAGCGCACTACACACCCAAAGGGTCTCAAGGCGCTAGGGAGGGGGGGTCCGCTACTGCTCGAACAGCCAGGTCTTGAGTTGCTTCCTGAAGGCGAGGTGGTCCTGGGTCCGGCGGAGGTGGGTCGGGAGGGAGTTCCATGTCTTGGCGGCGAGGTAGGAGAAGGACCGTCCTCCTGTGGTGGCTCTTCGGATGCGGGGGACGGCGGCGAGGGCGTGGCCGGTCGATCAAAGCTGGCGTTTGGGAGCGTAGAAGTTGAGGTGGCTGTTGAGGTATCCCGGGCCTTGTTTGTGTAGGGCTTTGTGTGCGTGGGTGAGGAGTCAGAAGGTGATTCTCTTGTTGACCGGGAGCCAGTGCAGGTCTCTCAGGTGTCCGGAGATGTGGCTGCGCCGGGGGATGTCCAGGATGAGACGTGCTGAGGCGTTCTGGATCCGCTGAAGTCTCTTCTGGAGCTTGGCGGTGGTTCCGGCGTAGAGGGATTTGCCGTAGTCCAGACGGCTGGTGACGAGGGCCTGGGTGACCGTCTTCCTGGTCTCGGTGGGGATCCACCGGAAGATCTTACGTAGCATGCGCAGGATGGTGAAGCACGACGAGGAGACGGCGTTGACTTGTCTGGTCTGGCAAGAGCACTCACAGCTCCCACCAAGCGAGAGCGAACAGCTATGTTGAGGGTTGAGCACCCTCGGAAATAGGAAGCTGGATCTGGGGGTCCCTAGGGCCACTAATGGCGCCAGGAAGGGGACAGTGCAGTCCCCTCTCCATCTGTTTTCACAATAGGGCCCTGGGGAGGTGGTGGTTCCTTGGCCGTAAGCCTTATCATCCAAGGACAAAGGTCCTCCCATTTGGTTTGCAACCTATTCCCATTTGAACCTATTTCTTATTCATCTGTTTAAAGAGGTCAACTACTTCTCTTGAAAATGATTGGATAGCACTACTCAGATCACTCCACCCTCAAACTCAAGGAACTGTTCACATATGTTATGTGTATTTTAAAAGAGCACCATCACCCGCAAGGATATTTACAGTGCAGTTTCAATTTATTATTTATTTATTTATTTTATGTTTTGCCATGGGTAATAGGAATTGGATTTTAGTCCTGACACTATGTCTTAAATGGTGTTATTTCGATATTTCTTAGGAATTTATGTATGTAAAGGCTACTTAGTGTTATGGGTATATGAGCTCAGTATGCAGTTTCTAATAAATCATTGGAAGTCGAGAAAAGTTACATATAGCCCACTTGGACTTGATTTAATTGATGTGTTGGTACATGTGAATAGTTACTTCTACTTATCTTTATACAGCTTTAATTCATCAGCTATTTGGAAATATAGATATCTATTTGTATAAAGAATAAACACATGATACCTTAACCATCGCTACATCCATTCCCCCCCTATGTTTAACCGTGAATTGCCATTGATTGCATTTATTGCGAAGCACACTTTCAACTACTTACACCATGCCCATACTTATGGTTTCCATTGGAATTGTACCGCATATGTGGCTTCTAACCTAAGACTTCAATTTTTAAATCTTAATGTTTATATCCAATGCTGTCTATTGAGTTTGCATATATTTTGGTATTTCTACTCACAATGTGCCACTAACATGCTCGTCCAGTATTGCTTTGCGTTTCTTTTATGTCCATGTAAATGACATGTTTTCCATGGCAACATTATATAAACCTTATTTTCAATGGCGCTGAACTGTGTAAACAAGGTGGTTCGTCCACCGAAATGTGTCAGAGCCTTCTGTCTCCAGTAAACTTATGGTCAAACTTCAGCGTGTCTGTGCCTGTTTATTCTTATGAAGAATGGGATTGCTGTGTGTGAGCGTGTGTGTGTGTGTGTGTGTGTGTGTGTGTGTGTGTGTGTGTGTGTGTGTGTGTGTGTGTGTGTGTGTATATATATATATATATATATATATATATATATATATATTTATATATATATATGTGTGTATATATATATATATATATATATATATATACACAAATATATATATATATCTGAAAGAAGTGCATGTAGAGATAGCTGTTCAATATATATAGATGTATATATATATATAGTAAACATATATATATATATATATGTATATATTAAATATAGTAAGCAGATATGTCTACATGCACTTCTTTCTAGCACATTCTTTGTCCTACAGATCGATATTACACAGAAGCTCAAAGTAGACATCAAATCCTCTCAGTTCACATCAAAATTTAAACCCGACACTAGTGAAATAAACCATACCTAGATGCTGCTACCCCGCCACAGTTTTTTATAGGTACCTCAAAACTTTACAGTACTACACTCTATGACAAATGAAGCAAGTAAAATTATGTTTGAGGTTGACGTCAATACAGGCCTGCCTTTAAAGCAGCACTGTTGTTTAACAAAATCCATACACTCTAAGAGAAACAACTTAATTTCTCTTAAATGTTGGGTCACACAAAAAGATTAAACTGACTTAACTAAGTGAACGTTTCCACTATTACCAAGACAAACGCAATGAAATAGCCTAGCATGATTTTACTGCCCTGGGCCATGCCTCTATGCCATTTATAATATGTTTTCGGTTTTCAGTGAATGCTACATGTGCAGTACTCTTTTTCTGTTGAGAAAACTAAAAGCCATATCAAAAAGTGCTTAATGTCAATGCCAAGTCAATAAGTAACTTGCTAATTCTGAATCTCAACTGCTGTGCTTTTAATGAATAGTACAGCCTGTTTCTAACTATGCCTGCAAGCCAATGCATGAACCCTGGCGAGTGGTATGGCAGAGGTACAGTGAAACACATACCACTGCTGATATCTTTTTTTCATCAAAGGTAATAGGTGATGAGCACTATGGAAAAGTAGAATGCCAGCACTCTTCACATGCCTCCTATTTCTGCAATGCGCAGTCAAACGTATATTTGACCAATGCACATTGATGGAAATCTAATTTTGCCTTTGGTCTTGAAATTCTACATGACCTGTTCAGATACCTATTTCTCCTTCCTCGTTCGTGAAGACAATGTTGAATCAGGTTGGACTTCGACCTAACTAAGCAAACTTTGGAGGCAATGGCACGTTTTGGAAAATATTGTTACAGGGCAAGAATCACTTCGGCTGATACTCTTAAAGCTCGGATTTGCGGGCATGATCTTGTAGAATCTCAATATCCCCTTCTCCATGTCCCCAGAAAAACTATGTGACAGAGTCACTGATAACCTATAATCGTTCTGAGTCCTGGTCAGGACATTTGAATTACCTTAGCTTTACACAAAGAGTTACGTCTAATCTGTGTTTATACTCATAACTTTCAGATTTAGTGCTCTTACATAAGGACGCTTTAGCAAAACATATGCTAGATGTTGACTTCAAACCTCTGGAATACCTAATGATTTCTTTAACCAAGTATACGCATCATAAATTTAATAAACTGAGGTTAATATGAACACCGCTGATGGCGTTTAAGCATGAATGGCAATCGTATGCACAAGCAACAGGTAGCTGTAGGCTTTGTAGTACTTGGAAGGAAAATGTACCACACATATATTGTGGTCAGGACCCTGTCTGCTAAATGAAAGGCTATGGTTGCTAAAAGTACATATCCTTGCTGTAAAAGTCCTTTCCTTTACTCTGGGTAGTCTGACTGAACGATCTCCCCAATCGCTGACAGGATTGTTACATATTTTGACTCTGTAACTAAGATATAGATATTCCACAAAAATCTTCTTAGCGTACACATTTTACTAAATGGTGACACAACCTAAAGAAGGCCCTTTTTCTTATTCCACTCATCGCAGCTAGTCTATTTTTTTTAACATAAGCACGTTAGGATTTCTTTTGTTATTGTTCTGCTTATTGCCTTTCTACATGATGTGTATTTGCAATGGTCTTAATTAGCCATACAATTAATTTTTATTCTTCTCGCTTACGAAACTGCTGGTGCATGGATAATGGATCTATAAATTGCAGGCCACATGCTGAAATGAAGAGTTTCACTCTTTTGAAAGTGTCGGTTGGGAAACTGCTTAATATGTTTGCTGAGTTACAAATTGCCAGAGGTTTGTAAGAAATACCACAAACAGCGGCAAGTACTGGCATCGTTTTCCTTTCCAGGAATCCTTATCTTTTCTGACACAAAGAATATCCATGCTCAAATAGACTCAGGCAACTGTGGAGGGAAAAGCTTCAAGGGATTTGGTTAAGAATGTGCCACGGTGGACTACTGCTGCTAGAAATGTATTACTTCTGCATTTTTGGTCTGAGCGGAGTACATCAGAAGAGACTAGTCAATACCAACAAAAACACGTTGTGTGAATCTGCAATATCCAAATCACTCTCGAACACTTCATGAGGATTTAAATAGATGTATTGGTAAATGTAACAAACAAGTTCGTTTTACAGCATTATGTTAAGTGCATACCAACATTACTAGAACAAACAGCGTTAGAATGGTACAGAATATGATTACAATCTCATGTTTCGTTATAATTCTGCCGTTTATCCTCGTTTCATTGACAGCTAGTTTTAAATGCCCCTTACAGATTTTTTTTTCTCAGTGGCATTGAACAACATTTAATGCTTCATTCTGAAGATGTGAAACACCACTAATCAGAGAAATGCAAACATAAGTTTCTTTCTACAGCTAACACTGCTACATTGCTTTAGTTCAGCATTGAACTGGTCTATTGTGCACATTCTAGCTCTGCCTCACAGGCCAACTCGTAAGGGCCACTGTGAAAAGCGTTTTATTTAATTAAATCGGCCTGTAACGGAGCGAAAAAAACAAGGCCATGCACTGTTCCTTTCAAACTGGCCTATGTGGCAGTGCAATGCAGAATGCAAAAGAGATTCTGTTCTGAAAAAGTTGTCTACGTAACATAAGCACAGAATAAAGTCGCATATTCGCAGACAAACTAATATTTTGGTTCAAAAAGTCTAGATTTGCTTAATTTTCCTTGTAAAAATGTCAGTTAAGATAGCAGAACCAGGGTTGGACTGGCCATAGCGGGCATCGGGTGGTTCCCCCAAGAGGCTAGAAGGATGGGGTATGTTTTGCAGCTGTGGGGGTCTGTATTGTTACGGGGGGTGGGGGTGGAATTTGCAGCAGGCTGCAATATCTACCCCCAGTAACAAAAGCAGCAGTGCTTCACACAGCAGTGGGTTCCCAGTCCGGCACCACATAGAATATTCTTGGTGTGTGCATAATTTTGTAACATGTAACGCCGCGAGGGGTGGGATAAGGGAGATCCCACTGAAGTTTGAGGAGAGTTAGCAATGCAGAGATTTCATCACCCACAAAGCTAAATCATTCAGAAAACTGAATCAGACTTAACCAGTGCATTGAGCTCAGCATAGTGCATGCAGCAACTACCCTTTTGAAAGCAGAAATGGCTTCTTCAGATAGAATTTTGCAACAATAGATGAAAGGTAAAATGCTAAAATACAAATGGGGAGCTTTATAAATTAAAAAAATATATGAAATCTCAGCAAGTCACAGGCGTAGCCCAGGAGCACAACAGCCATTGGGCGTTAATTTTGACATTGCTTTTTGCGCCTCCTACTCCCCACTCTCCAGTGGCGTAACAAAAGCTTAGGGGGCCCCCCTGCAAGGTGTGATGAAGGGGCCCTGCACACCTACATGCAATCTATGTCCCTCACCTATCACCTTTGCAAGGACTTTCAGAACCGCACAACATATAGACACTTTCAGCAGGACTATTCCCAGATTATACAAATCTGCAGGCTGTGGATTGAGACTGTGATGTACCGCAAGTGAAAAAAGGCCTACAGGCTGCACACACTAAATGGCATTGACCAGATGGGTGGTAAACTGAGGAGTAGGTATGTTACTGATACAAGAAAGAGAGGCTTCTTTGATAAATTACTATTGTTCTTAGTGTACTGGCAGAGAGGAAATCAGAATATCTAAGAAAATATTTTACTTAAGTGAGGAAATGGCAGAGCCAGAAAACAAACAACTTTACAAGAATGAAAATCATTCAATCAGGAAGCTTATGCAGTGCATACACAAAAAAGCACTGAGCAATGAGTACTGACAAGCTCAATACTTTGTTTCAGGATTTGGGGACATGGTAACCAGAAACCGTAAGGCTTTTTATTAAATCATAATCACGTGTTTGAAGATGATGGGGCCTCTGTCTGAGGCAGCCAGTCTATCTAATAGGCAAAAGCCTAAACCCTGGTTTAGTTTGTCCATTTGAGGAAAATTAAATTTTGGTCATGATGTGTTCCCTAGCGCGTACCCCACCGACTCCATGTACCAGCTTAAAGTGCATGTAACTTCCCTCCTGTGCCAGCTATGGAGACGCAAATACATTTGCGTCCACCGTCAACTTGTCCTCTTTCAGATGCACCCTGAATGGATTATATAGTCCGTTCCTAAGTATGCTATGCCACCGTCTTTTTATAGTACACTTTTCATGTATTCCTGCTCTAGCCAGAGTAGGCCCTGAATTCCTGCCATCTGAACCTCTTTTGTGGCTCCTGACTCTGCCCAGGCTACCTCTGTACTCGTGAACTCTGTCCTACATTCTGCGCGGCCCCTCGCGCTCAGCTCAAGCCTGCTTTCTGCCAAGACTGACTATAACCTTCGAGTTATCTGTTCCGCTCCCCGAGAATACATTCCTGCCTACTAGATCCTGTAAACATCCTCTCCAGCTGCAGAGCCAAAAGGGCCGACCTGTCTTAATGCAAGTAATTCATAGCCTCCGTTGCCATGCTTCCAAGGAAGGCCCCGTGCCCCCACGCTCTACATGTAGACACTTAGGCGCTTATACACGCATCCACAGTTAGCATAGAATAGCTTTTACCCTAGAGACCTTTCCGCCCAGATAGTATAGTTCCTAAAACATCAGATATCAGATATGATAGAAGTACAAGTTGATCTGACATGCCAGACTTCTGTCTCTTTCCGTCAGTGTAAATGTCAAGATCCCTGCACCCCGTCAAATCACACGTCATGCAGCTGCGCGCGCATCCAAGCTTCCGATTTCTGCTGACATTGCAACATTCTGTTAGCACCACCCCTTGGTGCCACCCACTTGCGTCACCTATCAGTGACGTTTCTAGCACACACCTCTAGTTCACGCCTAGTTTACGCCTCTTGATGATGTATTGGTACCACGTGTATACTGTTATCTTGTCTTCTCTCAGCTGTTACGCCTCTTACATTGAACATTATGATGTAAATCAAGTATATAAGCTATGTATTGTCAATAAACGAGAGCGCGCTCATCTATCCCTTCTGACACCCCTGTGGTGGTCAGAACATGATATCCTGATTCCTTTTTGAGGAATAAAACCCTTAGAAACTCTAACACCACGGACTCTGTTTTCTTTCCTTCTGATTGAGTTATCATTGATTAAGTACTTACCTGTATAGAAATTAAGAGAGTAAATTAATTATTTACGTCACATTTATCACCAAAGACAGATGTGTAGAACAGCAGAGAGAAGATGGAAGGAGAGAGAATTTGAGGAAAATATGGCTTGCTGTAGGAAGCATCTGCAGCTCCATTCGCAACAGGAAAAGGAAAAAGCTGTATTACACTACCACTACAATGGAAGCCATTACATCGTGCTGCTAGGGGGTTCAGTTAGCTTACTCATCCATCAGGCCTCTTCCTGAGGGCGTTGCCTTCACAGAGTTTGGTAACCAACAGGGACTCTTGCCTTTCAAAACAAGATCATTATAATCCAGCACAAAATATGAATAATCTCTAGTCAGGAACTCAAATGTTTTCTCCTTATTTCACTGGCTGAGGTACTGTTGAGTCCTTGCCCAGCAGCATGTTGTGTTATCTGTTCCTGATATGGCAAGGTGTGGTCTCACAATAGATTAAAACAGCTATTGTACTCCCGACATTAAAAAACAGAAGGTCTTCCCATGGATGACATACAATTTTTGACCATGTTCTTATTTGCCGGTCTCAGCCAAGTGTCGGTGGGAGTGGTACATGAAATGATCCAGAAGCATATTTGCAAGTTTTAGTTATTCAGTGAATGTTAATTAGGATTTCAACTGGGGCATGGTACAGGAACAGTCACTTTTTTGCTTGAACCTGTCTGTGTCCTATGATAAAATAGATTGCTCTGTTCTTCTGGAAAGGGAGAACGTTTCCCTATGGATTTGAGGTACAAAGCTTGGCTGTAATCAGCTTTAGACTGGGTTTAGTGATTAAGATACTTATCCCACGGTGAGGGAGCTTTGTTTTTGCGCTGCCACAAGATTCTGCAGTTTATCAATTGCTTTTTAACGGGTATATGTCTGACTTTCAACTGGACTAGACTTTCAGCACTAAATAGACGACACCCAAATAAGGGTTCATCTGGAGGAAGGTAGTTGCCAGGCTCTGTTCCCACATTCTTATGGGCTCACAGAGATTGTGGCCTCTCGGTGGCAACATTTAATCCTGGAATCATTACTTTCATCCAAGAGCCTTCATCAGCAACCACACCAAGCACAGAATTAGCTATTGTTTTGCACATGCCTTCTTGTCACTAAACGGAATACAGCCAATGCCTTTGAGAAAACTCTGATCACTTGAGCATGCTTGAAAACTTAAAAAGGAGTTTAGCTCCACTGCTAGTGTTCCACAGTGTTTAGTTGCAGTACAGAACCTCTCCAGCTCTTCTAAGCATCTTTAATTGTCCTTCTGCTCACCACTGCTCCACATTTTTCTCCTTGCCTACCTCTTAGTGTGTACTCTTCCACTCTTCTAGATTTCCTAGTCTTTCAGTTCCAAATGGCCCCCTTTGCCTTTTCAGTGCCATTATGATATTTTTTTACTTGCCTGCTATATTCAGCCCGCGTCAGATGGATACCTTTATCACCAGGCATTTTCAGATCAGAATTTCAACAAGCAGTGCATCACTCCAGGCTTCTGGTTTCTTTGCCATCACTGCCTAGTCTGCAGCTGGTCAACTCTACTGCTGATTACCATTTCACTCCAGAACCATTTGTAGTGGCAAGTTCGAAGACCAATCTTGAAAGGCAGAAATTAGACTGCCATCATCCTGATGCTTGGTGCTCACTCTTTTAAGTTAGGAGGCATGCACCATTTTAGAGTGGGGGTGGTTGTATTCCATCCCCTCATGTCTGACAATAGAGAGAGAGAGTAAATAACAGCTTCTTGTGGGGATGAGAGTAAGTACACAAGCTTTCAGTGGCGGAAAAATGGAAATATCACAAAAGAGTGGCTATTTTATCTTAATCTCAGTTTTCTTGGCCGGAGTTCCTTATGGCAGCATCATGAACCATCTCTACTGTTAAGATCCTAAATGGCTATACTGACCATCAACTCTCTTTAGGTCCCAAAATTAGAACAGAAGTGAAAAGTTTAGTCCAGACTGACCCTAAATCTTGTTCGGTTCTTGGGCTCAATGAATAGGGATGCATTTATGAGAGTTAACATTTTATTTTGTATGGCCTATGATAATGTACTTCATGACACGATAACTGCTGGACAGATTTAACTTGTTTCAGATAGCTCAAGACCAAGCATTGTAATTGATTTACAGAGTGAAGAAAGCAGATTATACTGTGCTTTGTGGAATTCTATTATATCATACCCATAGATCTACTTATCACAAAGGTGATTTGTGCCTTAAAAAGTCATTAGAAGATGCTGCCCCAGAAGACAGTTGCGATATTCAGCTCCAATGAGCCCTATCTCGCTGAGATACAGTAAAAGGCATTCGAGTGGAGCCTTCTTTGCCATCTTTGTGGTTTCCCTATGTTACATATTGCCTTCGGAAAATTGGACAACTGAGAAACTGTTTAAAACCAGCCATTTCTAGAAATTGTATAGCTAAGGATGAGTTACTGCTCTACCAGGTACTACTGTTCTTTGTACAGTGGCCACCACTCTACATACATGCACATTCTCCATAATAGAAAACCAGAATGTTAATCTATATTTGTAATAGGACATGCTCAGTTTTCTCCTTTGTGTTGTTCTCCTCTGCAAGCATACCCTTCCTGTTGCTACTATAACCATTTGTATCTTCTCCTACTAATATTCTCCATCATGTGGCCTTCTCTTTTTACTCTCTCCTTCACATCTTCCCTGTTCTATGGTTTTCCACTCTCTTTCTCTGTCTTTTGTCTCACCCTCTCTTCCATGCTTTTTTTGTCATCGCTCCTCCACTGGGTTGTTTGTCTTTTCTCTCTTCCATATTACTCGTCTCTGTGTCACCTGTTTTCCTCTCTCACCTCTCCCTCTATTTGTCATGTCTCTTTATCATCACTGATACCTTTTCCTATCAGTTAATTATTGATTATATATATATATGTATTTTTATTACCTCTTGCTCAGCTAAATCTCACTCACATTACTATCATTTAATTACTTCATTTCTACCTCTTCACTATACCGGTCTCTTTATATCATGCCTGTCCCTTTATCAACTTGCTATCTCTTTCCCCCTGCTCTCTTTCTAAAGTGTCTCTGTATTGCCAAGCTCTCTCCTATCTCCCCACCCTCTCTGTTCTTTCTCACCTGTACCTGTCTCTTAATTTACCCTAATCTCACTCCCCACTGTCTCTTGATCATGTCCACCATCACTTCGCCCCTACTTATCGCTCTCTGCTGCCCCATTCGCACCTGCTGTCACTTAATTTCCTCTTTTAGCTTGTCCCTTTCTCACCTCTCTTTCCCCAACCTGTACGTCTCTTTCTCATTCCTCTCTTTTGTGACTACTAATGCTCTCTCGAGGCTATTGCTTTCTTGGCTGTCTCTTTATAGCCTCTCTCATCTGCCACCCTTTTTACCTCTCTCGGCTGACTTTCACCTCTCTTCATCTCGATCAAATGCCTGTCTCCTCCCTATCTCTGTCTCTTCTACTCTTCAGTCCTATTTTCACTTCTCTCTCTTAATCACTCTCTATCTCACTCACCTGTCTTCCCCTCCCAGTCCATCTCCCTTTCCCATGCCCTGTCTGTGTGTCCTTTAAGCTGTCTCTTTCCTATATGCCTCTATATCCTTATCACTTCTCACACAAATCTCTCCTGCCATAACTCTTATCTGTGTTTCACTTATCTCCCTCCCAACAACTGGATGTCTCTTTTTCAGCTGTTTTTCTTTCTTACTGGTCTTGGTCTATCACTTCTCTCCCCTTCTCTCAATAACGGTCTCTTGCTTGTCTTCTATCTCTCTCACATCTGTCTCCTCCACACATTTATCCTCAGTTGTCATTTATAACATGGCTGTCTCTTTATCAACCCCACCCCACTCACTCTGTCTCTCTTTCTTTCTCTCAGCTATGACTTTTCTTCTCGCAGTCTCTTTTGTACCTTTTTAAACTGGCCTCCCCTGTATCTCTCCCCATGGTGTTTCACCTGTCTAACGCTCACACACCTGTCTTTTCTCTCTCTCTCTAACCTGTTCCTTTCTCACATACCTGCTTCTTTATCGCCCCTCCACTCTAATTCTCTGGCTGCTGTCTCGAGTCTATTTCTGTCTCACACCTGTCTCTTCTCTCATCTGCTTTTTCCTCACCTCTCCACCTTTCTGTAACCTGTTCTTTATTATCTCTCACTAATTTTTGCACTTCTCTCTCTCTTCCTCTCACCTGTGCCTTTGAAGTGATATAGTTTATTAATGAACTGTGCGGTTACCTAAAATCATTACAGTATAAAAAATACAGTTTGGTTCAATAAAATACAGTAAAATACAGTAAAATGCCCCCCCGCTCGATCTACACCGGTCAGGACCATTGGTGCAGCTATGTGGTCTCGATACTGACTATGTTCACTGGTACTGTACATTATTAAAAGAATTAAAGATTTAGAGTCAACATGAGACCTCGCTTACTAGAGTCTGGAAGGCGTAGATAAGTTCGACATCCTCAGTTGCACTGTGGACTTCATCGGACCCTGGGTCGGAAGTGCTTGCTTTTACTTGTTTGCCATTCTCCTTCCCTGTGTTGTCTTTCCCCTCTCCCACCCTGGGCTCTCCTTCCTCACTGGCACGAAGAGACATGGAGGCCCGTTTACCAAGGGGGGCCCCCTCTGCCAATATTGTTTCATTTTGCTCGGTTTTTATGTGTTTTTCCCTGTGCTGGGATATCCCCCATACAACAGGGTTCAGCGAGGCAGCAGCTGCTGTTTTTTTTCCTGAAGCCCTTGCGAGAAGGCTTTGGAAGCGGATAGGGGCCCCCCTCCAGAGTAAAGGTTCCTGGGGGCCCCCCACAATGCGTGGGCTGCGGGGGCGCCCCTGCCACTCTCGACCTGGTCAGTCTCCTTGCAAGTTACCCATACATATAAAGGGAGATGAAAAGAAAAAAAACACAGCACAGTCGCTCTGCACGCTCTATGTACATCCAAAACCAGGAATACAGGCTCTCATGGCATTGTATTAAAGGCAAAACAGTTGTTAAACAGAAACAAGTGAAGAACATGTTTTTCTTTTGAAAGTAAACAAAAATATGGCAACAGAAAAAGAAATGTTGAGAGGGTTGAGAGGGGTGTAATGTAGTAAGAGATGTGTGCACTAGGACCTGTACATCCGCCGCTAGCTGGTGGGATCGAGGAAGAGGAGGAGCAGGAAGAGGGCAGAATAAGTGTGGGTAGAAGAAGAGTAGATACGAAATAAAGAGCTCCTTACCTGAGACAGTCTCTGCGTGATCTGTGTTCCCCTTTGGACACTACAAGGAGTTTGTTTTCTGTACATAGTGCTTTGAAGAGGTTCATTCACAAGCAATGAATGATGTGGCGAATTCTGGAATCCGATTCTATTTTTCTCATTAGTGCAGATGATATATATGTGTAGACCGCTGGGTCTGCGTACTAGTTTTGTGCTTACTGTAGTCATCTATGTGTAACCTGTCTGAATCCCAGGATGGACATCTCAACCTTTCTTCTTCAGAATGATAAAACAGGTATCACGGAATTCATAGATATTTGTTATTTTTAGCGCTAAAAAGGACAACACCTGCCGCAGCAACAGCTTCATTTAACACAACTTATATTTGGAGGATAAAAAATTAGGAAACCGAAGGTAACAACACAGAGACCACAACAACGGGTTATGGTAGCTCAGTAGGCCAATGTATCTACAGATCTGTGTTAAATGCCAAAGTCCAAGGTTCAAATCCTGTTTGATTCGCTTAGCCTTTCCTTCTTCTACAGTTGACAACATGGGTATCTGTATCATTGACTTGTGAAACAATTAACATCTGTTGTTAAAAGTACCAACAGAGGTACTGAGAGTAAACGTGCACTATTCAAATACATCTGTCATGTCTATGTTAACACAACAAAAAGTGTCTCACTTAAGAACAAGTTTACTCTACAAATAGCTGATATGTCCCTCTGCTCGGTATTTCTTTGGTGACTTAGCATTGCCTCCAAAGGGTGGACACAAAGTAGCTCTATGTGTGTGTTTTTTTCTCTCCAAATAGTTGCTAATTAATTGCACGCACAATAATCTTTACTCTCACCCTCCCCCCTTCACCATATTCGTATGTGCAGCAGCACTAACCACACCTTGCTTTCATTGTGTTGTTCAAACCTCACACACCTCACTCTAGATGTCCGAACGTCAAAAACAACTTTTTGGAATTAACTCAACCTTGGTGCAAAAGCAAGCGTTACTGAGAGCATGAGTCATGGCCAGCATCCCAGTTATTTAAATAGGAAAGGTTTGGTTGAATTTTGAAAACCCAGATCATTTCTGATTTATCTTTAGGATGTTCATTCCAAAGCTTTGGGTCTTGAAAACGAAATGACCATCCACCACTGCTAGGTATATTTATATGGGAGCCTGAATTACAGAATGACCCAAGATTCTCAGGGGTGTATGTGGGCGGTAGTGTTTCAAGTATTTATCATAGTCAATGGGATTTTATTGTAGCACATTTTATGAGTAAGGCAGAGGGTCTTAAATCTGATTCTTTGGTTCAAAGACAGCCATTGAAGCCTACATCTTATAGCCATCACATGATTATTTTTCTTAAGTTTACAGTCCAGTCTTACCTCATAATTCTGAACATTCTGGGGCGTGGCAGGCAGGGGTGAATTCAGGGAATTAAAATATTCAACTAGTCATAAAGCATGAGCATACTGCCATACCGCAGGAATCATTTGGAAGGAATGGTAGAATTTTCCAATGTGCCTTCGGTAACCCAAAGTAGGGGTTAACAATGGAGGAAATATGAGGGGTGAAGGATGGATTTTCATGAAGAAAGACACTAATTAATATTACCGTTGCACAGGAATAGGTGGGTCACCCATGGAAAAAGGCAGTGAACAGTTGCCCAAGAGGAACTATTCCTACTAAGAAGTAATAGCTCCTGCATATCAGTGTTAATGTGTAGGAAGTTGTGGTCCATCCATTGCTGGACAATGTTCAAACAATAATTCAAGTTAACTCAAAGATCGGGTGCTTTTTGTTTGAGCTGAACCATGAGCTATGTGTTGCTTGGCACCCAAATGAGTGGAAAAAGTGAGGCAGACTTTGAGCTCAGAGATTACATTGAACCATGGAAAAGAAGGAGCCTCGCAGCACACCGCAAATAAACGTCACACGGCGACCAACGGTAGATAATCTTAACATGTGAGAGCCCGATCAACAAGGATCTAAACCAACTGCAGAGCCTACCTTGAACCTAGAGTCTGCAAGTCTTCTCAACAGCTCCTTTTTGATGTACCATATAAAAGTCTGCAGAGGGATTGAGGCATACCATTCTAACAGCATCATCAATAATAGCAAGGTGCTGTTGTCATCTGTCAGAGATCAGAACCATCTTTGAGCTCCTTCTTCCTGAATCATTGCACAAATGTTTATCTACCAGTTTTTCTTAGATTTTTTCTAAGTCTGGTAGAAGCGATTTCAGAGGAGAATTTGTTTCACATAGTGTGGTGAATGTGTCTTGCTTCAATGAGCCATCAAACCATACCAGAAAAAGTAAAATAAGAGTTTAAACAAGTCAGTGATCTTTCCTATCAGTTCAGAAGCAAGAGCTTGGAGCACAGGAGGGCTAAAAGGGGGGTCATCAGTGGAATCCAACCTAATAGAAGCTAAGAGTGGGACCACTTCTTCCTCTGATAACAAGCAGAAGCTGGACTACTCTTACTGCAATAGGATACGCATTTAAAGGTGTAGATGTTTTACTACTACATGACTCTTTCACCTTGAAAAGAAATCCTTCTGAAATACACTCATAGTAACATCAATAAAACATACATAACCATTTAAAAATACTTACATTATAGATGAGCTATTCTTTTTGCACTGTAGCGGATAATATTTTCACAGTGACTACTAGTTTGTATTCTACAGTGTCATGCCAGTATTCATAAGTATGTATCAAGCTTGGGTATCTAGTCTTAGATCTGGGGGAACCGTGTGTGCTCTCACCCTGTGCTCAGTGTCTGTGCTTTGTGTTGTTTTACAGCCGATATCTTTCTGAAATGGATTGGATTTAAGGTTTTTGGAGTTGTCTAAATCATATCAAGATCAAAAACATTTAATATTACCTGGAACTGAGAGATACCACGCAGTATCATATTGTACATTTCCTACATTCTATGTGTTTGAGAACCTAAGCCTGAGGCACCTAGCCCATACCAGAAAAACAGTTATCTAGCCTACTAACTCCCACCTTATGAATACAGTCAATGTATTATATGCTGATAAATGGTGATTGAGCACAAAATAACAAAATAAATGTGCCTAAACTACACCACTAGCCTCAATTTTTCAAAAACATCGGGGGCTAGGGGGAGAAGCGGGCGGGCGGAGGAAGGCGAAATAAAGTAAATATCTTGAAAGGATCTTTTAAGCCCTATTTAACTACCCTCAATGTGTTTATAAATCACAGTTGCTAGTGATTTTCCCAGAACCTGAATCACAAAATTATGCATCTAATTGAGTATCAAAATCAAACATTTATCAGTGCAGGGAGATCCTAAGAGTAATTATGACTCCAATGTTGATGATGTCTCTGCCCCCAACCTTCAAATTCTTACCCCCAACCCTGTCTGGATCTTGTGGCGCCCCTGGCATAGTCTTATGTGGTAGGTGAAATGTCAGAATTATTTAAAGATTAAGCCCCCAAGGACTATCAAACATGACCGATAAAAAAACGAAACAGTATGCGCTTGCAGCTCTGCACACTACAATGTCCTCAAGCAGATATGCCACCATCAGAAAGCTGAAGTATAGACAATAGGAGGGACTATCCTCAACTTATGGGCTTTACAAAACGGGGTTTTCAGGATATAAGTAGCCACATTAGCCGATGTAGAGCTTGTGAGAAATGATCATTACTTCACTGCTTGCTCTTTCCTCCTGTGGCTCGCTAAAATGCGCTGTTCCTTTTTCAAGATTTCTTTTAACCTGAATAAATGTGCATACTCTAGTGTACTGCACGAAGTCATGACTTTCAAAATGATTAACGCATGATAGCTCAACCTGCCAAAGCTTTTGGTAACTTTTCATCATGTCGCGCGTGGCAAGCTCTATTTATTTTGCTCTGGGACTTTGCGATTGCTTAGAATTACATCATCAAACCTTCCGATTTCTGATAAAGATACATCTATTCTTCGCCTCTGAATTCCTCTGCACTAAGGGTATGTTAATAGTCCATTTAACATCAGGGCCTTGATAATATATGCTTGAACAGACTGCACTTTGTACATTTACACTTGCTTGTATGCTTGATTTAAATACATTTCCATTCATACATTTGGAACCATGATTCAATATTGGTTTTAGTATGTTAACCGGAAGCGCACTATATACAAAGCATTTTACCGTGCCCTTGGGCAAATGGTTTAAGAGATAGGTTTTCTCTTTAGAGCCCTCATCCCCTGGTCAGCTTACTCTGTTCATCATGCCCCACAGCCACTTCTCTTTTCCTCCTAGTATTATATCTAACCATCATCACAAGCTCATTGGGTCAACACACAGAAAATTACTCCCACCTGCATCTCTTCCACCTCCTTACAGACAATCTCTTTCTCCAGCCATAAACTCAAACATTGCCACCTAACACAACTAATACTTTCATGGTGCTTGGTCCCTGCTCCAGCCCTCTGTGATCATTTGCAGCTAATAAAAACTTTAAAATATATATCATGTGTAAATCTTTTGTTTTGGATTGTCAGCCCAAAAGCCCAGTTTATGAATACATGTAAAGATGGCTCCTTATTTATTCAAAGAAAAAACAAAGGTGGTGATGGACGGAGCGTTGACAATACAAACACTCACCCCCAGTCAAATGACCTGGGTTTAATCCATCACCGTTCTTTAGCTCACTCCGCCACCCCAGTTCAGACATGGCCATATGCAAATCAGTCTGACCCTGTGCCTCATGGGAACAGTCCAGCCCAAACTGCCAAGCCATGTCTTCCCTGGACCGGAATCAAGCTTCCCAGGACCGGTGTCTGGCATTCCAGCCGGGCTTGCTTGACACCAGTGGCAAAGTGAGCAAGGGACTCACGTCTGAGCATACCCTGCCAACTTAGGGCGAACAAAGAAAAACCAAAGGTGGTGATGGAAAGAGCGTTGACAATACAAAACCTCACTCCCAGTCAACTGATCTGGGTTTAATCCATCACCGTTCTTTAGCTCACTCCGCCACCCCAGTTCAGACATGGCCATATGCAAATCAGTCTGACCCTGTCCCTCATGGGAACAGTCCAGCCCGAACTGCCAAGCCATGTCTTCCCTGGACCGGAATCAAGCTTCCCAGGACCGGTTCTGGCATTCCAGCCGTCTTCAGCCGGGCTTGCTTGACTCCAGTGGTAAAGTGAGCAAGGGACTCACGTCTGAGCATACCCTGCCAATTTAGGGCGAACAAAGAATTTTTTATTCAGCCATACATACAGCATATGTTGTCGAGACGCTTCTGTGATACATAAGATGTACACATATCGAAGTCTAAAGTAGGGTTCTCAAAAAATTCGGTCCAGACTTTTTATATAACTATATTTATCACAATTGGGATATGCTAAAAGTCTGACATAGATCGGGCCCTGCAGAACAGAGTTTGAGGAACCCTGGTCTAAAGGAATCGAGCTCCACACGTATATAACAAGAACTGCATAGCCTCCTGGGAGAGCTCTCTGAGGGAT
The DNA here is from genome assembly GCF_964263255.1 of Lissotriton vulgaris. Taxonomy (NCBI): domain Eukaryota; kingdom Metazoa; phylum Chordata; class Amphibia; order Caudata; family Salamandridae; genus Lissotriton; species Lissotriton vulgaris. Next base: position 656,379,486 of record NC_141694.1, on the reverse strand, counting down.
CACTGTTACAGGCTGAGGGGCCGCTCTGCAGCTGTGCGCAAAGACCATGATCCATCGAACTGCTTGCATACCGACGACCGAACGCATTGACTACATCCTAGTCGCTACTTCAATTGCTCCGCACTGACAACTACTTGGAACGCAGCACATATTGCTTTACATAAACGAGGTGAGAAAAGCTAATACACCTTAATTGTCCTTGAGATTTTATTCCCAGGTGTGGGGTTTAATGTGCTTCGTTCATTTGCATGTTGCAGCCACATTAATCTCAATGGAAAAGAACAATCTGTCAGCGTTGGCTTGAAATAAAGACCCAACTAGTAAGTGATCCTTGAAAGGGCATACTGCTGCTGAATAGTAAACGGGGGGTACGTCGAGCTGGCTGGCAGTCTCGTCAGAGAACTCTATGTGGAGTCAGGACATCACGAATCATGGCCTTTCCGACTGACAAAACCCAAACACTTTCAAATTAACAGCATCTCAGCGTTCAACTACTGTATCCCCCATAACATTAGAAAGTTTACATGACAATGCGGAAGAGGCCACACAACGAGCTAATAGGCCTTCCATTGCCTGCCAGACTTTTGACTAATTCAGTGCTTGTTTTATCATGTTTTTTTCCGAACAATTTTTGACGGGGAGGCTCATGGTACCTCGTCAATCTAAATAAATATTGGCTAAAAGCAAAAATATTTTTTGGGTCTCAAAACACATTACTGTACTAGTCCCTGGAACTTAAGGGAACACTTTTCTGTGTGCATGTGCTCCCTGTTAAAAGGCAGAATGTACTGCTTTGCATGACTCAATAACATGCCAATGGGTGAAGAGGGTAGGCCTGGCTGAAAGCGCGTACAAGTTTACTATACAAATTATTTCATAAAATCAAGACCAAATAACACGGGGCAGAAGGGCGAGTGGTTTGTAAATGTCACCTAAACCCCCAGATGACAATACAGGAACATAATACATGTTCCTTGTTATATATTTTATATAACATGTTTATTTTGCTGCAGCTAAAACAGAAATAATGTTTTTTCATAAAAGGACAGGTTTATTGGAAATCGCATCAGAGTTACTGCACAGTTTGCTTGCCTGTGATAAAAAGAGCAGAAAGATTCTATCATGGAATTCAGAAACTGATATTTTAGTAAAACACATTTTGCTCTGCTAAAAACATATTCTTTATATACAAGTGTGCGGGTCTTTAAGCCACTTTCTGCAAGGCAGCGCTAGTAATGGGCCTGACTGCAATTAGAGTGTCCAGGGTTTGTTCAGTTTCATGAAGAGTATGGCATGAAACCAAGAGAAATTAAAAGACCGAGCAGAGCGGTTTGGGCAGTAAATATGTAAATGCAATGGTGTGCTAAGAAACTAATTAGTTGGAGGAAAGTAAATCTGACTGAGATTAGGCCTCCAAATAAATAACATCCGCATTTCACAGGAATGAGGTTACATCTGCAAAAGCCCACATCTCCTACCTGTGAACTACGGGTTTCAAACAATTGCTTTTTGTGCAATAAAAGCACTAACAGAGAGAGAGAGAAAGATAGTGTGTTTGTGAGAGAGAGACTCCTAGTCCGGTAGTAAATTACAGCCATTATTAGGGTGCAAGACATTCCTGAACCCTGGTGCCATGCCACTGTCCGTAGTGCACTACTGATAACCACCTCTAGGTCTCATATTCTGACGAGCACTATGCAATGCCCTATTTTATGTGGCCACTTTAAGAAATTTGCTACAATAAAGGGGTTGACCCAATGGTGCTGGGACCTGGGTGTCTAGTATTACATAGATAGGGGTCCCAGACTATGTATCATTCGCATATACAAAAAACATTGCAAAGTACTGTGTACACATTACTAATACACCTCATCTATTATTTTGTTGTTTGCCAAAGCGCTTGGGATCGCCTCATCTATTAGTTTGCTGTTTGCCAAAGCGCTAGGAATGTCTCATCTATTATTTTGCATTTGGTCAAAGCGATTGGAAGCGCATCATCTATTATTTTGTTGTTTTGCCTGCACACTGAGAGCACCTATTGGGTCATTTCTTTCCTCTCGCCTGGTGCACTTAAATTATCCATGTTTTCCCCGCGCTAGGAGCGCTTACCAGGGAAAGCCTCTTGCACACATTTGGAGCACTCTCCCTATATGGTGTTGCTTCATACATTTTGCCTTTCTTCAGACGTTTTGAACAACCCCACGGAGTGCGTAGTATAGTGAGAAGCACTCGGTGGAGTCAACGTACTTCCTCATGTTTGCCTGGATTACAAGACCACCAGCAGGGTCACGGTTAATATTCTTATCTTCCTCTCTCATGGTTACTGGTGTTTATGTGTATGCTGGAGCATGGCTTAGTTTCATATCATAACACACATTTCGTCTATTATAGAAACCTTCAGTCTGGGTAGTCTCAAATAATGTTTCCTCTTCGTCACCTTCATTCAGCGTGTCCTCCTACAATAGTCATCCGTTTGCAAGTAGATATCAAAGCATAGGGCCGGTGGGATTACACAGGAATGCTTTATGCTTTTCTGGTGTATGATTCGGTTCCTTGTTCTGTAGGTTTCAGCCAAATAAGCTTGGCGGAAACATACCCGAACTATCCAGGACCTCCTCCCCCCATGGCCCAGCCTTCTTCCTTGTCTAATTGAGATACATTGCAAGCAAGAGGAAGGGAACTGTGGAGTTGGTTTGTATCGTCTCTGCAAGGTAATGCCGCAAACTACAGGTCAGGACTGCAGTGGTCTGACACTGGCGCAGTAAAACACACTTCCCAAATGCTTGGCTTTACAGCAGTTATGCACAAGAAGGTACCTAAAGGTTCTGCCTGATTAAAGATAGGTATAGGACACTCCGAGTCCTCCAATGACGTTCCAGAGGTATATAGCACTTCATAATGACTCGCGATTCATGCACTGCTAATTTAATTAGACGTTTCATATGCCATGTTATACTTTCCTGTCCTCCAGTTTGTCGCATCATGACTAATGAGCTAATTTGATTTGTCCTAAATATGGCCATGAGATTGTAATTGAATTGGGAGAAATGAGCAGGCGTGTATGACAGTCACGTCTGCTGCCTCCAAAGGTGTGGAGCTGTTGTGCAGAGCGAGACAAGGCCAGAAAAATTCACATTGGTCAATTAATCAAGATTCTCTTCGGGGATCTTTTAAGATCATAGGATGCTAATTACCTCTTGTTTCGATCAAGATTGTGTTTTTGGCTCTTGTGTTTGCAGACATAGCCTGAGGGATATAGATTCGATAATTTATCATATAAATAAACCAGTCCAGATGTTTCTTAGAGCTATTCCGCTAGAAGACTCCTCTCAAGTGATGTTGACGATGTTATTTATTATTGATGCAATAAATATTTGACTAGCTGTCTCCTCATTTGTTGCTGGGTAGGGGACATGGAAACTCTTGCTTTTTCCACACACAGACATCGCTGTGAGGAAAAGAGGATCTCTTAGCATGGACACATCACTATACAGACACTGACCTCAGAAGACAATGCGTCACATAGCAGCAGGTAAGATTCTCCAATAAACATACATTTTCTCGCTAAACAAACCTGCTACTATCTGGAGGGGATGCCCACAAATTTAATCAAAACTTTTGCAATGAAAAAGTACATCTGTGCAAGGTATTGACCCTAATAAGGTGATGGGCGTCTTTGTCAAAATGTGTTCAGCCTAAATAGTATGATTTATTTATGGCATCATACATGCATGGACCCTTTTGTAAAGTATTACACTGCATTGTATTGCAACATTTAAATAGCAATTTATCTAAAGCTATGTGGGGTGTAGAAATGGTGGCCTACGTGGGCAGTATGCTTTGCAAAGTAAGATGTGCGGTTGGAAGTGCATTTTCTTTGTTTTGATCCTATGGGGAAAGTGTTTCCAGGTCTTATAGTGAGGTCCTAGAATTAACCTCAGACATTGCTAAGTTAGCATATGCTTGTCAGCCATCTTGCCGCTTTTGCGCACGTTACTACTCGGCTTTATTCTCGTGGATAGGCTGCTGGTGCAGGTTCACATGAGAACGGTCTGCTTTTCACACATTTAGCTGTACACTGTGCTTCTCGTCTGCACAGCGCATTGAAGGTCGAAAAACAATGTATGCTGTTGATTCACTTTGGGCAGTCCCACGCCCATAGACATAACAATGAACACGGCTGCACTATTGAAAGTCAAGTGCTTTTAATAAAACATTGCACACATGAAAAGGCACTTGGAGAGATTCAGTCCAACGACGAAGAGCTGTGCTTGTCCTGAGATGTAATTCCTTGCATCTAAACTTGGAGGTAAGGTGTCCACCTGACAGAGCCTAGAGGTCTTCTAGACTTATAATAAACTATCTTATAGCACAGGGAGTGTGGTAAGGCACAGTAGTCCAGTTTCCACTGTCATTATAATATGATTTCCCCTTTGGTGCTTTATGGAATAGTAATCATGCTAATTATATTGTTCCTATGCAATTTGCTGCTTGTGTTGGCTAGTATACTGCATTGTAGAGAACGTTAGTTAAAATAAACATTTTAAACTATATTGCGTCTCTGTTTACTCACGTTGTGGACAAGTATGAGTGTATAAACGAAAGAGTGCCCTTCTTCCCGCGATTCCTGAGAGGGACAGAGTGACGTGTTCTCGGATGTCTAATCATTGGTAGCTTCGCTGTAGTACGGAGAGCGAATGAGGCACTATAGCTAGTCGGATTGGGGTTCTGGGCACTGAGGTGGATTTTCTGGTACACCACTACACACCAAGGTCCTGGTTTCCTGCGCATAGTTCTGTGTATGTGTAGAATCCCTGCAACAGTCTTTTGTGAGATGTACAAGTTATTTATTTATATTCTGTAGCACCCTTTCTGGTGGATACTCTGACTGCAGATTCCTCATCTTTAGAATATCCCCAAACACCAGACTGGATCTAGAAGATTTAAACAGCATTGTTCTCGTACACTGGTAGTTGGCGCAAGGCGGTTCCACATTGACTGGGCTTTGGCCCGGAAGTGATAATGGAACAGTACATATATGTGCCACAACTGTAAGTACGATTCAGAAAAGGGGGTGGTGATGAACAGAGTGTCTGAATTAAGCAGACCACTCTTACCCAGTCCAAAGATCGGGGCTTGATCCATCACCGTTATTTATCTCACTGCACCATCCCAGCTCAGAACCTGGCTATATGCAAATCAGTCTGTCCCTGGCCCAGTGCATCATGGGAACAGGGCAGACTAAACTACCAAGCCAATTCTTCACCAGAAAGGAGACAAGCTACCGGGGACCGGTTTCTGGCATTTCAGCCGTCTTCGGCCCGGCTTGCTTGAATCCTGATGGTGCAGTGAGAAAGGGACTCATGTCTGAGTATACCCTGCCACACCTATAGTGGCTAAAAACGATTCAGAAAAGGGGGTGGTGATGAACAGTGTGTCTGAATTAAGCAGACCATTCTTACCCAGTCCAAAGATCAGGGCTTGATCCATCACCGTTATTTATCTCACTGCACCATCCCAGCTCAGAACCTGGCTATATGCAAATCAGTCTGTCCCTGGCCCAGTGCATCATGGGAACAGGGCAGACTAAACTACCAAGCCAATTCTTCACCAGAAAGGAGACAAGCTACCGGGGACCGGTTTCTGGCATTTCAGCCGTCGTCGGCCCGGCTTGCTTGAATCCTGTTGGTGCAATGAGCAAGGGACTCACATCTGAGTATACCCTTCCACGCTTATGGTGGACAAAATGATTCAGAAAAGGGGGTGGTGATGAACAGAGTGTCTGAATTAAGCAGACCACTCTGCTTAATTCAGACACTCTGTTCATCACCACCCCCTTTTCTGAATCATTGTGTCCACCATAAGCGTGGAAGGGTATACTCAGATGTGAGTCCCTTGCTCATTGCACCATCAGGATTCAAGCAAGCCGGGCCGAAGACGGCTGAAATGCCAGAAACCGGTCCCCGGAAGCTTGTTTCCTTCCCAGTTTAAGAATTGGCTTGGTAGTCTGGTCTGCCCTGTTCCCATGATGCACTGGGCCAGGGACAGACTAATTTGCATGTAGCCAGGTTCTGAGCTGGGATGGTGCAGTGAGCTAAAAAACGGTGATGGATGAAGCCCTGATCTTTGGACTGGGTAAGAGTGGTCTGCTTAATTCAGACACTCTGTTCATCACCACCCCCTTTTCTGAATCATTTTGTCAACCATAAGCGTGGAAGGGTATACTCCGATGTGAGTCCCTTGCTCATTGCACCATCAGGATTCAAGCAAGCCGGGCCGAAGGCGGCTGAAATGCCAGAAACCGGTCCCCGGAAGCTTGTTTCCTTCCCAGTTTAAGAATTGGCTTGGTAGTCTGGTCTGCCCTGTTCCCATGATGCACTGGGCCAGGGACAGACTAATTTGCATGTAGCCAGGTTCTGAGCTGGGATGGTGCAGTGAGCTAAAAAACGGTGATGGATGAAGCCCTGATCTTTGGACTGGGTAAGAGTGGTCTGCTTAATTCAGACACTCTGTTCATCACCACCCCCTTTTCTGAATCATTTTGTCCACCATAAGCGTGGAAGGGTATACTCAGATGTGAGTCCCTTGCTCATTGCACCATCAGGATTCAAGCAAGCCGGGCCGAAGACGGCTGAAATGCCAGAAACCGGTCCCCGGAAGCTTGTTTCCTTCCCAGTTTAAGAATTGGCTTGGTAGTCTGGTCTGCCCTGTTCCCATGATGCACTGGGCCGGGGACAGACTAATTTGCATGTAGCCAGGTTCTGAGCTGGGATGGTGCAGTGAGCTAAAAAACGGTGATGGATGAAGCCCTGATCTTTGGACTGGGTAAGAGTGGTCTGCTTAATTCAGACACTCAGTTCATCACCACCCCCTTTTCTGAATCACAACTGTAAGTAGGCAGTTTCTTTCTAGATTCTGCCCACGCCTTCAGACATATAGCCCAATAATAATCAGAGGAACCAGTCTTCAGTTTGGGACTACTTTAGATGGAAAAAGAAACCATTCCACAGAAAGGGGTGGCGGGCGGTGGTGGGGAATCTACAGTTAGTCATAGCATCAACCATAAGTGCAATCATCCGAGCCGAACACCAGATGGCGATCTATTCATAAATGTACCATCTGCAGCCCATATGCCTCTAACAGGACGTTACCAAAAGTAAGTAACTTGTTCTTCTGACGGGGAGCAGTGTGGCATCTACACCCTCAGTGACAATGACTAACTGCCCATTTCTTTGCATTGTCTTACCTGTTGTTTTCCGTGTATGCAGTTTGTGAGAATATTCCCTCCCCCACAGTTGCTCCTCTCCTTTGGTAGTGGAATTCATTCTGGTTCTTCTTTATATGTGCTCTGAGTACATTGCCGCTGCCTATTACCTGACACACCTTATGGCTCGACGCCCCAACAGGATTCCACTAGCTGTTTTCAGGCATGAGGTTCATTGAATGTCTCACAATTCTCTATCCTGCCCTTGGGTTTAGTGCTTCCCTTGGCTATTTGCTCCCTCTTTCACTTTTTGCTTCTTTTCTCCTTTTTGCCCACTCGTTTGACAGCTATGCAAGGGATTTTAGCTGGCATTTGGGGCCAGCAGGCGAGGGGGGGGACGTTATTTTTTTATTGTTCTAGTTTGTATTCTGCTTTTTCTCTGTGTTCATGCAGTCACTCTCACACATATAACCACATACTCCATGACATTCATCGTACAATTACCTTTGCGGGATGCAGTTCCTATTGTACAGCAGGTTTTTGTCCATCTCGTTCCTTGATGCTTCATTTCCTGGCATGGAATGTGTGGGATATCAATAGCACACGCAAGGCCAGGTGAGAGTTGGCATATCTGGACTGGCACAAAATAGATGTAGCCTTGCTTCAGGAGATCCACTGTTCTCCTCTTGATACTCCAGCGTTTGCCTCCTTCTGGGGCGTACATTATTACTTTCCTTCCTATTCTACTCACTCCAGAAGGATGGTCACTTAGATTCGAAAGTCAGTAAATTTCTCACTGTCAGATCAAATCACACAGACTTGGCGGGACGATTGGTTACTATTGCCGGCATACTGGACAGGAATTGTGTATTAGTTAACGTATGGAGCAAATATCGATGACTTTGATGAGGTAACACAGCTATGTTCTAAGCATCGCATTTAGCCTACTGTTTGGGGCGATGACTTCAATTCATACCTTTCCCATGGTTCTTGATGGATCGTCAGCTGTCGTCCAGCCACTTTTGTGTGCCGGCTTGGCTCTTGCCTAAATTATGCAGCTTCATGACTTGACAGACGCTTCGATGGTGCTACACCCCAATGAAGCAGAGTGTACCTTCCATTCTTCAGTGCACAATACTTTATCTTGTCTCGACATGTGATTGCTCTTGACTGCACTTATGCATAGTTTGAGTAGCATTCAAATTCTTCCTCACTCCATATCGGATCACTAGCTAGTGAAATTGTCCCTTTCTCAACCCACTCATGAACCACAGTTTTATACATGGTGACTTCACTACACTGAGTTACGGGATGCGGTTTTCCATGATGATGGCGCTGCCATTGTTGAATATTTTGAATTGCATGATAAGTCTGTTGGGGATACCGTAACGTCCTGGGAAGCCTTTAAGGATTATATATTGGGCATTTGTATTTCCAAGAATGCTGGGTTCCTCAAGTGAATCCATGCCCACCTCTTAAGGCTTCAGTCTCAGCTTAAGTACTTGGAAACTGACTACTCTATGACTAAGGATATGGCTTTCTTGCCACAGCTGCACAGGACACTTCTAGAATACTGGGAGGAGGCAAGCAGGTGGTTCTGTATTTGAGCTGAGATACCCATGTTCAGGCCTTCGGTGAGGGTGACCACTGGGAAGGATTCTTACTTGGATTGCTGGTTCCAAGTGCAGGCATACTGGTGTCTCTGCCATTAAACGTAATGATGGTGGTATCTCTACTTAACCCCTCTCAATATTGAGTGAGTTTCAATCATACTATGATCGTCTTAATGCTTGCAGGACTGGTACAGCTTACTTAGATATATACTCCGATATTTCAACGTATCTTGACCAAATCACTGACCTGGCTCGATAGCGAGACGAGGGAAATCCTGAGTTCTCCAATAACGTTTGATGACATTACATGTACTATCACTGCTCTCCCTTGTGAGAAGGCCCCTGGGACTGATAGTCTTCCAGTAGACCGTTATAAAACATTTAGTGCCACCTGTAAAGATGTGAGATGCCTAGGTAATGTTGAATGTGTTTATTCAGCATCTATGTATGCTAAGAGGCTGTAATCAGAATCAGCAAATGCCTCCCAGTGTTTTAAAAGATTACATTTCAAATGCTCAGAATAAGAAAACATTATATCATAACACTCTTCAATCTAACGTAGAAAAACCCTCGCTCAAAGACTCTTAGATAAGTACAATGAGGCAAACTCTAGGGTGTCTATCTCTTTCATTCTACCATGGAGGCCGTTATCACGGTTCTTTTAAAACCTAACAAAGACCCTACTGAGATTACCTCATACAGGCCATTATTGCTATTGAACACAGATAAGATCTTTGACAAGATTCTGGCTCCAAGGCTCCAGCATTTAATGCAGTTCCTGGTCATGCCAGATCTATCTACTTTATCCTGCAACGTTCCATCTTCAATCTTCGCACATTGATGGCTGTTCTCCATACTGTTGACATGCGGCTCCCATTGGTTGCCATTCTGCTTGATGCTGAGAAAGCATCTGAATCTTTGGATTGTGAATTTATGTTGAGGCCCTCCGCAGGTTTGGTATTGGTAAATACTTTCTGTCACTTATAAACTTTCTGTATACAGCCCATAGGGCTAAGGTATGCATAAATAGCCTCCACTCTGTCACGTCTGATGTGGGCAGAGGCATACGCCAGGGTTGCTCCCTCTCCCCTTTAATATTTGATTTAGCGTCTGAGACCCTGGCCTGCTGTATTTGTGAAATCCACTCACACTGTGGGCTATGTTTAGACAGTCATTTCCTAAGCTGTTCACTATATGCTGACAATATTATTTTGCATGTTATGCATCCAGATTCAAACCTCTCCACCTGTGGATATTCTGGATTACAAGTCAACTGGTCCAAGTCGGAGAGTTTTACCCTCACTTATGACTGCCTGGCTCCTTTGCTTGAGTACTCTGTGGGCTGGAGCCTGGCTGGTGTTTGTTAGGCTGGGAACTGGGTTACCCGTGATCATGTGATCTGCAAAACGTTGGCTCCACCTTGGAAAAATGGCCTGTCTCCATTCATCTTTGGATACGGTTTCCATTATCACTACTGGGGAGAATTTTGTAGATTAAGATGGTGGTGGTCCCTAAGTTTTTATATCTATTATCTAATATTCCCGTTCTCCTCCCACTGCACTTTTTTGTTCAACTGAAACAGGTCTTGTCTCATTTAATTTGGGCAGGTGGTCAGCCCAGAATCCAATGGGCGATTTTTAAATGCCTGCTGCAGGCTCACGGCCTTGTGTTGCGGGATTTCCACACTTATTACCTGGTGGCACAGGCTCATTACTTAAAGTACTGTGTTGTGACACAGACTACATCTACACATGTCAGGGTGGAGCGGGCTATCACCCGGACATATTAGTTGTTGCACCATATCTTTGTGCTTTGCATTGTAGGATGTTGATGTTCTCGCCACTAGCAGCCTGGCAGGGCATTGCAAGCGGATTGCATATTGGCACAGTTTTATAACCATGGCCTGGCTCTGCCCCCCCCCTCACTTCATTCTGGTGTGACATATTTCAATCTATGTCAGAAATTCTTACCTTTTCACCTTCCCAGTCCCCCCAAATCACCTGGCTCGGTGACATATCAGCATCACCCACCTCCTGCCAGCGCCTTGCTTCTATACTATTTGTCTGCAATGTGTTGCGATGGTTTGGATGCAAAGGACAATCCTGCTACGCTCATGTTGGTTTCAATACGCAGCCTTCTGCCAGGAAATGATAGATTAATATGCGGATATTGCTCATCCTTCCTCCTGTTCCTTAGAAAGATGGGCCACTTTTAAGGGGTTCTTCCTCCCTGCCCTTTGTATTGCAACCGGAGAGTACCAGCGCTTCGTCACCTTGAACGGCCTTCCATGCTATTCCTTTCTATTGCTTCTCCGACATGTATGGTTTTGTCCTGTGCGCTGTGTTGTACTGTATCCCATATGCTTTTTAGTACCTACTGTGCTATTTTGTGTTGTACTGCAAAAACCCTAATAAACAGATTTAAAAAAAAGAATTCATAAGCTTTAGATACTGCTTGCATCTGTCCAGATAGTATATTACCTCACCCCCTTACTGGTGGGGATAATTGAATATATGGGTGATACTAGATGTTAGAACGTCTCCACTTCATACTGCTATGCCCTACGGTGTGGGGTAGACGATGATGATGATGATGCCAGAATGTTACCTACTTATTTTGTCCATAACAATTCAGATGATGTATTAAAGGTGGATAGAATTTAAGTTGAGTGGGTCAGTTTCCCCCGAAACAGTCTGTTCTTCTGCACTTCTGGTTCCCAAATAGCGTTGCTTCAAAGTTGAGTTAAACCAGCGAAAGGCGCTAACGTGCTTTGGAAGTATAGGCAGGTGGAAACCCTCTGCACAGCAGTATAGAGCGGAGGAGGGGGAATTGCTTAATTGGTTTTGATAATTTTGCTTTTCTTTGCTGCTCTGAGCTGGTCACATGACTGCTTGCGGTATTTAGTGTTCAACTGAATTCTATTAATTTTGACCTGGAATGCTGCTGTGTTTCAACATTAAATAGTTTACTGCATTCTGGATTGTCAAATGTAATTCCACTTGTTATGGTCGCGCCCTCTTTCCCTCCGCCCTTTTCACATGGTGTTCGATCCTGGCAAGAATGTCCAGTCTGGGTGGCAGTTGTGTCGGTTAGCCGTGACTAACATGCAGCTCTTGTGGGCTATGGATGTGGAGCAGAATAAACAGCACACTTCTAATTTAAACCAGTGTTTTAAATAACTATTTCACTGGCGATGAGTTGCGCAGAGGACCACGAGCTCCACATCCCCTCTGATGTGGTGGCCCTCTTCAGGCGACAGGATAGCTGCATTTTCGTACAGCGTGAGCCGCTTGTTTAATCGTCTGGAAGTTCCGGCACAGCAGCATCTTGCGACGGAGTTAATACAGGAAGTTCAGTGTGAATAGACATCCTTTGCCAAATGTTGATGAGATGCTAAGTTTGGTGGAGAGGGCAGAATTTTTCTCTGTGATAGGACTATCTTTTGCATACCATCAGGTGGAGTTGCACCCAACGAGTAGACCTTTAATTTAATTTATAACTCCTTTTGGTGCTTATAGATACTGCAGAATGCCTTTTGGACTTGCTTCTGCTGCCGCAGTCTTTCAGAGGGTAATGCAGCAGATTTTATCAGCGGTAGATCATGTTCTGTGTTTCCAGGATGATTTGTTATCATTTGGGAACACAGAGGAAGATCACAACATTACCCTTAGGAATGTTTTGAGCAAACGTAAGGCGGCAGGTTTGACGTTAAAAAAGGAGAAATGCCAAACTGGAGTCAGGTCGGTCACATATTTGAGACATGTAATATACAAGGAAGGGATAGAACCTAAACTGGATTTGGTGGAAGCAATTACATTAGCGCCTATTCCAAACAGTAAGGAGGAAAGAAAATCATTCCTAGGACTCTCGGAATATTCAAAATTTTAGAACTTTTTTGCTAATATCACTTATCCATTGAGAAGAACAGAATATCTCAATTGTTCTTGAGTTTACAAGGTTTTAATTTCAAAATGATGTACATTCCTGGAACAAAAAACGTAGCAGCAGACTGTTTGTCCAGGCTTCCTATAGTTTACAAGGGTAATGGTGACTGTAAAGTAGAAATGTTGTGGTTGCATCCATCATTGAGGGTGTGAATAGACAGGGATGGGAAAATGGTGTGAAGGCAGATTTGGTGATTAACAGAATAAAGGATTGGTTTCTAAGGGGCAGGCCAAAGAAATTTGCTGATTTGAGAGAGGATGAAAAGGGATTTTGGGAAGTAAGTAATGAATTGTATATCCTTGAGAAGAATTTGTATAGAGGAAACAAATTAATACCATCTAAAAGATTGTGTGAGACTCATATCTTTGGCTCATGAAGGACATCTTGGTTATAGCTTAACCAAAAGCAAAACGAGACTCTACTATTGGTGGCCTTGGATGTTTGAGAGAAGTATAAGAGAATGTGTGAGTTGTGCATACAGTGACAACAACAAACATGTCATTAAGGGGCCCATCTCAGCAGTGGAAGTACCTTCAGTACCATAGAACAAAGTAGCATTGGATATCAAAGGCCCAATCATAGGCCCAATAAATTGCAAGGGACTAGGGAGCAGGTTCATATTGACACTAGTTGATTATCACTCAAAGTAGACAGAAATTAAGATTGCAGACAATGTCAACACCAGTACAGTCATTGCATTTTTGAATGGTGTTTTCAAGAACAAGGGTATACCACAGATGCTAGTAACAGATACTGGTGTTCAATTTACATCTGTGCAAATGAAGGAATATTTGGACAGCCACTCAGTAAAACACTTACAAACAGCTCTTTATTCTCCAAGAGCAAATGATTTGGCGGAGCACATCAATTGGCTAATAAAAGAATGGATCCAACTTAATAGTAATAATGGATCAAGTTTGAAAAAATCTTTAGATGATAAGATTTGGTCCGATCATGTCATGCTTCATTCGGTCACAGGTATAGCCCCGTTTAAATCCTTAAAAGGAATGAATCCTGGTACTAAATTAACCCCACAATGGTTAGTGAGTAGCAGTGTAGAAGTTATAGAAGGGTAAAATCATGCGAAAAATCCTTGACCATCAAAAGAAGTATGTGAGGAGTTACTACAGTAAATTATGTGTAAACTAGTCAATTGAAAGATTGGGGGTGCAGTGAGGGTGAAGGTGTCTAGAAGGGTACGTTCTGGATCATCAAAATTCTCTGCACCCAGAAGAATCTGTAGAGTAATGAAAGATTTTGTGGTTTTTGACGATGGACAAATGGGGAGCATAGACAAGATTATAAAGGACAATAGTGAGGGTATAGAGGGGGTAGTTAGTAGTTATGATTCTCAGCTTATAGATGCTCACCACTTCCAGCATAGGAAAGATAGTTTACGTGATTCCCACAAAAAACCTTCTTGGCACTATGGTATGTACTAATGCAGATCGTTTAATTTGCATGAGAATTCAAGGTATATTGGTTTTATCTCATACTTTAATACTATGCTAACAGCACAATGTCAACCTTTGCATAATTACTATTTTTCCTTCTGTTGGATTGTTTAGTAGGACCTCAACACCCATTGAACATCTTCCTTAGGGTGGAGGAGCCAACCCCCTGCAACTGGAGGCACCGGCTGCATCTGTCCAGTTCACCGTGCTGCTGGTCATCGGGCCCATCATGTAAGCATCACATCAGGAGGTGGACTTCGTGGGTCTAGGAGGTGAGCCCTGTCTCTCCGCCCAGTTTCAAGACGCTAGACCTCCCAGGAGCTCCTGTGCACAAATACCCTGTGTACGGGGGCACTTGCAACAGAAAAGGCTTGTTCTTCGTCCAGGTTGGACACCACCGCTTTGGAACCCTTCCTGCCGCCAAAGGACTACATGGCAAATTCCGGTTGGCTTAAGTTAGTTTGTGACAGTCACCATTCTGCATTTTCCTATAACTCAACATAGCTTTGGTTCATTTATTGCATATCAGCAATATTCAGAAATATAGCGCACATGGAGTCAAAAGTCTAATCTGGAAATGTCATGAACAAAACAAAACCGGAGCACAAAATAACATAAAAACAGGGCATAAGGGGGTCCTGCTCAACGGGCAAAAGTGGCAAAAAATTGATATAATTTGTATGATTTTAAATGCTGTAGGTTTAACCCTTTCATGAGAAAGAGCGGACGGGGTAGGTGTTTTTTTTTATTTATTACGAAATGTAATGATTGCTTGTGTTTTTTAATTGTAAAGTTATGAGGAACAAGTCTGGCCCCCTAAGCTTTGGCGACATTTTCTGTTTAAGGACCAGGAAACAAACAGAAAGCAAAACAGCATTGGTTAATTCATGATGAAGCACATAATTCACCATGAAGCATATATTTGTTGATCATTAATTGTGAATACTAATAAATGGGAAAGAATTGCCATGACTGAATATTACATTGGCAAAGAAAAGGATGGACATCTTAAATACTTGATGCCACGCCACATAAAAACCGCGGCTCTGCATTTTATTTTAACGTCAATTGTAGACCTCTGGAGTCCAGGACAAACAACTATCAATAGGTTTTAGTCTTGTGTCTATTGGGCTTATGTCACTTATTTATTTAAATGGAACCATTTCTTGGAAAACGCTTCATAAGAGTTAAACAGCCTGTACCTGAAGTAATACACAACTTTACAAACCATTCTTCGTTCTCTGCCTCCATAAACTTGGAGTGAACATAATTGAAATGGTCTTAAAACTGCCTTCCAATTAATTAAAGATGTAAAATACCAACTATTGGGTCTATTGAGCTGTGCTAAGTTTACACGTGTTGAGGAAAATAGCCCTTCTATAAAACGCCTTTCACATACCACAGACAATCCCGTCATACCAATGAGATAATGTAATTCTTCTACTAAATCTTTATGAAATACCTACTGCTTTTTTGATTGCTTCATGTGCAACAGAGGGCTAATGAATTTGGTTATAAACATCAAATATAAAAAAAGTTTAAAAAAATTCGGGATCCTTCTAATTTTCATCTTTGAAGAACACTTGACAGAACCATCACATTCCTTCCCTTAAATAATTGCATCTTCTCAGATTAAACTCTCGCTGGCTCCAATTAATTTCTGGCATAGGGAGAACAAAGGCGTCAGTTGCACTCACTTACTTTCAATTCCACTAGTTAAAGCTGAAAAACGGCTTGCTTGTATTAAAAACCTACAATCAACTATATCGCAATCATTATATGCAGAAATTTAAATGCAATCATTTCACTTTGTTATACGTCAGTCAAGGCATAAATGTTGCAATGCTGGCCGTAGGGAGCTAGGCTTTTGTTGTAGTTATCGCCTCCCCACACTTTTTGCCCTCATTTTATCTACTAGATGCTGATTTTCGACTCTGACAGTGCACTTAGGCCTGCTAACCAGACTTCAGTGCCAGTGCTCCTTCCCTACAACAAGGTAAAGTCTAACTATGCTTCAATTGGCTAGGGACTTTAGCACCCCTGTAAGTTCCTAGTAAATGGTACCCCAGGTACCAGGGGTACTAAAGAAGGTCCCTAAGGGCTGCAGCATATCCTATGCCACCCTAAGAAACCCACATACAAATCCTACACAGGCTGAGTGGTGCCAACCATGAGTGAAAACACGGGATGACCTATTCCTGTGCGTAATGCCAAAGTCACTGTATCTAATATATGTAAGTCACGCCTACAGCATGCCTTAAGACTCTAAGGCAGGGTGCATTATATTTTATGTGAGGACATATCTGCATGAGCAGATATGCCCCTGTGATGTCTAGTTCTATTACTAGGTATTGCAAGTGATCAGGAAAGCCATTTTAAAAGCATGTGCTGGACGCTGGTGTTGGTTGACTGGTTTCTGCCAGCCTGTCACCAGAGACAAGTGTCTGATCCCCAAGGGTAAGAGCCTTTGCTCTCAGGAGGTCAGAAAGAAACCTGATCTGGAAGAGGGTGATAACAGAACCTCCAACAGGATGACCTGCTGATTAGCATTCCAAGACAGGGGAGCTTCAAAGATGCTACCGCCTTTGTAATGCTAGTCTGGCTTCCCTAACAGCAGAGGAAGCCAACCCTCTTTGTCCAGAGCCCTTTGGCACCTGGACAGGCAGGAAAATTAGCTAGTCAGGTAGGTGCGCCCAGACCAGGCAAGTAACACCCCTAGGGTGGCCTAATCTGAGGTGTACACAACTTTTCAGAGTTAGCCATGTTTGTGTTGGCAAACCTAGGGGCTCTGGAACAAGGTTATGCTCCCTTCTCACATGAAGTGGTCATATAGATGGTGTAGTGACCCCAGGTGCAAGTAACCGATCTGACTTGGTGCCCAACCCGTCGGCCTGTCTGCTGCGCCAGACCTTTGTTTAGCAACTGATTCATCCTGCCACTGTGCAGACCTCAAGAAACCCAGAGGGTTGCCAGTGCTTCGCAAATTGATAAAGAAACTCTCTTGGAGTAGCAGAGCTACTCTCCTGCAGCTGCAGGCAACAAAGAAGCAAGATCAGGTACACCGACCTGCTGCCTACGGAGTCTACAGATGCACTAGCCTCCCAGGAAGAGGTAGCAGTTCTCAACCAAGTTAGATCCGTCCTCCCTACAAGTGTGTGGACGCCACGACTTACCGGAACAACACAGTACCAACCCCTGACTTATTGGACCCCTTGCAGCCGTCAAGGCTTGTTGTGTCCAGTCTGGACACCAACGCTAAGGAAGACCGACATGCATGTCGAGGGACTTCAGGGACAGCGAGACCCGCTGTGTGAGTGGCCCACCTGTCCTGTTTGCCCTTCTACAGCAGGAACCAAGAAAAAGAGTGGGTGTGTGGTCGCCGCCTCCCGACACCTCATAGCACCTATGCACTCGCACTCCTGAGTCCGAGTCCAAGGGAGGTGACTGTGCCAATGGGGTGCCCAGACCCACAAGAGCCAAGTCCACTCTTGGGTTTGCCCAGACTGGACTTCCAGTCGCCGCCTGCAGGCTCTTTATGCAGGCCCCCTCCAACTATGAGTGACTACAGCACGGAATCCCCATGCTGCACCGAGCCACACTGCCCGAGAAGAAGTGGACCAATGGTGAGCCACACAGCCCGAGAAGAAGTGGACCAATGGTGCCCCTAAGTTCCCGAGGATCTCTAGGGTCGAGCCACCCTGTGGGTTCCCCCGAACTAGTGCCCCAGTCACTGTTTGCAGCCTCTTTGCAACCGGACCGTTCTCCCATTGAAGTGATTTGGACACCCAACGCCATGACAAATCTCTACACCCGGACACCCCCAAGCCTCCTGAGGAGACCTGTTGGTGTGGCCTTGGACCTTGCCCCATACTCACCTCAAGTCCAAAGAATAGCCCCGTAAGTCACTGACAAGTGCCCAAATGCAATACATGTTTTTCCTCCATAGGATAAGTTTGCCAAGTGTCCATTTCTGGGAACTGTAAAAATACATAACTAGAAAAGTACTAACCCAATTCCAATGATCTTGGTATCTAAATGTATATAAAAGTATGTGTTGTTTTTATAAATTGATGTCAAATTTCTTTATTGAGTGTTCCTCACTTACTGCCTTTGTGTGTGTAATAAATGCAGAGCACTACCCTCTGATATGCCTAAATGCTTGCACACACTACCACAAAAGAGAGCATTTGGATGTCATTTGTTTATCTGTAATTCCTTTGGGGGTTGCCTGGACTCTTTGCATGGTATACTTCTTTTTGGTATACCACATACAAGAGCCATCTTCCTACACTGGATCAGTGAAATGTACAAACTTTTATAACTCAGAGGAATTTTATTGGCACAAACTGTTTTTATTGCCCTTAAACTTTTCGATGCGTCGGACAGCCCCTGGCCGTCCGACGTCACGGTGGGCGTGTGCGTCAGACGGCTGGGGGTCATCCGATCTGCGCATGCATCGGATTCGGGTGGAATGTCCGCAGCGGCGAAAAGGTTAACTAGCAGGTTTGTGCAATTAGCATGTTCCTTAATCATTTCACTAAAACGTTCAAGATATGTTCCTGGATTAAAGGGGTAATTACCATGGGTGGATAGATAGAGATAGCTATAGATAGACCACCCTAGTATTGAAGGAGTGAATACCTTGTTCACAAAGGAAACCCCATGGACCTGTTCAGACCCCATGAGCTGCCATATTGAACGTGTGAGGGGACAGGGACAGAAGGCCACAGGTGACTACACCTGCAGAGAATGCCACAGAATGTCTTCCTTTCAGCCAGGATTATAGGCAAGGAGTATACAAGCCTTACTTCACTTTATCACATACAAAGGTGTACAGCTGAGCAACAAGGTTCAGAACACACGTAAAAGGAGTGGAAGGGCAGCTAAAGGGAGTCACCAATTAGAGCAACAAAAACAAAATAAGTCTTTTCATAGTAATATTCAAGAGCGGTCCAGTGGAAAAATATTATTCTGCCAACAGTGCCAAACATGCTAGCACTGTCGTATCCATGCCACATAATGGCTGCCTTGCTACCAAGTATGTGCCCTTGAAGGTTTGAATGAGGCCACTATGCTATAACTATCTAAAAAAGAACACGAAAACACACTCATCGATTCATCTATGATGTACTGATAGGAACCAACCCCTCTCTAACCTTTACAATTCAAGCTGGAGTGGAGTTCGAGATAAAAAAAATAAGAATGTTAGTGAAATCTAGTTTTTTTACATTCCTTACGTTAGAGTACATTTTTCAAATTAAGAAATACAATACATTTATTGAAATGAATGATTCGCAACCAAAAGGATTTTTCCCATCTTGTATTTCCAATGTGACCATGTTTTCATTTCTCACAGACTCCACATGCAGCAAAATGTGCACTGAAATATTATTGAATGAAATACATTGTATAACCCTGCTAGCTCTCTGGGAATGAAAGTGTTGTTCTTTGTAAGGTTTAGATGAGGTTTTATTCTTAAATGTTGCCATTTCTTCTGTTTTTCCTGGCTTGACCTCAGTGGGCCTATTCATTTCATAAGTCAATGTTGTATTATGAGCTACTAGATTTGTACCGTCCTATCCTATGGCATTAGAGCACAAGGGGACTAATTATTCATTTAGGGGATGGGTTAGGTATTATTGAATTTCATTCTCGATTTTGATTTTCTGAACCTTTGTAACATTTTGCTCACCTCACGCTCACTGTGTGATTTTTACTGTGTATTTTCCTATAAAAGAGGGCAAATTTTGGAAGGGAGCCAGTGCTGCTTTCCTGATTCTTAGAGAGCAGACTCACATAGATTTATTCCAAGCTGTGGACTTAAAAATTGTACATTTTTATCAATGGAGACTCAGTCAGACCTAATGCTGCATTACTGGTTTTTGCAATTCATCTGGGCCATATGCCTAATCTCTCTATATTATGCAATATGAATTTTGACTAACGTTAGAGACTAACCCTATTTTGTAATGAACTTCAGTAATGTAATAAACCTTCATGGTTTTTAACTTACATCTGGTCTCAAGAAGGCTTATTTAACTGATGATTCTATTTGAATTGCTGACAATCTAATTTATGGTGGGCCCATTTCCACACAGGTACTTGAGTAGAACACTGTTGCGATCCTATGTAGGTGCTTTATTTCTAAATTATATGGTAAGATAGAATCAACATTTGTAAATAATGGCAGAGGCGTCAAGTACTCCCTGTGCGTGCTAAGAGAGAGAGCTGCGTATCAGTATAAGGCCCTTTTTAGGGCTTGCGTCCTGTGTTGCACTACGCAGCAGTGCTCGCGCAGCAGAGAGTCCTCTTATCCGGGGTTCAGAAATGAACCCTGGAATTGTACACGCTTGTGCGTGTGTTTTTACTTTTGTGGCCTGCTATTGGCCTTTCCCTGCGTGTTCGTTTTTAAAATAGCACACAATAGGCCAAAGGCGGGCGCATTGCTACGCCCATGGCCTATTGGGGTCTATTACCCGCATTTCCTGCCATATGGTTTCAATTATCGTGACCAGACACGGGCGCGATAATTGAAAGCATATGGCGTGCGCTATCACCACTCGCGACTTTGTTATTCCCAAAATCGATCGCTTTCAGTTTCAAGATTGACTTCCTCTTCCCTCCCCACTCCCCTTTGGTCTCCTCACCTCCATCCCCTCCTCGCACCCCTCCCCAGTCTGCTCGCTCAGCAGCCTGAGCCGCAGCTGGATGTTGTAGTAGAGGAGGCTTGCGGTGGAGACAACAGAGAAGCGCGTGTCGTTAGCCCCTGTCCGTTTCCCGCCAACAGCTAGGTAAGGTACGCGCTCTCATGTTCTCGAAGTGCCGGACAGCCCCTGGGGTATCATCGCCACTCGTGGGTGTTGCAGGGACGGGCACTTGGAGTAGTTGGTCCTCTCTGACCTGCGGGATACCACATGTGAAAAAAATGGCAAGCAGGCACACTTGACGAAGACTCCCCGCAGAGCAGCTGCGCCTCCCCACACAGGCCGGCAGCACTACTTCAGGCCCTCCGACTTTCTGACCAGGTAACTAATGCTGGTTTGTTTTGATCTCAGTTGGGCCCTTTTGAGGTTCAGTGTAGCACGAAGATCTGCTGTACAGGCACTAAACGATCCTGTTATAGAAGGGTAGTGTTCGCCAGTTTGTTGCAGGGAGTGAGGGGTAGAGTTAGGGTGGGGGAGGCTGGAGTTACAGCTCCCTGGTTTCTAAAAGGAACTCCCGCCTCTGCAGGAAACAACGTGTCCTGGTCTATGATTGGCGCTGGGTAGCATCGGAGAATGCATAACCGGTAGGCACAATTTTAATTAACTTTATATTCATGTAACATGTTTTATGCCCTTACCAACTTTTATAAAGTTATGACGACGGGATTAATAAGTATTTACCGTGTTTTCAATATGTAACTTAAGGCTCTGCTGGAGGTTGTTCGTGCCAGCCCTTTAAAGTGCATTGTGGGTTTATCAGATTTGAAGTCACTCCAGCTGGGACAACCCACTTTTTGGAGGCCAGGCTAATTCAAAAAGAGGCATGTCCCAACATAAACTTCAAAGACTTAGACTCTAATTCACATTTGGTATATGTGAATGGACAATAAGAAAGGGAGCTCCAGGCCCCCTAAATTGGCAAAAAGTTAAGCAGCCAGTCAAGCTGTGTGAGGAGAAGAAGCTCTGCCTGGTACCAGGCCTTGGGGCCAAGGCCTGCCAGTCTCCCAGCTGGGTGAGGGGACATCATCCAGGAAATCCAAGACCACTTGTCCCTGGAGCCTGGAGCACCAGGGCCTGCCAGGTTTTCAAGACCAGTGTACCTAGTGAGGAAGAGGAGAGCACAAGAGGGAGTGAGGTGCACTGGGCGATCCTGGCGATTGGATACATGCAGCTGGGTGTTAGGAGATAGCTGCTACACTGATCGGGCCGTTGACCATGGTAAAGGAAGAGTCAGTGGGCTGTAGCCCATGTGCGGAGTGAAATTAGCGACTCAATATACCAGGTAGGGCCACCATGCCGTAGCCCATGTACGTAGTGAAGACGATGATCCCATATGCCAGGGGGCTACTGGGACCAAGCAAGGAGCATGGTGTGGTGGAGACTGTCATCTTGAGAAGGAGGTCACCTTGGTTACCCGAGCGGACCCAAGCTGTGACTGAAGACCAGCACCAGAAATGTTGTACACCCACCTGTGGCAAAGATCCCAAGATACCAGCACCGGAGGAGCATTAAGAACCGAACTGGCCACCGCCTCCACAGGACCACTTCTGGGGAACTCCAGGACACCGGGATACCCCCCACCCCCAGCAGCATGTGAAGAAATTACTGTAGAAAACTGCTGCAGCCTTAGTGCCTGTGAAGAGAGCGTACTGGGAGACTCCAGTTGTTAAGATCCTGCTGGTGCGGGTAAGACTGATTTACTGGCCAGACCGCCCCGGTGGAACTTACCTGCCATATAGTGCTTCAGCGTTAGAACACTTTTGACTTTAATAAAGAATTGAACTGGGACTCCAGATACTCGGACCACAAGTGGGGCTACACCTGAATGTTGTCTATAGTTAATGAGGAATACCCACTACCGTTAGAGAGAGAGGTGAGTAGGAGTCAGGAACCAGCCTACAAACACTAGAGCCCTTTCTACCTCACTACCCCCTCCCCCGTGAGAAGCCTTGGACTGCTCGATCCGTGCTACCGCTGAGAGTCAAGTATTCATGGGGGATTTGGCCCAGTTGCTCAGGATCGATAGTAGGTGGACCCTAGGACATCAGGAGTAAAAGGCCTCAACTCCCACAGTGGACTCAGTAACCTCTGCTTGCCCCGTTGCCCTCTGCACATACAAATATTATTTGCTCAAATGTTACTATTCCAGAAACCATATTTTATCTACACTTGCATTCATTTAGGGTTTAAAAAAGCATGTCATTTCTTGTAATGCCACGAGGGTCAAAAACAGTGGAATGCAACGTTTGCACTTTCATTGGGGCCACAACTGGGGGGTGGGCTGCAGGAGACAAAGGGTGTGTGACATAACTTTCTCTACCAGGAGAACTTTGTAAAATAAGAACAGTCAGGAGATGGTTTGCAGTAAAGCCATGAACCAATCTGATTAAAAAAAACACAAGTCCTCATAAAGAGGCCTCTCTTATCAAATATGTTATAAGGCGTCTAAAGAAAGAGTTATTGGCAGATCCAGGACTATTAGTAGAATGGATTCTATTGAGAGGCAGGTTGATAGGCTATTCCAACAGCCTAGAGTAAGGAAACGGGTCGTCGGAGATTAGAATCTGAAGAGAGCGTAAGCCGAGTAGGAGGCAGTGGGCAGCTGGGGCCTACACAGTGATTGAGGCGGACCGCGACATGTGACCCAGGTGTTTTTTGACTGAAGTGAAGTGGCTAATGTTGCAAAGTGGGAATCTGGTGGGGAATGTTCTGATTGCTTGGCAGTGGATGATGTAAAAAGCGATAAAACATTACAATATAGAGAGGACTAATTTCAAATAAATAACATGAAATACACTGTTGATGGACAAATCAAATGATGGTGTTGAGTTAGTAATAAGGGGAAAGTTCCAACATGGAGCTCGTGAGTAGGGCAAGAAAATAGAGTACGAGGGGCAGGTAAGTGGACCAATTGTTTTTCATTCCGTGGAGATGAGACAGCCATTGGCATAAATGACTTCTCTCAAAAAATGATGTATCAGTTATGAGAAATGCTACAGATAACATCTATGTCGCACAGTAGTGTCAATAAAGTTATTCATAAAAACATAAAGAAAGCTAATTCCACAAAGTTAAACGTTTAGAATGCAAAATAAATGAACTTATGTGACATGGTTAAAAAATGTACGGCAATAGTAGAGTCCAAAGGTTTCCACAACGCAGTAATGGAAACAGTCAAAACGGTTAAAATACTGTGCAAGGCGCACACTTCAGGACAGAACAAGAAGATGAGTGAGCAGAATTCTAAAAAGTTGAGAGAAGCAGAGGAATTAACAGCTCGGCAGGGATCATGAATAAAATGATGGGCAGCAGACAGTGCTGTATAAGGCCCAAACACTGGCTGGAAGTATCGTGGGGGAAATGAGAGTAGTAGTGTTGGAAGGACCCCGCAGGTAGCCGGAAGAGAAGTTTAGAGAAAGAGCTGGAATAAAAACATGAAGTGGGAGAGGAGAAGGGTACGAATGAGAGGAGGGATTCTCAATAAACGGTGGTTGTTTTTAAATATCCAGGGGAAGGGAGAAAATCAGCTAGTGAGGAACATATTTTATGGAAGATAAAAGATGACGTGTATTGACCATGTGTAGACACTATTTGTTGGTAGTCGTTATGATGTTTAACTGATGGAAAACACAAATAAAGATCAGAGAAGAAAAAAAAGATAATAGTTCAGGTGCTAGTACTTCTCTTTATCAGCTCTGTGACATCACAGTGCGCTATTTCTGGGGGATGACGAACATTTAAAGTACCACCCCTGTCTGTTTCGGACACTGGACTTCATTATCGAATCAATAAAAAGGAAACGATAATATAACGAAATAATCTTCTTTAGTTAACAGGCTTTTCTCACCTCTACCAATGCAACTGCACATCAAAGACATTATTACTATAGTACCGGCTCTGATGCTACTGGGCGTTCAGAGAATATTGCAGTAATCTGGACATACCTGTATCTGTAATGCCTCTCATATTTTACCTGACAACATACTAGTTTCATAAACGTCAATACCTCAGGCATGTTCAGCACGCGTCTAGGAAAGAGACGCATCCCTATGTCTATATCTCTATTTTGTATTTTCAATATCCGCTGACAGAGGGTGACTTCTAGTCTGTTTTTTTTTTTACCAGAGAGTCTTGCTCTACTGTAGTCTCAGCATTCACCTCCTAACATGTTTCCACTTGCCAGGCACTGTCACACAGTGCCACATGTTGGTTACGGAAGCTCAGATGAAATTTTTAATTGGACTTCCAGCGACCTGTAAATGAGAAACTGGGAGCCCACTGACACTTGAAGACCTCTCTTGGAGGAGCTTTTCTGGCCACTGCCCCCAAAAGGGACACGCCTGTACTTCAAGCATACTGGCATTTGTCGCTCTCTCAGCACAAGAAGCTTTTTCAAACGAATCTTTTGTTTCAGGAAACGAACAAATAAATGCTTCTTGCTTTCAGCCCAGAGAAATCTGTCCCTGGTACCAAACAGTCGAGCACTGCCTGGACCACGTTTCTTAACAAGCACTGGCAAAGTCACAATGTCTGGTTTTAATGTTCCAAAGCCTGTAAACCCGAGCATTCACAAATGCTTTTTTCCACATTAAAGCAACATCAAAAGCTGTCCTATTTGCTTTGAGGATGCAAAGAATAAAGTAGTACACAAGCATTTGCAATTCAATAGGTCTCGCATTAGGAAAGTTTGAGCTATTGGTCTTGTAAATGACAATTTTTCTATTTATGTGTTGGTTTTGAAAATAGGTAAATTAATAGCTTTGTCCTTTACAATGCCAATAGTTATAACTTTGGCAAATGTGACACCTATAACCTGGGTTTGCGCTGAGTGATGCTGTGGTGGTGCTGAGTGTTGCTGTGGTGGTGCTGAGTGATGCTGTGGTGGTGCTGAGTGATGCTGTGGTGGTGCTGTGGTGGTGCTGAGTGGTGCTGTGGTGGTACTGAGTGGTGGTGCTGTGGTGGTGCTGTGGTGGTGCTGTGGTGGTGCCGAGTGATAATGTGGTGGTGCTGAGTGGTGCTGTTGTGGTGCTGAGTGGTGCTGTGGTGGTGCTGAGTGATAATGTGGTGGTGCTGAGTGATAATGTGGTGGTGCTGAGTGATGCTGGGGTAGCGCTGAGTGATGATGTGGTGATGATGTGATGGTGCTGTGGTGGTGCTGAGTGATGCTGGGGTGGTGCTGTGGTGGTGCCGAGTGGTGCTGTGGTGGTATCGAGTGGTGCTGTGGTGGTATTGAGTGGTGCTGTGGTGGTGCTGAGTGATGATGAGGTGGCGCTGAGTGATGCTGTGGTGGTGCTGAGTGGTACTGTGGTGGTGCTGAGTGATGCTGTGGTGGTGCTGAGTGATGCAGTGGTGGTGCTGAGTGATGCTGTGGTGGTGCTGAGTGATGCTGTGGTGGTGCTGAGTGATGATGTGGTGATGCAGAGGGCAGAAAGGCACACAAAACGAGTCTAACACAGGGCAGAAGGGCAGAAAAACAAGGGAAAAATGTATTTATTTTGTTATTATAAATGGGAATTTTGTTAGAAATTGCAAATGTGACACCTATAGCATTATTAAATGTACATGTTTAGTATTTCCCTGACGTACATGTATTGATATGACAAATTGTAATGTAGTTATAACTTTAGCAAATGTGACACCTATAGCATTTGTAATGCAACATATGTTGTATTTACGTGACTTAGATGTATTGATATTACAAATAACAATTGCTTTTAATTTTTGTTAAATAATACTTAAATAAAAGTGATTGTAATTCATAATGGCAATACCTTAAACTTTTGTAAATAACTTTTGTGAAGATTATGTTCGGTGTATTTTATTGTGACGAAAATCCAAGAACAGAAGTGAAATATTAACATCTTTTTGTGACATTTGTAATAAAGCTTGAACCATTGAGAGAACATATTTGAACCAGTTGTTGAATGGTTGTGCAGATTGATGCTGGGGTGGCGCTGAGTGATGCTGTGGTGGTGCTGAGTGATGCTGTGGTGGTGCCGAGTGGTGCTGTGGTGGTGCTGAGTCATACTGGGATGGTGCTGAGTGATAATGTGGTGGTGCTGAGTGATAATGTGGTGGCGCGGAGTGGTGCTGTGGTGGTGCTGAGTGATAATGTGGTGGTGCTGAGTGATAATGTGGTGGTACTGAGTGGTGCTGTGGTGGTGCTGTGTCTACCGTCTTTAGTTATTTCAAAAATATTCGCTATTAAAATGGGATCATTATCTTTGGCGGTGCAGTTCCAATGTTTATAAACATAAAACAATATCCTGTGTTGGACAACTGTAGGGTTTGCAGCGTCGTGCCAGAGGACAGAAATAATTACCCACAGTCAAAGTATAACAGATGAACAGTTGGCAAAGGTCCATCAGAGCTCACATAACTGTAGCATGACTCGAAGCCCCCAAGGCCGCCAAGGAATGAGTTGTTAGGACCAGCAAGTGAGAAAGTGTTTCGCAGGCTTTACTACACGGGGAGGCTGCACCACACCAGCATGAAATGAACAGGGAAAACATTTTCCAGAACAGCAAAAAACAAGTGTTGGACACATTATTTTAGCTCGGTGGAAAAACTGAAATTACATATGATACTGTATGCAGTGCAACATAATAGGAGCGAGCGTTTGTGCCACACAACATTTTAACTATATAGTCAAAAATAAGTCTAAAAGTGTATAACAATTCCAAATCGGAAACAACCTGGTCAAACTCGCTTCCTACATATGTACAGCCAACAGACACCAACCACGTGTGACAGGGAATGAAGGCGAGAATGTGCTAGCATAACAAGCTCTTGGCATTGCTGTGGGGAGGGGGAGGGGAAATGCGAGACATGGCCGTCAAGACAGGGTGTGGCATAACTGCTAGAGCGGTCACTTTTGAAGCTGGGGAACAGAGTTTGAGTCTCGGCGGGAGGGTCAAGATCCTGTGAATCTGGGCAAATCACTTAATCTCTCCATGCATTACAAGGCAACTACAGCCAACGCCAACTCAGTGCAGAGTTTAGGAGAATTTATTTAAAAGTCAGAAATCTGCCTAGGTAATTTTGTACCACTCAAGGTCACATTTTGGATTGGCAGAGGATATACTTTTTTTTCAATGCTAGGCAAAAAAAACAATCCCTGAGGTTTGGGCAAAAAGTGTACACTCCCACCCTCAGTGGATATTAAAAGAATGTCTGTAGACGTCCTGTGGATAACAACGCTCCGGTGATTACCACAGCTGTCCTCGGCCTCCAATACTTTTAAAAAATCAGTACAATCAGTACAAATCTTTAACGTGTAATATACATTTACTGCAATCTTCAATTTAAATGAATAAACTCCAAAGCGTTTGATATGGAGACGTGTGTTCAGATTTTAAAGCGTTTGATATGGATTTTAAAGCTGGCAGTACATCTGCTTTTATCTTTTTTTTAAATGTGAAAATATCAGTTAAAGGTACACTGTGGGATTCATAAATCATACAAAATCACTACAGCCCAGTAATCCAACCAATTGCAAGCCTTGTGGAGTTCTTCTGTTGCCGTTTCTTTAAATTGAAGCTCGCAGAAAGTTTATGTTGGTGTGGGAGGAGGAAAGGGGGGCAAGTTGGTGCCCGGCACAGCGGCTCATTACTGTAGCTGGAAGAGGCTTGCGTGGTGGGGAGGAGGGAAGGAGGGCAAGTTTTACTGTAGCTGGAAGAGGCTTTTACCAAATGGGCAGGCTGTTTAAGGCAGATGGCGTCTGCACGCGTTCATGTGGCCTAAAGCTTGCGTTCATGTGCACGTGAATGCAAGCTTTAGGCCACATGAACGCAAGCTTAACCCCTTCGCTGCTCATGACGAGCTCAGCTCGTCATGCAGTACACTGGTCGTGTGCTCATGACGAGCTGAGCTCGTCATGATCCATGGACTATTTCAATTTCCAGCACAGGAGGGGAATTGCCTTAGCAGTCATGTGGTTAAGGCCAGTAAAACAATAGTTGTTATTTCATTAGTGTGTGCGTCATTCTGAAGGTATGGTCGGGTCAGGGTAGGGGATTTTTTGTCCTTGTCATTTTTGGGGGTCTATAGTGGTGGTTACGATAGTTATGGTACATAAAGCTGCAGCAGTTTGAGAGGCACTCTGGGTGTTATGTTAAGCGGGCAATGAAGACCTCATTCAGCCTGGTGTGTTGTCGCAGGCCTTCGTGGATGTCACATCCCAAACGCTCTGCTGCCAGTGAGTTTGCAGCGGCAGTATTACCATGTTCGCCTCAACAACAAACAAGCGTCGCAGACATGTCAAACATGTAAAGTATCCTCCACTGAGCCGGGTTCATGGGTGGTAGAGCTGTAAAGGGTGTACTGTGAGGACGAATGACTGGAGATGTGCAGGCTGGCGAAAAGGGACAGAGAGGTTAGAATGGGGTGGGGATAGTCTTGATTACTGACAGGGATATGTAATAGGGCACTGGTGTTAGAGGTGAAGCAATGGGTTGTGATCGGAAGACTGGGGACAACTTGGTGTTGTATGTATCATGTACCGTATTGTAGGGATGGGCAGAGTAATGGTAGTGCCAATTGAAAGAGCTTACATGCTCAATGAAATGACCTTTAAATTGGGCAACTGAGCACCGTGAATGTGATCTGAGGCGGAGTGGGTGCTCGGGCCTCTTCATGCACTCTGAAAAGGTGGGGGAAGGGAACCAATGCATTTGTGTTCGAAAGGTGGGAGGGTGAAAGCAACAAATAAAACTAGTGCTACATCATAGCAGTGAGTTATGCGCTTTAGATACAGAAATAAACGAGGGAGGCTGTCTATGAGATCCATACATAAATGGCCACGCCCCTACCGTTTTCGTGTCCTGAACTGGCCTTGTGTGCGTTCTTGTGACATAAGTCAAGCACCATCGTTGCCTTGTTTCGCGCGCTGAAGTCGATGCTTTGTGCCCGCTGTTGGAACCAGCAGCACAGTGGAAGTAACGTTCGTGGAGGAGCGAGGGTTCCAATTGGCTCTCTTCCGCACTGTGAAGCACATGCTTCGAAGCGCTACAAAACGGGATGTGGTCTCCAAGCATTGACGTCAAGTCTCCATACAGGGAAGTTAAATACTTCGAATTTGAAACCCTTCTCAAAACTCGTCCTAAATACTAGGTAACAAATAACGGTGCATTTTCAAATTTGCAATACTCTTATGGGTGAGAGTATTTTGGAGAAAAAGGAGACAATCGCCAGATCAAAATCCTACTTGTTAAAAACTATAATTCTTCATCGGTGACAGTAGCAGTTTCTGACCTGGGCCCAGAAAACGTCCTCACAGGACTGTGGGGGCTGGGAACGACTGGCTCGGCCGATCAGATAGACGACAGAGCAGCTCTGAAAGTGACTCCTGAGCGTACAAGAAATATAGCATTGCTGGAAAATTAGACATTTAAAGACCATGCATGAAAGTTGTCCCTATACCTTGACATGTCCTTTCGCTCGCACAAAAAAGTTTGTAATGTTTTAATTTTCAAATATTTAAACATAGTTGCAGATATTTCTCAAATGAAAGGCTCAATACACAAGATGTCAAGGAACATTCGCAGTTTGCTGGCGAAAACAAAAAATCAGGAGTAACAGCGCGCTATGGGGAATACAGCACATTCAATAATAGTGTGCTTTCAAATGGACATACGAATAGTTTTAAAATTGTTCCAATTACAGGTTTTAAATTCCACTCTCTGGAATCCCTGGTGGTGACTGTTGTCGTGTCTGGATTGTAGCAGCTCCTGACAACTGGTATCTGCCTCCCAGCGCCTGCTGCTCTCAGCCAAGGCATTCCTTCTGAGCGCTGCCATCTGCTCCAGATGACCAGATCAAACCTGCTGCAGTAGCCTACAGACTCGCCATAACCCTTCGGCTAATGGATGCTCTTTCCATTAATATCAACTTGTTGATATAGCGCTTCATACCTCAGTGTTTGTCTTCTGTCAGCCCTGTAAATTACAGATGTAATTACGAAAATTAATGATAATCAATTAGCTGCCTTGAAGGATGGGAGGCTGAGTTGGCCTTTCTGGAACGTGAACGCACAACCCACGGGTCACTTCAGTACATATGGCGAGCGTTTAACTGACTTAGCTGACACAATCCTTTTCACATAGAGCAGCACAACTTAAACAAGCGACACAGAGTGCGACAGGGGGAAGGACTCGAGGGTGTGGGGGTGGATTTCTGAGGGCCTGGGTGGCTGAAAGGAAGAAAGAGAACGAGGAAACTGGGGGGGGTGCAGGGGGACTAACAGATGGCTGCCTGTGGGAGGGAGGCTGATGATGTGATGACGGGCAGAAATCTGCGGTCCAGTAAGTGTGTCACAGTGAGTGCGCTGGTGCCGGGGATCGGCTCGCTTCAGTAAGCTGACCTCTCTTCAAGGCAAAGGGAGTCTGAGGAGGCCGGAGCCTTGTAATTAGGTTATAAATCTGAGCAGAGCATCGAAGTTTCTGAGCATTACACATGAATGGAAAAGTGACGGGAAAAGGAGGGGTGAGGTGGCCGTGGCTGAGAGAGGGTGCGAGAAGGCAAGGTGGCCCGGAAGGGAGGGCGGGTGAGAGCGAGGTTTGGAAGGGAGGACAGTGAAGGGGTGAGGGGGGCAAAAATGATGAGGGCGCGGGGTAGGGGGGGCAGGATCGAGTAGGTGCTGGAGGTTAGCTTACATGGAATTCTTTCAACATGGCGACGGGGGAAAGGATATGCAAAAAAAAAACAAGTTATCTAACCTATGACGCTCCCGTCCAGTAAGTGTGCCACAGTGAGTGAGCTGGTGCCGGGGATCTGCTCTCTTCAGTAAGCTGACCTCTCTTCAAGGCAAAGGGAGTCTGAGGAGGCGGGAGCCTTGTAATTAGGTTATAAATCTGAGCAGAGCATCGAAGTTTCTGAGCATTACACATGAATGGAAAAGTGACAGGAAGAGGAGGCGTGAGGTGGCCGTGGCTGAGAGAGGGTGCGAGAAGGCAAGGTGGCCAGGAAGGGAGGGTGGGAGAGAGCAAGATTTGAAAGGGAGGACAGTGAAGGGGCGAGGGGGGCAAAAATGATGAGGGCACGGGGGTGGGGGGCAGGATCGAGTAGGTGCTGGAGGTTAGCTTACATGGAATTCTTTCAACATGGCGACGGGGGAAAGGATATGCAACAAAAAAAAAACAAGGGGGAGCGGCATGCATAATCCTGATCTAGGAAGAAGCCCAGGGGAGCTGTGAAGCTCTTGGAGAATGCAAGTCACGGCCTGGCGGCCGTGAAGTGTGAAGCAGTGGGCGGGGAAGCACAGGAGCAAATGGTAAGGGGAGGAGAAATGCTGCTGGCAGGCGGAAGGCTCGAGCAAGCTTGTGCACGAGGTTGATGCTCTCGGCATTGAGGGGCGCATTCCTTTGAAGTGTTGGGTCTGATGCAGCTTGTGGTCAGGTGATTTCACGTGAACTGTTGAAAATCCGCTTTTTGAGAGCCTCTTGATTTAGCGGCATTAGACTCGCATATTCATACCTGCGGGATGGAATAGGCGAGACCTAAAAAAGGTTTATTTTCAGCTTAAAATGCATGTACGAGATAAACAACTGAATGTGACAAACTGTGTGATGGGTGTACTTTTCAGATGTGAAATTATTACTCAGGAATATCAATGGAATCACTTCCTGGAAGGCGGGATGATACACCAAATGGCCAACAGCATGCAGTGAGAGATTAATAATCCTCTGGGTGGAGTCAAATGTCATTCATTATATGTATTTTTTAAAGATTTGGTAACAATTGGTCACATACAGCTGTGCTGTCAATCCAGACCTAAACATGTAAGTGACATTTTTCTATGAATTTAAATTTGAAGAACCAACCAAAAACAGACAGATGTGCCTATTGAATGATTTACTGTTCCTTTACCCGTTCCTCTGCCAGCTATCGGACGATACCTTGCTTCACTTCAGAAAAGAGACATATGATCTTTCTCTCTGAGTAGAGAAAATGAAGGACATTCGTTCCATGCACTCTTCTGATTGTGGGCGCATTTGGGATCCAAAAAGCCAACTGGTATCCCCAACCTGTCTGCCTGTGGGAGTCTGACATAGAGGTAGTCTCCAATAACCTTAACTAAGTTTCCACCATGGACAAAGGCATAGCTGGCTGGGTGTTGCATATATCTTTTTCTCACAAAAAGTTACTTCACAGGCCTCGGAGTCTTAATATCCACTAGGTGGCAGTTATTTCAGATCTTAAAAGACCTCATTCATGAATACCTCCGGGAAACACTCCCTTGTCAATAATTCTAATGTATTTGTTGGCAGAATCAAAGGAACGCTTCATGTGTTTCGTTGTTTCCATGCCTCCTTCAGTGACTCTCAGTGGTCGAAGTGCAATAAAAAAAAGAAATGGGAACTGTGATCCTGCGCACAATGAGGCTTGAGTGAGAATGGGGTGGGGTTTATTTATTTATTTTATTTTTAAAGTTTTATAAAGCGCGAACCAGACCCAAGCTAGGGTATCAGAGCGCAAAGGTGTAGCTAAAAAAACACAATATATTCAGAAACTTCTTTCAGTCTTTCATTTTGAGTTAACTACTAATGAAAAAAACACACAGCTTAAAAGAAAAATAAATACAAGTTAAGTTAATCAGTGGGAAATCCATTATCGTACGTTATTAAACCTCTATTAGTTTATGCACTGCAGAGAGCCACGGGATTAAAGCCTCATTGATGCAGCAGAGAATAGTAGCTTGTGTAAATTTAGTGCCAAGAGGTCCCAATCTGTGACAGAAAGCACTGTGAACATGTAAATCATTATTATTACCTTACATTAAACACAGTATGAGATAGGCTGCTACAAAATGCGTAAAATGTTTTAAGATAAAGAAAGTGCTTCTAAAATATAGATTTTAGCAATACCCAGAGTGTACATAGTGCAATTGTTTTTATAACTGATACAAACACACACTTCATAGGTCAGCTAGTAACTCCCTTGAAATAGATCTGTGTCATCAGGAAGCTTCAAGTGAATCCCTAAATTAAAGCCAATACCAGCTACCAAGCACCCCTTACATTTGCAGATTAACAAGTTGCACAAATTTACATTTCTTTCAGGCAAGTAGGCACCTGGCAAAAAGGCTTGTTTAGCGGTCTGTCCCTCCCTTGGTTTCACAGTACAGGAGACTCCCTGCCTTCCACTTCAGCAGACGCAGTTCATCTGTCAGAATTAACCGCCCGGGAAGGTTCTTATTTCACAAAAAGTAGGGGAATTGATTTACTTAATTCATAAATGTTTGGGTATGTGGTGCCCTCAGATCCTGACCACTGGTGGTGACAATGTGTTGGAAACCGTGATGATTTCCTGACAGTGGAGAGCGACAGTATCTACCGATCATCACTGGCCCACTCAAAATCCTACACTAAAAGCTAGTCAGATGACCTGGATGCCTTTCAGTGAGGATTCTGAATGCACATTCACCTATGCACATTAATCCTTACTTCCTTACTTATGCCTACTACCCCGCCTGGGAAATAGGCTATTGACCATGACTCCCCAGCCAGCTCTGTCCTGGGCTTTTCTTTTAATCTGACTCCAGGTGTATCCCATCGTCTTGCAGTCAGCCTCGAGGCCTTGGCCTTCCTGTTTTCCTTTTCCCTTGAGGTTTAAAGGTCAGGGATTGCCTGAAGGTGTCTGATGCGGGCTTGCTGAGGGTGTGACCTATCCAGTCCTAGTTTTTTTCATCTCTACATGAGAATGGAGTTGGAAAGTTTGCTGCCATAAGTCGTTGTTCCGGATAGTGTTTCGCCAACGAATCAGGTAGATATTCCTCAGACAGGTATTGGTGGTGGCCAATGTTGCCATCAAGTATCTACTCTATACAAAAGGACTGATTTTATGTTGGTGGTTAGGTCCTTGGAGCTCCAGATCTTCTTAAGCTGAATGAAGGCACACCTTCCTTCGCCGATTCTTGCTTTGGCGCTGGCATCTGTGCAACTCTGCTCTCTAAGACACTGCCCAGGTAGGTGAAGGCCTCAACCTCTTCAAATACATCGCCTGCAAGAGTGACTGCAGTTGTGCTGGCTGTGTTAGCTTTCAGGAACTTGTTTTTCCCCCCGTTGATGTTAAGGCCAATTTGTGCTGGTGTGACTACCACATTGTCTGTCTTCTCTTGCATCTGCAGATGGGCATGGGAAAGTAGGGCGAGGTTATCTGCAAAGTCTAGGTTGTCGATCTGCGTCCAAGCTGCCCATTGGATCCCATTTCTTTTCCTTGCTGCGTAAGTATTCATGCCCCAGTCAATGGCCAGCAGGAAGAGAAAAGGCGAAAGCAAAGAACCTAACGGACTCCAGTTCTCACTTGGAAGGCTTCCCTGAGTTGTCCTCTATAGACTATTTGCAGGTCATTCTCTCGTAGAAGTTCCTAATTATTTTTATGAGTACATCTGGCACACCATAGTGGCGGAGCAGTTTCAAAAGGCTCACTCTGTCCATGCTGTTGAATGACACAGAAGAGGGAATTCCATTCTATCGACTGCTCAAAGATGATGTGCAGTGCTGCAATCTGGTCTGTGCAAGATCTATCTTTGCGGAAGCCAGCTTGTTGGTCTTGCACCTCAGCATCAGCTTGTTATTATTGTGTTCAAGATGAATCTGTTGAAAACTTTGCCTGGGGTTGATAGAAGAATTATCTCTCTGTAGTTTGTGCAGCTACTCAGGTCACCTTTCTTGCAGATCTGGATGCAATATCCCTCTTTCCAGTCTGATAGCAACTTTTCCTCTTATCAGATACTTCCAAACATAGAGCATGTCTACTGCTCTTACAATATCTGCCTTAAGTGCCTCTGCAGCATTGTTGTCAGGCCCCCCTGCCTTCCCATTTCACAGATGTTTGATGGCTTGCTGTACTTCTTCATTGATTGGTCTGCTGTAGTCGATAGGCAAGTCACCGTCAGCTGGCTGGATGTCTGGTGGAGATTGCGGCAAGGGCTGCTTCATCTGTTCTTCAAAGTGCTCCACCCATCTTCTTTGTTGGCCATCGTTACCCATGAATGTCTTTTAGCTTTGTATTTAACAGGTCTTTCTGGCTTGCTGTATCTGCCAGAGAGTTTCCTTGGCATGTCATATAATTCTTTCAAGTTTCCATGGCTTGTTGATTACTGGTCTTCTATGGCAAGACCATTGATGAATCTTTGCTTGTCTGCTCTTAAGCCTCTCTGTGCTTCCTTGCTGGTTTAGGAATATTCACCTTGAGGTTTCGCTTTTTTTCTGCTCTTGGTTGGTTGGTGTTGACTGTGGCTTTCTTTTCTTTTGCTCTTGGATTTTTTTGAGAGTCTTGTTGGAGATCCATTCTTTATGCAGGTGTTTCTTGGGAACTAGAATTCGAGATTCATAAAATAGTAAAAAATTGAAGATTATGCATTTATTTTCAACCTAATTCAATCTTCATTCTATGTCCACTCCATAGGACATGGTCCCTGTCAATTTTTATATCTTCTTGCTGCTATTTTGTGAATCAAGAAATTATTTATTAATCTGCCCAGCCACAAAATGAATTGCTGCTAGACTGTCACAGCCAACAGAATATGTACAAATATTTCAGATACTATGGTTAGCATAAAAAGAATGCATATCAGTAAAACGTGTGTAAAAAACACAATACAAACAAGAACTGGCAAAGCCATCAAGTCTCAACTTTGAATGGCTGAGCTATTGGCTTTGCCAATCCTTTTTTAGGTCGAGCCTTTACCATTCCGCAGGAATGGGAAATGGGGAGAATTCAAGTCGGCTATTTTCTCTTCAAACCAAAGGGCTTTCAGCCCCCGGTTTTCATGCAGTGCCCGTCAACATGCACGCGCATCGCATGCAAGCCCAGCCCAGTCCTCCCCTCATTCACGCCCACCCACCAGGCTCTCCCGCCCCCATCAGGCTTCTCTCCCAATCCGCATGCAAGCCCAGCCCAGTCCTCCCCTCATTCACGCCCACCCACCAGGCTCTCCCGCCCCCATCAGGCTTCTCTCCCAATCCGCATGCAAGCCCAGCCCAGTCCTCCCCTCATTCACGCCCACCCACCAGGCTCTCCCGCCCCCATCAGGCTTCTCTCCCAATCCGCCTGCCTCCCCTCGCGCATTCACGCCTCCCACCAGGCTTTCCCGCCCCCATCCGGCGTTTCATTTTTTTGTTTCTGGTGCACGTCGCGTTTCTCCTGTCCGAGTGCTCGCACCGCTTCCACCGCCTGGCTGGCTGCTCGCTGGCTCCCTCTCCCTCCATTCATGGTTTTTCATGCATGGCAAAAATCAATCGTGTTTATCAACATCGTGAAAGGCGTCTGCTTTCGTTTTGCACGCGCGCCCTTTTCTCGCGTGCACCTGGGTCAGAAAAGGACGCCATGCTTCTTCCGTCGATTGCTTTGGAGGGGTGGGCTGTGCGCTGCAGCCCCCCACCCCCTTGTTTTGCAGCGCACATGCCGCCATTTGCAGCAAACGGTTCGGGTTGGCCCGACAGATGGTCGTGTCCGTTGTGGTGGTGGTTCAGTCCCCATGTTCCGTTTTCTACTCCCATGTTGGGATCTATAGACGAGCATTTTCTGTACGCATCTGCAGAATACGCGACTGAGGTCCACGAAAATGCTAGGAAGTGCCACGCTGTATCTCAGCGCTCAGCGTTGGTATCTCCTTTTCAAAAGGAACAAGGCAACGCGGGCAGAATATTCAAGTAGAATTTCAGCCTCTCGCATCAGGCTTCTCTCCCAATCCGCATGCAAGCCCAGCCCAGTCCTCCCCTCATTCACGCCCACCCACCAGGCTCTCCCGCCCCCATCAGGCTTCTCTCCCAATCCGCATGCAAGCCCAGCCCAGTCCTCCCCTCATTCACGCCCACCCACCAGGCTCTCCCGCCCCCATCAGGCTTCTCTCCCAATCCGCCTGCCTCCCCTCGCGCATTCACGCCTCCCACCAGGCTTTCCCGCCCCCATCCGGCGTTTTTTTGTTTCTGGTGCACGTCGCGTTTCTCCTGATCGAGTGCTCGCACCGCTTCCACCGCCTGGCTGGCTGCTCGCTGGCTCCCTCTCCCTCCATTCATGGTTTTTCATGCATGGCAAAAATCAATCGTGTTTATCAACATCGTGAAAGGCGTCTGCTTTCGTTTTGCACGCGCGCCCTTTTCTCGCGTGCACCTGGGTCAGAAAAGGACGCCATGCTTCTTCTGTCGATTGCTTTGGAGGGGTGGGCTGTGCGCTGCAGCCCCCCACCCCCTTGTTTTGCAGCGCACATGCCGCCATTTGCAGCAAACGGTTCGGGTTGGCCCGACAGATGGTCGTGTCCGTTGTGGTGGTGGTTCAGTCCCCATGTTCCGTTTTCTACTCCCATGTTGGGATCTATAGACGAGCATTTTCTGTACGCATCTGCAGAATACGCGACTGAGGTCCACGAAAATGCTAGGAAGTGCCACGCTGTATCTCAGCGCTCAGCGTTGGTATCTCCTTTTCAAAAGGAACAAGGCAACGCGGGCAGAATATTCAAGTAGAATTTCAGCCTCTCGTTAGTTGTGCTTTTATCGTTTGGCTCTCTGTGGCCGCTTCTTAGTCGTCTGGAGCAGAAATGCCAGTCTGTGTCCCAATTAGGTCATGGGTCCTCCCCCTCACCCTCACTCACTCACCCTCAACCCCTCACTCACCCTCACTCACCCTCACTCGCCCTCACTCGCCCTCACTCACCCTCACTCACCCTCACTCGCCCTCACTCACCCTCACTCACCCTCACTCACCCTCACTCATCCTCACTCACCCTCAACCCCTCACCCTCACCCACCCTCAACCCCTCACCCTAACTCACACTCACTCCTCACTCACCCTCACTCATCCTCACTCACCCTCAACGCCTCACCCACCCTCAACACCTCACCCAAACTCACACTCACCCTCACGCTCACTCACTCTCACTCACCCTCAACCCCTCAATCACCCTCAACCCCTCAATCACCCTCAACACCTCACTCACCCTCAACACCTCACTCACCCTCAACACCTCACTCACCCTCAACTCCACAGTCACCCTCACACGCACTCACCCTCAACTCCTCACCCTCACACTCACACACTCACACCCCCTCACTCACACTCACACAGACTCAATGACAATAACTCACACTCAGACTCACACACCCTCACGCTCACACACCCTCACCATCACCCCCCATCACCCTCACACCCCCTCACTCACACTCACTCACACTCAATGACAATACCTCACACTCACCCTCACTCACACTCAACGCCTCCACCTCAACTCCTCACCCGCACTCACCCTCAACACCTCAATCACCCTCAACACCTCACCCTCAACACCTCACCATCACTCACCCTCAACACCTCACTCACCCTCAACTCCTCACTCACCCTCAACACCTCACTCACCCTCACTCTCACTCATCCTTACTCACCCTCAACACCTCACCCTCATCTACGCAACGCCACTCATCTACTAAAAGACACTCAACTACGCAACGCCACTCAACTACGCAACGCCACTCAACTACGCAACGCCACTCAACTACGCAATGCCACTCAACTATGCAACGCCACTCAACTATGCAACGCCACTCAACTATGCAACGCCACTCAACTATGCAACGACACTCAACTACGCAACGCCACTCACACATGCAACGCCACTAAACAACGCAACGACACTCAACTACGCAACGACACTCAACTACGCAACGACACTCAACTACGCAACGACACTCAACTACGCAACGACACTCAACTACGCAACGACACTCAACTACGCAACGACACTCACACATGCAACGCCACTCACACATGCAACACCACTCACACATGCAACGCCACTAAACAACGCAACACCACTCAACTATGCAACGCCACTCAACTACGCACACATGCAACGCCACTGCCACATGCAACGCCACTCACACTGCCAACGCCACTCATACTGCCAACGCCACTCACACAGGCAACGCCACTCACACAGGCAACACAAATCACACAGCCAACGCCTCACACACAGGCAACACCTCTCACACACGCAACGCCACTCACACACGCAATGCCACTCACACACGCAACGCCACTCACACACGCAACGCCACTCACACACGCAACGCCACACACGCAACGCCACTCACACACGCAACGCCACTCACACACACAACGCCACTCACACACGAACAACACTCACGTTGCCAATAGATCGCGCAGTACGACAGGTGGAACTATTACAATGGCAAATAACAATGCCTTTCACTGTTGTTATCATTTAGACTACATAAAGGGCTTTGTCATTTACACAACCAATAGCTCAAACTTTCCTACTGCGAGACCTATTGGCAACGCCAGTGCTTGTTTCAGTGGGTCACTGCAGTCAAAATATTATCAGAGATTAATAGCCAAGATCATTGAAACTGAATTGCAGTATTCAGCCTTCACACATTCTACTCTTCCAGTACTAGACATGGGATGATGATGTTCAGTTTAAACAGGTACACACTAATATAACACAGTGCTACTTTCATATCCGCATCAGTGCCCCACATTATTAGTGCATACATTCTCCGGTACGACTAAAATACTTTCCAGCTGTTGATAAACACCATTTAGTTATCCACCACTAAACCCTTCCCACCAAACTTTACAGTATCCGTGAACCCTAAACATGAATCCTCCCAAAGATACTTGAGTGAATCAAGGAAATTTGATCATACATCAGTTGAGGCGGAGGTTCCCATTTAAACCCTGCCAGAGCTTCCTGCACAGTCAACGATGAAAAGTAGGGGGAACATTTCATGAGGTAATGTTCAGCAATCATCCTTTAAAACAACAATGCAGCTAATCCTTTTTTTTTTACTGGGATAAGCCCCAGAAAACATATCTTGGAGTGCAGTTAAAAGGCTCCAACTTCCTGGGTAAAGCAAGGCAAGGTTGGTAACCGTGTCACATTATTCTAGCATATCAGCACATAACCACTTCTTTTATATAAAATCAGCGTTGTTATTCCCACACCTGTTCGGAGGTCTTGCAATAGATTTCTAACTATGGACTCCTGGGAGGGACAAACAAAAGAATAGAGAGGAAAGCCATTGAATCAGGAGCAGGGAAGCGAGATAGACACCAAAGCCATTCAATCAGGAGTAAGGTCTAGCACAAAGCACAATCTATGTTGAGTAGAAACAATAGGTCAGGCCAACATACAGCTCAAGCAGACTCTAACTGAGACCTCCAACAAAATACAAATAACTCTTTACAAGATATATGTTGCCCTTTCATAAAATGAGATACAACTGACCAAATTAAGTTCAAAAGAGTATTTAAGCCCTGTCTCTTCCATTCAGTCGGATGTACTGGCTCTGCCGCACTATGCACAAGATAGACAGACTATTGTATTTCTAGTTGGTGGTAATTCTATTACAAACACGAGTCTCTCTATTAAGTCTATAGTAAGAGGGAGACTGGGACGTCTTACAGCGATTCCAGTTTGTTCTACCACTTGCAGCAAGAGGAGGATGATTCAGAGAGGTAGCAGCTGTTTCAGTCTCCCCAAAAGCATAATAACCAATTATTTCTGTAAAAGGACTATTGTGCAATAGGCACAATAGCCGATTATGATTATCACAGATGCCAGAACCCTCTTCTCCTCCAGCTGCCATATCTGATCAGAAGAGCAGTATCATCAGAGTTGACAGCTGTCCCGAACAACCTCTGCAGTAGACATAACAGAGCTGAGAGGTCCAATAAAAGCCCAGAATGGGCCTGATCTAGACCAGATTTCAAGAATATTCACAGTGGATGGATTTACTTGCAATTAAACGGAAAGGAAATAATTTACATAGTCTGTGGTTATCTTGAAAATCTAGCATTTATCCGGCCCTGGTGGGACACCTCTGTAACTAAGAGAGACTTTCCCTTAGGAAAAATGTCTCACTATACACCCTGAGTGGGACGGGTATGCACAGATGTGGGTCCCGAGCTCTCCATGCCACTGGAATAAAGCTATCCTGTTTGAAGAGGGGTGAAACCCCGAAACCGGTCCTAGGATGCTTGTTTTCAGTCCAGGGAGGACCTGGCACGGTGAGCAAAAACGATGGATTTAGGCCCAGATCTCTGTACTGGGGTGAATGTATGACACTTTTCTGCATTCTGTCCATCAAATGTTGTTTTTGCATTTGGCACCCCGAGTGGGGCGGGTATGCCCAGACGTGGGTCCCGTGCTAGCCATGCCACTGAAGTTAAGCTATCCTGGCTGAAGAGGGGCGAAACCCCGAAACCAGTCCGAGGATGCTTGTTTCCAGTCCAGGGAGGACCTGGCCTGGCAGTTCGGGCTGGAGTTTTCCCATTGGGCACAGGGTCAAGACTGATTTGCATATGGCTGGGTTCAAACTGGAATGGCATGGTGAGCAAAAAAACGATGGATTTAGGCCCAGCTCTCTGTACTGGGGTGAATGTATGACATTGTTCTGCATTCTGTCCATCAAGTGCTGCTTTTGCATTTGTCACTATGCACAGAACAGTTCTACACCAATGAAATGGAAGGAGGCAAGAAGAGCTGACAGCTGTCAGCATTGACTTCTACCACAGAACTTGAATAAAAAAACCTCTCTCCCTACAGTTTGCCACTGCACTGTAGATTCCTTTACATAGCAAGTACATTTTTCTTGTTTGCATGCTGAAGTTTGACTTTTAGCATAACAAGCATCCACCTGTATAGTTTACAGAGTTGCAACACTGAGGTATCTCACTTCTTTAGCATCGCCCTGAAGAATGCCCAGTACCTTTACAGGCCAATAGAGTAGGGCAGGAACATGCTGGCGTTTTTAACTTAGGGTCATATACCCACAAAATTCTGATTGCCCCTTCCCATTGCTTTTTAATCTTTCCTGCTCACCCCACTGATAAAGGATTACCTTGGGGTGAGTTCGAATTTTCTTTTTAATGTAAAACTCCCATATATAGAAAATCACAACTTCTCTAAAAAGCTCCCTGGAACACGATGGTTAAGCCCACCCTGACCTGTAGGAGTCAGGATGATTAAGCATGTCACTACTAGAGTGGGTGAGCGTCCCATATAAAAAGAGGCATTCTCCTCAACCCACCTCTAAGTGTGGTGGAGAATAGATTTTCTTTCTCTCTCTCCTTAATCATTGGTACTTGAACGGGTGGATACTTTTTTGAGTTAAGACCATTTTGTGTACATCACAAATAAAACCTCTTCCATTTGAAGGCACGTGAACAACTAGTGG
This sequence comes from Lissotriton vulgaris, assembly GCF_964263255.1. Lineage (NCBI taxonomy): Eukaryota > Metazoa > Chordata > Amphibia > Caudata > Salamandridae > Lissotriton > Lissotriton vulgaris. Next base: position 656,336,370 of record NC_141694.1, on the reverse strand, counting down.
AGGGTCGCCTAGCCCCCTTGACAATGTCCATACCCTCCTTGGGTAGTCCTAAATTTCCATTTTGGAGGAATTCAGGAGCCATGCTGTCAATTTCTGAGACAAGAGGTTGGGATGTAGTATCTGTCCTACAAACTTAAACAGGAGATAGTGTCGGTAGGGAAGCACCTTGTGGGGCCTCATCGAAAGATGTAGAAGGTCTGGGAACCATCATAGCAAGGCCACTCTGAGCTATGAGAAACCTACTGGTGTGAGACCAGTATAACTTGAGAATTACGGTTGGAATGAGAGGAGTTGGTGGAAATGCATAGAGACATTTTCCTGTCCAACTTATCAAAATGGCAATCTTCTGCGACCCTGGCTGGGAGAGCATGGACTCGTAGGCATTGTAATTTCTGTTGTTGACATCTGCGAACAGGTCTATTTGAGGATATCCCCAAGATTTCTTGTAAGATGTTGTCGTTTAGGATCCAGTCGTGATTGTCTTGGAAATTGCGACTGAAATCGTCTGCCAGCAACCAGTTTGAATTCCTGGCAGATGGATGGCCGTGATCATGAAATTCCTGGCTAGTAACCTTTTCAAGATGGTCGGGCCTATTGGGAGAGAAGACGAGAATGAGTTCCTCCCTGCTTGTTCAAGTAATGCATGGTTGTTGTGTTGTCCATTTGGACAACGATGCAGTTTGTCGTGAGTGCTGAAAATAAGGATTTCAGAGCCGGGTGGCCTGCTCACAGCTTCAGAATGTTGATGCAATAGGTTTGTTCTCTGTCCAATCACACACCCTAGGTCTGAAGGGGCTCAAGAGAGCTCCCAATCCCTGAAGGGAGGTGTCTGTAATCAGTGTTTGAGTGGGTGGTTCCTGATGAAATGCTTCACCCATACATGAGATTGTTCTGCCTAAATCACCATGAGAGAGAATGTAGGGCAGCTTGTGATGCCCTAAGTTTGTTCTCCCAGCGATTAGAAAGCTAGTTCTACTGATCCTCAAGACACTGCTGTAGGGGCCTCATGTGCAATCTCGTGTTTGGTACTATGAAGATGCAAGAAGCCATGGACCCCAGAAGAGAAGCAATATGTCTTGCTGAAGGCTAATGAGACCGCAGGAGAGGGCGACGTTTCAGAGTCAAGGATAATAGTCTCTTCTCAAAAGGATACACTTGAGGACTATGTATTCAGTGTGGCCCTTGAGTAGTGTAGTTTTTGGATGAGATTGACTGGTGATTTGTAAAAGTTGATCTGAAGACCCAGGCTGGAAAGTCTTTACACAGATGTATTTTGTTTGGGATGGAGAGGAACTTTTTATCAGCCAAACGTCGAGGTAAGGATACACAAGGACCTTCTGTCTCCTTAAGAATGCTGCGGCCATGCACTTTGGGAATGCCGATTTGAAGCTGAAAGGGATGACTTTGTATAGGTAGTGCAGAGATCCCACCTTGAACCGGAGGCATTTGCGATGCTTTGTGGAGATCAGGATATGAAAATATACATCTTGAAGGTCGATCACACACACCCAATCCCTTTGCTGCAATTGTGGGTAGATTTGATACAGAACCAACATTCTGATTTTATTTAGGAAATTGTACTTGTTGTGTACTCTGCGGTCTAGGATGGGTCTGAACTCTTGTTTTGGTCCTTTCTTTTTACTAGAAAGTAGCAGGTCTAATTTCTGATTCCCTTTGATGACATGGAACTTCCTCTAGTGCCTTTTTATCCAGCAATGTGTTGACTTCAGACTGCAAGAGGTCTAGCAGGTTCTGGGATGTTTTTGCCGAAGGGATCGTCTGAGAAGGCGAATTGAAGCTGAGAGAGTAGCGATTCTGCACAATATTTAAGCGCCATCTGTCACTCGTAATGGATTTACACTCTTCCCACTGATTGGCAATACTTTCCCCCACCGGAGCAGGGAACAGGGAAGGGGGAAGTAACACCACATTGCTCGCAGCACATTTCCTGGGGCTGCAGGCTGCTGATGTTTCTGTGCTCCCCTTCCTCTAAATGACTACTAGGATGGTGGTGAGATCGTGCCTGCTGCTGGTTTAGCTGTCAGTTAGGGGTTTGAACCCTATGCTGGAAGAACCTTTATCGTGGGGTCTGCAATGCCTACGGAACTCGTTTTTCCCTCTCCAAGTCTACAGCCTTGAGAGTTTCCAGCTCGGTCTTCATTCTGAACAGCTTCCCCTTTGCACGAGAAACGAAAAGGGTGCTGCCAGAGAATAAGAAGTTCATTATGCGATGTTGAGCTTCAGATTTTAACCCTGTGGGGCATAGCCATGAAGATCTCCGTGCACATATACCATGTGCATAGCCATGTGCGGTCAGAATTGATGCATCTGATCTGATTTGAAATCCAGCCACCTTTTTGAGCACCAGCAGGAACTCTTGTCTGTCTTCTTTGGCAGCTTTTTGGTTTACCTTGACAGCGACTCCCAGAGGGATCTGTCATACCATCCCAGTAGAGCAGAGGAACTGGCCACCTTCATGAATGATACAGATGTTCCGCACATTTTTTTCCTTAGTGCATCCATTTGTTTGCTGTCTTTGTTCAGTGGTACCAAGAACAAAGAAAAGGCAGCAGAATGGAACTTCCAACCAGCTGCCACTATGACTGCATATGGAGGAAAGTCAGCCCTGACAAATAATGGGTCCTGATAAGGAGCTTTATATTTTTTCAGAATCCGAGATGGTGCAGATAATAAGGCTACTGCCATCAGGAACAGCTCCATTGCTGGTTCAAAGAGATCAGGCACAAGTGGGAAGAAAGGTTGAGACGCAGTCCTGTGATTTTTTTTAAAACAACAGAGGATGTTATAGTTTGCGTTAGGGATGTCTATGTTCAATTTTGTGGTACCCCTGATTAAGATATCGTTGAACGTCAGTAGGTCATCCACCGGTGACACTCGTGCTGGGGGTGTGTCAGGGAGAGTAGTCCTTACTGATCACCTGGAAGTCACAGACCAAGATGGTGACCTTTGTCTGTGTCAGGTGGAATCTGTGTGAGATTTTGAGATTGTAGACCTTGACCTGGTCCTGGATCTTGTGCGAGATCTAGAGATGATGCTGTAGACTTCTAGATGTTGGACGTGATGGACGCACCCTCCTGCATGGCGCAGTGGTAGGAGGACAGAGACAGTACTTGGTGACAACTGTGGTGGAGGTGTTCTCTTGGGCGACAGAGTGCAAGACCTGAATGGAGAATATGCCTGGGAACACTCCGAGTCAGATGTTACATGCACTGATGTTCTCCTTAAACCTTCCAGCCAACCTGGCGAGAGGTTAACCAGGGACTGTGATCTGGACCTAGAAGGTGGTTGAGGTAACATAGGCAAGTCCACTGCAACGATTTGGACCTCTGAGGATGGTTGAGGTCATTTTATCACTTTTTTGTGTGTCAGCGTTGACTGCTGTTTTTCTTTTGAGATTGTGTGGGGTGTATCATTAGGCCTTGATGTTGACGAAGGCTTCAGCGTTGATGACTTGTGCGGCGCAGCTTACCTTGACAGCGTGCCATGTCTTGACATTGTGTTTTCGACGTAGCTGACTGGAGTCTCAGTGCAGATGTTGACCTCAAAAGCTGCCTCAGGGCAGAGGAGTGTCTCAACATCGGTGGGGGATGCTTTCTTGTCGGCGATGTAACTTTCGAATAGTGTGCTCCGACGTAGAGTGATGAACTGACCCCACTTTCGACAGTGTCTTAGGCATTGAATAGGTATTTTCCTCAATGTGCTACCTCTTGACATCGATCGGTACCTGGTTTTACGCAGTTCCTCTCGAGATCTACCGCTCTGATGTTCCTTTGGATGAGAGGAGGGCTCTTTAGAGGAAGATAGATGCTCTTCAAGGCCTCTTATGGAAGATCCTCTCTACTGGAGTCCATCGAGTCTCATCTTCTCTCTGTCCTTCAGGGTATGTCTGAATATTTTTTGGCAGTGAGGACAGAAGTCAGGATGGTGGGACTCCAGCAGGCAAACAAGACAGACTGCATGAGGTTCAGTCTGGGCTGCCTTCTTCCCACAGGAAGGGCACTTTACAAAGAAAGAAGGGATTTATGACAGAATAAAAAATATTTTCTGACAAAAAAAGACTCTTAGTATAGCAGATACTGGCACCGACCAAGAACCAATGGTTTGAAACTGTTTGGAAAATATTTGTGCTTGTGGCTAGTACACAATGGCAAGTACACAATACCATCCGGACCGGCAAGAAGCCCCTGGAGCCTGTTGTAGAGATCCATATTAGGAGGAGTCTACCTCTAATATCCTAAACTAGGTTAACACTATGTTACAAGGGGACTTTGGGGCGACAGTTACTTCGGGGTGGAAGTGTGAGGGAGTTAGGGGGTACAGATGTTCACTTATTTTAGTTCTGTTCCACGATACACACAGGTCCGATAGAACACTCACCCACAGATACAAAGCTAGCACGTCCCCACCAACTGATGATGGGATGCAGTTCCTCATTGTGGCCCATATGGCGCACATAGTTATACTCCCCAATGACAGACTTTCATGTCATAACCTGGAACGTCAATAGTCTCCTGCACTAAACAGAGCGAGTGGCGTTTCTCCGCTATGCCAAGCAGATCTGCATAGCTGTACTGCTCTTACAGGAAATACTCCTTCTGGGGACAAAATGTGCCTTTCATCCACATTCAGGCATGATAGGGCATTTCAAGAGGACTACACTAGAGGATTCAGAGGGGTAGCGATCCTATTACACAAATCCTTCCCAATGGTGGTAAAGAACACAGTCCTAGATCCCCAGGATGATATGTATAAATTGAGAAGCTGGCTGAATGGAGGCAGATCATATACTCACTGTCTATGTGCCTCATCAAACAACAGCCATAACCATGATGGAACTCACAACTGAGTTCACAGTATTCTCTCATGGTGGAGACTTTAACGCGACCACCAACCCTGCAGTCGATTCCTCTGGCCCTGCCACACACCATCGCATTATGCGACTCAAAGAACTTGAAACCTGGATGGAATCTCTGGGCCTCTCCAAAACCTGGAGGACCTGGCACTCGGATGCTAGGGAGTATACACATTTGTCGGCGTTCACCAAAAACACGCTCATGCATTGACACTCCTGTTTCTACCAGCCTCGGGCATTCTCCACACCTCGGTTGTAGACATACGTCTGAGAGGAATCTCTGATCACTCTACAATGGTCCTCCACTTCAGGTCACCAGAGCCGCACAGAAGAGCCATGTGTCATCTGAATACATGGTGGGTGACCAGTTTGCCGACTACACAACGAGCACTAAGAATGTAATGTAACTTGAACTTATATAGCGCAAATAAACAGTCACCCTACGGGTATCCTGGCGCTGAGACTTACCCTGTTGTCAGTGTGCATAAAGATATCCTGTTCGCAGATATTGAGTAGCTCGTATTACTATTCTCTTGGGAAGAGCCATGTCTTTACGCATTTCCTGAATGGCAGCAGGGACTTGATCTGTCTGATATTCAATGGAAGATCGTGCCAGAGTCTTGAGGCTCCTACACCAAATGCTTTGCCAGCCACCCGTCCTAGTCTTCATAAATCTTGTGGTGGGTACCAGAGTTGCGCTTGATGAACAGAGGTTTCTTCCAGGAGTGCACCAAGTACATTTTTCCAGCATGAATATCGGACCTAGACCGTGTACTGCTCTGAACACAATACAGAGGGATTTAAAGTGAATTTTATCTTTAATTGGTAGCCAGTGAAGGTCCTTTAAAGCTAGAGTTGTTGAGAAACTACACAGTCTATTTAGAGCCAATTTGGCTGCTATAGACTGGATCCTCTGTAGCTTCAGTAGCACTGAGTTGGGTGCTCTCAGATACAGTGAGTTACAGTAATCCAGCCTACTCAATATTACACTCCTCATTACTTGAGATCTGGTAGTAACAGGCAGTAAAGGAAGGATCTGACGTAGTGCTCTTATCAGGGAGAAACAAATACCAACTGTTTTATTAACTTGTGACTCCAATTGAAGGTTATCATCCAATAAAACCCCCAGGTTACGCACTGTTCTAGCTGGAATCAGTGGTTTATCTGTGGGGTGAATCTGAAATCGGAGGGAAAGGGCCACTCAATTTTGGCTGTGGAGCAATATACTATCTTCGTCTGGTCTCCTTTGAATTGTAAGGAGTTTTTTCTAAGCCAATTAGAGGCGTTATGCATGGACTCCTGGAATTTATCCAGGGAAACTGCCTGGTTTCCTTCCAAAGAAAACACCAGTTTCAACATTGAGTTGAACAATAGCTTGGTGGTGTCAGCATGCACGTCTGGCAATGAAAGGGAGTGGCAGAACACAACATAGACAAGCGGAAAAGGCCAAACATAGCCAGATCACTGAATTTGGGACCGCAATCATGCAGCTCGAAAAGAAACACAACACAGATGCTCAACAGAATAGCACTTGGCAGCTGGCACTGGACGAGGCACAAGAGTACTGGAGGGTCTCGACTAGATGGGTGTATAAGTAGGATGATAAGAATGGGAGCGGAAAAGGCCAAACATAGCCAGATCACTGAATTTGGGACCGCAATCATGCAGCTCGAAAAGAAACACAACACAGATGCTCAACAGAATAGCACTTGGCAGCTGGCACTGGACGAGGCACAAGAGTACTTGAGGGTCTCGACTAGATGGGTGTATAAGTAGGATGATAAGAATGGGAATCTTCTTTACTGGATGGTCACTAGAGACATGGGGTCCAGAATACTCCCAGGCATTAGGAACCGGCACAGTAATTATGTTGCAGCTACGGGCGAGACAGTGGAGGAGTTTGCTGACTATTACTGGACTCTGTACGCCTCCCAAACTCGACCTGGCAGAGAAAGAGACAGCTCACTTATTTCAGAAATATCTTTTCCTACCCTTACGAAGTCTCAACAGTTGGAGTTTGATGCCTCCCTAACGGCTGACGGGTTCCTCTTGAGGACTACTGGAGGTTTCCAAACATCCTTATTCCACATCTCTTGAACCTATAAGGGGAGGCGTTCTAGAATGGATTTTTCCCCTCGTAGATGGATGTGGCCACCATAGTGGCCCTGCCTGAGACATGTCAGCCTGCATACCAGCCCATCTCCCTAATCAATACAGAGCTCAAAATATTTTTGAAAGCCTTGGCGAATTCCTTCCAGGGCGCTCTGAGGGGGAGGGGGACGGGGGAACAACGTCAACTCGGATCAGTGTGGCTTCATACCCACCAGTAGTACTTGCCACTTCATCAGTAGTGGCGCTGACCCATCGGCAGGATACAACTGATCCTGTTGCATTACTAATGGTGACTTTGAGAAGGCGTCAATAACATGGACTGATCCTATCTGGACCACACTCTCTACCGCATGGGATTCGTCCCTGATTCTGCAAATAAGTCTTGTCTTCTTTAAAAGGGCCCTACAACCCAGGTAATGGTCAATGGTCCCTCAATGAGCCTTTCCCGATCCGCAGTAGGATTAGGCAGGACTGTCTGTTGTCCCCAGTCCTCTTCGATCTTGTGATTGAACCTCTGGCCAGCATAATCAGATGTGATGCCATGGTGCAGGGCTGGCAAATGGAGGGGAGGCTGGAGGACAGGATAGCCCTCCTGTGCTGAAGACATCCTCCTCTATCAAGCCAACCCCCAGGATTCGGGCTCTGCAGATCGTGAACATCTTTGAAGAAGCCTCTGGCTTGTGTGCAAGTTGGCACAAATCACTTCTGATGCCATTGAGGGGTGATGAGGACTCAGTGAACTAGCAAACATAAATGATGACACTTTCACCGTTCCTATACTTGCTGCAAAACCTTCCATTCCTGATTCCCAATGAGTGGTTTGTCATTCTTACTGAGCTCATCCGTTTCTTTCTATGGGGAGGGGGTGTGTGGTCCAACCATGTGCTTTTCCTACGACAAAATGCCAGCAGTCAACATACGAAGGGGGACTGGGGATGGCAAACATGAAATTGTACTACTGGGCATCACAACTTCTGTTCATAAACAGCTGTCTGACCAGCATACCTAGCAGGGCTGACCCTACTAGAACTAGACAAAGAGAGGGGATTCCACTATTGTATCCCCATCCCGGCACGGCTTCAGAACTGTACGAGGGTGCTATCCCTCAGCTGGTGGGCTGCTCTCCGATTCATGGGATGGATTAAGAAGCTGACACAGAAAACTCCATTATGGAGTGGTCGCTGGTTGAAAAATACATCACATGTATGGGGATTTTGCCAATGTGACAAAATTAGGATTAAGACCCTTGGGGATGTGTGAGCGGCATCTCATACGAAAACCTTTGCTGAATTGTAGACCCAATTTACGCTTGCATGCACTCAATTACACAAATACCTATAGATTCGGTGCCGGCACTGGCTTGTCATCGATTAGAGCTTTCTAACCTACCAGACCACAGCCAGCTGAAGGCCCAACTGATAATGGGTGGCATTGTCCGAGGTGGGGTATCAAAAGGTCCAGGGTACTGCCAATGGAGTCATTGTACTGAAATGCCATTGTAATGCTAGTATTATAAGAATGCAGCGCACTATGACCAGGTTCTTCGAGTCAGAGTGCTACTCAATATACCACTGGTACTGCCTGATTGGTCTCGAGTGCTCTTGAAAACACCACAGCTGCTGCTCAATATCCCATTGTACTTCTAAATGACCCACTGCTGTTTATTTTGGTGATGTTCGATGTGACTTGCTTGCTGCTTGATATATTAGTGGTGCTGCACCATGTGCTGAGATTGACGCTCAATGTGCTGGGGTGCTACCACTGTGTATGAGGCTAGAGTCCACATGGGATCTAGAACAAGATGTGCACCCCAATGAAGTGATATACTTTACATTTTACAAATGTAATGCAATATCTTTAGCTTTTTGTCTATGTTTTAATTCAATTTCACATAAACATAGGTGAATATACATATTATTAAACATTAACAGTTAATATATATCCCAACAATATTCAATGATACTCTTTCTGAAAAAAACAATCAATCATTTAATTGCTTCATGTCCTGAATTGTTGTCAACATAAGCCCAATGCATTTCGGGACACACGTCCCTTCATCAGGAGCGTAGCTGTAAGAAATAAAAAACGAAAACAATGTTTATAAGTACAGTAGAGGTTCAATTACCAAGTTGTAGTTAAAGAAACCAATGGAGTTATTCTATAACTCATTCAAATTGGTGATGATAGTCATTTTTCACTTAGATGTGGGTAGTCTTATTCACCCTGTGCAGCATGCTTAAACCTAGTCAATGTCCCCGATGAAGGGAAGTGTGTCCTAAAACGCATTTAGCTTCTGTTGACAACAATTCAAGACATGAAGCAATTAAATGATTGATTATGTTTTTTTCAGAAACAGTATCATTGAATATTGTTGGAATATATTTTAACTGTTAATACTTAATAAGATGTATAATCACCTATGTTTATGTGAAGTTGGATTTAAACAGACAAAAAGCTGAAGATATTGCATTACATTTGTCAAATGTAAAGTATATTACTTCAATTGTAGTGCACACCTTGTTCTAGATGCCATGTGGTCTCTAGCCTCATACACATTTAGTGACGGTGTTTGGTAGACACAAGTGAAGGTGTAGCACCCAGATCATTATAACTGATCTTTATTTTGAACTAAGAATAAGAGAAGTAAGGAAATGAACGATCGACTCGCAATACGGGGTGCTACCACTGGCATTAACTTCTTAAAAGGCATAGCAAGCAAAAAAAAACAGACAGATTGTATTGAGGCCCAGGCCAATTTCCACTGACCATGATTCATTTAAATATCAAAGTAAATATTTTTTATTGTTTTTCTCTCCGAAGCTGGGAGAGCCTACAGGCACTCGCAAAAGGAGAATATATATGACACAACAAGAACGTGCTAATTAACAATTAGATAAAAAGTGGGAAGCCGCACACCTGGTGTCTTCTTTCAGCTCTACCAATTATGCAACTAAATAATTTTTGTGTTACGTATAGTAGAAATGAATGATCTTTACAGAATGAGAGAAAATGGTTTAATTTAACTCAATAATATTCTACTATCGCACGTTTACCTTCACAGCAGAACAAAGAACTGAAGTACTATCTGCTCGAGAAGCTTCACAGAACATAATTTATATGTCAAAACAAGATGCCACAAATTATATCACACCTGTCTTTAGGCTGAGGAGAATTTGAATTATTTTCAACCACATTTTTTATACGCAAATTAAATTGCGTGGGAATGAAATGTAGGCTGACATTGTATCAAATGCAAAAAGGAAAAATAGCGCTTGACACTGTAATAATAGAGGTGGCTTCGTCTAGATAAATCACTGGTTGGTTCGGTGTATATATTTATAAACACTTGGGTTATAAATGGGAATGCTCCCTTCCCCAAAAACTAGTCACCCATCTGTTGCCTGGTGATTGGAAATACACAGAAAAATGAGTAATCGCTGCTAGTTCAAGTGGTGGCGGGGAGAGGTGAAAACTGTAGATGTTAAACACAGGCAGCCTCTCCTTTAAGCTGATAAATTATCAAATGTGCTGTATATACCAGTGGTACTTTACCTTTTAACTTTTGTGGACTCCCACTGAATCACTACTGGAAGCTGCAGACCCTGGCTTACGCAATGTATACCTCAAAAAAATACACCAAAACACAGAAACAAGCATCAAACAAATACACACATAATTATTTTATTGAATTCACAAAAAAAGTACAAGTCAAGATTCTAATTTAACCCCTTCCGTGCCTCCGTCGGCCAATGGCCGACCCGGCCCCGCCCGTTTCGCAGAAGTGCTGCAATGCCGCAAAATCGCGGCAGCGGTAAACGGGTTAATTGGAAAGTTAGAGCGTTCAAAATTTTGATTTATTTCTAAAAATACAAAGCAGTATCTTAGCCTCCAGCACATCACTTTTGTCTTTTTTGTTCCTAAAGCGTGTGCTCTTTTTTGTTAACAAAACCAGAGTTTTCAGATGAGCTAAGGATACCTTTTTATTTTTGGCCTACAGTGTCAGGTCATACACAGTTACAGAGAGTTTTAAAATGCTCAATTTTCATTTTTTCATTTTATGTATATACATTTAGTTTCATCTGTTAGCACTGAATTCATAATATACTCCATACCCCCTGAGTAGGTCTTGTGGACTCCCAACATTGCTAAAGTCAGCTGCTTACCACATGCATACATGTGCTGAGCAATGGGGACCTGTGACCAAGGAACTACATAGGCAATTTGAGTTAACCATTCGATCTCTCCCTGCAAAAAAAAAAACGTACTACTCATTAAAACTGATACGCCATACTCAACGCACACCACGACAAAATTCAACTGGACTATGATCAGCAAATGAAAAGGTTATATAAATACGAACCCCAGACTATGTAATGGTGCTGTGAAGTCTTACTAATGGAATACTGTGTGCCTTATAGGTGCTAATAAATAATAATTGATATTCAATGGCACACCAGCTGAATGAGACTGTATAGTATAATGGAGAACTACAAAAATACTATAATTCTTAAAGTAATAAAGGGATGCCCCTTACAAAATAATGAAAACATTTGACAAGTTTAATAATGTAAGCCAATGATGGTCAGCTCCAAATAGCTGCAGGGTACAGGACCGATACAAACATATCTAACCATTTATATGTAGCGTATAATTAACTCTCTGCGCTTCACCAGCACTTCAACACAATGCATACTGACATCATCACCAGTATATTAAATACAAATTTAGACTGTCAGCTCTCTTTGAAAATAGCCATCAACTGATTGTTAGGTCGAGCCTGGGCTGCACATGCGCTACTCTGCGAGGCCTTTTGTATTTGTGTATGGACTTGAAGCTCCGCCCACTCTCTGCCCATATTTTTCATTGGCTTGTGTCTTTATTGATTGTAAATGCTGGCTTTCGATTCGTAAATAGGCTTGTTAGTCCCTTTTTCGTTCCGCCTTGTCTTCATTTTTAATCTCTCATAAGGACTGGCGCCTTTACTTCTGTTGTTATGTGGTATATCTTATTTTGACTGTAAGCACTATTTTGTTGAATGAGTTTCTACTTCTGGAGGCACAACATACTTTTCCTGCAACATTCAGACCACCATGCATGCTTTCACTTTCCAAGCAGCCCGGGACAATGGTGGCTGCTTCTTTGAAATGAAATAGGTCTTGCATTCAGAAGAGTTTGAAGTATTAGCATTGTAAATCCTAATACCTTTTATTTATGTGTAAATTATGAAAACAGATAAATAAAAGGAATTATCATTTACAATGCAAATAGCTTAAACTCTCGCAAATGCGAGACCTAGTGCATTGCAAATGCTTGTCTTAAATATCTGTGTGATTGCAATTCCAAGTGTTATTACATTTCTACTCACTTATTACAGAGAAGGTAAACTACTTTTCAAACTTTAGCTGATTAATGCAGGTCAAATGCATTATGCCAAGAGCATAAAGCCATAAATATACTGCAAAGTACAGTTCATGGCTCAATGGTCGATTAAATAAACACGATTTAACACATTTGCTTTAAATGTCAAATGACAACTCGCATGATAGCACTAGGTATTTTGTGGTAAAGCGCCGGATAGTTAAACATTGGGTTGCCTCCCGGTTCGGAGGCAATAGCTTGGAAAAAGAATTATTAGAATAGGAGGTTGCATATGAGCAGTAAATGAAGTTGAGTGGAGAGATGACAAGGTCAATGGCGACCCGGAGAGAAACGTAGTATATTATGTCCACCTCCTGCGCCCCTCCCCCTCCCCAAATAGTAGGCCTCTCTGACTTACATAGATAGGGTGTTATGATATTGACACACAGATATGTGGGGACTATAATAGTAGATACAAATTATGGTTTAGAATGCGTTGAATAAGACTCATAATAACAAATGAATAATTTATTATCTGGGACGCCAGTTTGGGTTGCACACGTAATCCTTCTTGTTGATTACAATTATACTCTAAAATCTGAATAAAAAAGAAGTTTGAAAAAAGTTAAATGTATATATTCTACCTAGCACATGCCTCTAAAGTCGACTAAATTTCATCATTTTAAAACTCATCAGGTAGGCCAGGCTTTGTCCAGCCACGGTGTGTCCACTTATTGCCCTGCAATGTGCCATGGCTACAAAGTTTGAAATTATACATGTATTTATTATATTCTCGAGCACTTGCTGGCATAAAACAGTCAAGAAAACTTGGTGGGCCAGGAAAATATGATCAAACTGCACAAAGCTATGTTTTTGTTTGCTCTCAAAAAGTCAGATTAGTAATCTGCTGCAATAGGGAAGATGTTAGTTCCAGTTTTAGCTGTCTGAACTTCAGAGGTGCTACCTCCAGTGAAGTATTTTAAAGGAAGGGATTCTCAAAGTTATTTCATTAGGTGTGCAAAGGTCTCAACCAGAAGATATCATGAAAACAGGAACGCTGAGCCAAACTCCAAATATTTACACCACACAAGGTTTTCAACTTATTTTGTTAGAATACTGAAGTCAATGCAAGCTTGCCAAAAAAAGAGCAAAAGTGCTGATGGTGCACCGTGTTAGTGGTGATATATTCGGTATAATTCCCCATAAAACTAAGCTTCGCTATGAAGATGGCAAGGTGGACACAGGTTGCGGCAGGATGTAGACGTGCTAATGGCAAGACTTAGCTACAGAGTTAACATAGGCTGCATGTGACAATGGAACATCAATCATAGAATCCACCCGACAAGATGAAGAGAGGGACCCAATCATCCTGTCCACAAAAAGAGTGTACAATGCTTATCAGCACATATTAAACCCTGTTACATGAGGTTTCAGAAAGTTTATTAAGACGTAGGCTACTGAGGCTGCAACAGCACACAATTTATGGTACTAATGCCTCAGAAGAATGTGTCATATACATAATTATCCATCCATCCATCCATCATTAAAGTAAGGTTGACAGAGATACAGATTTTGTTGTGTCCCTTAATAACTTTGCCCATTTGACGAATGTCCCCAAAACTTTGCAGGCCTGGAGCTGGTTTCATTTTTGGAGTACTGAAAGTTTTGCGATGTTTCAGGAAGTGGGTGCTAAGAAAAAACGAGGGGTCCTAAAACGAGCATTAAATCCAATGCATTTTACATAGACTTTTGGATTTCCCATAGCGTGCAAACCGGCAATCGGATTTTGATGACATTTGAAAGGATTATATATTATGGTCGGCAGATGATTCTGTGGAGGTACTGCAGGTAAATATTTCAGCACTTTTAAGTGTTTTTAATTTAGGTATATCTGTGGCTGAGGTGGTACCGCAGTACTCCTGAGGTATATAGCGATGACAAGACATTAGCTGATGACTGCCTTTACAACAGTTAAAGGCAGATATCTTGCTTTCAGCTCCCTGTGTAACGCCATTCAATGTATTAAGTTTATTAGGTTTATTATCTTTCCCGTACCTATAATCACTTTAGTTAAGTGGTAATAGGTAGGGAAAAATATTTATAAGTTTATATATATATATTGTTTTAATCCAGAGAGACACAGTATTTTAATAATATAATGTGCTATGGTGTTTTCTCCACAAAAAATGCATGGAGTAGCACAATATTTAATAATAATTACCACAATACTTATAAAACGCAGTTCCCCGTACACAGGTATATATAGAGAAATTCATTTGGGGGGGGGGGGGGGGGGGGGGGGTATCCGCAGTGATCCCAAACTACTTTGTAGTTTTCAAAACAAATATCTAAAAATGTATATGTATTTTGCTCTACCTACAACCCCTTTACGAAAGGTGTAATAGTTAGGGCAAACATACCAAACCTAATACTTACCTACATCAGAAGGCGTAAGCACAACATGGGGAAAGTGTACCTAATACCAACATGTCTGCCTTTAACTTTTATTTGATTTGATTTGATGTTTGATTTGATGTGGATTTATATAGCGCGAATTGCTGCCCAGAGGCGTCCAAGCGCTGAGAATACCAGATCCGACAGAGGGGGGAGGCACGGGAGAAGGGGGAGGTTAGACTGAATGAAACAGGAAGGTTTTCAGTTGTTTGCGGAATGTCGTAAGGTTAGAGTTGGATCTTAAATGCGGTGGAAGGGTGTTCCAGGCCCTCGTCGCATTGTAGGAAAAAGACCTACCTCCAGCTCTGGATCTCCTTACTCTCGAGGTGACTGCTAAGAAAGACTGATCTGATCTTAGGTTCCTGTTGGGCCTGTAGTGATGGATTAGGTCCTGTGTGATCTTGGGGCCAGAGTTCCAAAAAGACTGGTGGGCTATGCATAAGGCCTTGAACAGCACCCTTTGACGCACAGGTAGCCAGTGGAGAGAGACCAACCCGGATCTGACTGACTGTCTGCGAGGGATGTCAAGTAGCAGACGTGCAGCACAATTTTGCGCTATCTGCAGCCTCCTCAGAGTGGATTCTGGGGCTCCGAGATAGAGGACGTTATTAAAATCAAGGCGGGATTGAATCAGGCCTTGTATCGCTGCTTGCTTGGCTTCCATAGGAAGGAGGGGGAAGATTTTCTTAAGCATCTTCATGATGCCAAAGCAGGTGGCCGAGAGTTTGGTGGATTGTACATCGAAAGAGAGTGATCTCTCCATCCATATTCCCAAACTTTTAATACTGTTTTTGGGGGTAGGTGGAGGGCCCATACTGGGTGGCCAAAGGGTGGTCGGGAGGCTGGAGACCGAGTTGCCGAGGACCATAAGCTCGGTCTTGTCTTCGTTTAATTTCAAGGATGATAAGGACATCCAGGATTTTACCTCCTCTAGACACTCTCTGAGTCTGCTCTGTACAGGTAGATTGGTCTCCTGTGTAAGGGAGACCACTAGCTGCGTGTCGTCCGCGTAGGAAATGATCTTAATCCCGAACGGACGGACGACATCAGCCAGTGGCCTCATGTACAGATTGAAGAGAGCCGGGCTCAGAGAGGATCTCTGGGGGACGCCACAGTTCAGGGGAATGCTGGTGGAAACTGAATCACCCTCAAACACCTGGAAAGATCTATCCTCCAGGAAAGACCGGAACCAAGACCAAGCTCTGCCCCTGATCCCAACCTGGGCCATACGGTCCAGAAGGGTGACATGGCTGACCGTATCGAAGGCCGCGCTGAGATCAAGGAGGATCACTACCACTGATCCTCCCTGATCTAGGATTTTCCTTGCCTCCTCGGTGACCATGAGGAGGGCGGTCTCAGTCCCATGTTTAGGTCTAAAGCCGGTTTGGGTGGGGTCCAGAAGAAGGTGTGTTTCTAGAAAGTTGGTGAGTTGGAGATTTATGTATTTCTCCAGGACCTTGCTCGCCCAGGGGAGCAGGGATATTGGGCGGTAATTGCTCATATCCGTAGGGTCCAGGCTGGGCTTTTTCAGCAGGGCCTTCACCATGGCCTGCTTCCAGACTGTGGGAACTGTGCCCTTAGAGATGGAAGTATTTAGCACTTCCCTTAGTATGGGTAGGGTGGTTTGGGCGGCTGTCATTATTATCTCTGGGGGGGCAGGATCGTTGGGGGAACCGGATTTGACCTTGCGTGCCAAGGACTCCAGAAGGGCAAGTTCCAGTGGAGGAAAGTGACACTGCGTGGGTGATTGGGAATTACACGCTGGCTCAACAGGATGTGGAGGCGTAATTGTCGGAGGGGAGTTGATCCGGGGGAAGGCCGAGTAGATGGAACTAATTTTCTGATGGAAAAATTCTGCGACTTTGTTGCAGTGGGAAACGGGCTTGTCCACTAATGGACTGGGGGGGGGGGGGTTTAGTGAGTATATTTATGATTTTGAAAATTTCCTTCGGCTTTGATTTGGCAAGGACAATTTTCTCCGAGAAGTAGGCGGCCTGGGCTTCCTTTATCAGGTTTTTGTAGTTACTAATAGCTTCTCGGTAACGGGTTTTATCTGCCACTGAGTAGTCAATTCGCCAGCGTCTTTCGAGTTGCCTACAGCACCGTTTTTTCTCTCTCAGATTCTCTGTGTACCACGGGGCAGTTTTGCGGGGGCGTTTAAGCGTGATTTCCTTTTTGGGGAGAGCGATGTCAAGGGATTGAGAAATCCAGTTAACGTAGGCCAGATTGGCTGAATCGGGGTTCTCCGTGATCATGGGACGGGTCTCTGTGAGTGCGTTGGTCCAACTGTCAATCGTTAGATGGGACCAAGTTCTCCTGAATCTAGTAATGGGGATGTGTTCAGGGGGCTTAGGTATAGTCCAGTTGATGGGGATCAGGAAATGATCCGTCCATGGAAGGGGTATGGGGCAGCTGGTAAGGAGATCGATGCAGTTGGTGAAGACTGGGTCGAGCAAATGGCCTTTTACGTGTGTGGGCAGGGTAACCCGTTGTGAGAGTAACAGAGCTGCTAGGTCGCTTGTTAGAGTCGAAGCAGTGAGGTCGGAGGGTGAATCAAAATGAAAGTTGAAATCACCCAGCAGGATAAAGTTGGGTGAAGAAATGATACGTTCGGATACATTAGTGGGTAAGCTGACGTGGAACTGTCTCGGGGGGCCTGGTGGTCGATAAATCAGGGTGCCTGAAAGGCACTTGTTGGGGGACAGTTCTATATGAAAGGTAAGACTTTCACAGTCTAGAATGGTTTCAGCAGCCACTCTGCAGTTGAACTGTTCTTTGTGTATTATAGCTAGGACACCTCCCCTCCCTTTTGGCCGGTCCTGGCGCAGGATTTGAAACCCTGCAGGAAGCGCGGCTATTACGGCTGGGTCGGCTTCCAGGGAAAGCCAGGTTTCTGTAAGGAACAGAATATCAGGTGAATGTTCATCTATTAACAACATTATTTCGGTTGAATGTTTGGGAAGGGAGCGGCAGTTCAGCAAAAACATCCGAAAATTGTCGAGCGGTTTGACGGTTATAGTGGGTTTGAGGGGTTTGCGGCACTCTGGACATAGTTGAGGTAGGTTGTCGGCGGAGAATCTGGGACAACAGTGGTTGTCCATGGGGGCCCTCAGACTATGGAGGAAGTCAGCACTATAGGAGATGGGATGGGTTATTGGGGGGGCAGGGGAACTGGCCCCTGGCCCGGACTCGGCGCGGACGAGCGCAGACGAGCTTGCCTTATGCGCGCCTTCGTCGCGCATTCGTCGCGCCCGCTGCGCTCGTCCGCTGCGCTTCCTGTGCATACACATATTTGTTGTGAGGGTGTAGGGGGCGTGTCCCTCGCTTCCTCGTGGCCGATGGTGGCCGAGGAGGGCACTCCCTCTGAGCGCTGGCTCCGCTCTGGGGAATCAGAAAGTTACAGGTATTTTAAAAACAGATAAAACTTCAATCAGTGCAAAATAACAATTTTTCGAGCAGCGTGGTTCCTCTCCCGGCTGTGCCTCAGGAGGGAAATGGCATACAGCGGGCTAGAAGTCAGCGCGCTATATATCTCCGAAGTGGGCGTGGCTACGAGGGGGGGGGGTGTGTCCCTCGCTTCCTCGTGGCCGATGGCGGCCGAGGAGGGCACTCCCTCTGAGCGCTGGCTCCGCTCTGCGGAATCAGGAAGTTACAGGTATTTTAAAAACAGATAAAACTTCAATCAGTGCAAAATAACAATTTTTCGAGCAGCGTGGTTCCTCTCCCGGCTGTGCCTCAGGAGGGAAATGGCATACAGCGGGCTAGAAGTCAGCGCGCTATATATCTCCGAAGTGGGCGTGGCTACGAGGGGGGGCGTGTCCCTCGCTTCCTCGTGGCTGATGGCGGCCGAGGAGGGCACTCCCTCTGAGCGCTGGCTCCGCTCTGGGGAATCAGGAAGTTACAGGTATTTTAAAAACAGATAAAACTTCAATCAGTGCAAAATAACAATTTTTCGAGCAGCGTGGTTCCTCTCCCGGCTGTGCCTCAGGAGGGAAATGGAGCCAATGATTACCTAATCAGTGAAAGACTTGTGGTAACTATGTACTATATTACTGCAAAATACCTCCAGATTTCGCAAAAGTACTGCAATAAAAAATATTCCTAACTTTAAATAAAAAATGTTTAAAGTACATTGGTAGTTCGAGCTGGACTGTTCCCATGAGTAGCAGGGTCAAGACTGATTTGCATATGGCTGGGTCTAAACTAGGGTTGCATGGTGAGCAAAAGAATGATGGATTTAACCCAGATCTCTTGACTCAGGTTGAATGTTTGTTTTGTTATGCATTCTGCCCATCATTTGTGGGTCTTCTGCTTTCTTGCCCTAAGTCTACCGGGTGTGCCCAGACATGGGTCCCGGGCTCACTGTGCCACTGGATTCAAGCTAGCCTGGCTGATATGTGGTGATGCCCTGAAAGTGGTCCCAGGATGCTTGTTTCTGGTTGAGGGGGGACCTGGCTTGACTGGTTCTAATCTGGGTTGGCATGGTGAGCAAAAGAACAATGGATTTAACCCAGATCTCTTGAAAGGGGGTGAATGTTTGATTTGTTCCGCATTCCGCCGATCATTTGAGCATCTAATGAAATATTGAGCCCTGACCTCAAGGGGGAAATGTGTTGCTTCCTGTGAATGCCGTAACTTTCCTTTGAATAAGAAGAGTTAGAAATAAAATACTTATTTTTGTTATAAAAGTAGATATTTGGCTGGACATTGATTTATTGTTGCTGCTGCGTGCTCTTTAAGTTATGAGCTGTGTTCACTAATCTTTATCCACAACTACATCCCTCCTATCCAAGGTGATCACGTCTATCACTGAGAGTCAAGTGTAGAAGGGGTGCCTGGCCCAGCTGCTCAGGAGCCATGGTAGGCCGGCCCCAGGACATAATGAGTAAGAGGCCTTATCCTACAGTTGAGCACAATAGCCCCTGCGTGCCCGGTAGTCCTCTCAAAGGGGGTACTGACACACCTTCTCATATATTTTCCCGTAGGCCTGCCTGTCAATCAGAACGCAGATGCAATAGGGCCCATGGTATTTAGTTACTAGGTATGTTAATGTATTTTCCAACAATCTCAAGAATAAAATAAATATTTATTGATAACGCTCGATTAATATACAATGCTCAATGGAACGGCACTGGCCCTATTTCTTCTAGTCCCCTTCCAGCGCACTGTGTGTTTGTCGCTTTATTGCCATGTCTCTCTCTCCAAGGCATTTGAAACCATGATTTGTTCAATTCTGTGGCAGAAACTGCAACGTTATGTACTCCTGCCTAGCTCTAGCATACACCTTACAACTATTGTTGGGGCCTAGTAAAAACGTATCCTTTACTATGATAATAATTTTCTTATTTGCAATCGCACCATTATCCAACCGAAAAGTTCATTGGAATCTTTGAATTTATATGCCAGGCCACTTTTTTCCCAAACTAATTTTGAGAAAACTCGAACAATGTTGTTTGGAGTTATTTGCAATAGGAGTTCCTAATTGTGCATAAACTAAAAATTGTTTCTGTACATAAACATCTGGGGCTGTAATCTGACTCCCACCTGAACTGGGTCCTCAAATTAGAACAGAGAAAAATCTTGTTAAATAACGTGTAATTCCTTACAGCTATTTTAATGTTATATTTGATGGCACATAAGGTAAAAGTTACCTCAGTCCTTACTTACGGGGTACCTCTATGGCTTCTAAATTGTTAAGACTCCAATTAATAAATTAAAAGGTCGAGTGCGATGTAAGCTATCTGGTCTCAGAAAATCACAGTTAATCGAACAGAGAAGGCTAGAATTTGATGTTAAGTCTAGCTGGATCGAGGTGTGTTAATACTCCCTTTGGAATGGATGACTTCTTAATGCTAAATTTGCTAATTTTAGCATCTTTGATCTTGGATTTGATTTGAACGTTCGAACTATCCTTTTGCCAATGCAGTAATTATGTGAGTTTCTGTAAGTGATGACCAGCTTTTTTTAGGATGACACATTATAATTATTTTAATAGTACGTTTAAATATGCGACCTTGGCAAAATCAAACTAGACTTATTTGCCCTTGCTTAGAGTCAAATCATCCGCATTTGAGATTCTTACAGGGGAAGTCAATTCTTGGCCTGTAAGATGTACTGACATACGCTTTCCTAATGCTCAAATTGACCAAATCTGCTTTGAACTCCTCGATTTGTATGAAACTACGTGCCTTGGGCTAAGGAACCCTGTGATTGCAAACTATGTCACTGTAAAAAGTTTACATGTTCTGTTCTCTTGTAGTCCGATGTGTGATCATACAGCTGGATTCAAATGTGTTTACAACGCATATGTCTCAAATTACTGAATTGATCAAAACTACTGATACCTTTTTAGCATGTTGCAAATAATTTTTGATTTAGTTTATAAGATTGGAAACAACCATGAAAAAACTTTAAAAAATAAATATTTTCACAGCTTCCACCGAAAGCAGAAAGCTAACCGTTGGATGTGGTGCATGATATACCAGGCATACTGCACCTAGCAAAACAAATGTCTAAGAAAGCCAACACGCCACAACAAACCGAGAAACAACCGGATGTCTGACGTAATCGGCAAAATCAAACATACAGCCTATTACCGGTCAAGCTACGATGGAGAGTACTTGAGAACTCTCTGCCAAAAATATGGAACGAGTTGCCTACAAAGGCTGAGACAGGAAAAGAAAAACCTCAACATATTACAGTAACAGCTGAAAAACATGTTATATTAATGAAGAAATGGAACTTGCTTTATATTTTCTGTTACACATTCCTAGCACCTCTTACACTTTCTCTTAAGATACCTTGGTTTTCTGTATGGAATAAAAGGCTTTCCTTCAAGCTCCTCTGTTCCCGCGACTTGGCGCCGTGAAGCAGCCTGCATAGAGCATGCTCCACTCAACCCATATAATACATGGGCACCTGGTCCTTCTTGAGCATCCTGCTTCATTTCAATTCCAAGGTGTTGGGGTTAGTAAGAGGCAGAACTACAATCTGAAAGTGTTTGAACCATTGACTAAGGTACGAATGAAGTGACTAACAGTACTACAAATTGCACTTAAAGAACTATTACTACAGAGCTCTGCTATGAATCGAAGACTGACTAGTAGGATGAGCACCAAACTCTAATGTAAGAGGCATATGCAACGGTCAAGTCAAGTTAACTGCGCTTATCTTATTGACACACTGAGGTAGTAGCAGCTATTGACATGTACTTTATTAATATTTGGGGACTGCATCAATATACTAACCATGATGTAATGTGTAAATGTAAAGTGCATGGCATTCCTGTGGGATATCTTGGTGCTGAATAATACAATTATTGAGATCCAACCTAAGGGCACTCTCAATGTCAAACATCAATAACGATTTTACTAAACAACTAACCAGGCATCTAGAGCACAACTAAATGGGACAGATTACTTCAGTGATGGAATTACAGAGTTGAAAAAAAACAGCAAGGGCACCCACAAAGGTACCACTTAGCGGAGACCTAGAGAGGAACACACACAGGAAACACAGAAAATTGCATTTATTTTCTTAGGCATACAACTTTCATCTATGGCTCTGATATTGTGCCCCTCAAAATGTTTGCAGTCTTGAAGCAATAAACTATATTTCATGCACATGCTTGTCAAATCTCGCTTGTCTAGATTATGCTTTAGCAAATTTGCTTCCACTGGGGAAATAGGAACTTCCACTGCGAAGCCATAACCTATTTGGGCTGGGAATGTTTGCATCACATTAACAAGAAATTCACTATGCTCTTCATCATTGTCTTGTGCATTGTCTATTACTGGTTGCATCCTCTTTAGGTTAGGTAAGATCGGTAGGTCATCTGCTTGCCAAATAAAAAAAATCAGTGTTCGAGGCAGGTCCATCTATAACAAAGCCTCTTCCCTCCGGAACTCTATACAGACCCACCTCCTACACTCCTCAACTTCAGATTTTGTATACCTCTTATCATGCACTTTGCAGCAAATCCAACTCCCACTTTCCCTTTCCACACCCATTAACATTCTATGGGCTCTTTTGCGCGAGCTTAACTGCAAAGAGCCCAAACTATACTAAATCCTACTGAGCTGAGCTGTGTCAGTGAAGTCAGAGACTCTTAATTTACACCCGAATGAACCTGAACTGGTGCTCATGCTGCTGATGTGCTGATGTTTTGTAAACCCTGATTTGACAACATGTTCACTGGATTGGTAAACAGCGTCTTTAAATGATCAAGTTATCAACTGGGCCACTACAATGAGAGCTGATGCAAGGATTCTTGGCGTCCTAGTCAATTCTCACGTTGGTGCCCCTTTGGGGCAATATCTGGTACTTTCTAGGGGCAATCCAGCCCCTCATTGGTGTTGGCCCCTTAGGTAGCTGCCGAGGCGATTTTCATTCCCTTCTTTAATTCCCTTTTCAGTTCAATAATAAAGGCAAGCAAATAACAGCAACAAGACAATAAACAGGAATATCGGTCAAGGAGCATTAATCACGCTGCGTAGGCAGAGCAAAGTACCATTATTTGTTGTTCTTGCACCTTCATCGGCATTACACTTCCGATTAGACAATTCATAAAGGTGAGGATCGATCAGTGAAGGTGACATACCTCTGATTGCAAGCATAAAGCAGTTTCCAATTTTAAAAACACACCTCGGCTGTAGTGGCAATACACTCCACAGTTTGATTATAAAAAGAAACACTGCTGTAGATCGCTGTGACAAGATGAAAGCAGAATCCGCAGCAATATATTCGGGTGGGAAGAAAGGAAGCAGAGCATTAAATGAAACTAGGGGACATTTTGTCTGCCGGCTTCCTCTGTGCGACCGACATTGTCTCTGCGGCACAGCAGATCAATTCTGAACAAAATAACGCTGGCTGCCTGATGAATCTCAGCCTTTTACAAATCACTACACCTCCCCTAGGCTTGAACAGTCCGTGCAGACTGCACATCTCGTTCACACATCTATAACCCCTCCCGCAGCACTCTGTGCTGAGTGCTTTCTTTCTGGAGACTTTTTCTTGTTTTATCCTACGGCTCAAATTCACACCCTGCTCACACACCAAATGCAATCACTAAGTTATATGTATATTTTTTTCCAAACTCGAGAAAGACATCCATTTTAGGACTATTCTGTTTAACGAAGGTACATCCATAACAAATGGAGATTTACCCCAATATCGTCAAGAAATCCTAATTGTACAGAAAACAATGAGGCTAACTACTTCAGGTTAGTTTTTATAGGCACTAATTCAAATCAGCAGCAGTGAACAGGGCCGTTTCTAGGTGTTTTGCCGCCCTAGGCGAGAATTGAAAAATGCCGCCCCCTCCCTTATACTACGATCACTTTCGCCCCCGTCATCCAGGATAGAAGAATTAATGCATCAGATATAAAACAACTTGTATTCAACATTAAACGATAAAACACATCAAACATTAAATATTAGAAAACGCAGACTTTGAAACCAATTAAGCATAACAGATGTACTACCATGCTTCTCCTGGTTACCAATTTCTTTATGGCAGGGTTTAAAAAAAAACATTTTAAATTAGTTGAGGCCCACATTTTGCTTTGGGTGTGCCACTTTTTCAGGACAACCTTAAAGCAAAATCTGTTGAACCAAATAATGTGCTTATTTGCTTAATGCACTCATAATATATGTGGATAAAATAGCAAAGGTCCAAGAATTCCAAGTCCAAGAATTCCGCTGGGATTCAACCCGAGAACCGCTTTGACGTTGGAGAATTAGGAGCAGGGACCGAAGAGGGCATTAGCCCAACAAAAGAACCCTTGTTCCTGAAAAATTATATTTACGATATTTCGGACATTGACATTATTTGGAAACCAAAATATTTTATGCCAGAAAAGTAAAATTAGCCTTGAGAAAGCCCCGGCGCAAATCGCCATGAGGGGGCGAAACACGTGTCGGCTGTCTATGTTCTATGAAAAACAATAAAGAAAACCTTTCTGCAACAAAAAATAGCTCTGTCCTTTGTACCACAATTTAAAAGAACGGATATTAATCTTGGAAAAGATCTCGAGATCTTCTATGGAGTACACACTCACCATTCTCTGCACTCATAATATATACCTAATAAAAACCAATGAGTGGGATCTTACCTTATCTGATGTTACTTCTTGTGATGTCACTTACTGTAATGCCACACATTGTGACATCATAGGCTATGTGGCCCAATAAGCACCAATTGTGGCTAGATTTTAGTACTCAACTTTAGGGGCAACAGGGCATTTTTTCTTTCAAGAAATAGGACCCAAGCCACCCTTAATCATGATGAACAGCCTCCAATTGAGGTCTATCCATAGTCCGAATTATCCTACATAATCCTCCTAAATCTTTGAATTTGTACCACAGAAGGGCTGGCAGTGGTGAAATGCTGTGGCACTGGCGCTCCGCGCACTTGACACCAGGCTCAGACAGTTCCACGCATTGCTGGAATGCGCGCAGCTCAAGGAAAGGGGAGCCTCAGAGTTTAAACTACTAGTGGAAGGCACACGCTCTTCACGGCCTTCCTTTTATTTTATTTATTTATTTTATGCGTTTTTATATAGCGCAGACTTTACCCGAAGGTGTCAGAGCGCTTCACAATGGGAACAGTAATGATACATGAGGAGAAAATTACAAGTGAACAGATTACAAAGGCATACGTTTAGTTACATGACGCAGAAGTGACAATTGTGAGCAAACAAAATACAAGAGGTAGCAAACGGTGCCTTACAGGAGGAAAAAGTGACATGTGTGCAAGTTACAAAAGCGGACAAAGTACAAGTAGAGGTATAATACTGCAATAAATGGCAGACCTCCACTCAGCCTGGCACTGGTGCTCTACACTCTTGACACCAGGACCAGGCCGAGACAGTTAAACACATTGCTGGAATGCGCGCAGCTTAAGGAAAGGAGGGCCTCAGACTTTAAACTAGTGGAAGGCACACGCTCTTCACGGCCTTCCTTGACCCCCTCTCCCGTGTCCAGACCTCCACCCAGCCTTGCCCGCATGCACAGTTGTGGAGGGATTCTATCACCTCACTGACTGGAGCCGAGGCCTGCCGCCTGGACCTGGGGCGGCGGACGCCAATCACAATGCCTGTCATTTTATGACTTTTTGAATTAGGGCCTGCTGCTGCAACAAACAAAAAATTAACAAAACCCACGCAGACATATCTCTCACAGATGTTCCCCCGACTCTGGAGCCGTGAGGACCGGGACGAGCTCAGAGACTGACTCAGACTCACAGGCCTCTTTTCAAATTAAGAGTAGGTACTGTAGATATTTTGCACATTCGCAGCAGGCCTGCATGAAGTTCGTAATATTCGCTTCACTGTAACTGCGCGGTAACTAACTTACTCACCTGTGCTCGGGTGAAAGAAAGTTACGTCCACGCGCAAGTCCGTGCAGTTTGCAGGCTCAGAGACTCATACACTGCTGTCCTCAGTCAGATGCTCCGCGCTACCACCACTGGCACTACTACTGCGAGACTCTGGGGTCTCAAGCCAGTCCAGCAGGAGCCGAGGACTCGGAGTAGCCGGCCGCCGGACAGGACAGGTCTGTGTTGTTCTTGTGGGGCACCGGGGGCACTGGCAGCAGTCAGCAGGTCGTCGGGCCTGGCAGTCAATCACCGCTCGAGGATTGGCCAAAATGATGATGCCTAGGGCCGTCATTGGTAGCGCTATCCCGCGCTACTAGATTGACGGCCCAGGGGAGGGACCCGGCCCGCACATGATAGAATACTAGTGTGTACCGCCCGCCCGCTCATCTCCACTCGCACCACAAACCACCACTAAGCTAGGGTGCACTGCACTGCGGAGCAACAATGTACTAGTACAAGCAGCATAAAGAATGGTGCGCTTGTACTCCACTTATAGGTGCTGCTGCCTGCGTGTTTTTTGCCGCCCTCTACATTTTGCCGCCCTAGGCGGCCGCCTAGTCCTGCCTAATGGCAGAAACGGCCCTGGCAGTGAAAAAACATGATAGTACAGATGCTGCCACGATGTAATATAGCCTTATAGCCTGCTGCCTAGGGCTTTTCTAAAGGCCCTGAACCTGAGTTATAGGCGCGAACCACAGGCGAGGGCCTTTAACGAGGGAGAGGTCCTTTAACAACTGGTATAGTCAGTGGCAGAAGGGCTATAAGGCTATTAGAACATTTCACCCACTAAGGGTAGAATGATCTAAATTAAAAAGCGCGGGCTTATACCAACCATTATAAGCCCAGAGCTACTCTATTGTCTTCAATGTATCCCTCTACATTCCAATGTTTTAATGCAGGAATAAAGGCAGCAGTGTTCCTGGAATCTCAAGTTGGGAAGCTTGAAGTAGAGGATGCCTGACAATCTGAATGAAGCATCAGCAATATAGCATGAGAACCTAACTGCTGCCAAGAAAAGACTGCTTGATGGGTCTGCAAACAAGAAGACAGTGGATATGAGTAGTTAAACCAGGGACTGGGATAATACTGGATGTGTGTATTTAATAAATGAAGATTTTTGATTCCCAAAAAGAAAATCTAGATTCTACAACAAATTATGGAAACTAACACTATGCGAGATAAAAAAAAACCTTAAAATGACTTGGAGGGAGAACAGTGGATTCCGTATGATTGCCATGGTCATCCTGTAAGGCAGATGCCAAAGGATAAAAAGGTTTACATCCAATGCTTCCTAAAGTGTGTCAGGTGGGTATTTATCTCTTTTTGAGGCTTTATAAACCATGTTATAAATGAGGTTTTTAATGATCATCCCAAAGAAGAATTAGACTTCTCCAGGAGCGAATGAGTTGGCTGAGATGTCCGAGATATTCAAGAGAAATATTCGTATACGAAATGCAGTATAGGGTAATTTCCTTAATGGTCCGTGTTTTTAGTTGGAAAATCTGGAGTTCTCTTCATATTAGTATGGTCTCCATGGGGAAAACGATGGTCAAAATATTTGGTGAAGAAAAGTTTGAGGCTTAAAAAGGATCTAAAGATATTTCCAGACACTGCCCAGGCCAGCATTCCTAAGAATATGAAAGCTTGTGGATTTGCCAGAGGCCTAACCTTAACAGATGACTATGAAAGACCTCACTTAAGCTATGCATTGTGGAAATATGACATGTAGATTGACATTTCCCATAATTTGAGGAACTAGGCTTTCACCCTTCAAAACAAAGCAATTAGACGAAATGTTCTTTATCATGGGTATCTTCATGAAATCCTGAAATCCATGAAGAACCCACAACTCCACCTATGTGCATTATTCTGCAATCATTATTTTAGGCGGGCGTGGCTTGCTGAGCCAAGATGGTGGACGCACTTTAAGAGTGCTCCGGGACCCCTCCACAATCCGCTCGTAATCCCAGCCTACAACGAGCCATCGGGACCCATATCTTCCTCCCTACCTGGCTTAGTGCTCTAGCGGTGTGGATCTTTGCACCGGACCCCCTGATACAGCGGACCGGCCCGCCAAGTGCTAAAGACAAAATGGTGGCTCCCAGTCCGTGACTGCAGCCCTGGACGATTCTTGCCGTCCACCTTGGGAAGCGGCGCCCGGCCCCACCTACCTGGCTTGGTGCTCTGGCGGTGTATCTGGGGGTGTGGATCTTTGCACCGGGACCCCCGAGACAGCTGACCGGCCCGCAAAGTGCTGCAGACAACATGGCAGCTCCCGGTCCGTGACTGCGGCGCTGGCTGATCCTTGCCATCCTCCTTGGGAGATGGCGCCCGGCCCCATCTACCTGGCTCGGTGCTCTGGCGGTGTGTGCGGGGCTGTGGATCCTTGCACAGGGACCCCCTGAAACAGCAGATCGGCACGCCGAGTGCTGCAGACAACATGGCAGCTCCCGGTCCGTGACTGCGGCGCTAGCGGATCCTTGCCATCCACCTTGGGTAGCGGCGCCCGGCCCCAGGAGTTGCGGAGCTCTCCGACACTGACCCCCCGGGTCTGCTGTGGTTGGCGGCCCAACCTGATGCTAGACTTTGTTTCTAGCTCCTCTTGCCGACTTCTGTGTGCGGCTGCTGGCGCCCGGCCCTACGGCGGCGCGGCCGCTTCAGTGTGTGTGATGTTGGGCAGGTGGAGGAAAAGGGGACAGACGCTATCGCCCCCACCCCCTGGCACATCAATGTGATTCCTGAAGGCCCGGAGCTGCGCTACAACAGGTTGCGCAGCGAGTGATGCCTGGGGTCGCCGGGCCTGCCCAGGCCCTCTGGCGGAGTGATCAGGAGAGCGGCTGCTGGGTCGGGCGGCAGGGACCGCGGACTGTGGCAGCGGGCCTCGGAGTGAGGTGAGGGGCTACGGCCTCTGCGGACCTGGAGGGAGACGCGCACTGGAGCGGGTGAGTCTTAGCGGTGGTGGGGTCCCGAGACAGTTGATTGGGGGCCCCCGCGCACGCAGGAGGCCCAACCTGTTGCTAGACTTTGTTTCTTGCTCCTCTTGCCGACTTCTGTGTGCGGCTGCTAGCGCCCGGCACTCCGGCGGCGTGGCAGCTTCAGTGTGTGTGCTGTTGGGCAGCCAGGGGAAAAGGAGGCAGGCGCTATTGGCCCCCCCTGGGCACATCAACATGATTCCTGATGGCCCTGGAGCCACGCTGCAACTGGTGGCGCAGCGAGTGACAGTGCCTGCCCGTGCCCCGGGCCCTCTGGCAGAGTGGCCGCCGGGTTGGGCAGCATGGACCGCGGACTGTGGCAGCGGACCTCGGAGCGAGAGGAGGGGCTGCGGGGCTCTGCCAACCTGGAGGGAGACGCGCGCAGGAGCGGGTGAGTCCTGGCGGAGGCGGGGGCCCGGAACAGTTGATTAGGGGGCTCCCGCGCGCGCAGGTGGACACTGATGCCCGGCTCGACTGGTTCTCCCCCCGGATGGTGCGTTGCTGGATTCGCCTCCCCCTTCCTAGCTGGCAGGGCCTTAATGTCGTGCGTTGGGCCACGCTGCGACCCCTGGGTTGAGATTGGCCCGACGCTCCTTATCGGCCGCAGATGCTAGCGGCGGTGAACGCATGGTGGATCCTCTATCGCCTTGGTGGGCACAGGAGGGCTGTCCTCGCCCAGGAGACTGCGTTGGAGTGGACACGGTGGAGGGTCCTCCCTAGGAATCTTGGCTCTAGCAGCGGGGTGACTTGTTGCCAGAGCTGTAGGGCCTACGGCCTCGACCAGCGGGGTCCTACCCGCGGCCCAAGGACCTGGCACATAGCCACCTTATCACCCCCCCCCCCGAATACTCACTTTGTCCGGGACAGCGGACTCGGCCGCATACATCGGGAGGCGGCGATCTGGTTCCAGTTGAGCCTCGGTGTTGGTCGACCCACCTGCTTGCTCTGAGCCGTCCGCGGGGGCTCGCAGGTTACCCCCACTGCAGGATCCACCTACAGGGTATCCAGGCCCCGCCACTCCCTGGGGTGTCACCATGGGCAGGACAGACAGGTCAGCAAAGACTCCTGCCACCCAAACCAAAATAGACCGTGTCACCACCTTGGAGGCAGGCGCACCTGAGGGAGCTGTGGATCAGGAGCCACAACCCTCAGCGCAGTTGTCTACTATCCTGCAGGCTATCCACACTTCGCAAACCTCGGTGGAGGGGAAAATCGCGGAGGTGCGCGTAGACAGGACTCTGATCCGGCAAGATCTCCGAAACGCCAATGCCCGGTTCAAGGAAACTGAAACTCGTATCATCACCGTGGAAGATGATGTACAGCAGCTCAAGGGGCAGGTGGCCCGCCTTCAATCCCACACTCAGGAACTGCACCGCCGGGCAGAGGACGTACAGAACAGGTCCCGACGCAATAATCTACGCCTGGTGGGTTTCCTGGAGGGACCGGAGCAGGGCCGCACGGTGGAGTTTCTGGAGAAATGGCTCAAATCATGGGTCCCTGAGGGCTCTCCCTCTCCTTGGTTCGCGATTGAGCGGGCCCATCGGTCCCTGGCCCCCAAGCCTCCTCCATCCTTAACTTCAAAGACCGGGACGCCATCCTGTCAGAGACCCGCAAACAGCAGCGGCTACTGCACGAAAATCGCGCTATCATGATTTTCCCGGACTACACCCGCGAGGTTCAGAGCCAGCGCCGCTCCGACGACGTTAAACAAAAGCTGAGGGCGCTCAATATCCAATACCGGATCCTCTTCCCGGCACGCCTGTGAGTGGTATTCGCCAACAAGACTTTGTTCTTCGACAGCCCAGCGTAGGCCAGGGCCTGGGTGACCGAGGAACGCCCGTTGCACACTGATGACCGAGCTCTGCCCCAGGGGTGGAAGGGGGGGGGATGGGGGCAGACCTGCTCGCCTCTCGCTCTCCGGCCCCAACGCAACCGCTTCCGTAGGCGCCGTAGACAGAGGCGGACCCGCTCAGACTCGCCGCCGGGCCGCCCCCTTCAACCGATACAGCTCTCCGATGACCCTTCTACTGGGGGACACTCTGGATCATCTGATCGCTTGGCTCATGGGGGCGTTTCGCCCCGACCCTCCTTGAATGTTCTCCCGGACACAGATCTCTCATGCAGCCCAAAGCTCTTGAAAGACCCTGCTTGAACTCACCTCTGCCTGCCAGGCCTGGCTCCGCAGCCAGAGGGTCTACCTGGCTTTACCATATTCCTTTCCTACCTGATGGACTCGTCTAAGCGCATCCTAAAATGAGGAGGGGTCCTTCACGCTTTCCCATTCCCAAGCGTTTTAGTTTGGTTAATCATTCTCTGGTTTGTTGTTAGGGCGACAGATGCTTCCGTTCATGAAGTGCAGGGTGGGGGAGGGGGGGGGGACCGTTGTCCTGAGTTCTTTCCTTAATTCTGTGTTCTTTGTTTTATAGTTCCACCACACCAGCACTCATGAAGCACCATGACGTACACCCGATAAGTCAGGCAACCCAGACCTCCCCTTTCAGACTTGTAGTCCCACTGTCAACCCAAGCACTATGCCAGACACACCATTAATAAACGCCCCCCTGCGCATTATGTCTTGGAATGTTAATGGCATCTTGGACCGCTTTAAACGCATGGCTGTCCTCACATATGCGCAGCGCTTAGGGGCGGACATCTTACTCCTACAGGAAACCCACCTGCTAGGTAATCACTGCCCCTTCTTAAAGCAGTACGGCTACAACAGTGTGGCATTCGGGGTTCCCGAGGGGTGGCTATCCTGGTGAGACGTTCCCTTCCTCTGGTGACTGTCCAGACGTCTATTGATGCCCAGGCCTCTTTTGTGGCCCTCAGTGGCACATTAAACAGCAACCCACTTAACCTGGTGTCCCTTTATTCTCCTCCCTCAATGCTGACAACGGTTATAGCTAAGTCTGTTGGCTTCCTGGCGTCTCTCTGCCACCTGGTCCCACATTCCTTGGGGGTGACTTTAACACAGTCTCATCACCTGACCTTGACAAGACGGGCTCTCCATCCCCTGGTAGAATTGCACAAGCCAAGCAACTGAGCTCTTGGTCTGCATCACTAGGTTTATGCGACGCCTGGCAACTATGGCACCCTCACTCCAAACAATTTACACACACCTCAGCGGCACACCATACACAGGCACGCATTGACGCCATTTTCGTACATTCGACGGACTGTCTTCTGATTCAAGACGTCTCGCTGCTTCCGAGAGGTATCTCTGACCACTCACCAGTGATGATCCGTACAGGTCCCCCCCACTTCTGTCCGGCAAACATGGAGGTTAAATGCCTGGTTCCTTCAACACAGGGACTTCAGGAAGGTGGTGAAGCGGGAGCTAAAACTGTACTCTCTCTCTTCTCTCTCTCTGGCTCTGTGTCCTCTCCAGGCACCCTATGGGAAGCGAGCAAGGCCACCATTAGTGGAGTGGTGTGGCTCACTGGTTAGAGGCGCCAGACCCGGAAGCAGAGAACGGCCCGGGACCAGGGTTCAATTCCCGACGCGGCAGAGTCGTGGACCAGAGTCAGTGGACTCGATAATTCTCGCCTCGGTGCCTACTTTAACCAGGGATCACACTCGGCAACTCTGGGCATTAGCTTGCCTCATCTCTACAACGGCCCCCCACATTCGCCGGGGATGCCTAGTTTCACCTTGGAGATACCCAGTAGGGACCATCTCACAGGGATAGCCAGGACGGGTTCCCCAGCGGTCTACAGCGCCACGACGCCTCAGGGCAGCAGTGCGCTTCACAAGACACATACATACATACATTAGGGGGGTCGCCAAGGGTCAACTCAAGCTCCAACGACAAATCCACTGAAACAGATTGCCTCGCGGGAGGCGCAGGCCCTGCGCCTCGAACGTACCGTGGCCCGATCCCCAGATGCCTCCGACACAAGACTTCTGACCCGACTCCAGTCGGAGATCAAGTAGCTGTTGCTGGACGCGGCCAAACTCCTTTGGCGCTCTTCTGTGGCCAGGGTATATGGATGGGGCAACAAGAATGGTTCGCTCCTTCATCGCCCGGCTACGTACCCAAGGGCGAACCGCATAATCCCTGAGAAAGCGGCACCAGACGGATCACTTTGCCATGCCCCAATGGAATTGGCGCAGGTCTTTGCCGCCTACTACCGCAGGCTATATGAGGCCCGAGCCCCAACACTGTCCCTTACGGACCTGATGGACGTGGACGGTAGCCGCCTTCCATGTGTGGATGCCCCCGCCCAAGCCAATTTGGACCGTCCCATTTTCCGTGAGGAAATCAGTGACGCGATCGCTCTTGTTTCATCTGGCAGGACACCGGGCTAAGACGGCCTTCCTCAAGAGTACTATGCCCACTACCGGGATGTTCTCATCCCCCACCTAGACGCACTGTTTTACGAGGCTGTGGAGAAAGGCTCCTTCCCTCAGAAAACGGACATGGCCACCATTGTGGTCCTCCCGAAATCCCAGCCCCCCCTCCCTGCAGTGCGCAGATTACCGCCCCATCTCCCTCATCAACAATGAGGTCAAACTGTTCGCCACCATCCTCGCCCAGCGACTAAAACCTCATCTGTCTACGTTCATACTCCCTGATCAATGTGGGTTAATGCCCTCTCGGCGGCACCCAACACTGTCTCCGTAGACTGCACTCCGCCTTGGCCCATCGCCACCTCGTCACCCCATACCTTGAGCTTCTCCTAGTAGACTTTGAGAAGGCCTTCGACTCGGTGGACTGGGGCATCCTTCATGATGTTCTTGACATGATGGGACTTGGTCCCTGCTTCCGGGCCATGGTCAAAGTTCTGTACGCCCTCCAGAGGGCTTGCGTCCTAGTCAAGGGGGTCCTGTCGGAGCCCTTCTCGGTCTGTAGAGGGACGAGGCAGGGTTGTCCCCTTTCCCCCCAGCTTTTCGCCTTAGTGAGGGAGCCTTTAGTGTCCTTGATGAGGTCCTGCGATCGGAAGCGGGCATGGGAATGGCCCAGTGCTGAACCAGAAATAAAATCGCCCTCTACGCGGACGAAGTCCTTATCTACCTGGCAGATCCTGTCCGGTCAGGCCCCATTGTCTTCGCATCTTGCAATCCTTCTAACAAGCCTCAGGCCTCTGTTTGAATCCCAACAAATCGGTCCTGGTTCCCCTCCACCTTTCCCGGGAATGCTTTGACTGGCAGTCCAAAATACCCCAACGTCGTCAATCATTCAAATATCTGGGGATCTGGGTACCTTGCTGCCTGAGCTCGGCTGGGCCCTCAATGTCACTCCACTGGTGAAGCGAGCTAAGGCGGATCTCCAGCGGTGGCAGTCGTTGCCCCTTAACCCCATGGGGAGGGTGGCCCTTTTTAAGACGATGGTGCTCCCCCGCTTTCTTTACATGCTTCAGAACACCCCCATGTGCTTTCCCAGGGCCTAGTTCCATGAATTCGACGGCTTAGCCAGCAAGTTTTTATGGGGGAAGGGTAGGTCCAGGCTAGCGCTCAATACTTGCAGGATCCCCTCGTTTGACGGGGTTTGGGGATGACTCACCTTTATCTATATTATTTAGCCACGCAACTTCTCTCCATACATGATTGGTTCAAAGGGGTGGTTCGATCAGGCCTATAGGCTCGAGCGTGGGGAGCTGGGCCTCTCCAGAATCCAATCCTTTCTAAATGGGGCTCCGATTCCTTCTCGTCTTCCGGAAGTGAAGCGTTCTGTATTACTGGCTTGGCGGGCGGCACACCAGCTGGACACACACACTGACCATCTGTACACCCCTGTGGCATGGGACCTAGCTCAAGTAGGTGACCGGGCTTTGGGGTTTTGAAGCTTGGGACCTCATAGGCATCACGCAACTGAGAGACGTTTGGGTGGGAGCCCATATACGCTCCTTCGAAGATCTCCAAACCAGGTACTCGCTGCACCACTCACAATTCTTTCACTATCTCCAGCTGCGACACGCCCTATGCTCACATCTCACAACAGGTACGCGGCTGCCAGATCACAGCCCGCCTGAAGCCCAGATTATGTTTGGGGACCTGGGGAAGGGCAGTATTTCCTGCACACTGATTAACAACAGCCCAACTTCCTTGGACAGACTGCAGACGCAATGGGAGGACTGGGTGGGCCCCTTGGAAGAAGAAGACTGGCGGGACGCCCTTATGGCCCCATGAACGGTCACCGCCTCTGCTAGGCTGCGCTTGGTGCAGCTTTACTATCTACAGGCCGCATATCTCACCCTTGTACACCTTCATCGCGCGGGGCTTGGTCCGTCCTCAGCCTGTACCAGATGTGGCCATGACCCAGCTGACTTCCTCCACATGGTTTGGGCCTGTCCCCTCCTGGCGGGATTCTGGAAAGGCATCGAAGAAGAACTCACCGAGGTTCTCAGATGGGGGGGATCCACACGACCCTAAGCACACGATCCTGGGCATCCCTGATGGGCTGGACGGGTCACGCAACAAAAAACTGTTCTTCACTACTGCTATGGTGGTAGCCAAAAGAGACATTGCGGCCTCCTGGATATGCCCCGAACCCCCAACTGTGAGACATTGGCGGAATGGGGTGGACTGTTGTACCACCCAGGAGAAGGTTATGTATGCGGCACGTGGTTACCCCAAAAAATACCGCAGAATTTGGGGGGAAGTGGCTGAGGGGAGGGGTCTAATCGGGGGGGTTCGACTGTTTCAGTCTTATTTCTGCTTTATTAATGTCTGTATATTGGGTAAAAAGAACTTGTGATTGTAATCCTCGATCATTGAATTATGGTGCGGATTGGCTGATGCACTCCTTCTGTAAACTGAATAACATTTGTTTATCAAAAATCATTATTTTAGAAAGAGATGAATCTCTCTAATCATAGCATTTTCTTCAGTTTATCTGTTGATAAAAAGAAATATACAAATAAAAAACACTACAAAACTAGAATAGATTAAAAACAAACATAGAGCTCAGTCGCCCCTTATATTTTATTCTATTCAAACGAGAAAACGAAGGAAACTCTTTTCATTGACATTCAAACTCATGTAAGTGAAAAAGGGTATTGCCCGTTTAAGGTAACCAAGTGCTTTATAGTCCCAGAATGCAGCAGGGGCAACTATCCATTGTGGCAGTATGCTGAAGAAACTACACTGTTTTATTCCATTGCTTCTGTGATGGAGAAAAGTTAATGAATTTAATGACAATAACCAAAATAGAGCAATTATGAAAGAGGTAAGTAACGTTCCTTTCACCTTATTAAAATCTGCATTAATGTTCATAAACATTGAAAAAATAGGAAGCTCATTCCTTCTCAAAGAAAGATGAGGCACCAATAAGGAAAGGAAATAAACTAAATCAAGTTGGAAAGAACATTTGAAATATTTAGCATAGTTACTCTGGGGGCCAGTTTTGAAGACAATAGTAAGAAATAAGAGTTGAAGTTCTGTCTGAACAAAAGTCTCACTTTGGACGAGTTTTTGCATGTGCAGATAAGGTAACATTCAGGATCACCACCCCATCCACACTCCACAGTAAAACAGAGAAAAACATGCCTGGTCAGAGAAGAAGAATGAAGAAAAACTGACAGAAAACCAATGAAAAAGCAATGAGATAACACTTAACTCTAGGAAGCTAGTGACAAGAACCCGGAATGCCATAGAAGATTTTTTCATCATCACTCTTCATTTCTATCAATTAAGATCATAAAAGACAGTTTACAGAAAAAGGCACTCATCCCCATCAATAAAAGATACAAGATAATTAGAGATTGCCTGACTTCAAGATCCAGATACTGATCTAGATAAGGCCCTGAGCTTGGATAAGCAGGTACTTCGATCCTCAAATTTGAAGGTTCAGCATTTTAAAACACTTTTTAACCTGTATTATACACCATCTAAGCTACATGATTGGGGCATGAGGATCGACAGTAACTCCCCTAGGTGTCAGAAAGGTCCAGGGGACCTATTACATATGTTCTTTTACTGTGAGCAGCTTAGCTTGATTAAAACTGAGATAGAGAAATTTTTAGAGGGGCTGCTAGGCTTAAAAATCTGCCTATCCCCGACAATAATGATCTTTGGGAGTGATAGTAAAACGGCCCTTTTGAATAAAGAAATAGAGGCTTTTATCTTTCTAGCTGTTGCCGTTTTACATATCCTACTATCAGCTGCTTGGAAGGACTCTAATGCCCCAACCTTCCAATTGTGGCTGACCAGGCTTCTTGGTATTCACAACATCGAATCTACTCTATATTCTTATAAGGGTAAGAAAAAGCGTGATTTTGGAAATAAGATATGGGACCCCTTTAAAAATTGGAGGGAGGGGCAGCTTTGATCAACCGATAATGAGTCTCTTATATGTATATTTATTCGTATATGAAAACACCTGCATATTTATTTATTAAATGTCTAGCTTTATTTAAGATGTTTTAATGCTTATTGAAACATATTATGAAATAATGGAACTTTACCTATTAAGCTGTATCTGTTTTTTGTACCAATGAATTTTCAATAAAAAAAATATAGAAATATATATAAAAAAAAAAAGATACAAGATAATTTTGTGATATATGGGTAATTAAAATCACTGTACAATCAATATGGAATTCCAAATATTAAACATTTCATGTAGTTTGCTAATAACATTAAAATTCATAATAATATAAAAAGTCATTAAGTTAAGAAGATTTTTAAGGCTTTGAGGGCAGCCCAGGAACAATTGTTGACACTACTCTGCTGAAAACGAGGATCATGCAGCTATTTGTATTCAGGGTTCTTTATCACAGCATACCCTTCCAGCACATCTGAGAATAGAAGGGCAATTAGTACAGTCCCTTCAGATTGATCTATGAGTAAGAGTAACTCTTTAGCTATTGACATACATGAATGTGGGTTACGTAGCCCCTACTGCCTGGATTCAGTGTTGTGGATGTGATGCCTCAAAATAGGTTATCAATCCTAGCCAACTCTTCGATTGTGCTTTACTGTTTACTTGAGCTTCTGTCATCAAATGGTCATGAGGAAGTCTTGCATGGCTACCTTTTGTCCCAATCACAATTCAGACAGATTATGTTGATAGCTGTCACCACTGTCACGCGCCTGAACTACTAGGCGCTACGCTGCTGCAGGGGGAGGGCTCTTCACACTAATGGAACTCTGGAAAGCATTTTTGGGACTGTGCTACGACAATTTTTAAATATAATTGCGCGGAAGCTCTTTTAACTGTGTATAGAATACTTTGCACTGACCTCTCAGCTCCCATCTGTTTTTCAGGTCGTGGCCCCGGTCCACCGCGGCAAGTGCCGTTTGTGTGGAGGGCGTTTCTGACCGCGGGCCCGCCCCCTGAGGGTGTCACTCTGCACCAGAGGCGGGGACGGTGCCTACATAGCCTCCTTCACTTTCTCCCGTGCGGCGGACGCGCGCGGCGGGTAGCCGGCGGGTCGCCCGTCTGCGCCCGTCCGCGCTAGACCGTTGCCCGTTGCCCAAACCCCTGGTCGCTTAACAGCGATGATGCCCTACGCCCGGGAGGAGCTTCTCGCTCTCAGATATCGATCCGACTGTATGGCTCACACATGGTACCCTAGCTCCCCCATTACTCAATGTAATCAGTGTGGCTTTAAAATCCCTGCGGCTTGGTTACCGCCACCTTCTTCTACCTCAGTGACTACTGGTTCTTCTAAATTATATATATTGAGCCTGAATTGTAGATCCCTTGTGAAACATCACGAGGACATCCATGAGCTCCTCTCTGATAAGAACCCTGATGTTCTGTTTCTAACAGAAACCTGGCTAACCGAAGATTCCTCGGCCATTTTAGCCCTGGCCCTTCTCCCAGGCTACTGTATCTGTGTCCAGAACAGACCCATAGGCAAGGGAGGTGGAATAGCGGCGATTTATAAGTCCAATTTTACTTGCATTTTTGAACCCACTAATGTAGCATACAGTGAATGTGCACTTTTCAAGATAAAGGTCTCTGACACCTACACCCTCTCAGGGCTCCTTGTCTATCACCCCCCAGGATCAGCGAGCGCATTCCAAGAGTCGCTGGTATCAACGATTTCATTACTAGCGCTCCAATCAGCCAATTTTAGCGTATTCGGAGACCTCAACCTCCATCTTGAACGCAAAGACTCCCCCGTTATATCGAAGTTCCTTGGTGATTTGGAGGCTTGTCAGCTCCGCCAGTTAATTGTGGGTCCCTCCCATCAGGCAGGCCACCTTCTGGACCCTGTCTTTACCAATATAGAGGAAGCTACAGCTGAACCCCCTAGTCCTCTCAGCTGGACTGATCACTTCCTGGTTTCTGTTTCAGTCGAGATCCGAGCAAGCGGCAAGGAGAATCCTCCCCCTCTCTTATGGAGGCGCCCCTGGAATAGCCTAGATAAAGTTTTACTAGAAGCCAAATTGAACCAATCACGTCCTGTTTGGTCGAATAATATGGAGGAAGCAGACTCTGCATACAGAGAATGGATAAACACTTCACTGGATCACCTCATTCCCATAAAATGCTCCAGGCCTAAGCGAGGTTACTCTCACCCCTGGTACTCGGAGGCTCTTGCTGATACCAAAAAACAATGTAAACGGTTAGAACGTATTTGGAGACGCTCGTATGATCCTCTGGCGAAAAGCGAGTTTAGGCTGGCCACTAAGGCATATCATAAACTCATTAAAACAAATAAAGCCACATATTATACTGACCTGATCACCGCTAGTACCAACCGTTCCAAAACTATCTTCTCCCTGGTGAAAGAATTGACTAAGACCCCGGATGGTATAGGCAACCCGATAGTGTCAGATACACAGTGTGAGGAATTATCTTGTTTCTTCATTAATAAGGTCAAAGGGATATATGACATATTACAATCAGATGGCCCCTTGGGGTTCCCTAATCCTACTAGTGATCAAGCTATTCTCCCCTACTCCCTCTTAACCATTCCATCTCTAGAGTGGACAGGGATGGAACACCTCACACTAAGAGTAAAATCAGGATCCCCAGATGACCATATTAAGCCCGAACTGTTTAGATCTCTTCGTGATTCCGCCTTACAGGCATGACGGGAGCCGATTAATAAGTCATTTCAGCTAGCCTCCATCCCTAAATCATGGAAGCATGCCAAAAAAGTACCCCTCTTGAAGAAACCATCACTCGATCCCTCTCGGCCTGATAGCTTCCGTCCCATCTCACTGCTTCCCTACCTTGCAAAAGTGGCAGAAGCACATGTCAAACACACTTTGACTGTCTATCTAGAGTCCAATGGGATCCTAGATGAGTCCCAAAATGGCTTCCGTGAGAACCATAGCACAAAGCCTGCCTTGCTAACAGTTACAGAACATCTAAAAGCTTCACTGGATATGGGCACAACCTCTATTTTGATTCTGCTGGATTTGAGTGCGGCTTTTGACACGGTCTCCCACAAGATACTGCTCGAGAGACAATGGGAGATCGGAGTCAGGGAAACGGCCCTGGACTGGTTCGCGTCATTTCTATCTGACCGTTCCTTCCAGGTGCACGATCCTCCGTACTCATCCAGCAGGCTCCCCCTTGAATGTGTGGTGCCTCAGGGGTCTGCGCTCAGCCCCACATTGTTTAATGTGTACGTCCGCCCCCTGGCCGTGATGGCCCGGGAACGTAAGATACAACTAATATCATATGCGGACGATACACAACGTATCTTTAATTTCTCCAATAACAATGTGATTGATCAAATGAAGTTCCAAGAAGACATGCTGGCCATATCTAGGTGGCTATCCAACAACTGTCTTCAGTTAAACTCCTCCAAAACAGAGGTACTCCTGATCGGCAATGGCACGCAGACTTGGGACGAGCTTTGGTGGCCTCCTGCGCTGGGATCAGCTCCTATACCTAAGGAGTCAGTAAAAAATCTGGGAGTGATGCTTGACAACTCGCTCAATCTGGACTCCCATGCCAAAAAAGTGGTGGGCATCTGCTACAGGCGTTTGCGCTCTCTCAGACCCATTTGGGGTTTTTTCGAGCCACCTACCCGTCAACTCATAGTCCAGGCGTCAGTCCTTTCTCATCTGGACTATTGCAACTCCCTTATGTTAGGCTCCAATACGACCACAATAAACAGGATGCAAAGAGCACAAAATCCCGCTGCCCGTGTCTTGTTTGCTCTACCCAAAACCTGTCACACTTCCCCCTTTCTCCGGCGACTACATTGGTTGCCTATAAAGCAACGCATTCAATTCAAATACCCTCGGTCTCATTCACAAAATCTTGTACAGCGCTGGCCCCCAAACTCTTCAAGGACTATGCTCCTTTTATATTCCTACGCGCGCACTCCGCTCAGCGGATCTTTCTTTAGCAGGTACCATTAAGATTCGGAGGAGCAGAGCCGGCGGCCGTTCCTTCAGGTACCTGGCCCCTAAGCTTTGGAACTCCATCCCCCTAAAAGCTCGAGCCACTTCAAACCATCTGCTATTTCGTAAACTTATAAAAACTTGGTTGTTTGCGTCCATCAAGCACACCCTCTGTCGCATTAGTTTAGGCATGTCCGCAAGCGCTGGGATGCCCCGTTGCTGGGGTAGCCATGCGCTATACAAGATTCCATAACATTAACATAACTGTTCCTCACAGTGAAAGCTGTTTTCCTCCTTCCTTCCCTCATTGCACGCTAAGATGTTTACCAACCATTTGTAGGGCACTACAAATTTCAAAATAAGATCAGTCCTCTTCTGTGCTTAATACATAATCGAACAAGTTACTTACCTTTGGTAAAGATATATCTGTAAGTGACATATTTTTGTAATAGATTCCTTACCTTAGAATTAGCCTCAGGCGTCAGACTGGATCCGGAGACATTTTTTCGTAGCAGTACTCCTGCGCGTCGATAGGTGGCGTCGGTTGACTCCACGTTCGTCGTCGGTGTTGTGGTCGCCAGGATGATGTCACGGTATCTACTTAGACGCCGCACTCACGTGCAGACGTCAGTTCTTTACACGATATTCCACACCAGAAGTGCAGAGCCATGCAAGACACTGACCACTGGTGCACAAAACTAGGGCCTTGAAAGGGAATCCTTAACCCTAGAAATTAGTTTGCAGAACAGGGAGGATGGGTGGTGCGGTAAGGAATCTATACCTAATATATGTCTCTTACAGATATATCGTTACCGAAGGGAAGTAACTTGTTCATCTGAAGGAGACTACTAGTTATAGATTCCTTACCTAAGAATAGATAGTGCAGCAATACCAACCCCGGGGGTGGGTCTGCGAACTAATTTCACACCAGGAAGTCCTTGAGAACTGAACGGCCAAAGAAGCCGTATCTCCGGCATTGAGAATCCAGGCAATAGTGTTTGGTGAACGTGTGCAGTGATGCCCATGTGGCTGCCTGGCACATATCATGAAGGGGAACTCCACGTCCCAAAGCAGTAATGGCCGCCGTTGCCCTGGTGCAATGGGTGCGCAAGTCCTACTGGAAGCTCCTTCTTTGCCAAAGAGTAGCAAATTTTGATGCAAAGAATGACCCATCTAGAGATGGTCCGCTTTTGCACGGCCCAACCTTTTTTGGCACCCACATAGCCAACAAAGAGTTGGTCATCCACCCGGATTCTTTTGTGCGATCCAGATAGAAAGATAGCGCACGTTTTGGATCCAGACGGTGGAGCCTCTCTTCCTCCTTCGAAAAATGTGGAGGCTGTCCAATGTGAAAAGAAGTAACCAGTTTGGGGAGAAAAGAAGGTCTAGTTCTTAGGATGACCTTGTCCGGAAGAAAAAGAGGCTTAGAATACAGAGCCTGAAGCTAACTCACCCAGCGAGCAGAGGTAATGGCAACCAGAAAGGCAGTTTTCAAAGTTAAAAGTATGAGAGGACAGTTATGTAGTGGATCGAAAGGAGTGCACATAAGGTATGATAAGACCAAGGTCAAGTCCCACTGGGGCACTACGAAAGGAATAGTAGGAAAGAGGTGAGTAATGCCCTTCAGTAATCTATTTACAATAAGGGACTTGAAAGGAGAAGGTTGATCAGGATGCCGAAGAGAGGCGGAGATGGCCGAGAGATAGCCCTTAAGTGTGCCCAGAGCAGAGCCCTGCAGGGCTAAAGAAAGGAGGAACAAAAGAACCTCAGAAAGAGGGGCAGAGAGGGGATCCACAGCCTTTGCTGTGCACCATGCCACAAATGTGTTCCATCTACAAGCGTATACCGTCTTCGTGGAGGTACGCCTGGCTGCCAAGATAACATTACAGACTTTGGGAGAAGGTCAAAGCCTGTCAACTGTGGCCGCTCAATCTTCACACAAGGAGGTGGAGGCTGGACAGGTTTGGGTGGAGGACCGTCCCTTGCTGCTGTGACAGAAGAACCTCCCGAAGAAGCAGTCGGATCGGATGATCGATGGGCAGTTATAAAAGCTTGAGATACTAGGCTCTTCATGCCCAATCTGGAGCCACAAGAATGACTTAGGCCCGGTCGCGCTTGATCTTCAGCACTCTGGGCAGAAGTGGTATAGGCGGAAAGGTTTATAGAAGACCGCAACTCCATTCACAGCGAAAAGCGTTGCAGAGCAAGTGCGGCCTTGGAATTTCAACGCGCAAAACTGCTGACATTGCGCGTTCTCTTCGGTGGTGAATAGACAACCATGGCTTTCCCCGTTGCTGAAAGAGCCCTTGCACCACCTCCGAGTGAAGAAGCCATTCGTGATCCATCATGCACCTGTGTCTGAGTCCATCTGCCCTGGCGTTCAGTGAACCTGCCAGGTGTGGAACTACCAGGGATATGCCCTGATGTTCCAGCCATGTCCAGAGGCGAAGAGCCTCTTGACATAGGGTACACAACCCCACCCCGCCCTGCTTGTCGCAGTACCACATGACAGTGGTGTTGTCCGTGAACACCTGCACTACTCTTCCCCGGACAGAGGGAAGGAATGCCTTCAGTACAAGACGAATCACCCAGTGCTTCAGAAGGTTAATGTGCAGATCGGACTCCGCCCGAGACCAGAGGCCTCTGATCTCTGCCTCTCCCATGTGAAGTAATGCATCTGTCACCACTGTGAAGACTGGTTGGGGAAGGTAGAGGGATCTGCGGTTGACCAAATCCTGGTTCAGTAGCCACCACTGCAATTGGCATGAAGTGCCCTCCGAGATCAGGACACAATCGGAAAGATTCCGCTGATGCTGTGCCTACTGGAATTTCAGGTCCCACTACAGAGCCCGCATAGGCCACCTTGAATGATCCACCAGCAGGATGCAGGATGCCATGAGGCCCCAGCAGCCGCAGGGTCATTCTGACCGAAACCAGGGATAGAGGCTGAAAGATCGGATTCATAGTCCAACTATCCCGGACTCGATGCTTGGAGGATAAGTCCGAAACTGCGTCGTGTCCAGACCCACTTCGATGAAGAGGAGCTTCTGAGAGGGAATCAGTTGTGACATCGGCACGTTGA
Organism: Lissotriton vulgaris; assembly: GCF_964263255.1. NCBI lineage: Eukaryota > Metazoa > Chordata > Amphibia > Caudata > Salamandridae > Lissotriton > Lissotriton vulgaris. Next base: position 656,291,887 of record NC_141694.1, on the reverse strand, counting down.
TAGTGAACCCCAGCGAGTGCAGGAGGTCCGTCGTAGTCGGGAGGTGGGAGATGACAGCCTGGGGCGAGCCTGCCTTCAACAGCCAGTTGTCGAGATAGTGGAAGATTGGAACCCCTGATCTGCGCAGATGAGCTGCGACCACCGCTATCACTTTCGTGAACACCCGAGGCGCATTGGTAAAGCCACATGGGAGCACGGTAAACTGAAAGTGCTTGTTGCCTACCGTGAACCGTAGTTAACGCCTGTGAGCTTGTAGGACGGGGAATGTGAAAATAAGCATCCTGCAAGTCCAACGCTACCATCTAGTCTCCAAGGTCGAGGGCAGGCAGGACCTGAACCAGTGTCAACATTTTTAACTTCTCCTTCCAGAGGAAGCGAATGACGTTCCTGAGATCCAAGATAGGACGCAGGCCCTTGTCCTTCTTGGGCACCAGAAAGTATGTGAATAACAACCACAACCTACTTCTGGGGCAGGAACTCGCTGGATGGCTCCCTTGGCCAAAAGAGCAGAAACTTACTGTTGGAGAAGGGTAAAGTGACCCTCCGACATGCGGTGGAATTGAGGTGGCATGGATGGAGCGGTTGTCTCGAAGGGGAGGTAGTAGCCCCATCGGTCTATCTGCAAAACCCACCTGTCCGCTGTGCTGTTGAGCCAGTGGGGGAGGTGATGGCGAATCTTGCCGCCCACTGGCAAATGGTGGCCCTGAAAGGTCAGACTAGGCGGGCTTGGAGGCTGCTGAAGAAGGGGCGCTGGTGGACTAGCCCGCCCGCTGTCCCCCAGACCCACGACAGTGGGACTCATGTCCCCAGCTGCGCCAAGGCTGGACAGCTTGCGCAGGCCTGTGGCTCGGGGTGGAACATGGCGGGGCACCCCTTCTATAGCAACCAAAGGGGCAGAAAGCAGACTGCGCTGGGCGGGAAGTGGAAGCGAGGCCAAAGGATCTAGCTGTAGTCCATGAGCCCTTAAAGCCCTCGAGCGTCACGTCTGCCTTGTTGTCAAACAAACGACGGCCATCAGAGGGCATGTTCAAAAGTGTTGCTCAGGGCAACTGACGTTAAAATCGTCCTGCCTAGTGAGTCGGCAGTGTCCAGCCCACATCTTATAGCGAACTTTGCTGCGCCTCTCCCTTCGGCAACTGCACAGGAGAGCACAGCCCGGGCCTCCACCGGGCACTGTGGCAGCACCTAAGTGACAGAGTCTCACACCGAGTGGGAGTAACGGCCCAAGAGACATGCGGTGTTTACCAACCGCAATCCTAAGCTGGAGGAAGAATACATCATCTTCCAAAGGTGGTCCAGCTTCTTGGATTCCCTATCAGGTGGTGCGGTAGGGTATGCGCCCTTGGAAGTAGAGGCTTGAAATACCAAGCTCTCAGGGGTGGGGTGTTGGGAGAGGAAAATGCGGTCACCCGGGGCCGGGCGGTTGTGTGGGGCAATCATCCTGTCCACAGGAGCCCCTGTGTTGGGCTTTGACCAAGTGCCCAAAAGGATGTCTGTAAGGGCCTCATTGAACGGCAGCAGGGGCTCCGAAGAGGTCGCTACCGGCTGAAGCACCTCGGTCAGGAGGTTTGTCCTGACTGCCACCGTAGGAGGTTTAAGGCCACAGCCGCCCTATGCAACACCACTGCGTAAGATGCACCCTTGTCTGTAGCCACGGTATGGGGAGAAAGCATGCCAAGGTCTGGGGAGGTGTCCAGACACTGGCCTCACCCAACCCCTCCCTCCAGTCCGGTTCCTCTAACTGGTCTGTCAAAGGGTCCACAGACCCCTTCCAGTCCTCCTCCCCCTCGTCTGGTAGCCTCTCAGGGCAATAGGGAACACCAGGATAGAACAAAGCTACAAAAGTACCGGTTGGCATCGGATCCGGGGTCGGTCAACGTCGGTACGGCTCCGTGTCCATTTGGAGGTGGAGGCCAGGGACGACGCCGGCTGGGAACACAACTGGCGTCAGAGGTGGCGGAGGTGTCGACATCGGATTCGGTGGGATCAAAGACTTTGAGCCCCTAACAGAGTCTGTGGGCCCGGAGTCCGGCTACCCAAAGATAAAATGAAGGGCTTCGTAAAAACTACGAAGTTGGGCAGGGGTCGCTATGGCTCCCTGGAAGGGAGGGAAACGCGGAGCCGACTGAGCAGGCTCTGAAGGCAGAGCCGCAGGACGAGCACCATCCGCATCCCGCATCGCGTCGGCCGATGGGGAGAACGCGAAGAACGACAATGCTTCTTCGCCTTCTTCTTGTGCTTCGACATACCAGAAGAGGAAGACTTCGACGAAGAGTGGTGGTGGTATCTGCGCAACCGGTCCCACGACCTTCCCTCTCGTGAGGCACGGAGCGGACTGCCAGGCCTCGAGAAGCTTTCAGGACTGCTCCCGCAAAGACTTCGGGTTCATGGTCAGGCAGTCGGAGCACGACTTCGGGTCTTGGTCCCGCTCTAGACACGAGAGGCACACGAGGTGTGGGTCCGTAACCGACATCAGTTTGTGACAGGAGTCACGAGCCATGAAGCATGTCTGATGTGGCATCCCTGTGTGCACCAGGAGTCAACACAACTCAAAAAAGAAGTGGACAAGAGTGGAAAAATAGAAGTCAAAAAGTGACTGGAGGTACCGCTCTCTCCGGATCTGCGCTGGCTAGCGCGTAAAAAGAAAGAACTGATGTCAGCGCGCGAGGGCAGCGTCTAAGTAGATACCGCAACGTCATCCCGGCGACCATGACGCCGATGAAGTACGCGGAGTCGACAGACGCCACGTATCGACGTGCAGGGGTACTGCTAACGAAAAATGTCTCTGGATCCAGTCTGATGCCTAGGGATCTAAGGTAAGGAATCTGTAACTAATAGTCTCTTTCAGAGTTAGAATATTTGACAATGTTTAATCTAGAACTCTAGACGTTAGTTACATTTTGCACAATTGCTACTTCTATAGATAAGTGGATAATGAATTCTGACTGAAAGCCATGCACTATGGACAGAATCGAACTCCACCTAATTTTGATACCAAGGAAGGTTATCAAAAAAGAACTATGCCTTAAGGCTGGTCAGTTCTACTCATATAAGCACCTATTTAAAAAGAAAAGTCCTCCAACGTCAGTACCATTTTTTCCTTTCTACATATATGTTTCCCTATCTTTCTTGTTTGCCATGTTTGAGGTGCCCCGGGTCCCAAGAGACCCTTCAAAATGCAAATTTGGTGTTTCCCAGAGGCACTGTTTGATGTGCCCAGATAATAAAAACACCACATTGGTCTCCCCACAAGACTCCTCAGTACCCTTTAGACAGGCCCTGGTTGGTGCCGCCTTAATAGGTTTCATGGGTGCAGTACTTGCATGTAGGAGATGGGCCAATTTAGATTTTATCTACTAAATTAAAAAGAAAGAAAAGATAAAGTAGTATCTTGACTTTGGTACATTAAAGAATAAGTTACTTACCTTCGGTAACACGCCTTATCTGGTAGACACATAATCTAGCTACAGATTCCTTACCTTTAAATTTCTCAGGCGCCAGACTGGATCAGGAAGATTTTCCTTCGAGCACACCCCTGCGTGCCGGCAGGTGGTGTCGGCCGACTCCAGGCCATGTCGCAGTCGCCGTTCCGCACCAGAAGTGACGCCTGTGTCAACTACATAGGTGCCACACTGGCGCGCTTACGTCAGTTACTGTTCACAACTTTCCACACCAGAAACGGGAAGTCATGAAGAGTACTGACATTGGTGTAAGTTTAAGAAACTAGGGCCCTGAAAGGCAACAGCCCTGACTTTAAAAACCTGTCCACAGAGTGGGGAGGATGGGTGGGTAGGATGGTAAAGAATCTGCAGCTATATTATGTCTCTACCAGATAAGGCGTTACAGAAGGTAAATAAAGTAGTTCATCTGATAGAGACATCTAACCGCAGATTCCTTACCTTTAAAAAGATACCCAAAGCAATACCATCCCCTGAAAAGGGGCTACGGACAAGTGTAGACCAGGACAGAAGAGCCAAAGAGGCTTCCCTGCAGACCTGACCATCGAGGCAGTAATGTTTAGTAAACGTGTGCAGGAAAAGTTGTTGACTTACAAATATTGAGGAATGGAACTCCACGTTGCAATACTGTGGCTGCAGCCTTAGCCCTGGTAGAAAGAGCCCTTAAGCCTTCAGGAAGCTGTCCTCTTAGCCACCGCTCGACCTTTCTTCACTCCAACGTACCCCGCGAATAGTTGGTCGTCCACCCGGAACTCTTTAGTGCAGTCAAGATAAAATGACAATGCTCTTTTTGGGGTCCAGACAGTGGAGTTGCTCCTCTTCTTTTGAGGGATGGGGGGGAGCGCAGAAAGTGGGCAGGGTGACAGATTGCCCCACATGGAATGGTGTTACCACTTTCGGGAGGAAGGAGGCCCTAGAGTGAAGCACCAATTTGTCAGGGAACACTGTCAGGTAAGGAAGCTTAGATGGCAAAGTCTCCTGGCAGACGTGATTGCCACTAAAAAGGCTCTTTTGATGGTAAGCAGCCGGAGGAGGCAGTTGTGCAAAGGTTTGATTGGAGTCCACATCAGGAAGGTGAAAACCAAATTAAGGTCCCACTGAGGAATAAGGAAATGGGAAGGTGGGTACATATGTACAAGCTCTTTGAGCAATCTATTTACAATTGCAGATTTAAATAATGGCCCAATAGCCTTACTGCACAATATAATACAAATATATTCCATTAGCAGATGTACACGGTCTTGGTGGAGGGATGCCTGGCTGTCAAAATAACATAAGACACTTTGGGTGCAAGATCGAATGCTATCAACTGTCGCCACTCAATCTCCGAGCAAGAAAGCATAGAGTGTACAGGTTCAGGTGGAGAACCCTCCCCTGCTGCTGCAATAGAAGATCCTTCCGAAGGGCCGGCCTCCCGAAGGAGGATCAATGCTCAATTGGAGAAGCTCGGGACACCAGACTCTACCTGCTCAGTCCAGAGTCTCAAGAATGACTTGGGCCCAGTCGCTCCTGAGCACTCTGGACCAGGGTGGTACGGGCGGAAAGGAATACTTGAGGCCTGAGCTCCACTCGAGATGAAAAGCGTCGCCAAGCGAGGGCCGCCCTTGGAAACTCCTGCATTCAAAACATTGCGTGTTTTTGGCAGAGGCGAACATATCTTAGCAAGATTCTCCCCACTGCTAAAAGAGACCTTTCGCCAACTCCAGATGGAGATGCCATTCGTGATTTGCTAGGCATCAATGGCTGAGTTTGTCCGCTTTGGCGTTCAGAGAACATGCCAGGTGTTAAACCACCAGGGATATGCCCTGTTGTTCCAGCCATCCCCAGAGACGCAGGGCCTAATGACAAAGGGTTTATGACCCCACCGTCTGTTTGTTGCAGTACCACATGGCGGTGGTGTTGTCTGTGAAAACCTGCACTAGCCTTCCCTTAATGGAGGGTAGAAAGGCTTTCAATGCCAAACAGATCGCTCTGATCGCCAACATGTTGATGTCGAGTCCGTATTCCACCGGAGTCCTCTTATCTTCACCTCTCCCAGATAGCCGCCCAATCTCAATCAATCAATAAATCATAATACTTGTAGAGCGCGCTACTTACCCGTGAGTGTCAAGGCACTGAGGGGTGGGGGGTGCTGCTACTGCTCGAAGAGCCAGGTCTTGAGGAGTCTTCTGAAGGCAAGTAGGTCTTGGGTCTGCCGTATGTGGGTAGGGAGGGTGTTCCAGCTCTTGGCGGCGAGGTAGGAGAAGGATCTGCCGCCGGACATAGCAAACAAGAAAGATAGGGAAAAATATATGTAGAAAGGAAAAAATGGTGCTGACGTTGGAGGACTTTTCTTTTTAAATAGGTGCTTATATGAGTAGAACTGACCTGGCTTAAGGCATAGTTCTTTTTTGATAACCTTCCTACGTATCAAAATTAGGTGGAGTTCGATTCTGTCCATAGTGCATGGCTTTCAGTCATGAATCAGGAGTGACGCATCTGTCACTACTGTGAGATCTGGTGGGGAAGGGAGAGGGGTCTGCCTCTGACCCAATCACGGTTTGTCAGCCACCACTACAGGTCTTGTGCAGTTCCCTCCGAGATCTGGGCTATCTCGGTGAGATTCCTATGATGCTGTGCCCACTGAAACTTCAGGTCCCACTGCAGATTCTGCATATGACATCTGGCTTGTGTTGCTAGCAGGATGCAAGAGGCCATGAGGCCCAGCAGCCTCAGAGTCATTCCCACCGAAATCCAAGATAGAAGCTGAACTATCAGAATCATAGCCTTACTATCCTTGACTCGCCGCTCGGGAGAAGAAGCACAAAACTGCACTGAGTCCAAAACGCTCCGATGAAAGGCAGCATCTGAGAGGGAGTCAGGTGTGACTTCGGCATGTTGATATTGAACCCCCAGCGAATGCAGGAGGTTCGCCTTAGTCTTAAGGTGGGAGATGACAGCCTGGGCGAGCCGGCGTCCAACAGCCAGTCATTGAAATAGGGGAAGACTGGCACCCTGATCTGCGTAGATAAGGTGTGACCACCACCATCACCTTGATGTACACCTAAGGGGCGCAGGTTAGGCCAAAGGGGAGAACGGTGAACTGAAAATGATTGGAGCCTACCGCAACCTTCAAGTAGTGCCGATAAGCAGGCAGGACTGGGATGTGAAAATAGACATCCTGCAAGTCCAACACTACTATCCATTTTCCTGGATCCAGTACGGGCAGGACCTGAGCTAGTGTGAGCATCTTGAACTTTTCCTTTTTGAGGAAGCAGTTGAGGGCTCGCAGATCTAAGATGGGGAAAAGACCTTTATAATATTTTGCAATCAGAAAGTAGCAGGAATAGCAACCACAGCCTATGTCTGGCTCCAGAACCCTCTCTATGGCTTCCTTGGTCAAGAGAGTCATGACTTCCTCCTGGAGCAAAGTCAGATGATCCTCCGTCAGCTGGTTGTAAGATGGAAGCATGGAGGGAGGGGTGGTCTCTTAAGGAAGGTGTGGTCTCTAAGGGGAGGGAGTAGCCCCTTCGGACTATATGGAAGATCCACCTCTCGATGTGATGTTCAGCCAGTGGTGGAGGAGATGGGTGATCATGCCACCAACTGGCTGCCCATGATCTAGAAGGGCAAGACAAGGAGGGTTTGGAGGCTGAGGCTGCAGAGGGGTGGTGGTCTGGCCAGACCTCTGGCCACCCAACATCTGGGGTAGGAACGAGTCCCTCCCTTGGTTGCTTAGAAGGTTTCTGAACTTGCGTGGCCTTGTCGCTGGTGCGGCTGAAGGCCCCTTTGGTAACAACGAAAGGGGGCGAAAGGTAGACTGGGGTCGTGTGGCCACTGACAGGTCTAAACACTTGGCCATAGCCCATGAGTCCTTAAAATGCTCCAGCACCATGTCTGCCTTGTCTCCGAAGAGACGAGTGCCATTAATGGACATGTTCATGATCGAGGCCTAGACATCCCCTGAAAGGCCAGATGTTCTCAACTAGATGTGGAACAGCCACCGTTGAAGAAATTGATCTGCCCAGCGAGTCGGTCGTGTCGAGACCACAACTTTGCTGCATCCCTACTATCTGATACTACTTGGGAGAGGCTGGCCTGGGCCTCCTCATGTACTTGTGGCAGCACTTGGGCAATGGTTTCCCACAGGGTGTTGGAATAACGGCCAATTATGCATGTTGTGTTCACCGACCGCAATGAATGAATGAATGAATGAAACTGTTCTTATATTGCGCAAACTTAGCCCAGTGGGCGTCAAGGCGCCTAAATCAAATGCAGAAGCTAGAACCCCCCCACTGCCCTATTCTCTCATAGGTAGGCCCTCTTAAAAAAGTAAGTTTTGAGAGCCTTTTTAAATGACTCGATTGAAGGGAGAGTTTTTTTTTCAATGGGGATGGAATTTCAAAGCTGTGGGGCAACCACGGAGAAAGCTCTGGCTCCCCATCTAACAAGTTTGACACGGGGCACAACCAGTTGACAGAGTCCCGCAGAGCGAAGGCTTCTTGTAGGGATATAACGCATTAGAAGAGAGCCAATAGCACTTGAGGGACCTTCTTTCAATGCTCTGTAAGCCAGACAAAGAATTTTAAAAGAGATTCTGTGCTGCACAGGAAGCCAATGAAGGTCCTTCCTGGCCAAAATGGCGGAAGAGGCTTTCGGAAGATCCAAGACAAAGCGCGCTGCAGCATTCTGCACAATCTGCAGTCGGTGTATCAGGCTTTTATTGGCTTCCATATACAGGGAGTTGCAGTAATCTAGCTTCGAGCCCACCAGGGCGACTGCAACCTGTTTACGCGCCTGGGGGGAAAGATACCCGCGGATTTTATTAAGTATCCTGATCACACCCCAGCAGGTGGCCACGGTCCTGTTGACTTGTAGGGACAGAGAAAGCGAGGTGTCAAATATTACACCAAGATTTCTGGCAGATTGGGAGGGAGTGGGGCAGATGCCAAGAGAAGAAGGCCACCACTCACTCGACCAAACGTCTTGGTCCTTCCCAAAGATCAACACCTCCGTTTTTTCGCCGTTCAGTTTGAGGGAATTTATAGTCATCCAGTCAGCCACATACTGCATGCATACCCTGAAACTGGCGGCAGATGTACTGACAGAGGTGTGAGCTAGTGACACCATGATCTGGGTGTCATCTGCGTAGGACACCACCTCCATCCCCTGAGATCTAACTAGTCTTGCCAGGGGAGCCATATAGATATTAAACAGGGTCGGACTTAAGGCCGACCCTTGTGGCACCCCACACTGCAATGACTTGGCAGGGGAGAGGTGGTTCCCAAGCATCACTCTCTGCTCCCTTTCAGTCAAGAAGGAATTTAGGAGGCTCAGGGCCGTTCCCGTAACACCAGCTTCCCTCAGCCGAGATGTAAGAATGGCAGGGGACAGGGTGTCGAACGCGGCTGTGAGGTCCAACAGAACCAAAACCATAGTTTGGCCAGAGTCCACTTTGCGTCGGATGTTATCGACCACACAAGTGAGAGCGGACTCTGTGCTGTGGTGTTTTCTGAAACTATGTTGAGTGTTATCAAGGTATTCAGAGGAATCGAGAAAGGAGGACAGATGAAAGTTCAGATGCGCCTCAAGCATCTTAGCGGAAGCTGGAAGAAGGGAGATCGGCCTAAAGTTTTTCAAAAGGGCCGGATCAAGGGCCGGTTTCTTAAGAAGAGGTTTCACAATTGCCTTCTTCCATACCGGGGGGAAAGATCCCTGGGTAATAGCCTTGTTCATAACCTCAAGCATAGGGGGAAGAAGGCTATTTCTGCATTCCTTCAGTTTTTTCAGAGGTAGAGGATGAAGGGGAGAAGCCGATTTGGTCCTGTCAAGTAGTAGATTCAGTGCTTCCAGGGATAAAGATGGAAATTCCATGAGTAGGCGGGAGGGATCTTTGCCTAACGAATCGAGACTGGATATGACAGGTGGGATGTTTTGATCAAGAGCATGGCAATGGGCTTCCAAAGAGACATGTATGTCATGAATTTTATTATGAAAGAAGTCAGAGATATTATTGCAAAGTTCTTGCGAGCTAACTACGGGATCAGGGAGTTGCAGGGAGCATAAGGTGTCGGCGATTTTGAAGAGCTCCCTAGAAGAGGAGAGAGAGTTGGTAAGATTGGAGAAGTAATCCTGCTTCTCTATTACCACTCTCCGTTTGTAAGCCCGCAGCGCAGATTTGTGAGCCTCTCGATCATTAGAGTCCCAAGATTTCCTCCAGTTTCTCTCACTGCTCCTACATCCTTGTCTCAAAAGTCTCAGCTGATCGGAAAACCAAGGTGCCGTAGGCTTACGGCGCGCTACATAGCGCAGAGATGAGGGGGCAAGTTGTTCCACTGCGTTAGAAATGGAGTCCGTCAGAGCTTGGGCTGCCTCTGCTGCGTCTTTTAAAGCTAAAGATTCAGGTGTGGAGACCAAAGGGACGAGGACCTCATCCGAGATATTCCTTAAGTTTCTCCTAGGGTTGAAAGGGGAGGTTGTCAAGTTAGTAGAACAGGGGGCAGGAACGGAGAGTTCCAATTGCACGGCAAAGTGATCTGTCCAGACCAACGGTAACGGGGGGCCAGTGGAGAGCCTGTCGTCGTTAGAAAATACCCCGTCAAGTATATGTCCAGCCTTGTGAGTGGGACTTTTTACAAGCTGGGCGAGGTCACATGCTCCTAGCGATTCGACGAGTGAGATTGTGTCCTTTGAGTTGGTCTCATCTAGGTGAAAATTAAAATCACCCAGGATGGTAAAAGCCGCTTTTCCGAAGTAGGGTTCTAGGATAGTCATTAGTTCTGAAGGGAAACTGGCCCTAGAACCTGGGGTCTATAGACCAGAATCCCGGTAAAGGAGGCCGATGGAGAAAGAGTAATACAGAAATAAAGTGATTCTAAGCGATCTGGAGGAATCGATAATGGTTTAATCACACAGAGAAAGGAGGATTTCAGAAGAATGGCGATGCCTCCTCCTCTACGCAAGGGTCTATCTTGCCTATAAAGAGAGTAGCCCTCAGGAATGGCCATAAGCAGATCGTGTCCAGAAGTATCAGAGGCCCAGGTCTCCGTGATGAACACCCAGTCCGGCTGTCGGTTATCAACGAAATCGTGAAAAGCGACATTGTGCTTAATAAGCGAACAAGCATTAATTAGGAAGCTGGATCTCCGGAGCGGGGTAGGCTGTGTGGGCGGAAGGTGTAAACTTACAGCGACAGCACTGGAAAATACAAAGGAGGCCGAACAGGCCCAGCATCTGTGAGAGTGCAGGATCCCTTCGAGAGAATAGCGGTGAAGACAGGGCTGGGATGCAGGTCTTAGTGCAAGGAATTCAGACCTGGAGTATAGTCCAGTTGTCTCAACAGGAGGGGAAGGAGTGTGAGCTGGGTCCAGCCCGACCTGCTGCCCGTCCTCAGCGCGGACGGGCGCAGACGGGCTGGACTCTGGCGTGACTCCGGCGGGCATTCGGCGCGTCCGCAAACGCGTCCGCTACGCGGAGAAGCCCGTCCCGTTTTATAGGAAGCTAGAGCGCGTCAGGGCGGACCCACACCCAAGATGCCGGCTGTCACACCCTCGCCTCCCCGGGACCAACTCTCAGCGTCAACACTCAGCTGAGAGTGGCCCAGGCGGTAGAGGGAGGAAGGGGAAGTCGAATCCTAATTCAAACGCTTATTAAAATCAAGCGCACGATAGTAACACAAATCACTAAAAGAACAATTCTAAAATGCTTTTTTCATCTCGAGCATAAGTCTGCTAGCAAAGCAGGTAGAGGAAAGTGCGATAGAACCTCTGGCTTCCGCCTCAGAGGGTGAAAGGAAATTTCAGCGCGCAAGCACTAAGCCCCGTTTTATAGGAAGCTAGAGCGCGTCAGGGCGGACCCACACCCAAGATGCCGGCTGTCACACCCTCGCCTCCCCGGGACCAACTCTCAGCGTCAACACTCAGCTGAGAGTGGCCCAGGCGGTAGAGGGAGGAAGGGGAAGTCGAATTCTAATTCAAACGCTTATTAAAATCAAGCGCACGATAGTAACACAAATCACTAAAAGAACAATTCTAAAATGCTTTTTTCATCTCGAGCATAAGTCTGCTAGCAAAGCAGGTAGAGGAAAGTGCGATAGAACCTCCGGCTTCCGCCTCAGAGGGTGAAAGGAAATTTCAGCGCGCAAGCACTAAGCCCCGTTTTATAGGAAGCTAGAGCGCGTCAGGGCGGACCCACACCCAAGATGGCGGCTGTCACACCCTCGCCTCCCCGGGACCAACTCTCAGAGTCAACACTCAGCTGAGAGTGGCCCAGGCGGTAGAGGGAGGAAGGGGAAGTCGAATTCTAATTCAAACGCTTATTAAAATCAAGCGCACGATAGTAACACAAATCACTAAAAGAACAATTCTAAAATGCTTTTTTCACCTCGAGCATAAGTCTGCTAGCAAAGCAGGTAGAGGAAAGTGCGATAGAACCTCTGGCTTCCGCCTCAGAGGGTGAAAGGAAATTTCAGCGCGCAAGCACTAAGCCCCGTTTTATAGGAAGCTAGAGCGTGTCAGGGCGGACTCACACCCAAGATGGCGGCTGTCACACCCTCGCCTCCCCGGGACCAACTCTCAGCGTCAACACTCAGCTGAGAGTGGCCCAGGCGGTAGAGGGAGGAAGGGGAAGTCGAATCCTAATTCAAACGCTTATTAAAATCAAGCGTACGATAGTAACACAAATCACTAAAAGAACAATTCTAAAATGCTTTTTTCACCTCGAGCATAAGTCTGCTAGCAAAGCAGGTAGAGGAAAGTGCGATAGAACCTCCGGCTTCCGCCTCAGAGGGTGAAAGGAAATTTCACCCTCTGAGGCGAATGCAAGGCTGGCGGAAGAAAAACATTCTTGCTCCAACTGTCCAGCCTCTTGGATTTCCTGTCCAGGGGAGCTTAAGGGAATGCACCATGGAAGGTAGAGGCTTGGACTACCAAGGTCTCTGGGGTAGTGAGGACGTTTGGGTTGCTCGGGGCAGAGAGGTGGCGGCGGGCAACTGTCCTAGTCACAGGAGCTCCTTGCTGGGCTTGGACCAGGTTTCCAGTAGGAATTCCATTAAGGCCTTGTTGTTAAAGAGCAGCAAGGGTTCTGAAGAGGAGACAACTGGCTGCAGAACTCTGTCAAGATGTTAGTCTTGACCACCACGGAACGGAGCTGAAGGTCCAAGACCTCAGAAGCCAGTTGTACCACCATAGCATAGGATGCTACCTCCTCCGTAGCCACAGTGAGGGGAGAAGAGAAAGCAGGCAAGACTCTAGAGAGGTATCCAGTCTGCTGGCCTCACCCAATTCCTCATACCAGTCCATTTCTTGATAAGGCTGGTCTTGTTAAGGGTCCAGCGACCCCTCCCAATTTCCATCCATTCCTAGCCCTTCAGAATAAGGCTGAGGAAACGATCTAGAACCTAAAGGTTCTGTGGGTGCTAGGATCACGTCGGTAGGCACCAATCTATCTCCAGGTCATCGGGAATCAGAATGGGGCTGGTGCCAGCAGCGTTGGGAGTTTCTGTGGCGCTGCTGGCGCAGGTCACAATGACACAACCGGCGTCAGTCTGGATCCATTGTCGGATCCATGGGGTGTCATCAGAGCTGGAGCCTCAGGTATGGAACCCAATGGAGCCCCCTCTGATCCCGGGGGGTCCCAAGGCATGCCAGTGGGGTCAGTCTGCTCATAAATAAGGCGTATGCCCTCATAAAATTCTCGTTATTGGGCGTGGGTCACTCCAGCTCTCGGATAATCGGGGACCCGACTCAGGCACATATTCCGAAGAATGAGGCCCAGAACGACAAAGACTCCTCCGTTGCGTTTTCTTGCGGATCGGGGAGAATTAGAAGCATGCTTCGACAACTTATGTATTTTGTCCCATTACTGGAGTGTCCAGATGGCTTGGAGAGGGACAAAGAGGACTTGGGACTCTTGGAGTGGTGCCCAGACCTTCCTCTCGAAAGGGACCATGAACGAGACCTCTGAGGAGTCAAATGACGCTGTGCCGACTGCCAGGCTGCAAGCAGCTTTGAGGACTGCTCCCTCAAAGCCTTCGTAGCCATGGCCCGGCAGTCGGAGTACGACTTCAAGTTCAAGTTGTGGTCGCGCTCGAGGCACCACAGGCAGATGAGGTGCAGGTTTGTCACCGACATGGCACGGTGACAGGTGCCACACGGCTTGAAGCCAGAAGTCTTTCTAGATAGGACAAACAAATCTAGCACACCAAAAAAGGGTCACCAAAATGTCGAAAAAACGTATCAAAAAGTGTCATACGGTAGCTCTCTTCACAAATCAGCGCTTCACTGGTGAGGAAAGAAAATAACTGACGTCAGTGCGCATAGGTGGGGACTATATAGGGGTGTGGACGTCATTACGGTGCAGACGACAACCTCAGCATCATGAGGAGCTGACCAACACCACTTACCAGCACGCATTGCTCAAAGAAAAATCATTTGGATCCAGTCTGATGCCTAAGAAATTTAAAGGTAAGGAATCTGAGGCTAGATGTTTCTATCAGATATGAATGTTTAGAAAATAAAAACTTTTCCATCAGAGCCAACAATTTCTCATTTATTCAGAGCATATGATTCATGGTTTAAATCATGTTCTTCGTTAGGCTCGTGTTACTGTTTGGTGGGAAAACAATTACTTTAGCATCAATAGTCAAAATAATAGAGACAATTAACCCCTTCACTGCGGCGGCTATTCCGCCGCAGTGCTAAGGGGCGGGGCGGAAGAGCGGGGGGCGCATGCTGGTGACGGAACCGCTCCGTCACCAGCGTCGGTTGCGCTGTGCTTATGACGGAGCGGTTCCGTCATGGCCCCGCCCGCTCAATAGAACGCTCAGCGCAGGCGCGGAATTTGCCCCGCGCAGGAGCGCAGGTGGGCCATGACGGAACCGCTCCGTCATCAGCACAGCGCCACCGCAGCTGATGACGGAGCGGTTCCGTCATCAGCATACAAGGGGTTAATCAGGGTCTAACGTTGGCAGGCATCATAACATGCACTATTTTGTACAGAAACAGCTAAGAGGTCTTTTAGTTTTCCAGAATTACTGGGCGCACTTACTTAGTAACCGCAAGGTAATGTTCTAGATGGTAACAAGTTTAGGCAATGAGGCGAGCGGTAATACCTCTGAACCGCTCAATTTGTGGACCAGCAAGCTAATCCACTCACAATAGAAAAACGACTTTGCCCCTGCACTCAAACAATTTAGTGAAATCAGATTGTAACTGTAGTGTTAGTTTCTTTCACTTAGTAAATAATACATTAGACAAATCTAAACATGTAGTCAATCTCCGAGAATAAACTTATATGCATGGAAATACATAGGTAGAAACACAGTCTATTCTTAGTGTGGGCACTTCTGTTTTATTGTTCCGTTTCAACAGCCAACACGTGTTTCATCGCAGGGAACAAGCTGCGAATCTTCAGGGCTGGATAAAAACATAAAATATATTTTTTGGGGAACATGTTCTTTTTGTGTAAACACATTTAGGTAGTGACTTGATAGTGTCAACCCAATGTGACAAAAGCATGCCATTTTATGTGACTTTGTACAGTATTCAATCAACTTAGCTAGTGATGTCTGTGGGTGAGAGATATGTATAAAGCCCACAGGGACAGAGAACACTGGCCGGATCAATGGGTGAAGTGGAAAGGTGGAAAATTCATTCGTTATTGTCGTGACCCAAAGTGACTTAGAAATGGTGCTATTTAAAAACAAGAGAAAGAAAGGTGGACATGTTGTCGTGAATTCTGATATTTACAATTTCGGACATTTGTACATATACTATTTACACACATTTACTTTTCATAGAGTGAGTACTATGGTTTGTTGAGAAATTGTTTTAAGACACCTTAAATCCCTCTCGTGTGTATAGTCCATTCTGTTCGGTAAATGTCCTACCTGGATTAGGAAAGCCTT
This sequence comes from Lissotriton vulgaris, assembly GCF_964263255.1. Classification (NCBI taxonomy): domain Eukaryota; kingdom Metazoa; phylum Chordata; class Amphibia; order Caudata; family Salamandridae; genus Lissotriton; species Lissotriton vulgaris. The sequence goes on along the minus strand of NC_141694.1, from coordinate 656,276,545 downwards.
TAGGACTAGAAACAATCCGTGCTGATTTCTAGTCATCTGTCGTTGTTGAGTAAGTGAATGTTGAAGGAAATGGCCGGCCAGTGTACACGGCTCTGTTCCGTGTCTGCAGGGGGTAAGGGAAAAGGAGAAAGAGAGCAAGGGAGATGAGTTTGTAAGGGGTATAATGGGTTATCAACAGAACCGTTGCTAACGATGTGTAGGGTATTGGAAAATGGGCTCTCCCTATTTCTGGAAGCCGAAGTTACTCCCAGTCGAGGCCCATCTTGAAGAGATAACATGGTAAAACACTCACCCTCGTTAGAAAAAGTTTTGGTAGATATTCGGTAGGAAGACCGCCCAGTCCGGGCGTGACGTGGAATCCTGATTTGGATATCCAATTAGATTAGCGGGTTGTAAGACATCTGGGAAATATAATATGTGTAAAACCCAGTAAGGAGCGGTCTAGTCGCTGATTGTTAGAGGCGTAAGACAGCACATTTAAGATAATGAGTTGCATAATAAGTGGCATAATACAGCAGGAGCCTACCTTATTACTCATCATGAGAAGAATTGACCGGGAGGAGAACTACGTTATCTGTGGACGGGTGGGCGGGCGCATGCAGGTGACGGAACCGCTCCGTCACCAGGGTCGGTTGCGCTGTGCTTATGACGGAGCGGTTCCGTCATGGCCCCGCACGCTCAATAGAACGCTCAGCGCAGGCGCGGAAATTGCCCCGCGCAGGAGCGTCAGGTGGGCCATGACGGAACCGCTCCGTCATCAGCACAGCGCCACCGCAGCTGATGACGGAGCGGTTCCGTCATCAGCATACAAGGGGTTAATGAGGGTCTAACGTTGGCAGGCATCATAACATGCACTATTTTGTAGTTTCCTCCTCCTACCTGTTCAATGTTGCTCATGGTGACAGAACTCGCCGAGTTCTTCAACTTGCTGTTGGCATTACATATGGAGATATGCTTCTTGTTTTTATCACCTTCTTGAGATACACCTACAGCCTTTGCATTTTTGCCACCTCTTGACTGCCAGAATTGGTGATACCGTTATCACAAGTGTCCTTGGGCTGGTAAGGAAAAGAAACTTTGTGAGGATTTGTATCCCATGGATGCAAGAATAGTGAGGGTGTTTGATATTTGTACTTGAGAGATTCAGTATGGAAGTACTGGCGTTTGGGCATGTACATTCTCCTGAGGCTTTCCAAGACTCTGCCTTCAGCTCTTCCAGTTTCCTGCCCAATATGGCATATCAGGTAATTCCACCATCATCACAGTTTGTAATGACTCTATTAACCCTATGTTTCTGTTACATCTCCATCATATTCACCACATTTTCTGAAACACAATCAGATGCTTGTGTTGCTTTCTTATTCTACCTCAGAGTCTGAGGACGGCCTAAATGAGGAAATCTCCGACACAGCCGTTCGATTTTTACTGCCAGATCCTCGAAATCTCAAAATATCTCAAGTGCAGACATAGAACACTAAAAACCAAGCAGAGGGCAGAAGTCATCAGCAGAAGGCATTTTATGAAATGGGTCATTATGCTGCTTCAGCTGCTACTGCCCAGCCAATAAAGCTAGCACTTTGTGGACCTGCAGTAAGTGGTATAAAATTAGCAATGCAATGAACGTTAGCATTTTTACAGTGCTCAGTTCGTTCGTATTACAATAAACTGCTCTGGTCTGGACACGACCCTGGGTATAAATGAACTGCATTCGTTGACGATTATTTTCAGCCAAGAATGTCAAAACTCGAGCCCTTGAAACAGCCATGACTCGGTGTGTTCCAATCTGTTAGATCTAGAATAAGTTGTGTACGCATAAAAATGCGTATGCATCCCAAAGAGAGGCACTCCGGGGTGGATCAAAAGACTGATTCCAATGTTCTGGGAAGAATTCTTTTATTCATTAATCGTTATCATGAGTAGTTTATTTGTGATATTAACATCATATCAACAAAATTCATAGCTAAATCAGCGTTTGATTATTGATTGAGAACTCCGATGCATTTCGGGCGGGATGCCCTTTGTCAAGGAGAGCTGAAAGAAGAGGAGACGAGCCGGTGTCAGAGTAAGGGGAGTTCGAAAAGTAAAAGTTAAAAGCAGCATGCACTGTGTTAGTGTGAGAGTGTAAAAAACCCGGGTGTAGCTAGTGCCTAAGGACTAAGTGGCGCCACTCCTTTCTCACTCAGTAAATTTCCTAATCACACTCCCGCACTACCCTCCGACCCCGCAACCTTTTCTCTAACCCTTGATTATCTATCTAGTTCACCACGCGATTCACCTCTTTACCCTAGTCCTTAGGCACTAGCTACACCCGGGTTTTTTACACTCTCACACTAACACAGTGCATGCTGCTTTTAACTTTTACTTTTCGAACTCCCCTTACTCTGACACCGGCTCGTCCCCTCTTCTTTCAGCTCTCCTTGACAAAGGGCAACCCGCCCGAAATGCATCGGAGTTCTCATTCAATAATCAAACGCTGATTTAGCTATGAATTTTGTTGATTTGATGTTAATATCACGAAGAAACTACTCATGATAACGATTAATGAATAAAATAATTCTTCCCAGAACATTGGAATCAGTCTTTTGATCCACCCCGGAGTGCCTCTCTTTGGGATGCATACGCATTTTTATGCGTACACAACTTATTCTAGATATTCATAGGCGTTGGACGGAAACGCCACCTGAGAGTGCACCCAACCTCACAACCTTTCACCCAAAAAAATGTAAGGACTTTATGTAATCTGCAGTGCACCCCCTACCTCCCACTTGTTGCCAATCTGTTAGATTGCACTAATGCACCCCAAAATTATGACAGCACAAGTCATACATTAAGGCAAATAATTAAATGTGGCTATTGCAGAATCTTAAAAGAGTAACTATTTAACAAAAAACGGAAAGAATAAGAGACAGAGAAAGATTACCAACAAACCAAGAGTCCCCAGAGGTTTGAATGAAGCACAAGATATTGGCGTACATGTGTAGTGTAACTCCCACAAACATCCTGAAACTGAAAACGGCCAGGGTGTTTCCTAAAGTGTTCTTCATCAGACCTGGAGCTAAGAAAACGACATAGCTATACAGTTCATTTTGTCTTATTTCTCAGCCATGGGAGCGCTGAAGGAAATGAAGTTCCTACATCCAACGTCAAGAACGAAGGTAAAGATGTACAGTGGATAGATTGCCTGATCCCTACCAAACCCTTCCTGGCGACAAAGGAAGAAGAAAGGGAATTTCATGGTTAAAAGGGAACGGACACCTGTTTTCTCATATGACGTGGATGCCGCTTTTAAATATAGAAGTAATTTTGAGACGGGAACTCTATATCTTTACCTAATCTGATTTGGGGGTCAGTCAAGGCAACAAAATAATTTCCCAGGAGGATTTATAAGTGACCGAACAGCTACTAATAGAGGGGTAATGGCATCCTCCAATAGGTCATCTCGGTTTCCTAGAAAAATAATTCAAAACATTTATTGTGGATCAATAAATCTATGCTTACCGAGTCAATGACCTTTAGGGCTCTACCGCAACTAAGAGAGTTAGCTACCGAAATCGAATCCTTCATGTTGGGCAGTTTTACACACTTGTTTAAGAGACAGATAGAGAAACCTAAAACCTATGTAACAAATGTTAGAGAAAGAGCACGAGGTGTTAAAGGGTATGGTCTTCTACGGATGACTGAAAATGTTAGTAGCCACATGAGCCATTCTATGAAAGACCACTGGAATGTTCAAGGCGTCGTCCTTATCCTCTCTTCTATGCAGGCCATCACAGATATTTGGCAGCGCTCTTTCAGACTCCTTTCTGGTATGGTAACCACTCCTTGGTGTAACTAAGAATCGGATTGTGAGAAGTCCATCATTAGAACAGCATTTTCTTCAGTCCATGGTTCTGGTGTAAGCGCAATTGTTAAAACAAAGGAGAAATAGGTTTTTCATATGGATTAGTGTGCACGTTCTATACAGTTTATCTGGAGTGATGGCAGTTTAGCAGCAAAGTTCTATACTTAATATTTTTCTCTATACAGTGACTTAAATATGGCTGGGCTAAACAGTGCCAATATATGCTATTCTTTCATGGCACTGAGAGGACTGGGTAAATGGTAACAAAGGCACATTACTAATCTCCTATTCGTTTTGGGATTAGAAAATTACTTGTGCTCATCTTGGGTCGCCTCATCTACATAACTACTGAGTTCTCTCCCCTGAAATTCACCATTAAACTGCTGGAGAGACAGGTAAGTAAGAAAGTCGGACTTCTCAGGGGGCATTCTTGCCCAGCCTAGTTCTTTTAAACAATGTCAGGTTCTGGTGAATAGTTCCCTTACTTGTACAAAATCTCAACTGTAACTCTCTTTATCGGTCTGTAATTTTCACCTACTCTGTAACTTTTTGCCATCTAGCACCCAGCTGCTCTGTAGGATGGAGATTTTTATAAACCTATCCTACATATAGCAGGTGGACATCAATGACTTTATTGAAGAGGAAGGGGGGTTTAAACCTCGAGCCAGCTTAGCCCAGGGGCAATGCAAGTTTGACAATTAATCACGAGGGAGGGTGAAACTGCTGACAATTAAAAAAAATCATTAATAGATGTCATTGTCTTGTAATTTTGGAACAATGGTCGATGAGACGATTACAGCCTAGGTTATAGTTAACGTCTGAAGCAAAAAGATATAAGAACAACAGTGAGTAAAGGTTGATCCTAGTCCGAAAGACGCCATAAACACAGCTAGGCCATTTAAGTCAGAAAAGTGGAGGAAAACCGTAAATGCTAAGAAATTGAAATATGTGGGCAGAAATATGCAATGTAAAAGCTAAAGGTTTAGAGGAGCCAATAGTACAAAGAAAAAAGGTAAAGTAGACTGTGAAGGAAGTGTCCCACACACTTGTCAGGTTATTGTGTTGGGTAAAGCCTTTCAGTTTATGGCGGATTCAGGATCTCCCTGGTCCATTCTGACATAGAAGTTGTTCATGGAGCTGTTCAGAGGCTTAATGGAGATGGATGACCTGAAACTATCTGTAGTAGGAAGGTCATTATAAGGTTTTATAGAGCTTATCTATCCTTTAAAGACTGAAAAGCTGATATCTAACTTTCTGTGGCAGTCAGGAGTGCCAGTGTATTAGGGTGGAGAGACCAATGAAGTTTGAGTGATAAACTTAAATATGCATAGTAATTAACTGGTTTCTGTTGTTAAAGATTCTGATTGTAGAGAGTGGGTGATGACATTTCCAGAAGTGTTCTCAGACAAAATGGGCACATTGTAAGGGTTCGTTCACAAAAGATTTTGGAGAAAAAAAGTTTCATTCCCTGTGAACCAGAACTTGGGCGAGTACCCCTAAATGTGAGACAAAACTGAATGGTACTTCTGGACGGATAGGTAATAGGTGATATCTGTGACCACTGGAGTTCGTCTGAATGGGTGTCTCCTATTGTTTTTGACACAAATGCATTTAACAATTTGAGGCTGTGTGTTGATCTGAGATCACTGAACGGCAACGTACTTCTCGATTGTGCTCTTAGGCTTAACATAAATGAGCTAGTGGACGCTAAAGAAAGATTTTTTTTTCCCCACCTTGGCTCTTCATTCGGCTTACCACCAAGGCTGTGCTATATACCTAGAACACACTGCTTTTCTGATGCTGCCCGACCTCTTAACATTATAAAAGAACAACTTTTGGAGTCAGTTTTACAATTAGTAATCATGGTTCGAAAAATCATAAAAATGCTACTAGACGTGATGGTCTAGTGACTTAAATACCCTACTCATCCTATATATGATGCTCTTGACCCATAAACTGGTTTTAAATTATGTGATCCTGTGCAAATATTTTAGGTCACCATTTTCTTCTTTATCACCTATGAGAGCACCTTAACATACGCCAGTTCAGCATGTCTGCTGTATACAAATCACTTTTGTTTTTATTTAATAGACAGAGGGCCAGATGTACGACCATTTTATTTTGCGCCTCGCAATTTGCGACTAATTGCGAGTCGCAAAATAAAATGTACAACAGTGTGTTTGACACTGTTTGCGATTCCCAATGAGGTCACAAATTGCGAGGCTCGTTAATATTAATGAGCCTCTCGCAATTTGCGAGCCCATTGGGAATGACAGGCTCTCCCAGAGATGGTGGCCTGCTGGGCTCAGCAGACCACTATGTATGGGACCGGTTTGAAATAAAGCAGTTTTTTTAAAAATGCTGCCTGTTTTCCTTAAAGGAAAATGGGGTGCACTTAAAAAAAATTAAAATGAAACATTTTCGTTTAATTTTTTTAAGGGCAGGCAGTGGTTTCTGGGACCACTTCCTGCCCTTGCGAATGCATTACCACCTACTTGAACTAGGTGGTAATTGCAAGTGTTTTGCCACCGCAATTGTGGTTGCAAAACATTAGTACGTGGTTTTGAGACCCGCTATTTGGAAGGGAAGGCCCCTTCCAAATAGCGAGTCGCAAAACCTATTTGGCGAGTCGCAAATAAATTGCGACTTGCTAAATAGGCTTTGTACATGGACCATGATGTTTTTGCATGCGTAAATGAGTTCGCAAACCTGTTTGCACAAGCAAAAATGGGTCGTACATCTGGCCCTAAACTTTTTCTCGATATAGAATACAAATCTAGCCACATATAGGATAAACATGACCGCTGACTTACCTCTTAGTTCATTAACCGCATTGTCATCAGAGCGGGGGCAGCAATGTTTCACAAATCACGTTTAAAAACTATCACTTTTAATAAATACATACAAGCAAGAAGTGGTAGTACACTTATTTGCAATCAGCAGATTTTCCACTGAAATGACCACATTTCCCTCCGACGTGGTTTTACTTATAAAACAATATAGCGTATAATGTTTAGAAATCTCGTTTCTGCAAATATTTGTCATTTGCACATCACCAAGCAAAGTGTTCTGATTTGTTTTGCTCCTATTTGAATCTTTGTTTGTATCACACTTTTGAATTATAAAAAAAAAATGTTCTTAGTTCCTGATATATTGTGAAACATTTGTATGATTTATTTACGATCTGTTTAAATGTGTTAAATAAGAAACAATTAGTAAAAAGACAAACTGACATTTGACCTCTGTCCTTGAACAGACAGCAAACCTGTCAAAATAAAAACAACATTTAAAGGAGTCTTTATTGCTTATTCACTTTCTGAATGAACAGAACACCTGTTCCTTCTAGCTTAAGTTCACTTGCCACAACAGATGAGTAGGTGCCAAAAATAGCTAGACCTGATCAAATCGGATTCGCCATAGCAAGTGGGCGGGCAAGTAGACTTTTCGAGGCCTAGTTACGTAACAGCGGTTTAGAGATCCTGACTCCTGTAAAGTGTTTAAAAGATGACATATTAATCTTTTCCAAAAATTAGGTGCACACATGAAATATATTACTGGAGTTTGCGAAGGTTGTTGTGAAAATGGTTATGCTGAAAGGAGAAAAATGTAAGTTATTCTGTGAAAAGGTGGACTATTTAGGTTACACTATTCCTAGTGATTGGTGGCACTAAAATGTTCTATGGCTGATGCCATTATTCAGGATCCTGCTTCAGACAAAGAAAAACAATTATTCCTTGCAGGACTTTGTAAATATTGAAGCAAGTTTGTCAACAACTTTTAAGAAAAGATGGAACCGCTCTGCACTGTGGTATAAAACGACGAAGAATTCTGATAGATAAACAACAGAAAGTGTTCAAATAAATTAAATCTGAAACTGGCAATGCTTCTACCGTAAAACCTTTCTGTCACTAAAGGATTATATTGTCATGGTGGATACAAGTTTGTATGGTGTGGTTACTGTACAGTCTGAAAGAGGAGGGAAAAAAACGAGTGAAAGTGGTCTTTGCTTCAGGACTTTAAATTGTTGTGAGTGGAAGTGTGCTGTGATCGAAAAAGAACTACTGGGACTTACAGAATTTTTTTGAATTACATTTGGGGCAATCAGGTCATTCTCAGAATGGACCATGAACCTTTAGTAGAAATGTTATCTTCTCTAGGGGGCTGGAACTCACCATACACATTGTTAGGTTGTGTACAGGCTTCAGGAATACTTCTTCCCTGTAGAGTAGGTAGCGGTTAGAATAAATCTCCCTGATGATTGTTTGTCTACAGTTCCTTATGATATTATGGAAAGTGCTGAAATGCATAATGCAACAACCCACAGCCCTGCTCCCTGTGGTGCAACATTCCTTTATCTGGGCTGAGCTGTAAGGCGTAGAGGCTGCACAATAAACAGGTGAGTGGGATCGGGCCAGCCTTCCTCTGAGGCCACATGATGACATGGGCAAAGTGTGAGCCTGAAGACCAGGCTGCCGAGCCTGGCTGGGCCCCCCTGCTTACTAGCACAAAACTAGTGGTTGCCTACCTGATGTGAAAAACTGCCCTGTGATGCTGTGAGCTGCTTCGGCTGGCGACTGCACCAGTGCGGCCTGGCAGTGCGGAGGGTCTTTCTGAGGTACTTCCCTGTCAGATCTGCTGAGCACTGGAGTGTTACAATACCTGCACAGTGGAGCGCAGCCTGTGCCTCATGGTAAGAGATGAAGAGGGCAGTGACTGCTGGCATATGTGCCGGCTGCCTTAATTGGTTTGTAGGCAGCTGGGACCGGATTGTAGTGTGGAGCAGGCACAGCAGCTTTGCGACCTCCCTAGGCCCTCTTCCTTCTTAGGCCTTTGTTTCACAGCAGTGCAGCTAGATCTGCTACACATTTGAGACCTTGGGAGGGGGGGAGTGGGGGTGGGGGTGGGAGGGGGGATGCACCCTGTTTTACCTAACGAAATTCTGTGGCTGCATGTTACTTGCTGTGGGGAGGCCTCTATCCTCATCCCGCGCTAGATTGTCTTTGACTGAGCCACTCGTGGAGCACCTCCCTGACCACTACATTTGAGGCAGGTGGCTGACGAGTCCGGTGTGGCCTGCCCTAGACTTGTTGGTTGAGAGAAAAAAGAACAACTGCCTGCAACCTCCTTATTAATTCTACGTGGTTACTTAAACAGAGACCAAACGGATATTTAATTGCGTTTAGTCAGGTACCTTGGTTTGTACCAATTACTTGTTTTTATTTTTTTCAAATTTCATACGTATTTAGTGCAGAAAAATATACACATTCAAATTGCAACATTTACTACATATATATACATTTCAAACAAAATAAATAAACTGCAACACATCTGAAAGACAGTTAAATTATAAACAATACAAAAATACACCTCTTATTGAAATAAGAAGTGTATTTTTGTATTGTTTATAATTGTCTGATTCACATAAGGTCCAGCCTGCTTCTGTCCCGTCAATAATAATAAATAAATAATAAATGAGTTTGTAAAGCGCCTGGTGACGCCTTCCCGGCGTGTCCCCGCGCTGTGGAGAGAGTAGCTGGATGAAGGAGGCCAAAATCATAGGGTGTACAGGTGGGTTTTTAAGCTTTTCCTAAAACTGGTTTCTGTTTCAGCTAGTCTAATATGCGTGGGAAGGGTATTCCAGTGTTTGGCCGCCAGAGCGCGGAAAGAGCGACCACCCATCCTGGCCTTCTTTACGCGAGGCATTTTGAGGAGACCCTTCCCCATTGAGCGGAGAGCTCTAATTGGCTCATAGGGTATAGCTAAGTCTGAGAGATAGTCAGGAGCTGTCCCTGAGATGATCCTGTGGCTAATGAGCAGTGCCTTAAAGAGAATTCTTTTTCTGATGGGAAGCCAATGAAGGGCATCCAAGGCGGATTTAGAAGGAGAAGGAGCCATTTGTCAAGGACCTAACTCCCTTGGGTTTTCATAGACTTGTTGGTTGGCGTTGAGTGAAGTCCTGGTTCATCAGGTGCAGGGCGTGTACCTCGGATTTCAGAGGGTCTTCTCTAACTCGGCTTGTGGTACCATATAAGCCGTGCCTGGAAAGCTTTGCACCTTGCCTTCCTGCTCAGTCCCCTGTGGGTTCTCTTCGGGCCTCTGTGCACGTCGCCCCTCGGCCTGCCCTGGTTGCTGCAAGTCTCCCCAAGCATCAACAAGTTCCAGCCAGCTCCTCCCAGCTACTACTATGGGGAGGGGGACCCTAAAGAACGCAAGCTCCCTTTCGGGAGAACCAGATAATTTGGTAGACCAGACTCCATGTCAGACACTGAGGGGGGTCTGACCCTACTGCCGCGAAACAACTGACATGGGCTAGCACCATCATGGCTGAGCTGTGGGCCAATCTATAGACGCATGATTTAATACACTTATGAGCCGCCTGGATCACATGGGGGAAAGGATCGACCACCATGCCACCTATCTTGATGGCACCTATCTTGATAGCACAGAATAACACATATCACGCCTAGAGAATGGCGCTATTTCCCTCAAACAAATGTCTGGAGAAGATGGATTGGCTTCTAAAGGTTGTTTGCTGTTAAGAATCAAGATCTTGAAGCAAGATCGTGCAGTAACATATTCATATAGTTTCAAGTTTAAGTTTATTGCTTGATTAATTAAAATCATCACAATCCCCCCCTACATAAAATAAGTGAGATTCATATACTCGAACAGCAAGAAATATCATTATGCAAGTGCTCATTTTACATCTGTACTCTTTCTCTCATACATTTCAAGTGTATAAAATTCTGTTATTATAAAATCATTCTAAAACTATGTTTAGATCAGATTACAGCCAAAAAGTTAAAATGATATACCAACCAGATTAAAAGTATGGGGATATGTTACATGCAATTATGGTTAAAGATCATCCACTTGCAATAGACAGCTGTTGACTAATCTCATAAACTTAACTCCTCGGCAAGACAAGATGCAAGACGAGCCCTCCAGCCAGCTTATCACTGCTTGTCTGCTAGAGCGAATGTTCAGATTGATTAAGATCGCCTTTAGGTATTGTCTCCTTTGGATCAACATAGCTGGACAGGCACACAACAAATGGGCCAAGGTTTCCTTTTGGAATCCACATAAGCGACAACATTCTGAGTTAAAACCTGTCACCCAAGAGGGAGAAAAATCCTTAGAGACATACACCCCCATCCTGAACTTTATAAAGCACATCTTTAAATAGGAACTAAAATGGGCAGATAAGTAGGCTTGTGGCTTTAGAGACCTATTCATATAATGTGCATTGTAGAGTCCATAAATATGGGACGAACAGACCAGTTTGTGGAGTTTGTTGTGGAACAGTTTGATCACCAAAGCTTCACCGACTCATTTGATGTGGAGAGAGCCCCAAGATCGCTGGGGCCCAAACCGCCGCACGGAGCACCTCCTCGGCCCATAACTGCCTGCTTGTTGAACTTTAGAGACAGGGACAAGATGCTCCAGCTTTTGTGTGCAAGCAGGATTCATTGCAGTATCAGGAGTCCTCTGACTCTCTCAATCCCGACTTTGCATGGGCAGTACAGGAGGCCTGTCTGAAATTTCAAGAGATCAAGGCTCTGCTCCGTAAGAAGGGCCTCAAATATGGTATAAAGTACCCTGCTAGGTTGAGAGTAGATTTGGATGGGAAAGCTAAATTCTTCAACTCACCAGTAGAGGTGTTGTCCTTCTGCAAGAAACTCTCTTCCAGCGGTCCCCCATTGCCTCAGTCAGCCCCTCACCATGCACCAGCAGACTCGCAAGCGTCACAGAATATGGTCCTCTTTCCTTCTGGATGATCCACCCCCACAGCATCTACAGAGTGTGGTGCTTGGATCAACCACTTCTTGATAGCCTGATATGCGCACCTTAATGGTAATGTTCTAGGTGGGACAACTGGTACTTACCTGTAACCATAAATTGTTCTACATCAGGTACCTTGATTATGTGGGCTTCATTAGCCGTGGCGTTGCCCACCCACCTGGATTCTATCTCACTACATCATCTGGGGTTTCTGTTTGAATGTTTTGTTTATTTGGGATTCAGTGGGCAGTTGGGTGCCTTGTGTGGGTGGGGGAGGTGGGATCTTGTTTACTTGGGGATTGTTATAGTCCATTTCTTTGTTTATTACCAACTGTTTGGAGGGGACCACTTTTTCTATCAGCATTATAATGCAGACCGTACATTACACATTAATGACTGTTACTTTGGTACGGCGAGTGCAATTGGCTGAGATCACGTGCTTAATCTGGAACGTTCTGGACTGAAAAAAAAACAGTAAAGGCAAACAAGTGCTGGCTTATTTCAAAAGTTATGATTTTAAAAACAGTGGTCCCTAAACATGGACAATAAACATAGGGAAATATGAATATAGACTCAGAGTCAGTACTATATGTAAAGCTGTCCAGCCGGACAGAAATGCTTTTAATTTGTAAAATTAACACGAAAACAATAAAGTGGGACACAAGCCTGCATCCTATTAAGCGTGTATATAGAGCATAAACAGAAAACAGAAAAACACAAAGAGAGGCTCAGGCAGAGCGACTTGCTTGTATGTTTACACATCCAAATAGTACAAGCAAAGATGTGATGGGACACCGTTACAAATAAGTAATACTAATTAGACAAGCGTTTACGGTGTACATTGAGTCGACGACGTTTCGATCCCTTTTAAGCATTTTTAGATCATCATCAGGACATAGTGTTACATGCCTGAATAATAAAATTGCCTCTAATTAGAAAATAAGAGAAAGGAAAAATGGGGAAAACAGAATGAGTTTAAAAACAGCGTAAGATACCATGCAGACGCAAGTGAGAGCTTTGGCGAAAACAGACATTCTAGATTTGTGATGTGACAGCGCCCATGGTATCAAGGTGGACTGGTTTAAGAGAGAAACCATGTGTTCTGTGACCATGGTGCATGATGTACAAACCATAGGGGAAAGTGGCCTTGTGGGTGTGAGGGTAACAAGGGACTTTGGACCAGGTAGGCATGGTGAGTCGGTGCCGGGTGAAAAACAGTGTGTCCTGTGGCACACAATGCTAAACACCGTTCACAATTCTTCCAGTGCACCTCTACTGGAAAACGGTATGCTCCTCATTTCTAAATCAGTCAGCAGCATTCACCTGGGCTGTCATGCGGTTCACAGCAATGACTTTTCATTTTTCACTTTCCTAATATTACTACAGCACTACATGATCTCCAGTGCAGTAAGAAAGTGTAATGGTTTAATAGAGTAATCAAAGGAAGTATTACTTGTTTTAGGACCCAAGGCTTAGATTGAGAGATTATCAGAGCCAAGGTGTGTGGTTTATCACGGCTGACAGCATCACAGAAGTGAGTCTTTTCAATATTCTCACAGTAAGGGATTCAGTGTCTAAGTAGTGGTTTAAGAAGAAAGCTGTGATGGATGGTTCTCCAAAGTTGGTCATGGAGCATATACACATTTAGATTAATGTAGTTATCTTAAAAATCTGGCTTGGATCCGGCCTTCCAGGACCGACTTTGGAGAACCATAGTTCACAGGATGAATGAGACTTAGTTGCAGGAAAAGTTGCAGATAAACAGATGCAATATAAAATCAGGTATGAAGTAGGTTAGGTTACTGACTGGATTAGGAAAGGCAGCTCCATGTATGGAAAACCTATAGAAGCCGTGAAGGTTAATCTGTGTTGTGAATAACCCAAGGTAGGAAAGTGTGGAATGTTTTCGGAGTTGTGAAATGTGAACAGAACTATGATGCTTGTCTTGGAACACCTGTTGGGTTCCTGGTGAAATTGAAGGGTGTTTCCTTTCTAAAACAATCATCAGAAGCAGGAAGTGCTTTGCATCACCTGGATGGGGTTAATGAAAATTAAACCACTGAAGGACCAATTGTCGATTGTGGCGAGAATGCTGGACATGGTAATTCTACTACTGCATGGAGACTGTGTATGAATTGGCCTATATGTACTTAACTTTTTACATATATTATGGCTTTTTTCCTTGTTCTTGCATGCCATGCAATCATATACTGAATACTAGAATTCCATTGGTTACTTTTTTGTTTTTCGTCATTCCTGCTTTATTTTCTTCTTTAATACGTAGGAGTTGGAAATAATGCCCATTTATGTTCAGGTATTTTATACCTCGACCTGCCTTCCATCGCTGTTACAACCTTATATATGTAATTAGTGCATGCCACAACAACTGCACAGAAGCGTCACTGAAATCCTTGTGACCATTTATTTATTTATTTATTTTATTTTGAAAGTTTTATATAGCACGAACAAGATCTTTGCAGATATCATTTTTTCTGCTCGTGCACTGTGCTGATAAAAGTTGTACCAATTCACTGGCTCAGTCTGGGGACGTTATTTCATCTTCGATCGGAAGTTGAAGTCATATTTAACTCTTCAAGATCAGATTTACGATAAGGCACTGATATTGGCCAGAGTGGTCCCTGAGCTAGCCTACTCTAGGTGCAATGAATGTTCCTTGTGAACACAATGAAATATTTAAGCTGTTTATGCCAAAATCATGAAGTTAGCCAAACTAACTTAAAAATCGCCTTTACTAACTTTTTTAAATACACATTCTTTTCAGGCTTGCATGCCTAGTTTTGACAGACAAGAGAATATGTGTGATAACTCGTTAACACAATTCCAAATTGTTTGCCCAAAGCATTGCTTCCCACGTTCATGAAGCAAGATGCAATTAACAGGTGCTAAGTACAGACAAGGCCGACAGTGTTTTTACACAAATGTATCTCAGCACAATGTTGCTTCTTATTGAGGGTGCAACACATTCTTCAGTACACAAAGCCCTAACAAACCGACAATCTCTGACCTGATTACTTCTGTGAGGCACATTACTGTGATTTTAATGGGAAAAAAACTGGCACGATGAAAAAGAGAAATAACCTATGGCTCATGGGCGTACAACAAGTCTCCGTAAGTCACATCTGACTACAACCAACCAGGTCAAGCTAGTAAAATTACTCCAAAAAGCTAGCTGTAATCGGATGACTGTAATGTACAGCATCCCAAGTGGCAACCCAATCTAATGCAAAAGACCTACAAATATAAACACACTCTCCCACAGCTCACAGTTTAAGTTCCAGTGAAACATACTGCCATCCAGGGCGACCTGGCGAAGGACCTAATAGACTCGTAACGCTGTCTACAGGAAAAGGTCTGTGCACCTCAAGCACATTCATGTTTTATGGATTCTCACGGGTCCCTGCCAGGGACAACGCACGTGTGTGCCCCTGGCCACAATGTGTATTAACCGCTGACCCATCTTCCGGTGATCTGTGGTATCCAAGCATGGGAGACAATTCCCTATTGACCAGGGTAATATTCTATACTGCTTAACCATGTTCTTTTCCAGGCACACATTGGGGAAAAATGTATTTTGAAGCTTCTGAAACTTATGCATGCGGCAGTGCTTTCTTGTAGGAATCTATTTTCTCCTTTTTTATGCATTGAAAAATGTTGCTTGAATACAGGCTGCCATTTCATCCACTCTTGCGCCTCCACTTCCTTGGTGCCATTATTCTGAGCAATATGCTCCCCTACCGTGTGAGTGGGTGAAAGCAGCCTATTCTGCGAGTGCTGCAGCGGCACTACGATAAATTGCTGATATGAACTACTGCAGCGCATAATGGGAATTGCTTTGTGATTTGAAAATATTTCTTCTACTTACAAATAGTGCCTTTTCACTATGTTTGATTGATTATGTGTTTGGCCTTATCTCAAAAATTACATTTCAAAAAGAAGAAAACAAAGGCGAGGTTACAAGGAGAATGCTATTACTGTTTACTTGAATAATGTCTTTCAATGCTGCATTTGGCTAGCCTCTCCACAGAGATTCAACCTTTTGTTTGCCGCTGCACTCTCTCTCGTTCCAGATATGATCTTCCATACCTTATCTGCTAGAGTCATATGCTAGATCTCCTCCAGGCAGGCAGTGGGGATTTGAAACTCAGCACAGCCTCTGAACTTTGCCTGTGCCCTCCATCGCTTCCATGATCCCAACTCTCTTCAATTTAACATTACACTGTGGAGCTTTGTAACTCCATGAGTCATGGAGAAGAGCAAAGAAGCTTCGATAGGAGGAGGTCACCTAGTGTTGGAACGAGGAGGGAGCCAGGAGAAACTCTCAATTGTGGGACGAGCCCAGCATTCAGGAGTTCATGTTTCGGAGCAAGCAAGCAAGCAAGCAAGCGTCAAGAGATGACGTGAGGTTCTTATATGTGTACAGCCAATGCAATGTGTTTTATTAAAGTAAAAACTTGACTTTGCATACAATCCACCACACCTAGAATGAAGAAGGAATAGAGCCATTTAGAGCTATCTGGGATGGGATTGCATTACCACATCCATGCATGTTTCTACACTGTGCTTGTTCACACAACTAAAAAATATTTGGTTGCATCTGCTCACCACATCCCTCTGTGTCCTCTTCCTATCGGGGTTTCTTTCCTTTTCTAATAACTAACAGACAATCATTACTATTGTGTTCGACAGCCCTATCAAGATTGTTTGGAATGGACATTTGCAAGAAAGGGAGAGCAGAAAATGAGACCCCTTTCCACCAATCTCCTACACTCAGACGTGTAAGAAACAGACATCTGAATTCGCCCCCTGGGGAGTATAATCTGGGTAAACAATATCTAGTGAAATTTTGTGGCTCCACACCTTGGGACAACACAATAAAAAGAGTAGTGAGGACCCGATACTTGTTGCTGTCACTTGGGAATAAACTAACAAATATCTTAAAACAGTATCGAACAATTCATGTTTTTATCATAAAAATGTAAATATTGGTCATGCATAGCTCCTCGTCCCTGCAGCATCTCCGGGTGGCGTGGGAGATGTGGGTCCAATGGAAGAGGAAGATTGGACGGAGGCCCTGGCCTCCCCGCGTGGGGCGGACATCGCAATGAACCTTCAGCTCATCCAGTTTAAATACCTCCATAGTGTGTATTATACCAGAGTCAGGCTGTGTAGGGCGGGCTTGGGGGCTTCCCCGGTGTGTCTTCGTTGTGCGCATGATGAGGGTACCTTGCTTCATACCGTATAGCACTGTTCCTCGCTGGTTTGGTTCTGGAGGGAGTTTATAACCTGCCTTTCAGAAGTTCTGTATTGGGATCTACCCTACTCACCCGAATTAGTTCTCCTGCATGTCATGGAAGGTATCGGGCAATGTTTATAAATGCAATCTTATGCGCTTAGGTTTTACTCTAGCCAAACGAGACATTGCCAGGGCCTGGAAGGCAACAGTGACGCCCTCCGTCTCTGCATGGAAGAATGGCCTAGGCTTTTGTATGGGATTAGAGGCTCCTATTTTTATGGTGTCCCCGTAAACACTACAAAATTTGGAAGCGCTAGGCGGACTAATGTTGCTTGGAACTAGAACCTGCCTCTACCCAGTGCTCAGACTGGCCATAATCTCTTCCCTCTACTCTGGGGTGTCCATCGTACACACGTGGTGGGATAGAAGCCTCTTGGAAACGACACATGGTGAGCATAGGCTTGTGGCTTTGACTGTATATGTTGTTCTTGAATGGTTGACAGTGCGATGGGGTGTTGTATATATCTTTTTCTTTCTTTTTAGATTCAACTGCAATGCCCTTTAATTTCTCCTGTATATGAGAAAACTCTCAAAGTCATAATGATGTATATTGATGATAAGGAAGTCTCTGGGTCACAGAGCTCTGCCCTTTACGTGTTTGTTTGACAAATAAAACATGTTTTTAAAAAAAAGTAAATATTCTGGATCACAGGTTTGAGGGTTATCCACAATAATTTCCTGCCAATGTAACATTCAGGAATGGGTGAGAAACAACTGGCTGTCCCTCAGCGGTACAAAGTTTTATCAAGGTTCCATAGAGAATATCAAGGGTATCCAAGGACAGAATACCACGGATACTTGTCCCACCTTTCTGAAAGTGGTGAAACAGCAGAGGTCTTACTGGACAACAATTTGCCTTTTCCCTTTTCAATGAACTGCGTTGCTAAGACTCCACAATATGGGAAGAGACTAACAGGAACCCTACCATTCAGCATTAGAAAACAGTCCTTTGGGTGACAGTGAGTTTTAAACTGGATTATTCCAGTTCAACAGGCCTAGCCTACTTAACTCTCCATCACAGATTATCGTAAAGAACAAAGCAACACTGCACATGCACCCCCTACTGGGATCCCTGCAGTGACAGCCTGTAGAGAAGAAGATACTTTAGAAGGCGTTGGAAATTGAATATGCTGATAAGGATAAAGACTTGATTAACGAGGAGGTGGCGGCAGCGATCCGTGCTCTTACACCGGGCAAAACCACGGGCCATAACGGGTTACCAATCGAACTGTACAAGCTTAAGCCTGACAAGCTGGCCCCATACCTTAGAACCATGTACGAAGACTAGAGACAGCTGGGCTCCCTTCCTCTGGACCAGAGTATTGCCACCATAATTACCATCCACAAGAAGGGAAAGCCTGGAACGGAGTGTGGCTCCTACAGGCTGATATCCCTATTAAATGCAGAGCCTAAAATTCTCGCTAAGCTTCTCGCCACCCTGCCTTCTGCCGGTGATTGGAACCCTGGTTCTTCCGGACCAGTCGGGCTTCATACCGCACCGCAGCACGGAGCTGAACCTGCGCAGAGTCCACAGGGTGTTGAGTAGGGCGTCAACCATACAGGAACCGGCAGCTATAGTTTACTTGATGCTCTTATGGTGTTTGACACCATTGAGTGGTTGTATCTATGGGCGGTGTTGGAGAAGATGGGCTTCAGTCCAAAATACATTCAGTGGGTGCAGCTTTTGTACTCCCTACCTATGGCTCAGGTGGTGGTAAAGAACAAGAAGTCAGCTACGTTTCAGCTGGGGAGAGGGACCCGGCAGGGTTGCCCCCTGTCCCCTTTACTGTTTGCCTTGGCCCTGGAGACCTGGATCTGTCAAGACTTGATGGTTAGCGGCATGCGCTGGTCCTTGAACTGGGAAGATCAGATTTCCCTTTATGCGGATGATATCCTTCTGTATTTGACTTCCCCTAGGCGATCTTTAAGTGTAGTCTTAGACATTTTCACAACTTTTGGAAGATTCTCCAACTACTCCATAAACTGGATCAAGTACCTCATGTTTGTAGTGGCGGGCGAGCCCCCGCCGAGGGGATGTCCGCTGCAGACCCGCACTGATGGGTTTGTATATCTCGGCATCTTCCTCTTGTTGGACCTTTCTCTTCGTTACACTCTCGTAACCTTCTGCCCCCATTGCTCCAGCTGCGTAAGGACATCACTCGGTGGAAGACTCTTCCCCTTTCTTTGCTGGGAAAGGCCGCCTTGTTTAAAATGATGTCCCTTTCCAGATTTCTGTATGCACTTCAGAATTCTATGGACCCAATACCTGAGCCATATTTTCGGGAGGTGGAGAGCCTTCAGCAGGATCTTCTGTGGAGTGGCAAGCCTCATATTGCCCTAGCCAAACTGTCACTGAATTGGTATGATGGGGGCATAAGCCTCCCGAACATACATCTGTACTATTGGGCATCCCATTTATCCTCTATTAATCACTGCACCTATGCACAACCCGGCAACCCAGGATACAATATGGATAGGTGGTTGCTTTCCGGGGGACCTTTAATAGAGCTCTCTACTCTAGATGCCAGCACTATCCCCTAACGAGCCCCACTAAGCATTCGGTACACATTTGGCATACTGCTACCTCCCGTTTGGTTTGGAGGCGGAGGTTGACGATAGAGATGCCGCTATGGGACTCCGAACAGTTGGCCGATCTTTGGAAATGTAAGGGATTTGACAAGTGGGACCTTATAGGCATCACTCGCAAAGGAGACCTGTGGGACAAAAAGGATATCAAACCTTTTGAAGCGCTACAGCACCAATATCACATGGCTGTCTCAGAACGGTTCCGCTACAAACAGGTTCGGCACACACTTCACGCACATCTGAAACCTGGGACCACTCTGCCAGAAACATCCCCACTGGAAGACAGAGTGCTGGATGGCTATCTGCCTGACAGTACCATTTCCTTGATATACAAGAAGCTGGTCAATAATCTCTCGGATCGGAGGAGCCAAGCCGGCGTCCACGATGGCCGCCCAGTCCCTCGGCTCCGAGTACCATCTCCTCCCGGGTGTACACCCTGCTTGATATCCTGACGCACAATGGTATACACGGATACATGAACAGTTCCGATTATTGATGGCGCAATCCCGAGGTTCGTGCCTGCTTCATACGGGGAGAAACAGCCAACGGCGTTTGCGGCCCGCAACAGCCCAAAGACCGGGGACTCGACTAGATTGAAGGGCCGGTCACCAAGTGCACAACAGCCGCCACCGGTGGCAGGGAAGGGCCGGTCGGCTCCGGCGTGAAAAGGAACGGCCGATTTTTGACACACTCACTCGGGTCGATTGGGGGCACGAGTTGGGGACAAGCCTGTCGTTGTGCCCCTGAGTGGATTATATATTTGCTAGAACTTTGCTCGCTTGCCGCCGGAAGTGTTATGAGACTCGTCCCGCTAACGGCGGGCGGATCCCGAATTTGTGCCGAGCCGCGATCAAACAGCGCTGATTCCATCGGTGGCTGCGATTTGGTCGCACTGAAACGGTTTTGGTGGCCCTGATGGTGGTTCCATGACGCCCGATGCCCCACTGCGTGTGCCTCGGCCCCAATCCAGGATGGTGCTGCCCCGGAACATAGTGAGGAGAGCAGAGTGCAGCTTCTGGGAGACCGAGTCCCGACCTAATGAACACCATACGGAGAAGGGGAGCATGACAAAAGGGGGGCACGGAGCAGAACTACACCTTGGCGATCTTCTGGCTACCCTAGCTGACCTTCACGACACCCTGGAGCAGGATGCCCGATCACTGGGGAGTAAAATGGATGATGTGCTTTTCACGGCGGAGCGAATGAGATCGGATGGTCCGTGGACGCACAGCGAGATGCCTTACCTAGTACCCAGATGCAACAATATGGCGTCGGTCACTGATACCGAAGAGTCCGAGACACTGATTTTCGAGCCATTTCCAGTCCGTGATGTCGGAGGCCTAGGACTATCTGTGGGCTTTAGCTTGGAACCGAGCGATGGAACTTCTCTCCACGTCATGCTGTTAGTGTCTCTGGTGCTGCTCCAGCCGTGCTTGGACATTGAGACATTCTCCCCCTGCTCTATTTTGCCGATTGAAGTGTGGCAGTCATGTTTTTGTACCAGGTTGGGTTCACCGTACTGGCAGGAAACGGGCTTGGATGAGGTCCGGTCGCATCGAAGCGCTGCAGACTTGCTGCTGTTTGGGTTTGCTTTGGTATTCCGATTCCCTATGACTATTGACTTGGAGTGTGGTAATTTGGTGGGCCATCGCGGTATGAGCAAGACTGGACAAGGATAAATGATGTTTCCTCCGTGTTGACATTTTCTGATTATGGGTTTGTGAGGGATATGCGACATGTTGTTTTATTTAACGACATATTGGGCTGATTCTGTACCTAGTGAATTGTTCTACTGTACTGGCTTTTGCAGATGTATTTTACATCCTGTGCACACATAATAATTGCATGAGGGAGAGGCCGGGGGACTGCTAGGGGGCTCCTCTCCGTCTTTTACTCCTTTCCTAGTAGTTGTAGACTAGAACCCCCGTTCTTCTTTTTTCTTCTTCTCTCTTTCATAGACTTCGGGGTTCTCCCTTTCTTTCTTCCCTCTCTTGCTTGGGTTCTTCTTTTAGTCTAGGTGGGTGGTAGTTCTCTTTCTCTCTCTTCTAAATTTCGGGTTCCATACAATGGGCGACAGGCACGCTGCTGAGGGGGAGGCCGTAGCCGGAGGCAGGGGTGCAGGGTGGGGGGTTAGGGGAGGGGTACTCTCTGTTTTCTTTCCCTTTCTAGGGCCCCTTTTTCTCTCTTGTTCTGCTTGACTTTCTCTTTATTTTTTCTCTTTTTCTTATCCTTCGGGAATCCGAGTGGTAGGTGGCTTGCTGTACGTTCTTATGGTTCAAATTACAAGGGTGGATGTTATTATAAAGTTCTCAGCTACAGCGGGCGTAAGCTGCATTGGGGGGCGTAATGTACTGTTTATTGTCTATCCTGTTTAATGTGCGTTAGTGCCAACGCCCTGCCTGCAGTGCTCCCGATTGTGAATATCCTGCTTAATGATAACCCCTTGTTTCGATATGATTGGATTGTACGACATCGGATCCTGCTCTTCCTTAAAAATTCTTAAAAGAAACCTCTTTTATCCTGGTACCATTATGGTGCGGACAGTATCCTGGACTTTAATAGGGCATTGAGGAGGCGGAATGTTGCATATGTTTGGCTTTATTGATTTGCATTGACCGTCTCTGAAATAATGTCCGGCTGTGATTATTCTAGGCCTGTTATTGTATTTGCCTTATGTAACAATAAAGGTTTACCAAAAAAAAAAAAAATAATAATAATAATCTCTCGGATCCTCTCAAGGCTCTCCAAGAGAAGTGGCTCAGATATGGGATGGAAATAGATGACGAAGAGCGGCAGGAGGCACTCCCCTCTCCCAAGGTTGTAGCTATACCTGCACGTCTCCGCCTTGTCCAGCTCAAGTATCTCCACCATATATATGTAACGTGCCCTCAGCTGGTGCGAATGGGAAGGGTGGTTGAAGGCGCTTGTAGGAGGGGGTGTGGTCAAGTGGGTACCTTTTCCCACATAGCGTGGGAGTGTACACATATTCAATTCTTTTTGCTGCGAAATCCACAACATTATTAATGTAGTTTTGTCTGTGCAGCTTCGGGTGGAGGCCCGTAGATGTCTCCTGAACATTTGGGAGCCGACTGATTTGAATGTCCGTGCGATACAGTGGGTAACGCTGGTGCTGGCTAAAAGGAACATCGCCCAGAAGTGGGGGGCACTGGGCCCGCCCACAGTTCAGGACTGGGGGTGAGACTTGGACTGGGCAATGTTTCAAGAAAAGACGGTGTATTTAGCACGCGGGTGCCCCAAAAAGTGGTCTGGGTGTGGGGCCCTTGGAATTCTTACCGTGGTGAAATATGTCAGCCCCCTATGGCCGCTGAGGTGGAAGATCCCCCGACACCTTAGACATCCCGCTGAAGGGTATATGTGTTTTTGTGGAATCTCCTACTGTACGAGTGATGCCAATTATGTTGCTCCCTTTGAACTGTGATGCTTTTGCTGATGCTTGTTTGTTAATTTTCAAATAAAAATGTCTTACAAAAAAAAAGAATATGCTGATAAGAAGATTTCTATAATAAGCATCATAGTAAGCTTTCAGACCACACCCGCAGAGCATGCTGGTTCCACAGAGGCAAGAAAGATCAGCAAGGTAGGCCTTTGCCTCACTTCAGCAGGCCATCCAATGAAACAAATTTGCCCTGGTGGTGAGTCAGGAAAAAGAAAGGTAGGTATCTAGAAGAAACTGAAAACTGCCCTAGTACAGAGGGCTTTAGTAAAGCTGTGGGAAGCATTTTTAAAGCACATTATACCTCCACTAGGTCAAAAGAACAAGTTACTTGTTTGATTTAGGACCCACTGGTATGCCTCTGGGTCGACATAAATGATACATACAGGCTTCACACAGCCTTGCTATTTCTCAGTCTACGCATAGGTTAGGAGTCAGACAGCTGGCGCGCTTTCAGCGCAGTGGGGGCAATGTTCCGGTCTAGGTGCATCCTGGACTCACAGTTCTAATCATTCTCAAAGTGATCAATCCAGCCCTTCATCCTTCTGAGGTTTATATAGTGAACCTTGTTGGGCAATAACAAAACCTGATATTTACAGAGCCCTAGACATCAACATATGCTATAGTAAGGGTTACAAAACAGCAATTGGTCAATTGGCGGCGAGATAAATTAGATCACTCACTCTCTGTTCCATTTAGAAAATAAAATAAAAACTGAAGCACGTTTTTTATGATGTAGATAGTGCAATTGCACCCTCATATCTAATAAGAGTTGAGATTTTAGCTTCGCTGCCAAAGCAGGCTTTGAGAAAAACTCAGCTCTCTTTATCAGTTTTACTATTCTCTCCACACGCTGACAAACCCCGCACAGTACTGATGATCGGAGAGGCTCTCATTACCCCTGCAAACCAGCCGAGCTGAAGGGCCTCGGCAGAGAAACGAGAGCATGGGGACTGCCCACAAAATTATACAGTACGCACTGAAGCTGGGAGAAAAACTGCAGAACGCTCATCCAACTCATATTTTTATTCTTCTCACATGATATTGATTTTTACTGCAACATAAAAAACACAACGCACAGCACTAAAACATGGCTTAGGAACAGCACGAAACCTGACCTCTGCCCATCCGCGGCCTCCAACTCTGCACACAGAGTGACACTTGTTTGCATCACCTCCAGTCGAGGGAGAGGCGGTCTAATCACCGTGTTTGGTTATAAATCCACAGGCAGTGACAACACAGCGGTGCATTTCATCTCATGCGGGGCTCTCGGCCCCGCCCCCCCCCCCCCCCCCCCCCCCCCCCCGCCTGCCGATATACTGACGTGAGGTGATTCATCTCCGAGAGCTCGCGCGCGCGTCTACGCACCCAGCATTAAAACCCGATGCGGGGAGAGGGGACGGTAATGCGAAGTGATGAGGGCTCCGTTTCCCATCTGTCATGATACCGCAGCTCTAATAACGACGGCTCTTTTAGCCGCAATTATTGGTAATAACAGAAGCCGGGGGTAGCTCGTGTTTCGCACGTAACGCAGGCAAAGAATGCAACGCGACACAGTAATGGCGGCGGAACCTGTAATGAAGGACGAGCGCGTGTTAGAGCCAGGAGCAAATGTAGCCTCTCCAGCTGTGTACCACTTCTCATTTTGGTTTACATGTGGAACTCTGAGGTCATTCACACTTTCACAATTCCAATAATGTACCCTCGATGTAGGAAAATTACAACGGGAAACTAATGCATGAACTGAGGCATATGAGCACACCACTTGCCCCACCCACTAGAGGGTGTGTGAAATCTGCGGGCATTTGAAAATATTCAAGAAAATAAAGCAAAACTTTGTAAACTACAAAATGCATCCTCGCATTGCGTTTTCCACTACAATACGTATGATGCTTATAGCAGCCGCTCAAGTTCTGTTTGCTCACATTATTTCCTTGCTCCTGCGATAGGATTTTACCCTTATGGAATGAACAATCACACAATGTGGTGTAATTTCCAGCATTTTGCATAATTAAGGAAATGAAAAAGGCTGGAATTTTCAAAAGATTGCGCTGGTGTCTCAAAAATGTTGCCAGTGCCTATTCACTATTGAGTTATATTTATTTGCCATAAACATGAAGAGGCGTAGAATAGTCACAATAGTGGCACTGAAACTTGGGCAGCAGGAGGTGATGCATAATCCCACTCATACTTGAAAGAATTTTGATGGGGAATTAACAATAAATGGGCCACATAAATAGTTTTCTTCTGGCAGTATTTGATGGTTTTCCGAAGACAGCCCGCCACATACACCCTTTGCCTTTAGTGAGGTGACGTGACTTTACTGGCCAACATTCCTGCATACATACACAACGACCTCCATATGGCTACTCCAGTTTACAAAACAGATGAAGAGACATAGTTTAAAGAAAACTGCATGACTTCGGAGTAGCATTCTACTTCTGCGCCAGAACCCAGCTACCCAACCAAGTACTCATTGACTGTATCTTTGCCCTTGGCCATGCACAGCGCTTCGGCGCCCTTTGGCTAGGTTTGCGCTCTGCAAATGCCACATGGAATATGCTACTTTCCAGTATGCATCTGTTCTTGGCATGTAGGGCTGCTGACATTCTTCATATCTGTGCGCAGATCGCCGCCTAGTGTTGGGTCCGGATGATTGCATGTTGTTGTCCTGGAAGTCTTCGAATTTTCACAAGATAGGTGGCTCCTCCCTTGGACTACAGTGCGCATGGCCATCCTCTCCATCTTCAAATTGTTTTTCGCCATTGTGGCAGAGATGGAGTATAGTACAGTAAGAGATGTCCATGTGAAGCGTGAATGCTGCGGCTGCAACAGGCACCGGGTAGGTGGGTGGGCGATATGAATGTCAGCAGCCCTACATGCCAAGAACAGATGCATACTGGTAAGTAGCATATTCCGTTTGAGGCATGTGGGCTGCTGAATTCATATCTGTGCATAGAATGTATAGCAGTAACTCCCTTAGCGGTGGCTACCTGTGTCAGTCGCAGCAGTATGGAAAAGAGTTTTGAGAACAGCCTGTCCTACAGCAGCTTGCTGTTTTGAATGTACATCTACACAATAGTGCTTGGTAAATGTATGTATGGTTGACCATGTGGCTGCTCTACAAATTTCGTGTGAAGGAATATTTCCTAGGAAAGCCATGGATGCCCCTACTTTGCGTGTATAATGCGCCCTAGGGGGAACTGTTAAGGTGCGTTTTGCTTTTAAATAACATATCTGAATGCACTTAACAATCCATCTGGCTATACCGGATTTCGAAATGGGAGTGCCTTTGTGTTGCGGTGCGAAAGCAACAAACAATTGTTTCGTTTTTCGAAATGCCTTAGTTCTGTCTATATAGTATAGTAGAGCTCTTTTGACATCTAGAGTATGCAAGGCCCTTTCAGCTACTGTTTGTGGATTCTGAAAGAACACTGGCAGTTCGATGGTTTGATTTATGTGGAAATGGGATACCACCTTTGGCATGAATTTAGGGTTTGTTTTGAGAACTACCCTATTTGCATGTATTTGGATGAATGGCTCTTGAATAGTTAGGGCTTGAAGCTCGCTAACTCTTCGAAGCGAAGTAATGGCAATAAGGAAAGCCACCTTCCAAGTAAGAAATTGTATTTTGCATGAGTGTAGTGGTTCAAAAGGTGGTCCCATAAGTCTGGTTAGAACAATGTTTAGATTCCAGACTGGTGAAGGTGGGTGTCTTGGAGGAATGAAGCGTTTGAGTCCTTCCATAAACGCTTTAATTGCTGGCACCCTAAAAAGTGAAAGGTGTTGCCTGTTTTGAAGATATGCTGCTAACCTAGCTAGATGTATTCTGATGGATGAATAGGCTAAATTGCAGCGTTGTAGGTGCAAGAGATAGCAAATGATGTTTTGAGTAGAAGCATCAAGTGGGATTATATCATTGTTCCTGCAGTAAATGACGAAACGTTTCCACTTAGCTGCATAACATGCCCTGGTAGTGGGTTTTCTTGCCTCCTTGATAAAGTTCATACAGTCTGGAGGCAAGTTTAGGTATCCAAACTCTAGGATTTCAGGAGCCAGATCGCCAGGTTCAGCTGTTGCGGATCTGGATGTTGGATTTCTCCATGGCTCTTAGTGAGAAGATTGGGTGTGAGTCTCAGTCTTTGATGAGGCACCACTGACAGTTCTAGGAACGTTGTGTACCATGGTTGCCTCGCCCACGTGGGAGAAACTAGGATTAGCTTCAGTGAATGTTGTCGTAGTTTGCGTGCCACCTGCGGTATTAATGGAGCTGGGGGAAAAGCGTACGTAAATTTGCCTGACCAGTTCATCCATATCGCATTGCCTTGTGACTGTGGATGTGGGAACCTGGCGGCAAAGTACTGGCCTTTTGCGTTTTCGCTTGTGGCAAACAGGTCTATCTCCAGGTGTCCCCATTTCTGGAAGAATGGTTGGAGCACTTTGGGGTGAATCTCCCATTCGTGCATTTGTTGACTATGCCTGCTGAGCAGGTCGGCTACTTGATTGTCCTTGCCTGGGAGGTGCTCTGCCATAAGAAACATGTTCCTTTGAATGGCCCACTTCCACATTGCTTGAGCTAGGTGCGACAGCTGTGGGGAGTGTGTTCCTCCCTGTTTCTGAATGTAATACATAGCCGTCATGTTGTCCGTCCGGATCAACACGGTTTTGTTGCATAAGTGTGTCTTGAATGCTTTTAGAGCTAAAAAGATAGCCATCAGCTCCAGAAGGTTGATGTGCATCTCCTTTTGTTGTACAGTCCAGAGCCCCTGTACTGTGTAGTATAGTACATGGGCGCCCCATCCTAGTAGGGATGCGTCCACGGTTAACACTATTTGTGGGACAGGCTCTTGGAACAGTCGTCCCTTGCAAAGGTTTTGTGGATTCCACCAATGCAGAGAGTTGTATGCACGACTGGTTGGAATGGAAGATGAGGGGAGTGCGGAGAGCTGTTTTCTAGGAGTGGAGGTGCAGAGGGTCTACAAACTTTGAAAGTCGGCGGGAAAGCGAGTGTGCGGTGCCTCCGCGATCATCGAACGAGACCGACTAACCTATCCATGCACTGAGGGCTTGAAGGGCTCGAGCCCGACCTGGAGCAACAGCGGATCCCTAATCTGTACTATGGGCGAGTGAGTACATTCTAGCTTTACAGCTACTCATCACGGACATTGCATCTGGCGCTCGGAGCCTTTACCAAAATGGCAGCCGCCATTTTTCGTAACTGCCCGACGTGACCTGACTCCCCATTTATTCTTGAATGAACAGTAATGGGAAACTTACACAACAACATATCAACAATCAGCGCACTGTTTTGGCACGGTGGATTGTTCATTTGATGAGGGTCTTGTCAGCGAGTGGCGCACACGAGTCTCCTAAGCGCAGTGTTTGCCTCTATGAAGCCACGTGTCCTGGCGGACATGAACAATCGTTCACAGCGGCTCAGCGTGCATTCAAGGTCAGGTCTACAGGCTCTTCCACGCTGCCTCACAGTCACAGACTGGGTCCACTATGTTTAGATCTATACTAATAGCGGTCTTGACATTCAACCTGAATATGTGCAGCGCCCACAACATAA
The DNA here is from genome assembly GCF_964263255.1 of Lissotriton vulgaris. Classification (NCBI taxonomy): domain Eukaryota; kingdom Metazoa; phylum Chordata; class Amphibia; order Caudata; family Salamandridae; genus Lissotriton; species Lissotriton vulgaris. The sequence continues at coordinate 656,247,996 of NC_141694.1, read as the reverse complement.
AGCTGTTTTCTGTGTGTGACAGCGCTCAAAAGAGTCGGTTCTCATTGACTTTGTCCCAAAGAAATAGCGTTGCAGCTCTAATTAACCTGTTCAACCCACAATCGACATCAATGATGATGAACACTTATAAGCTGTGTGTTCTGCTGTAAGATCTATGGCAATGCGCTCACAAATGCCGTGAGAGGTTCTCAATATCCTTGAAGCTATCACAATAAGAGGAAGTGCATTGCTGCTGCCCACGCCGAATCACAACCATCGGCCACTGTGCATACCTGATAAGCCTCCATCTGAACCAGATCCTCTAAGGTCCCGCCGCTTGGCTGCCCGTATCATGATTCTCACATAATCTAACGGAGTCAATACATACCAGTCTTACGTGTTTGTAGCCACGTCTCCCACGAGGCATCAGCTACTTTCCGGAGCAGGTATAATGGACACCAAGGAGCAAAATACCCTGAAAAGGGTTAAGTCCGACCATTCAAACTCAGGATCACCTATCGAAACCAAGAGAGTCACCACCGACACAATAGACATGATCCTAAACAGGCTGGATGAGGTTAAAGACCTGGCCAAGACAACCAAAGAAGAAGAAGTAGCAATTCGGCAGGATATAAGGGATACTAACGCGCGTCTTGCAGAGACGGAGTCCAGGAGTAGCCGACTTGAGGACATTGAAGTTAAAACATGTGCGGCTCTAAAACACTTGAACATAACCTCGGACCAAACAACAAGGAAGCTGGCCGAATTGGAGGACAGGAACAGGAGGGGGAACCTACGCATTTTCAGTATACCAGAGGGATCCGAGGATTCACAGGGTTCCTGTGTCCAATTCCTGGAATCATGGTTCGCTCAAGCCACCAATTTGACCTTCGTCCATCCCCTAGAATTTGACAGGGCACACAGAGTACCGGGGAGGATCACCAAAACGCAAAAAGGCCCCAGACCCATCGTCTGTAAGCCACTACGTTATCAGCACGTGGAACAAATCCTCGCCTTTGTCCGGAAACACAACCATATTTTATGGAAGGACGCAAAGATCTACATCTCACAAGATTATAGCAAAGATACGGTAGATGTGAGAAAAGCGTTCCTGGCCCTACGTCCACAACTGAAATCAGGGGGTTATCAATTTGGTTTTGTGGGCCCAGCAAAGTACAGAGTGATCGTTTGTGTGTCCCCCGAATAATGAGGGTGGGGCGGTCGAAGCTAGGCGACAGGTTAAACCCTTAATGGTAACGACGCTTTTATGCAGGATGTTAAGAATTTTGGTGATAGGTACGACAGGTTATAATAAGTCACTTCTTCTCACAGATCTCCTCTTAGACTTTAGGATGCTCCAGCACAGAAGGGCTGGTAATGATAGTCAGCTCACAGCTGCTTCCTCTAGATCTACAAAAATAAAGCTGACCCATTTGCTGTTAAGTATATAAGTTCTTGTTTAGAATTGACGGAGCTGCGGATCCGAATTTAAGTTACATCGTTCATGGGTCTAGCAGATTTAGCATCAGGTTTAATGTTTCAAGAAATTGTTCCAATGTTTCTACTATATTAACATTGACGGGAGGGAACCCTGCGATTTTCCTCAAGTCACCATGCTTACTACTTGCGGTTGGGGAGGGTAGGGAGGGGGGGAGTGGGGGGATAGTGGGGGGTGTATGTTGTATGCTTTGGTTTTCATTTTCATGCTTATTTTTTGTATTGACAAGATGTGACGTTTGCATGTCATCCTTACAAGCTTTCACGATTGCTCAATGTCCTAGTTGGTCGGGTGCCACACTCAGCAAGCTGAGGGGACTTGTATCAAGTAACGATTATGCTGGATTGCATGGAACAAACTTTCCTTAGAATCATATTGAGCATATAATGTCTATAACTGTTTGAAATGATACATTCTACACTTGACACGCCGCTTGGGGTGGCCTCCGTAGATAAATTAAAAATCTTGTCCCTGAATGGGAAAGGATTAAATCAACCCATAAAAAGACAAAAGATATTGGATTATTTGCGCAGGCAAAACGGCGATATTGTATTATTACAGGAAACCAAACTAGATACGAAAAAATCTATATGTTAAGGAATAAATTCTATTATGAGGTGGTAGGTTCTGAGGCGGTGGGTAAGAAGAATGGAGTATTGATACTGATAGCGAAAAAATCCAAAGTGGAATTATTATCCTCATCGGCAGATGGGTTACGGCCAAACTGAGCAGAGATAACACAGAATTCTACGTCACCAACATCTATGCTCCTAATACTAGTGACCTAAGTTTTTGGGATGGCCTAGCGAAGCAAGCCGAGACTATTCCAGACTCGGCCGTACACTTACTGGCTGGGGATTTCAATCTTCCATTAGATCCAACCCTAGATAGAGACTCACGGTGCACTTTCAAGCCAAACAAATCACACAAAGCATTCCTTAACTTGTGCCATCGTTTTCATCTGGTTGACGCAGGGAGAATACAAAATCCCACGGATAGGGACTACACGTTCTACTCCTCCCCACACGACTCTTACTCGCGTATTGATTACATCTTTATTACACAGAATGGGGTTCCGAGGATAGAGGATACGTCTATTGAACCAAGAGTAATGTTGGATCATTTATGTATCTCCCTCTCCAACACCAACATTAAACCCTCCCCACAACAAACATCGTGGAGATTAAATGACGAAATTTTAAATAAAGACCAACACCGGATTGCTATCCAATCCGCCATTCGTTCGTATCTAGAGTTGAATGAGAGAGGGGATACCTCAGATCTTGTACCTTGGGAAGCCTTGAAAAGTACGCTCAGAGGGATATGCATCAAAATTCGCTCAGAAATGAATAAAGACCATAACACTAAACTGGAAACACAAGAACGTGAGATATCGGAGTTAGAAAATAAACACCAGACAGATAGGGATAACATGACACTCAATACAATGACTAATAAGAAATATGAATACAATAAACCGGTGAGCGAAAGGGCAGGTGTATGGCTAGACAGAAGACGAATATTTAAACTTTGCGATTCCAATAAGGCGGGCAAAAGCCTGGCCGCTTACCTAAAATTCAAGGTTCAGAAAAGCTCAATCAATGTCATTAAGGACACAGCAGGGGTAGGCCACACAGAACCAAATGAAATAGCGGAAGTATTTAAGGACTTCTATGAAACCCTATACGCCAAAAATACATCTGTAGAAGAGGGGAGGATTCAGGACTACCTGAACGAATGTGACTTACCAAAGCTCTCATCGGAAGAACAACGGCGTCTTAATGACCCGATCACGACGAATGAAATAGAGAAAGCGATCAAAGGCTTAAAATGTGGTAAAGCCTGGCCCGATGGATTCACTGCTAAATTCTACAAAAGTTTTGCCTCATCTCTAGTGGACCCTCTTCTCCACCTGTTCCGAGAAATAAGTAACACAGGTGAAGTGAAGGGTACCCTGGCAGAGGCAATTATAGCGGTACTCCCCAAAGATGGTAAGGACCCTTCCCTCCCAAAAAATTATAGACCCATTTCCTTAATTAATCTCGACTGTAAGATCCTAGCTATGATCCTTTCGGCCCGTCTACAGCGAGTTCTTCCCAACTTAATCCACCCATCTCAAGCAGGATTTCTAAAATTATAGACTATCCAGTGATAATACCAGAGTACTGGCACATGTGCTGGAGAAAGCAAAACTTCTAGATACACCCATGGCAGCAATAACGTTAGATGCCGAAAAGGCTTTTGACAAAGTCGATTGGGCCTTTCTCGAAGCAGTGTTGCATAAATTCAACTTAGGCGTAACATTCACGAAACTTGTAATGTCCCTCTACGCCTGTCCTACTGCAAGGTTTAGAGCACGTGGCTCTTTTTCCTCATCTTTATGTCTGAAACAGGGAACAAGACAGGGTTGTCCTCTCTCCCCATCCTTGTTTTTGCTAGGAATTGAGCCGTTCCTATATCATATAAGGCATAATGATGCCATTGCTGGTATCCCATTCAACGACTGCACCATAAAACTAACCGCATATGCGGACGATGTACTCATTATGTCGGAAAGAGCAGATGAGGCTATTCCTGCGCTAATGAATACTATCGATGAATACTCCAGGGTCTCAGGATACAAACTAAACAAGGATAAAATGGAGGTCAAACTCCTGAACAACGCCGGAAATAAGGACATCCTTGGAACCTCTGGCCTCACATGGCAACCACAATATTTTAAATATTTGGGTCTTGATTTTGGGAAAGATTTAATATCAACCTTAAAAATGAATGAGGAACTAACCTTAAAAAAGATCTCCACACTGTTAGACGGCTGGTCACCCAAGTTTCTCTCCTGGTGGGGCAGGGCAGAAACTCTTACAATGATGTCCACTCCACTGGTGAATTATTTAGCTAGCATGCTTCCTATGACTTTTACGGACGATTTTATTAAAAAAGTGGATAAGCTGTTTGGTGGGTTTCTGTGGCGAGGGAAAAAAGCCAGGATATCATTGAAAAAGTTGCAACTAGCAAAAGAGAAGGGCGGCCTGGGCCTTCCCTCGTTCAGGAACTTACAGACGGCTTTCCTCTGCAAACAGGGAGCTTTCTGGCTGGTAGACTCTCCATCCTATGTCCCAGTGTGGTTAACCATTGAAAAATCTATCATCGCACATGCACCCCTACCAACCCTCCTTACTATGGACTTAGCACACTTACCTCATTCCAAATACATCCTGTTGAATACTAGACGAGCCTTGCTAAGGCTTGACCAATCCCATAAAACTAACTCCACTATCAAAAAAAACACCTTTGTGTCACTGTGGAAAAACCCCATGTTCAAGCTAGACGGCAAAACCCTCTTTTGGGACCTGTGGGCTGAAAATGGCATTAACATGGTTAAGGACCTCTATGATGGTTCACAGCCCATTCCTTTCTCGAAATTGCAGATGACTTATAACCTGCCCCCCATAGATTTCTACCAGTTCCTGAAATTGAAATCCATCATCTCTAAACGTAACCTTACCACTGACTCACCTTGGCTTGTGACACGCCTACCACATCTGACTCATGCTGGCCACTTCATGTCTAAAGTCTACAAGCTACTCCTCCCTCTGCCCAAGAAGTCCCACAGATTGGCGGAAGGCAAATGGGAATCGGAACCTAACTCAACGGGAAAAACAATAGACTGGGTTGTGATACATACAACCGCCTTGTCCAATAAGGTATCCCCAATTCTTTGCCAGACAAAATACATGTTGCTAAATAGAACGTTCTGGACTCCACATAGGCTGTTTAAATGTCACCTGAGAGACACACCCACTTGCTGGAATTGCCAGACAGCGATCAGGGATCTTGCCCATATGCTTTTTTACTGCCCTATATTGCAGACATTCTGGGGGAAAGTCTTTGCCGATATTCACCAAATTTTTAAAATTAACCCTGTGAAGGACTTTATTTACGTTATACTAGGTGCACTAGACACTCAGTTACCAGACATTCATGACCGCCAACTTCTAGATCTAATGTTAACACTGGCATGCAAGGTTATCCTTTGCAAATGGAAAAGCTCTACGGAGGTCAATTTTAAAATCTGGCAGGAGTGGCTCTCCTTTTTGAGAGGAGCAGACAATCCAGCGCTGCAATCGGCTACATGGAAGCCTTCCAGCAAGAAATTATGGAAATCGCCAGATGTATCGTCTTTTCACTATGACCCCCCGTGATGTAATACTTACTAATGTATTTTACTCATGTATGGTCCTTTGATTGTATAGTTCTGCATCTGATCACACTGTGAATACCATGCTTTCTGATAGTTTGGATGTAATGTACCTGATCCACTTGTCTTTATTTTTCCCCTAGTTTCGTGTAGGTGTCACTTAACAGCATGTTTGAATCTATCTATGTAATTGAAGCTTTATTGTATTGTCTTTTCTTTCTTTTTCCTAAATTCTCAATAAAAACGATTTGAAATAACAAAAAAAGAAAAAACAAAATGGAGGAAAGATCAAGTGCGTCACATCGAGAAAACAAAATGGATACCAATAAATTCCAGATGCGATGCTTTACATGTGCCCACAAGGCCGAGCAACCACACCAGTTAAGGCAAGTAGAAACTGAGCAACTTAGATTGTCACCAAATTCCTCATCTAAAAGTTCCCCATCATCATTGTCATGTGACAATGATGAAGATCGATGTGCAAGGTCAATGTTGACTGCTGCATGACAAGCGTATGTAGAATTAGCTTCTGCAAGGAAGAATGCTTGTCGAAACTAGGTCGACAAGTGAAAGTGCAAACTTCATATGGACACTGCCCCAAGATCACACTAAAAGTGAATGGGTGACCTATACCTTATCATGGACAGTGGTGCGTCGATAAACATTATGCCAGAGGAAAAATACAAGCAACTGTCTCCAGTGCCCAGTATGACCCTGTCAAAAACCAAAGTGTATACTTCAACTGCTTGAACACCACTGCAAAGTCAAGGTTCATTCATAGCAACTGTAAAACACAAAAAGACAAAAGTACAAGCACCAATTCATGTCTTGCCAGGCACTTCGAGTGCATGCTTACTCAGTTTCAGTACTGCTGCTGATATGGGGCTGATTTCTGTAAACTACAATGCCAATGCATATCATGAGATAGTGAATCAGGTTCCATCCTTGTTTCATGGGCAGTGCAACTTTACATAAATGAGGACGATTGTCTTATTGCTCAACGGCAACGTCTACTTGCATTTCATTTACAAGAGGCTGTTGAGAAAGAACTTGAGACACTCTTAAAGTACAACATCATTGAGCGATCCACGGGTCCGACGTTATGGGTATCACCCAGTAGTAGTGCAGAAAAAGGATAGAGGAGCTGTGGGCATCTGCTTTGACATGCGCCAAGAGAACAAGGCAATTAAAAGAGAACGGCATTCAGACCTGCACATTGCTGACATGATTATGCAGCTGAATGGAGCTAAGGTCTTTTCACGCCTTGATTTGAACAAAGGGTATCCCCAGCTCAAACTGGAAGAAAATTGCAGTATTATTACTACTTGTCTGACTCATGTTGGTTTATTTAGACATAAAAGGCTAAGTTTCGGAGTGTCATCAGTTGCAGAACCTTTTCAGGATGTAATTCGTCGTATAATACAGCCAGTCAAAAATGCTTTCAATGACAGTAATGACATACTAGTTTTTGGGGCCACACACAAGGAACATGATGAAGCTCTTACACAAGTGTGTCCATTACTTGCTGATGATGCATGTCTCACTTTAAATGGGCAAAGTGTCAGTTTCATCGAACCAAACTCAAGTTCTTTGGTCATATCTCTTCTGGTGGGGTATGACTCCAGAACCAAATAAAGTACAAGCCTTGTCATCCATTTCTCCCACACAAGATAGAACTATGCTGCAATCCTTCCTTGGTATTGCAAGTTACTGTTCCAGGTATTTACATGACTTTGCCACCGTAAGTATCCCATTGAGAGAGTTAACAAAACGAAATGTGCCATTTCCATGGTCAATTGAATGTGAGCAAAGCTTCAAGAGAATCAAGCATGAAATTGAGAACGCCACTGAAATGGCATACTTTGATCTGTGATTACAGACAGAGTTGTTGATGCAAACCCGGTGGCTTTGGATGCCATCCGTGCCCAGCACACGGGAAATCTTAATGCTCCACAGTACATTGTGGCTTATGCTAGCCGAAGTTTATCATCAACAGAACAAGCCTATTTACAACCTGAAAAATAAAATCCTCGCTGTAGTATGGGCTTGTGAGCACTTTCATGTGTTCCTGTATGGAAAGCATTTCATAGTTGTCACCCATCACCAAGCATGGCTCACTATTTTCAGCAATCCTAATGCCAAAATACCCCCTTGCATTGAGAGGTGGGGCTTGTGATGGCAGAAGTATGAATATACGATTGTGCATAGTTCGGGAAAAGATCAAAACTCTTCTGACTACTTCTCATCTGTGCCAATACAGTGCCCTGGCACTACTTCTAAAACAGCTTACGCTTATATTAACTTCATTGTGAAATCCAGTGCACCAGCTGCCATATCGGTGAAACAAATCATTGCTGCCATGAGCCTTGACCGAGATTTGCTGATACTCAAAGACATTATCAATCGTGGCAAAAAAATACTCAACCTCTTTATGATGACGTTGAATACAAGAAATAAAAAAATGTGCAGGAAGAACTTTGTTATCGTAAAAGGCCTCATCTTACGAGGTTCAAGAATTGTCATACCAGAGAGTCTGAGACAACAGGTTATTGGACTAGCTCATGACGGACATCATTCAGGGTTGCTACTAAACAAGCTTTCCGGGACTGAGTGTCGTTCCCTCATCTTATTGAAAGAGTTGAAAAAGAGTTAAAGACATGCCATTTGTGTAACTGCTAGTCATCCAAGATAAACCTGCACCCATTAAACATGTCTGATCTACCAAAGCATGCATGGGAAAAGATTGCAATTGCTTTCTTTGGACCCCTTGACAACGGTCATCATCTACTAATAAGTGTTCGAGTTTTCCCCTTGTGGAAGATTTATCCTCAACTACTCATGACAGAATCATTCAGAGATTAGAAAGTATTTTTGCAACATGGGGTGTTCGTATGATTTTCAAATCTGACAATGTCCCGCCTTTCAATTGTTGAGAATTTATGGAGTTTCTAACTCAATTAAATGTCAAGTACCAGAAAAGCACACCTCTCTGGCCATAGGCTAACGGTGTGGTCGAGAGATGTATGAGCACCCTCAAGAAGGCAGTTTAGCGCGCTGCACTTGAAAAGCTTGAACTCAAATCAGTTCTTCAGTCTATGCTTCATGCATACACGTCAACTCCCCATTCTACCACGGGTGAAAGCCCTGCCACCTTAATGTTTAGGAAAGCCATTGGAACAAACTGCCATAATTGACGAATGAGAGATCTATTGACATTGGTAAACTTCGAACTACTAACACCTCATAAACGCAAAATGAAGACCTATGCGGATAGACACCACTGTGCTCAAAGCACTGTTTTAACAAGCACTTGCAATGCAATAGGTCTCGCATTTGCGAAATTTTAAGCTATTGGCATTGTAAATGACAATGCCTTTTATTTATCTGTTTTCAAAACCAACACGTAGATAAAAGGTTTGTCATTTTACAATGCCATTTCTATTTTGGGGGTTTTATAAAGCGCATGGTGACGCAACAACGGCGTGTCCCCGCGCTGAGGAGCTACTTTATTCCTGAGCCCTACAAGACGGCACACTTACTAGGCGAATAGAGCAGTTTTGAGCTTAGCTCTGAAAATTGACTCAGATGGCTCTAATCGTAGCGCCATGGGCAGCTGATTCCATCTGGCGGCTGCAAGGTATCTGAAAGATCTACCCCCCATCCGAGCTCTGGATACCTTAGGGACAGCCAGGAGTCCCGAGCCCGAAGATCTAAGAGAGCGGGAAGGCTCATAAGGTGTCAAGAGTCCTTGTAGAGGGAGAGGGGATTTCCCATGAATGATCCGATGGCACGTGCAGAGTGCTTTGAATTCTACCCTGCTTCTGACCGGAAGCCAGTGCAGGGACCGGAGAGCCGCTGCAGAAGCAGCTCTTCTGGGCAATCTAAGCACCAGTCGTGCAGCAGCGTTCTGTAGGACCTGTAAGCGACTGAGGTTCTTCTCCAAGGTACCTAAGTAAAGAAGATTGCCATAGTCCATCTTCGAAGTGACCAGAGCATGTACCAAGGTCTGTCGGGCTCTCACAGGCAAGAACTTCAGTGTCTTTCTGAGGCTTTTGAGGGTCCCAAAGCATTGTCCTACCACCTGATTGATCTGAGGGCCAAAGGTGAGGGCGGCATCAAACCAAATGCCCAGATTCCTTGCTTTTTGGCAAGGGGTGGGTGTTGGGCCCAGGGAAGATGGCCACCATGCCGACGTCCACGCAGACTGGCAGCCCCCCACGACCAGCACCTCGGTCTTGCCTCCATTGAGCTTGAGGCAATTGGCGGACATCCAGGCAGCCAGGTCTTGCATGCATGCTCTGAAGATGTCCGCCGAAAGATCGGGTGCACGCAATAGGGAGATAACCAGCTGCGTGTCATCGGCATACGACACCAAGCTGAGGCCGTGACTCTCTACTAAGGTGGCAATTGGAGCGACATAAAGATTAAAAAGTGTTGGACTCAGGGACGAGCCCTGCGGCACCCCCTGGTCCAAAGGAATTCGCTCCGAGTAGTGGTCACCCTGCCTCACTTGGAAACCCCGGCCCGTGAGAAATGAGTAAATCCATTTCAACGCTGCCCCTTTCACCCCGACCTTGTCCAGACACTGTAGCAGGATGGAATGTGCCACAGTGTCGAACGCGGCGCTAAGATCTAGTAGAATTAGCGCCATTGTTTGTCCCTCGTCAGCACCCTGCCGGAGGGCTTCAGTAGCCCTCAGAAGGGCGGACTCCGTCGAATGACGGGGCCGGAATCCGAATTGGGTAGGATGAAGATGGTTGCCTTCCTCTACATATGTCATTAGCTGTTTGTTTGCCACCTTCTCCGCTACCTTGGAGAGATAAGGCAGCAAGGAGATGGGGCGCAAATTGTCCAAATTCTCGAAGCTAATGTTAGGCTTCTTGCGAAGGGGAAGCACCACAGCCTGTTTCCAGTCCTCAGGTATAGAACTGGATCGGAAGGAGACATCTAGCACATGCCTGATGTAAGGTTCCAAGGTCTCTAGGCTGTTACTCAGTCTTTTAGGGGGTGCGGGATCTCGGGGGGAACCCGATTTAACAGACCTACAAATTTTGATTAGCTCTTCCGGTGAAGGGGTGGTAAAGTTAAGTAACTGATTACCATCATCTTCCCCTGCTGCTAGGTCTATTGGCTCTTCCGCTGCATGAGGCATTTCAGGGAAAGCAGCGTAGATTTTAGATACTTTATCTCCAAAATAAGTAGCGATGCGATTGCATGCTGCTACTGAGAGATCTTTATCTAAGCTCGCAGTTTTAGGGGTGGCTAGGGACTTAAATATACTAAACAGTTCCTTGGCAGAATTCTCTGCTTTCTGTATTCTGTCTGCATAGTATGTAGCTTTCTCGCTACGGATTCTATTATGGTAGATACGTCTCTTAATATGATAGACCTCTTTCATCGAGTCATCATATGCCACTCTCCATTGTCTCTCTGCCCGCTTACAGTCCCTTTTGGCGAGGCGCAGTGCCTCCCCAAACCAGGGAGCGGTTGTCTGTCTGTGGGCACCTAATTTTGGCCGACCCAATGGGGCTGTGCAGTCCAGGGCGGCTGTGATGCGGTCATTGAGCAATTTATTTGCTGTTGTCACATCCTGGCCTCCTGGGGGCCCTTCCGCCATGTGAGCCCTATTAAATTCTGGCAAGGAGAATGTTGCCCACCTTCGACAAGGGTAGTTGAGAGGGGCGGCGGCATGAGCTTTGTATTTAGGCAGGTGAATGTCAAACGGGACAAGGAAATGATCTGTCCAGGGCAGGGGCTCTGGAGGAGCAGCCCGGACATCCTCCCAGTTAGCGAATATGGGATCTAACAGATGCCCACGGTTGTGTGTGGGAAGCTGGCCCTTGAGTTCTAGCTGTAGGGTATTCAGTTCCTCACAGAGCTCCATCGCTCCTTTGTCTAGTGGATCATCTAGATGGATATTTAAGTCACCTAAAAGCAAAAACCTATCACTTCTAAGCGCAGTTTCAGTGATACACTCTAGCAGATTGCTTTTGAATCTAGACAAAGGACCTGGTTGGCGGTAGACTAACAGGCCTTTTAAAGTTATATTACCGTCAATCGTTATGGTGAAAAAGCCTGCCTCACAGCTTGCCAAACAGATTGATTCAAGTTTACAGGCCCAATGTTGTTTAAAGGCAATCGCAATTCCACCTCCTCTACCTTTTGGTCTGTCCAGGCGGACCATCTGATAGTTCTCTGGTAAGGCCTGTATAATATCAGGGTCACAGTTGGGATCAAGCCATGTTTCTGTCATGAACAGTAAGTCAAGATTTTTATCAGTGAGGAGTTCATGAACATCATATTTATGACAACTCAGCGATCTCACGTCACGCCAGTAGCTCAAATACTCGCAAATGAGAGACCTATTGCATTGCAAAAGCTTGTTTAAAGGGGGCCTCGAAAAGGGTCTCTATCGGGCTCTGTTGTGTGTCCTGGCACAGGCGGACCATTTCTTTCCGGACTGCGGTGACAGCAGGCAGATGGATGTGCACAGGTCACACTGTTCAATTCTCACTAGTGGTGAAGGTATGGCATGAGGTCATGCAAGGTGAGGTTGTAAGGGGGAGAGGGGGATTTTCTCTCTGAATTTCCCTTGTCATTTTGAAACTCAGGAGCAGCAGCATTGCCGTGGTGTCACCAGGGCTTAAGTGGGAGCTTTTTCAATATTATATACAAGCCATATTTGCTACTTATTTATCTTATGCAAGTAACAATCATTGAAAAAGCCAATAGTTCTGACTTGTTGTAGGTATGATGTTACTTGTTGTATCCTATATATGGATGCAATGATAAACAACAAAATACAAGTCAGGCAGCACACTATGCTTAGCACAGATTTTTTGCTGAAGTGTTTTTAAGTCACGCCCCTAATTATATTGGCCACGCCCCTTTGAGAGAACCCACAGTTTTTTCATCCCACTTAAAACCCTGAGTATACCTGTGAGTGCGAGATCAGAGTTCCCTGTAGGAAAGGAGTATGTTAATGAGCGTGAGCATATCCTGTAGGAGAGGAGTAGGTTAATGGGAGTGAGCATAACCTGTAGGAAAGGACAAACTGCACGTGGTCCTGCTGCGTACAGGATACTGCGCGTGTGCAGTAAATATGTTGTGGGAGAAACCACAACGAGCTGACATGGGAAACATCACTTCGTTAAATATGCGCATCTAAACAGCGCGGGGAAGAGTGGAGAAAGCAGCTTATTAGCCAGAGCTACCAAAGTTGGAACCGGATTCGAGGCTCTGCAACCTCCTGCGTTTTTGCCAAATCCCTTCATCTCCCTGCGCCTACCAAGAAAATAACTTGCCCTTGTGTAATGTAACTGTTGCTAATTTAAAGCGCTTCAATACCTTTAGGTTGAGTAGGGGCAGTAACATCTTTCCAGGCCCTGCATATTTCTCGTCTTGCCAGGATAATGACATAGAAAATAAATTTGGACGCCATGTCGTTAAGATGATAATCTGTGCCTAACCCAAACAAGATAGTCCCCGGGGAGAGCTCCAGTTGTGTGTATAGTACATCGCCCAAGAATTCCTGTACTTTGGTCCAATAGCTTATTATCATTGGACAATCTACAAACATATGGAAGTCATCAGCTGCCAGTTGTTTACACCTGAGACAATAATGGTCTAAGCCAGTAATCTTAACTAATTTTTTCGGTGTTATGTAGGCTCTATACATAGTAAAAAGATGGTTTCTCTTGAGAGGGGCTGATTTGACCACTGCCTGCAGCATAGTGAAGGAGTCCCCCCCCCCCATTGATCTATTATATTGTTAAAATTTAGACCAGTAGGACTCCCCCACAATTTTTGGAGCTCAGGTTCCGTCACTTCCTCTGCCTCGATCAGGGCCCAGTACCAAAAGATACCTCTCTCTTCCAACCACCCTTCCTCGATACTGAATCAAACTTTGGGTTAGGTGTATCAAAATCCCAATGAATAGTTGCCCACCACCCTGACAATTGGTAATATTTAAACCGGGTTAGAGTCCCGCCATTCAAACTAGAAAGGGACTCCCAATCCATAAGCTTTGAATTCTTTTGCAGGTCACGCCAGCATATTAACCCTGCCAGTTTAAGGGGGCGAGATAGCTGATCATTGAGACAGTCTGGCGTCCCGGGAGAATCCCATATAGGGGCCTGGGGTGCGTAGTATGGAATTCCAAGCCTTTTTCTAATGTATGCCAAATTTGTTAATGCCGCACCCAAGATCTTACGCCTCACCTTTTTGTAAAACTTTGGATCACCATATTTAAAAAGAAAGTGTTCTTGCCCTTGTGGAATGCCATGTAGTAATGCCTGAAACAGAAGACCTAAAGAGAAAGCATCCGCCTTATCGGCCAAAAGTCTGAAATTTTTAAAATGAAAAGAATGACAATAGATAAGTAACCCTCCTGTTTTTAAGCTTCTCCTCAGTTTTTTCCAAGAGATTATTGGTGTCTTGGTGTTCCAGATAAAGGAACCAATTTTTCCCCGTAATTTAGCAATGTCTGATACTTTAAAAATTAATGGGATTGAATTGAAAAGAAAGGTAATTTTTGGTAAGATTTTCATTTAGATTAGATTCACCCTCCCAAAAATGTTTAGCTGGAGGCTAGACCACCGTTGTAGTCAACCACAAATGTCCTTATAAACTCTTGTTACATTTAATTTGGATATCTCTGAAATATTTTGGGCCAGATGGGTGCCCAGATATCTCATTCGCGGCTTAACTCCTGGGGTCATCACCTCCTGGTTCCACTGCATCTCGGTTTTGTCTTTATTTATTTTGTATCCCGAGATTTCCCCAAAGGCCTATGCTGGGGATAGCTTCGTCCGGGTTAGAGGTGAACATAAGCAGATCATCTGCGTACAAGGCAAATTTCAAAGCCAGATCTGCGATTTTAAAAGGTTTAATCAAAGGGTCTGATCTTAACTGGCAAACAAACGGTTCAATATATAAATTGAACAGGAGGGGGGATAGGGGGCACCCTTGCCTGGTTCCGCAGGATATTGTGATCCAGTCCATGAGGAGCCCATTTACAAGAATTTTTGCTCTAGGGCTAGAGTATAGAGACCTAATTGATGCTATAAAATTCTCAGGAAATCCAAAACCGGATAGTGCCAACCATAGATATGACCAATTTACTTGGTCAAACGCCTTAGCGGCCTCGATAGCTACCAGAGTCATTGGAAGCTTCTTATCTGTAGCGACATCAATGGCGGCTATAGCTTGAAAAGTTAGTTTGTTTAGCTGCCTGCCCGGGATGAAGCCTCTCTGATCCTGATGTACTATAGTTTTTATGACTCTAGCCAATCTCGCTGCCAAAACCCCTGCAAAGATCTTATAATCAGTGTTTAGCAACGAGATTGGCCTGTAATACTCAATTGTTAAGGGGTCTCTATTCAGTTTCAGGATCAGAGTAACGGTGGCTTATGACCAAGTTTGTGGGGTGGTCTCACCTTAAAGATATATTTTATTAAATAAATTTGTTAAAACCGAAACTACCTTGTCTAAGCCTATCAGATATAATTCTACCTGGAGCCCATCTGGGCCGGCCGCCTTTCCTTTGTTCATTTTTTTAAATCTGATTTCGGACTTCACCTTCTCTTATCGATGAGGACAAAAATGCTCTATCTAACTCTGCTAACTGAGGCAGCCCGAGCTGTTTTAACCAAACATCTGCTCTTTGGGAAGAAAAACTATTCTCTTCTGTATATAAATTCTGCATGAGGGAAGACATAGAAGACACATCATGTTACATCCGGACCTCCAAGATACATGGGAAACACAGGTCGACGCAAGCTGTAGCTCAGCAAGTGCAGTGCATGTTGATAAACATACGATCATTGGGAAAGCACAAATATGAAATAGAGGACCTGATTCAAAATATGTCGCCAGACATTCTTTTCTTTACAGAAACATGGACGGACCTTGCTTCAGGGCCAGATTGGAACATGGCATTACCTCAGAGATATGCGGTGAAGTTTCAGGACAGAGGGGTAAATAAAGGAGGGGGGGTAGCAATTGTATATCGAGACCTTTTTAAAGTATACATCGAGGCTGTAACTGATTTACCAGCAGAAGCAGTCCGTTTTTCTATAAAGGCGCACAACTTTTGGAAGCTCCAGGGAATTCTCTTCTACCGTCCACCAGGACCTAGAGCTGCTTTTTCCCAAGCCATGATGACACATATGGAATCCTGTACAGATTCTGATTCTATGCTAATACTGGGTGATATAATTATCACCTGGAGTTAGATAATAACACCGATACTGGTAGATTATTGGACAACATGGCAGCCTTTGGTTTTGATCAACGGGTTATGGAGTCTACCCACCAGGCTGGCCATACACTGGATGGCATTTTCTATAATAATGAGAACTTGACTGTGACTAAGGTGACTGAGGTTCCCTGGACAGATCACAGAGCAGTGCATTTTGAGCTTAAAGCTTGTCTGCACGGGCGTAATGTACAGAATGCCGTAGTGAAAACAAAATTCAGAGGTTGGAATAAGGTCCAATTAAATGATCTAGAATCAGCATTAGGGCAACCTCGAGTGGGGTGGGTCAGACCAGTGATAGTGCAGTAGCAGATTTTAATCAATGGCTGCAGGTAGCTGCAGATACTGTGGCCCCCGAGAAAGTGGTAACAAGTAGGAGACTTAAGCCTTCGGCACCATGGTATAACTCCGAGCTGAAAGTCTTGAAACCAGTTGCAGAAGAGCCGAACGACTCTGGAGGCAAAACTACAAAGAGGATAGCAAACGGGTATACAATCAGGCCCTTAAACAGTATAAAGAGGCTATCGCTAGAGTAAAACAACAGTTCTTTACGCAGAAGATTGAGAGTGCCAGCAATTCGGCTAAAGAGCTGTTTAAGGTGATCACTTCTCTATCGAAACCCCAGCATGAGGAAAAATTTCAGCCAGATCAAGAGATGTGTAATAATCTGGCCACTCATTTTCAAAGTAAAGTCTATTCTATTTATGATGACCTCCAGAAGTCTTGTACAGGCCTGGATGAGGAATTACATACTGAGGTAGAACCGATCCAGTCCAGTCTAGTTAATTTCCCGGCTGTCACGAATGAGGAGATTCTGAATACGCTGGATTCGATAAAATCAGGTGCACCTAGTGATCCAGTTCCCCCTAGAATTATGCATCTAGGGGCAAATAAAATTGCTAACCAATTAACTCCTCTTATTAATAAGGTGATTGAGTCAGGGAAATATCCTACGCCCTGGAAGAAAGCAACAATTAGGCCCATCTTGAAGAAACCCTCTCTGGATCCGTTGGAATATAAGAAATATCGCCCCATAGCAGGCCTCCCAATGGCAGCCAAAGTGCTTGAAAAAACAATGAATAATACTCTTACAAAATACCTAGATCGTTGGACCTGTCCCAACATGGTTTTAGGACATACCACTCTACAGAAACTGCACTTACCCTAGCAGCGGAAGAGTTTCGGAAGACTGTCGACAGAGGGGGCAAGGCGATCCTTGTCCTGCTAGATCTGTCAGCAGCTTTCGACACGGTAAATCATTTGGTACTGGTCCAACGGTTACAAAACATTGGTATTGATGGCCTAGCTCTGTCCCTTCTGACATCATTCTTAGAAGATAGAGAACAGACACTGGTTTGGGAGGGAATGCCATCAGATGGTTTCACTCTCCCCTGTGGCGTTCCGCAAGGCTCAGCACTCTCACCAACACTTTTTAAGATATATATCACACCACTGGCAAGACTTGTTAGGAATCATGGATTTGCGATGGTGTCCTACGCGGATGATTCACAGCTAACCATCTCGGTGGCTAAACAACCCGAGGACACAGCAGCGAGATGTCATGGATGCCTTTTGGATATTCTGTCCTGGATGAACCAAGCCTATCTAAAGATTAACACCGATAAGACGGAGGTCATGGAATTTGGGCCAGGACAATCTTTGTGGAACTCCACGTGGTGGCCGACTAGTGCAGGAGAAGGCCCTAAGCCGGTTTCTATGGTGAGAAATTTGGGGATAATTTTTGATACCCTGTTCAATTTCTCAGCACAGGTAAATAGTCTCACATCGTCCTGTTTCTACCTTATAAAAAAATTGAGAAAAATCTTCCCTTTCATCGGCCAAGCTCTGCAGAAGACGGTGGTAGTGAGTCTTCTGCTGTCTAAATTAGACTATTGCAACGCAATGTTTCTGGGTATTGATAAAGCCCAGAGTAATAAACTACAGTCTCTGCAGAATGCAGCTGCTAGGCTGCTGCTGAATATTCCTAAAGGTAGCTCCACGTCAAAGGGAATCAGAGCTCTTCACTGGCTCCCTGTACAACAAATAGCAGAGTTCAAGGCTTTGTGCATTGTGCATAAAGCACTCTACGGTAGAGGAGCTAAGGACATGCGGAGACTTTTTAGGCCTTACACGCCAGTTAGGATGCTAAGATCTAGTAATGCCTGTTTTTTGCAAGTAAATAAAATCCGGAGAGTAAGATGGGGTGGAAAAGCATTCTCTCACCAGGGAGCTCATTTATGGAATAAGCTGCCATCTAATCTTCGATTGCAGTCTAATCATCAAACTTTCAGGAAGGCCGTAAAGACGCTGCTGTTTTCGCAGCTATAGTTCGACATTTGGACAGCATCCCCTCACTTACATTAGTGCCAAGACGCTGTTTGCATTTGTGCGCTTTATAAATATGAATCCTATCCTATCCTATCCTATGATTAGTTTGGCCTCCTCAAGGATCTGGTCATCGTTGTAGGTGGTGACCCCGGTGTTGTGTACGGACAGGCCCTTAATCTGATTCCTGACCCTGTCTGTCCTGGCCTTCCAGGCAAGAAGTCGTCCACACTTTTCCCCATAATAAAAATTCTGCAACTTGCTTGCCTCCCATCTGTCTTTAAGTGTTTTATCTAGTGTGGCCTGATATTCTGCCCGTAGGGAGCCTAGCTCACTTTGTATTGAGAGCATAGTCTGGTCCAGCGATGCCCTCTGGAGCTGCTGCTCTGTTTCTTTGATCTCACGAAGACATTCTTCTTCCACCCTTCTTCTGGTTTTATTTCTCCAACTCATTAATGAGCTTAGGGATCTCTCATAAAGGCCTTAAAGGCCTCCCATACGACTTGATCAGTCGTGGTACCGCAATTTAGCCTAAATACTCCCCTAACTGCAGCTCTAAGTCATTTTTTATCTCCTCATTTTGGAGTAATGACCTATCTACAGTCCACCTTCTCAATTGTTTCCCCTGTTTAAGCTGAATTGTCAGTTCTACCAAAGAGTGATCAGAAAGTAAAGCTGGGATATATTATATAGTATCTACTGCAGAAAAAAGCACCTGATCTAATAAAAAGAAGTCGATTCTAGAATCGTGTCTATACCTACGGCTATAAAAGGAGAAATCGCTCACATTGCCATGCTTCACCCTCCATATATCTAAACGGTTGAAGTCTTTCTTTCATGATGTTTTTAAGCTCAGTTTGTGATTTGCAAGGGGAAGGGGGGTGAATTTAGCCCTGGAAGTGCGATCCGGGGTTACATCAAGGACCAAGTTGAAATCTCCTCCTATAATAATAGGTGTCGCCAAAGCCAGGAGGCTAGCTTTTAAGCTCAACAAGGCTACAGGTGAGTCTACTTTAGCCCATAGTAGACTGCACATGCCGACCGTGAGCTATCGACTACTAGAGATGTAGTCAGCCATCTGCCTGAATGGTCAGTCTCGAACCTTCCTACCTTAATCCCGGCATTTGCACGGATAATTATGGCCACTCCTCTGGTGTTTCCACTCTGGTTTGAGCAGAGAGGTCCTGGACCCACCTATACTTGTCAGGATTCAGCCCTGTAACAGCGCGGAGCGGCACTGAACTACAAATTCCATGTTTCCGGTGGCCGACAGGAAGTGATAAATCCTCTCCTAAAGCTCGAGAGGATGCGCGAAATTCTTCCTTTGTTGTTCTCTTCGTCGGGTTGGCGAAGTATCCTGATCACGGAGAGCGTGTGCGGAGCGGTGAAGAGCTGTGACGGAGCTTCGGCGGGTTCGTGAGTACAGAGCTGCTGCGGCTGGGGCGCCGCTTCTCTCTCAGTTGCTGGTTTGCTGCTGGCGGGCTGTTACCGCTTGGCGGATCGCTATCTAGAATACAGCGAGTTACAGTGTGTGGCTTACCGCGTAACGCCGTATGTACTATTACTTGGTGGATATAAGTGAACTTTACAGCGGGTTACTGCGTGCTGAAGAGGCAGCGTAACGCCGTCTGTAGCTTTGGAGGGACAGGGGTTCCAGAGACATTACAGCGGGTTACTGCGTGCGGCTGCAGCGTAACACCGTCTGTTACTTGGGATCCAAAACTGGCATATATTAGTGCGGGGCTTGGCGGTGGTCGCAACCGCAAGTCACCGTACTCAAGGATTTTCCTTTTGATTTCACTATATGTTATGCTGTGATGCAACAGCTTAGGTTCCTTTGTTTTCCAAACTATTTACCTTCCTAGGTAGGGAGTATCCTATCGACTATTCCATTGAAGGCTTCTGGATCACTTATTTGATAGCCTTCAGTACAGGGATCTTTTCGTCCTTGCTTTCCTGCCTTGGGATTCATTTGTTTCCTGGAGGTTTGAGTCCTTTGAAGCTTAAAGGAATTCCAGCAAGGTTAGGGGTTTTTGGTACAGCAGTAAATAGAGAATCCATACCTGAGTGTATATGCACTGATACATGATTCTGCTTTTTTCATCAGATGGTGCTTCAGGGGTCATATGGTGTTTTGTTATGTACGTATGCAGAGGACGTACAGGTATATTAGACATATGTGCTTTAGCGAGAATTGAAGAGAGTAGACTGTGTGACATTCTCTTATGGTTATGTTTATTTAGTTTCAGAGCCTTTGTCCCTGCTGACCCCTCCCCTACCTGGTGTCCCTCGCTTGATAACTCGAAGACCCTGGGGGGAAACCCCATGTCAGGGTACTTGGTGATGTTAGGAGATGGTCCTTTATTCTACTGCATCTGAATCCTGCGAAGCTAGTCCTGACAATACTTGCCAAATGCTGCTCTGCACTCTTGTGGTTCTAAATGCGTTTCCTCAAGCAGACAAATATGGACCCCAGATTTGTTCAGAAATTCACAGATTCTAGAACGTTTCCTGCTGTCTCTTAACCCATTTATGTTACAGCTTATAATTTTTATTTTGTTAAATGCGTTGGTCATCTGAGAGGATGTTTTGGAGAAGACTTAATACTACTTCCATTCTTTTCCCACTAGTGAGTTGCGCCTTATCGATATTTATTTTCATGGTGATATGAGGAGTACTTTTTCTCTTTTCTAATCCCCACCCCCCTGCACCCTCCCACCCCCATTGAGGAACCCCCCCTCTGTGACCTCGGCCGATCTTGTCGCCTATTGGGAACCCTCCGTTCCAACTTAGGATATACCTCCATTTGTGAAATAAGCTAAAAAAAAGAACTGTGACCATCCTTAATCTATAAGTGAGAAAAGCAATTTTTTCCCTTTTTTTTCTTACATATACATATTTTTTCTCTCTCCAATTTTATGTTTCCCCTAAGTGCCTTTTGACTACTATCCCTCTAACTCTCCCAGAAACTCCCCAGGCCCCCTGTCTTTTCGTCAAGAACTAGAAGTGAGGGGGTACTGACATTGTGTCTGTCCTATCGGGCTTGAGCAATAAACCTTAGACCCTTAGGAAGAGGGGAGGAGATTTACTAGCGCTGTGTTTCTTTCATTTTATCTAAGAAAGTGTCGACTTCTTGAGGGGAAGTAAAATTATAGGTTTTGTTACTCCACACCACCTTCAAAGCGGCAGGGAATTTCATCAAAACTTGCGCACCCTGGCTCCTCAAATCAGACATTTGTGACCCCAGCTCCCACTGCCTCTGTGCTGTGACTCTGCCTACATCTGAACGGATGAGGTATTTTGTGGAGTTTATCTGGAGAGACGAGTCCGTGAGTGCCCTACCTAAGATCAGCTCCTTTACCGCGTATGTGTGGAAGTTAACTAAAATCTTCCTTGGAGCTTTTCTATCCGGGTGCTGCCTAAATGGGTCCCTGTGTGCCCTCTGGATTTCGCTTTCAAGGTCAATATTCGGTTTGTCTTTTAGCACCCCTTCTCTAAGAAGCTTACATATGAGAGACTTTACATCGCCATTTTCTGCCCCTTCAGGTATCTTGAGATATTTCAATGTATTCCTCCTGGCATGAATCTCCAGTCGCTCCATATCCATTTGCAGCGATCTGTTCTGAGTTTTTAAATCAGCTATGTCTCTTGAATGGACTTGTGATGCATCAGATAGAGTAGCAACCTCCCCTTCCAGCGCCTCGGTCCGATTGAAGATATCGTCTAGTTTAGTTTCAAGGCTGGTGCATTTTCTCGTTTATCTCCTTCTGGTTCCCCTCTGAGATTTCAAATTTAGAGAGAAGATTCTCTCGAAGGTATTGGAGGAGTAACCCAAGCTGGATATGACCACTACCCATTGTGATATTGTCATCTAGAGGTCTAGCCGCGGACCGAGGGCTTAGAGGTACCTGGGATGCCAAAACTTCCACCGCCTCGGGGGGAGAAATTGATTGGCCAGCCCCTAAATCTGTCTTTGGCTCGGACAGTAGTGGAGAATATCTGTTTTCTACCAGAATATGAGCATGGGCGGTGGCAGTGGCAGGGAGGGCTGCCTGCTTGGCTACGTTTAGGGGACTGACGTTGTCTGTACTGGTGATAGAGGGTGCACCCCTACACCTCACAATATACAAGATACAGAACTCTGAGGCGCCTACAGGTCACCGGACAGAAATCACACCCGGGATCTTCGACACCCCAACAGGTGAACACAGGCACACGCAGATCTACAGGCGGCGACACTCCTGCTCGAGTGTCAGGCTCACAAACAGACACAGACTCTCAGAGAGGCGCACACAGACTGAGGTCTCCGGACAGAAATCACATCAAGGGATCTTCGACACCCCAACAGGTGAACACAGGCACACGCAGATCTAAAGGGGGCGACACCCCTGCTCGGGTGTCACGCCCACAAACAGACACGGATCCTTAGAGAGGCGCACACAGACTGCTAGCTGCCAGAGAGGTGTGACGCGCCCACCTATGTGTGTGTACAAGTAAACACACAAAGACACAACCTAAGCAAGAACAGCTGTGCACAACACCGGTTGCTCTGCTGGGGTCATTCGAAGACAGGCGCAGAAGCACAGAGTGAGCAGGCGCTACGGATCCGTGCACTCACAGATGACCCAGATCTTACGGTATTATTGTTTTTATGTGCCCGCCCCCTCTTAGGAGACCTGGCTCACCAGCCCAGCCACTTCTAGAAGGTTCTCCCCAATATTGCAGGTTTTCACCCCCTCTACCACCCACACAAACACAGATGAGTAGGTTCAAAACGGCCGCTCAGTCTCGGAGGCTATGTCTGAGTCCAGAGGAAAGCGATAGCACACCATGCGCGCGTTGAGGGAGCCGAGCCCGCGCACATCTTCTGTCACTTGTGCTAACGCTGCCAGCCATGCGCGTGCTCGTCCTGCCCACCAAACCAACAACCATAGGTCTCGCCAAGGCGAGCAGCGCATGCGCTGCATCGTTAGGTGAGACCTAAAAAAGGAGATTAAGTTATTGTCAAGTATAAACAGAACTCAACTCTAATGCTTGATTTGATGCTGACCCACTGAGGGTTGTGACTAGTAAAGGACACATGGCGATTGATCACCATCAAATTGATCACCATCAAAAGAATTTCTTTACGTGAGATTCTTTGCATTTCAATCCCCTGCTGCAACCTTTGCCAGCTCTAGATGTCAGAAGTGGACTTATCCACCTGAGAATCCGTTGTCTCTATCACGAGTACCAACCATGGACACTTCTGCCGTATCTCTGCAACCTCACATTACTAGATCTGTGCGACTGTTTTGAGCACTGAAACAAGTTATTGAATAGTTATGATGTACCTGTGAATTATTTGTACTTTTTATTTAACAAAAGGGGAGATAAAGTGTCTTGTGAGTTAGCAATGACGGACCCTTTTGGTTCCTGACGTACTACGTAGAACAGTGAGTAAGTGCTTGGGTGTGGGTAATAGAATTCATGATGTAGAATGTTCAGTTAATAGTTACACACTGAGGAATAAAGACGTGTAATACCACGTTCCGTGTGCGGTGTGATCATTGCCTGTACCCAGGCTGGAGAGGACGCTACAAGCATCACTATATCTCGTACATAAAGAAACGATTTCTTGGCATAATAGTGGGCATTATGAGGATGAGAGAATATTAACATTTAATAGCCTATTATACGGAAAGCTGCCTTAAGTTGAATAGCTAAGTTACTTCTACTCTGAAAGATATATTAGTATGAACATTAAAGTACACAAGAATGACATTTGTAGTGGGATAAATCTAAGCTCAACAAGTTATGCACAATGCTTCACAGTTTAGGACCAGCAGTGGCACAAGGTCAGACTTCCGTGCTTCTTCGCATGGATGTGGTCAATCAAGTTGCTTGGTGAGTGTCAATGGACGGTAAACCATTAGCTGGGACCGCACAACTACTCTTTTACTGTGCGCTTCAAGTCACTGAAAGGTAAACTTCCATCATTGTTTAACCATTCTTACAGTAGTCAGCAGCCTTTGAACAATGACCATTCTGTATTATTCTCCATTCTAACTCCCTTCAGATGAAGCCAAGCCCACTTCTAACTGCATAATTAATGTAATTATATCTTATAAAGACAATTAATAATGTGGAATTTTCAAAATTTTGTTCTGGTGATGTCCACCAAAATGATATCATCAACTACAGTTGCTCAACTTGACTTGTACCATTAAAAGTGTCCAAGTACAGTTCATTGAATGATTATCTTCTGTGTACCACAACAAGCTGCACTATATTAATCACTGTGTACTTTTCTTTCGTAATTTGTTTTGCACAATAACACATGGTTTTACACAGTTGTTTTCGTGCTCTATCCACCACAAGGTCACTACCGAATGTATGAAATTGCTGATTAACGATAAATTGTATAACGAGACGCCACAATCCGAGATTTATTTAATAGGTTAAATTGCACGTGTGCTCTGTAGGAATGTATTAAGCTCCTATTCAACACAAATGATAAACATTTTCTTAAAACACTCACCACCTTAAAGAGTACATTTTAGCCTAGTGGTTACAAGCACTCATATTCTGCAGGGGTATTGGATTGCCTCACAAGTCTTCATTGTGCCTTGTGGTAAATATATTTAAAAAAAATAAGACTGCCTGACGCTTTTAGTCTTTTGCCCAAAGAAGCCTTTTTCTACTTTCCAGAAATGTTCATTAAGCTCAATGTTTCATAAAGTATGCCACAGATAGCTATTTGGTTTTTCCATCAGTTTACTGATTTGGGGGGGGGGGGGGGGGGGGGGGGGGGGGGGTTAGGAAATAAATTCACAGTTTGCATGGCTCAAGCAAGAAAATGTGTCCTCTCAAAGAAAAGGAATATTTAATGTTGTTTTGGGAATTAAATGAAACTCTGTGATCAGGCATCATTCGTTGCGGATTGCCCTCTCTGTCAGGGCCATCCTTCCGCTACAGTCTTCTTGACAGATGTTGGGCACAGGTTGAGGGGGAATGAAAAACGTATCAGCTTAAATAGTAACAGGTTGATATCCTGTGAAGTTGTTTTATGCTTATCTACATCAGGCTGGTGCTGTACAGCCGTCTCCAAAGATATTGTAAGACCAGGCGGAAGGTCCGACAATTTTATTTTTGTTGGAGCTAATCTTGTTTTGGAAAAAATATGTCAGGTTTTCTCCTGGTCCGAGTCAGAAGACTGAATGTAAGTCTTCTGTACAAATTTGAAGTGGGCTTATGAATTTCCGCCAGAATTCTCAATTAGTTTACTAAAATATCCTCTTTTTTAAACCTTAGATCATTTTCCTTTCCAGATTTTTCAGGTTTCACTATCTCTAGTTTTCTCCACCATCATTCTAGATTCCCTAATTTCCCATTATACCCTCCCAACTGGATTTCCTTACTAAATTATTTGCTTGAACTGTGTGCTGTGGTCCCACTTTCTTAGCAGTGCAGGGAGTAAGTGTAGCCATGGCAGATGCCAATGAGTTGTTTCTGAGACGCAACATCTCAACAGAACCAATCAATTCCTCAAAATTGGTCCTCAAAGAAAATGGTTCAGGAATTGTCTCTGTTGTCAAATAATTTCTTAGTGGCTTTACTTTTTTTGGGCTACGATAGGGTTACCGCATAAGGGAATGGGAAGCACCGAGGATATGATGGTGTGATTAAGGGTGCAGAATCATTGTCTAGACTGTGAATTCCAGGATAACCACCTACTCTTTCACTGTATCAACTCTGAATTTAACTCAACGTCCTTACTACCTCCTTGGTCCAAGTTGATAACAGACTTGAGGCCGACCACCACAACAAGTCAAAATTGTACCCCTTGTTATGGTTATGTCCTGCACAATTGAGTTCTGGATATCTTTAACTTTGTGAGGTCGTTTGTTGGCAACATTTGTGATATGCAATTCTGTTATTTATTTTTCCTATGTTCTCTTCAGTTATATGGGGGCAAAGTGACATCTATAAATTTACTCGGTGGGACAGGTATAGGGTCTGAATACATGGATATTATGAGGTGGGGTTCTAGGAAGGAACGACGGTCCTTTACAGTTAGTGCACGGCATTTAGAGATGGGCTGCAAGAGAAGAAAGTTGATTTATTTTGTGGAATGTTACATGAAACGCAATCTGTTTCCTACATACATGATCACCTTCTGAAATGTATTCCGACCTGTTCAAAGTAAACCAGTTACTAAAGTGAATGCAAAATAGTGTCATCCATTTTATACTGACAAATGTGTAGGTAATCTCAACAAAAGTGCGAGCAAAGATGATTTGGAAACAATCAAACTTCCTTCTCTTTCTACAGTTTTTATGCAGAAAAAATTATGCTTCAAGTAGCCAAGGGCTCTGTTTCTCAGCATTTTAATGCCTATTATAATGCTGCTAGCCCCCGGTACCTAAATAAAGAAAGCCACTGACCGAATGGCTGTACGCTGATGAAAACGCCCATAGCATGTATGCGGAGCCATACTGCATGAAGAGCTCTAATTTCCTTTTGACTTACAGGCGCTGTCTTGGTTTTCAGCACAGATGCAAGTGCTGAAGCAAGGAGAAATTTGATACAAGCAATGATTCGTAATAAGCCAGAAATTGCTCACGCTGGCATTGCAAAGGGCGAGTTCAGCTATTTTCTATATGCACATTAGCTGCATTCTGAAATAAGCAATTCAATGAAAAGCAAAGCAGATCTATTAATGGTTTTTCATAGAATGCAAGGGAAGGAATAGTTATAATAAATTATAAAATTACATTTAATGCTGCTTTTCACAGATTCCTTTTCTCTAAGTGATTATCCTATTGATATTCCTCAACATCTTTCCATGTCAACTGATCAGCACAGGACACTAGCATCAATATGTCTCCAACTGTAGGTAGTATACAATAAAATATCTCAAGAAAACAAGAGTTCCAATATTGGACTGTAGAAGAATGATGAATGTTATTGTGCTGTTGTTGAATAGAAGCTGAATTCTGCTGAATCTGTGATCTCTTAGCCGCATCTTCGCAATACCCAAAAATACTTCTATGAAGCCTGCTCAGCTTTCTCTAAACTAACCAATAAATGGTGAAGGCTAGAAAGGGCGCATATATCTACTAGAGATAAAATATTCATGAGAAATACAAGACCTACATACCCTTGAACACTAAATGCAAACTTAGTGTTCAATCAATAAAAAAGGCGTGCAAGAGAGTTTGTATTGAAGGAAAACAGTATTATTTTGTCAGAACGAACTTTGCAAATTTCTTCTGCATTGTGGAAAGTATGAATCGGGCTAAATCAACCTTATGCGTTCCAGGAATGGACACAACAACGTATGTAGTTTTCATTTCATTAAGTTGTTTTTCGACCTAGAAGTGCAATATTTTACCTGTTAGATAGTTGTGGTAGAGTTATTAATATTCATTTAAGGTAAGGTAAGCAGTTACACTGAGTGTTCCAAACTAAGTGTCCGCAATTATTCTGAGAGAGCCTAAAGTTACAAAACTGTTTTTACAAGTCACTGCTGAAACAGGGGGGAATGTTTATTAAAAATATTCTCATTTAAGCTCCACAAAACATCTCAGTCAAAGTAATACTATGATGCACGAGAGCTGCATGAATTATTTCCAGTTACTATGCTGCTGCAGATAGCTTTTGGGGGTACTTCATATCGGGGTCCTAGAATCGCTATATCCTACAACTGAACTCTAAACAAGACTCGGAATGATATGTGCAATGCACACACATTTTGGGAAACAAACTATTTTGCTCTTTGACGCTTATGAAGTGCACAGTGTAACCTGATATTTGAAGATGTCTCAAGCAGGGGAATCTATGCACCTCCGGGAGTCTTTGTCAGTTGACAGGCATGCTCCGGCAGGGCCTTAACAGGTGAGGACATCGGAGCGCATGTATTTTGAAAGAGTTTTGGGGCATGGAGTCAGGTAAGTTGCTCACCTCCTCGGAAACATTTGTAATTGCCGGTTAGCCAGTTCCTGTTCCACTGAGAACACAGGATCCACTAAGACAAAAAAAAACATTGGGTCGCAGTGAGTTAAGAATCTACCTGTCAGTTAGATTTCAGATGCTTAGAACTGATCCTCAGGAAAATGTGTGGGTTGCAGTCAAGAAACAAGTTAAATAGGGTTTCAGGAATCAAGTATGATGCTAGTTCTCAGCAAGCTTCTTCAGCGTAGGCTGACTCCAAAAGTAAATTCCAGTTAGGTTGTTGATGTCCTAACTGGAGATAGTTTTGGCTTCTATAGTTGGGCAACCTCCACCAATAACCTTACAAATTAAGGTATACAATACTTGAATTTACAACAGTTTTGACACTGGATTAACAATATATAGTGGCCAAAGCAAAGGATTTTGCTAAGCAGTTGAATTACAGGTGCTGCTCATGTCCCACAGGCTGACCTGATAATCTCCTGATTATTGCTGAAATTCTGGTGAGAAGCCTATAGATATATACGTAGAATACTGTTATGTTCATAGTATAGCATAATGAGGCATGTCGAGAAGTGTGAACACCACAGTTAAAGACTGAGAACCTTGTATTTCACATACTCCATGGTAAAGCAATCAGGGATCATCTGTGAAATTGGTCATAGACAGCAAAGCATGTTCTTCATGGAGGCAGCAACTAGTAGGTACTCTCTTCATTGAGGTCAAAATTGGCTCCAGAATGTTAGGGGTTTCTAATGAATGTAAAAAGTAAAACCATACATTACTTATTTTAAATGAATTTGTTGTGGCAGGGGTTCACAAGGCAAGCATCGGTAACCTGTCTTGTGGCAGAACGTGAGCAGATGTTGAGTTAGTTTGAAGAAATATGCTAATTAAGACTTCTGTCATTGCTTACTCTTCTGTGTGATAATAAAACTTAGAATGAGTGTCCCCAGAGTTCACACACTACTCCTGAACAAAGGGGTGCTTCAGCATCTGGCTTGATGAGTTTAGGCCATTTCGGTCATGTGGATGACCACAAACGTCATCAACATTTTGTTACTGGTATATCGATCTCCATGCAGTCCAGGGGCTGCTCATAGGCGCAAGGTGGGGCAAGATCAATGCCAGCATAGAGGACAAATGTTAGGACAATGTAAGGACTCCACAAAAGAGAAACCGTGACAGGACAAGTTCATTTTCCTCGGGCTGTGGATGGTGACAGCAGATATCAGCTTGATAACCCAAATGCTGATAATGTTGCAGAGCACGGGCATAGAAGGATGAAAAGCCAAAACCTACTGTCACAATGCAGCGGGACATCCCATTCCCTACCGAGCGCTACTGTTTTCCAGAAAGGAAAACTGTTTAAAGATAAAACAGCAGACATGGTAGAATGCACTGGACCTCAAAGGCTTACTTCGCTAACCCTGCATAGCCTAGTTCTGGTGATCAATGAATTAGCAGAAATGTGAACAAAGAAAGAGTGCATCCACCCTCTCCATACTCAAGTTATTTCAGCTCTACACTTCATTGTGTAGATGAAAAATTGCAAGTGCCACAAGCTAGCTGAGTGCTTGTACAGAAACAGTCTTCTTCTGATGTTTTCAACAGTCAGGCCAACTGTCATTTCTCTACAATCAAGTTAAAACAAGTTCTCACAATTTGGACGATACTGCTGAGGTATTCCAGCTATACTGAAGCTGTTTCTCAAGTATTGTGATGTGACCCTTTCCTTCTTTTCTGAGGGAGGGCACGATGTTTTCTGCTTTGTGAGAAGGATTTGAAGTAGGGTTAAATTCGTTTTTGTTACATTTCTGCTATCCATCCATGTAATACGAGCTGGCAGGAAAAAATATCGTAAGAAATCTATTGGTCATAACGTGGAAGCAACCTGAAAAGTAGTTTTATGTTCGGTGTATGATAGGCAGCGGGGCTTAATCGACTCTGTTTTAAGAACATATAAGATCCCTGCTGCTGTCCCTGGCAGCTGCCTAACCATTCTGCAAGATGCTTAACCTTCTCTAATTATGCCAGACATATGGACATTTAAATAAACTTCAAAAGGTTAGCCTGGATGCGAATATCTCAGTATTGCTCGATCAATATTCTGCAAATATCACTTTACATTCGGGAACTCACACGTATGTTATTTGTTATGCTAAAGACCATGTTGCTTCTTAAAAGAGTATTCACTGCTGAACTAGATTAATGTTATACAAGATTTCACCGCTGTGGTGATCTTTCACAAGTTTTCAAAGACATTGGCTTTTCATAAAAGATGCTGTATACAAAAGCGAAAAATCCTCAGCCCACTTGACTGTATGTTTCTATGATTAGAAGCTAACACTGGAAAAAATGAAAAGTGAGATATTGGTGGTTGATGCCAATGTGGAAAAGGGCATAGCTATGCACGCTTATGTGCATTAGCAGAGGTTTCTTAGGTGGTTTACTGAAAAGACTTATTTTTTCTAAAGAAATTAATGGAGAAAACATACAGGTAAGAAATGTCTTATTTTTCCTGTTCTTAGCCTATAATGAAATAAACAAAGAGAAAGAAAAGCTTCTTCAAAGTGGAAATATGATATATACCATCAGAACATCAGAAAAGGGTAGAAAATGTCTTCTTAAAATGGGAATATTTTATTTCAACATTGCTCAAATACAATAATCAGTAGACAAATAAAACTGCAAGGTCATGCACGACTGAGGTAAGCAGTGAAGAGGAGAGTATATGGGGCCTTGTGTAACAGGCTACAACGCTTTTCTATTTTAAAAACAAAGTGGCATCTCCACAGAGAGTATTGGTGGACTAATCATGTTTGTAACTAAGAACTGTGTATGATGGAAGGTTCAAAACTGCAAATCGTCATCATGACACTTGTTACATACATGTGGCGTGATCAGTCTGCCTGAATAAACTGAAAACTGTAAAACTCTTTAAAACGAATCTTCACCCGAGTCACAGAAGGCTAGGCGGTTAATGCTAACAACATATGCTCACTTCAAGATTTGTCTTCGGTAGAATGAAGTCTCTTACATTTTTTTGGAATGGGACTTAAATATGATTTATTTTTGGATAATTCTGCTTTTAGGAGCCCTAGATGCAAGACTGTGGTCTCAAAGGTCACCAAAAGCTAGCAGGTAAGACTTGAGACTTTTATATGAAACAGCCACAAATTATTTTAACACTCAGGAAGCTTTTTTTCAGCAAGCTCTAGTAACATGCCAAAAATGCATGTACTTATATAAAACTCCAAAACCACTTACAAGGACTTGTTAATATGGAAAACGAGAAATACTTCAATGGAAATTAAATATCATCTTTATTAACAGATTCACTTGTTGTGAACTTTACATCAACCTTGACTCGCAAAAGTGCAGTTAGGCTTGATAGGTCATAGTTGGGAGGAGGGTGCATATCTGGCAGGCAAACACTCAGGCAGGAAACTCTTGATCAATCCCACAGATATGCGCGACAACATTACAATAGTAATGGGAGATAGCCCAATAAAGCGCACATGGCCGGACCAGGGTACATGCGCTCTTAAAAACACCATAAAGTCAGATGCCACATGGGTTAGGGCCACATAGCCAATCAAGACCTAGCACATGTAGTGATCACGCATTCCCCATGCCAGACATTTGGATAATTCACCACTGGCCACACTGTGTCAATGCCAGGTCAAGACCCACCTGTAGTAACCACTGACCATTAATTTACTGCTCTAAAAGAAGCAAACAACATTAATTACCATATATGGTACGCCAAAAACCTTTTATTACCTATTGTATTTTGTATATAAGAATGTAAATTGAGACAGTCTTCAGACTAAATGCCTGTAACTGTTCTCCCGGCTGAACTGTTAGGAATTCTACTTCGAGCAACAGACTTCTACTTTCCTTGATGCAACATATATTGAACTGGTGTCAGCAGGAGTTATTTTAAAAATCATTGCTGCTGATATCTCTGTGTCAGCTTGCTGACCAGAACTTGCTTTTGGTATCTGTGACGCTCAGCTCCTCCCTTTCCTATACAAACTGACTTTTCTAACAGACGATTCTATGCGTTGATAACAATCTTTTTCTTCCTTTTGACTAGACTGTGTTTTTGCAGCAATTGAATGGATGATTTTCCCTGAATACATCCCCGCTCTGGCCAAGCCTTTCTCTAAGGTATCGCTGCTTCACAAAGGCGCACTGAGCACACGCTGACAGAGGGAGGTTATATGGAGCAATCACAATTCCCAATGTACTCACATGAAATTGCTCGATCAATAACAACTTGCTTTCTCTGTCAGAAGAATAGTTTCCACAATGAATATGATTGCCACAATCCAGTATTTCGTCCTTCGCTCACAGCGGGCCCCATACTGTACTGATTACATGTCACCACGTGATAAAATCATTTAGGAAAGATGTGAATAGCATCATTCACTAAGCAGCTCAATGTCTTATATGTTTGAGAACACAGATTGTGAAGATGGAACTTACTCACAGTAGCTACCCATATATTAGCATGAGATAATTGTTCAGCCGATAGATGTCATATAACGAAATCTCTCCTACCCCGACCTCTCCAGTCTTGCCCTACCCATGCCCTCTCAAACTTCAAGAGCACTCAGCAGCTTTAAATATGTAATATTTTTGTCCCCTAGGATACTGGTTCTGGGATACATGCAGTGATAGTCTTACTGGATAAATGCACAGCTTGGAGGACAGGAGAATGAGTGAAAGATGGGTAGACCTTTTTATATCCTCAAAGCAAGAAACACAAATAATGGACACAGCTAGAGAATGGCATCCATTCGCTCGCTGTCTCTCTCTTGACATTGGACAATCATTTGACACCATTAGTCAGGACTTTATGTTGGCGACACCCCCAGCATATGTTCGATGGGTGCAATTGCTATACTCAGAGCCCACAGTGAAGGCACGGACTGGCCCATACATTTATGCTCCATATCAATTATCGTGTGGGACTCGACAGAGCTGCCCACTATCACCACTTTTATTTGTTTTAGCAATGGAGCCTATTGCACAATGTCTTTGCCAAGAGGCCCAGGGCTTGGGAACTACTATAGACCGCATAGTCCACTCGGTGTCGTTATATGGGGAGGATATGATCTTGTCCTTGAAAGACCTATGGAAAAATCTAGGGGCCCACCTTGGCTAAAGTCCACATTCGACGAACTTTCTGGTCTCCGGATTAATGCTGATAAATCCTGAGCATTCTTATTCGCAGACACCTATGTGGAGCCCTCTGTCCCATTCCGACCCCTGAATATATACAGGGCACCACAAATGTTTTGTTATTTAGGGTCCAAGTATACTGCGACAAGGTGGATCTCTTGGAGGGCAACCATCTGAGATTGATTAATGCCATATGGTCACAAATGGGCCTTTGGACCATGTTCCTTTGTTGGTGGCCGGACGCCTAGCTTTGGCTAAAATGATAGTGTTGCCCTAACTTTTAACTACTTTGTGAACCTTCCGGTCCTGATACCGGCCCGGGTGTTCCACATACTAAACTCAGTGCTGATCGACTTGGTATGGGGCAGAGGCCACCACAGAATCAGCCTTGCTAAGCCGCAGTTACCGACGGACAGGGGTGGCATGGATGCACCGGATATTAAGGCATACTCTATAGCGGGACACCTGCAATGGTTGGCGACTGCACACAACTTGGAAGATATTGGGAATAGCAACAGTATGCTTTAGAGAGAACAACAGCATAGGTTACTCTGTCCTGGCCCCCCATACCTCCATCAAGATTTGTTTTGCTGTGAACGGGCATCTCCTACTGGAGACTGTCCCTAAGATATACTGCAGCCTGACACCCTATACCCCTAATATTACATTGTGTGGCCTCCCCACCACCTCGGGCACATTAATGGCTGGGAGGCCCGGGTAGCAGGAGGGGGTCCTGTTCGTAGGAGCTCTCTTTGAGGATGGCTTATTGATGTCACACTCTGATTTTGTGCATGCCAATGGGTTACCAGAAATACTGTTTTTAACACATGCTAGTGTCCTCGGCTACATCAAGCGGCATTGGGCGCTGGACGGGAGGGAGCCAGAAATGCATGAGTTATTACAGTCGCTACACGCCATGGGCCATGGTAGACATTGATCCAATGGCTGTATCTGGAGCTCCATAAGCAATTTCGGCTATCATTGACTTCAATCAAAACGAAATGAGAAGCAGATTTTAATTGGGAGTTAACAGAGAATGGACCTTTCTCCGACAACACTCCAAAAAGATTTCCCGTAATTCAAGATTTAAATCTATTCAATTCTCTATATTCAGAGAGTCTATCTCACCCCACACAAAATAAACATAATGTTCCCTACGGCCTCCTCGAATTGCACCTGCTGCCAAACACCAGAGGTAAGTCTTATACATATGCGTGGGCCTGCCCCTCCTTCTCTGCCTACTGAACTAGCGTTGGGATGACACACCTAGAAGGTACTGGTAAAGACAATTGGCACACACTATAGCAGTGTATCCTAGGCTTGCTATCCAGACCTAAAAGCTCTAAAGTGACAAGTCGTTTTGTAGTCTTAGCCTTACTATTAGCAAAACATCTGTTGATCAGACATTGGAAATCCCCACGGGTTCCCTCAGTTGCTTGTTGGCCGGAGGTGATGGAGCATTGGGGCCTGGCTAGGAGCGGAGTAATCCAGCATGAAGAATATAGAGGGCTGCGTTAGTAACTGATATCACTGGAATGGGATTCCTTGCTGGAGGCCTTCCGAGTACATGAAGAGGGGAGCAATGATGAGCAGTAGTTATACAACACGATTACGCTTCCCGAAAACATAACAGAGAAGTGTGCCGCCCCCTTCCCCCAGCTACACACCATCTGTATTCAGTCCACGATACCTGATTATGCCCACGTTTCCGGTCTGAGAGGTTTTAGCCCTGAGACCAGACTATACCCGTACAACGTAAACGGACACGTTCCTCATCTGCGTATTATAAACTACTTATTACTCTCAACACCCATGACCCCATACTCATACATAGGTGATGACAGCTAGTTGATGGGGGAGGGTGGGAAAATCGTTAGAATTGCAGGACTCGAGGACATCACTATGGCTTGATACTGTACATTTTATGATGCTGAAATTCCAATATTTTACTGAGCTCATATATGCTGATGAAGTTCCTGTGAATGACAACTTGAATCTGTGCTCCACTAAAATACTGCAATAAACTTTGTGTTAAAAGAATGAAAAGAAATCAAAGCAATAAACACAGTGTGATGCACTTTGTTTGGTAGAGGTAAATGTGGTACCAGAATTCAGAGTATGAACGTGGAGAGAAAAGGGCTCAGGAACAACCCAAAGGACAAGTTTATATACAGCAACAAGAGTGCACAATTGGCAAAAACATTTTAGAGAGCACCTTAACATTCAAAAATCTTTATGATAAGTTATTTATCTAAATGTGTAGCTCCAACCAGCCTAAGGATTAAGCACCTAAAATACAGGCACATCGCAATGTCATGCCATAGGAGCAAAACTCTGGAACTCCCTTCCCCCGAACATCCGCTGCTTGACAATCTATCAGCTTTCCGTAAGGCACTAAAAACTCACTTGTTCCCACTTCCGTAAACCCTGACACCCCCCCCTCCCCCCCCCCCTCAGTAGGTTATGCTATGGTTTCTCAGCGCCGGGACGCCCCGTTGCTGGGGCAGCTGTTGCGCTTCAACAAACTCGTAACATAACATAACATGTGGAAAAAGGGACATCTCTGTCTGATATCGGCACCAGATATAAAAAAAACCATCATAATAAAGTGAGTGATAAAGCGATACAGGAAGAAAACTATAACACGTGTAACCAGTATGTGAAGGTAGGCAGCAGCAGAACAGAATATGATGCATCTAAAGGAGTATGTCCTTTGCAAAGAGGAAGGGGACAGCTGAATAGCAGCTCCACATTGACTGAATATCTCCTGAGCAGCCATGGGTGGTCCCTGCCACTATACCATTCAATTCAACTGTATTCACAATTTGTCACAATGTATTTATATTCAAAACACAAATGTCCATATTTCATAACATTCTAAGAGGCTATAAATACTTATAACTACTTGTAGAAGTTACATAACTTTTCTGTTGGGTATATCCATAATCTAGATAAAAATTGTACAAAAGAACCACACAACAGTGGTACAAAGATTATAAAGATGACTTTTTAATAAAATGCAGATATCTTTTTGCAGGGCAACTCTGACTCCCTTCAAGCATTTTCCCCTGGGACAGACCACCGTAAGAACACCCACTTTAAGAATATGCTCTTCCCCAAAATTGAGAGGGTCCAACACAGAGAATCTTCGTGGGTTGTATTGCAGAATTTGACACGAAAGCAGAGTCGTGTTGGAAGATGGTTTTAGGAATGGTCTGTCCATATGAAAATGATTCCAACATGTTCATGTCTATGGCGCCCTTTTAAGGTCCAAGTGCAGAACAAATCATTGAGTTGCCATGCAGAGAGACCGTCCAGGAAGAAAGGATGTGCCCAGGTAATTTTACCCAGAATACTAGGTTTTCCCTTTTAAAACTGTTCTTGTTTTTTCCAAGGAAGAAGCTGTTCATTGAAGTTGGGCCAAGTAGCATTAAATGTATATGAAGAAGGTAAGGTATCAGAAAGATAAAATACCACCCTACTTTGATCTGAGCGAGCTGGTGGAGACAGGAAAACCCGGCCATCATTTGAGGTACTGCTCCCTCTGAAAAAACTCTAAATGTCTGAAAAACCCATCCTTCCTTCTTTCAATTCATCTTTGAGTCTTGTCTTTCCTCCTATCCCTTTTTCTTTTTGATGGTTTTTATCTTTCTTGTCTTCCATTTTTCCATGCTTTTACCCATCTATCCTTCTTTGCTTTTTCACCTACAAGCACACATCTTTTCTGTGTTTTTTCATTTCTATCCATTTATCCTTCCTCCTCT
Organism: Lissotriton vulgaris; assembly: GCF_964263255.1. Classification (NCBI taxonomy): domain Eukaryota; kingdom Metazoa; phylum Chordata; class Amphibia; order Caudata; family Salamandridae; genus Lissotriton; species Lissotriton vulgaris. The sequence goes on along the minus strand of NC_141694.1, from coordinate 656,210,845 downwards.
CCATACTTGTATTTGCCTTAATTTCTTTATCCATCCACTCTACCCTCTCGCCATGTACCCATACGTCTTTCCTTCTTTAATTAATCTGGGCATCATTCCCCACGTCCTTCATCATCTTCCTTCCTTCATTCCATTTGCAATGCGATTTATCCTGATTTCAGTCCATCTACTTTTCTTCACATGTCTCTCCAACCATCCTTTTCCACAACATAATTCTCTCAATTCACCCCCCCCCCCATCCATCTTCCTCTCTAGACATCCATCCCACCCATATTTTCTCCATCCTTCTCTACAACACACCTCCCCATCTTTCCACTAGAAGGACAGGTATTTATGAGCTTATGATCAGTCAAAGGTGTCACAAATACTAATGTAAAGTTTTTATGTTATTCAGAACTATCCTCTGTCACCCGCTCAAGCTGCTAAAGTGGGGGGTTTGTGATGCCTCCAAGCCCAGATACTTTGGAATAGAGTCCCCGGTACATTTAGATTAGAAATTCTCAGAATAGTTTATAGGTCTACCACAATTGTCTATGAAAAACCATTACCAAATTCGTTTGAAGTGCAGTTCTTCACATTCATATATTCGTCACTAAAGCTTTAATATTTTATTGTGGAATATTACACCCTGCAACAAAATGTCTCATCAGAACTTTGACTGCACCACACAGTGCTTCACACACAAAAAACGTAATAAATTAATCATTGAAAAAAATGTTACAAAAACGCTTTTAATTTATTGACATACCCTTCTCCTCCAACTCTTGTGATCTTCAGACGAAAGTCCACTGAATTTAAACTGGGGGGCTTCCATTTTAAAATATCATCACATCGACCAGGTCTATATTTCTGAAAAAGGTTAGAAAATATCTGAATTATTACATGAAACATCATATATTTCAAGAAAACAATATGAAGGACAACAGAGTTAAGTTATGAGTGGAATCGCCCTGCATATATAGCAGCTCAAGTAGTGTTCATCTGATATAAAAGCCTTCTTCAGGGGAAGGTTACCCATTTACATAAAGTGACAATGAGCAAACACGTGTGGTGCACCTCAAAACAATACTGTGAACAATTAATGGTTGGCTTGGGTACTCTAAAGATGTTCTTGACTGCCAGAGAGCAACCAGATCGTGTGGCACAGGCCCTACCGTTCTGCTTGGGAGAGTAGAGAAATTTGCTACAGCGTAGATGTCTTGTAGGCTGGCATCAGCAAGGTGTCCCTGCTGCTCCACTGTTCCATAATGATAAAAACAACACAAAAACCCTATATACCCAACTGGAAGAAATTAAGACATAGTGCAACGAGCATAACGTTTGTATCAAAATTATAAATCAACAACATTGGGATTTGGGGGCACCAAAAGTAGGAAAATTGGAAATCTCTCAGAATAAGAAAACACAAAATGGAGCAAGTGTGAGATGATTTGATCTCAGAATTGAGATCATTGATGCCCTGTCGTGGATCCCTGCAACAAATAAAGCCATATTAACTGTAAACAGATCAATTCGGTTTTATGAACCTATTAGAAGAACAATCCTACAAGGGCACTTTGTTTGTACTTTGGCATATAGTGCAGATATCTGGGATCAAACAGGGCTGGCACTTGGGCTCTTTCGCTGACAAACTAGCAAATGATTGTGTGGTACCTCTCCATAGTCGTTTTTAGGAATCATAGATCATTGGGGATTATTGGCTGTGCAGGAATCAGGTAGCTAGGCTGCCATCAACTTTATGAAATATGAAGAGCAAAAGGACAACTACCACTGCTCTCCACAAAAATGTCCATCATTAACCATTCCTGCTCCTATGTTCAGGAATGTAGTTTAGTCAGTGACATTCACTGTTGGGTGTGATCTCAAATTCCCCCACTAAAAAAGCAGTGAGTCGGCGGGTGGAGGAGTCTGATGATCAAGGTTTAGGATAAACTATTGCCACAAGGAAGGGTCAATGGTGATTTTCATTAGGAGGGTGTTGGGACCGAAAAGTCCTCTGCATGGTGATAGACGTGCACCCCAGCCCTGAATGCCCAACGGTACTGATGTTTGGATCCCTAATACTGATTTTTGTTGTCATAGGCAAACACGGATCATGGGGTTATCTCACGGACTGCGGTCTTGTTGGACCGGAAGGGGCACCCAAAGCACTGCCCTCATAGTGGTGGAAGGCTACCGTCTTCACCAGGACTTAAGCAGCATGAGTGCTGTGGTTGCAGCAAACTGTGTAGTGATCAGTGGGAGTGAACAGGTCCTTTGTAACCTGTGTTGCTGGAGTGAGGCCTACAGGCTCCCACAATTTTTCAAGTTCCACTACTGTGCGCTTAAACCACCCTTTGCCTACATCAGGTTGGGGTGAAGTGCTGCGCAGTGCAAAAACAGCGTTTTTACGCTGTGTATATGTGTGCCTGGGAAGAGTGCAATATAGGAATAATGTGTTACTGACTAGTGCATGTGTGGTGTATGTATGTGCTGGATGCACATGTGCCTGAGAGTGGTACAGTACCTGAAAGATATAGGGCTGTGCAGTGCATGCAGGATAAGTTCAGGTGCTGGGTGTATCTGTATCTTTCAGGGGTAGAATGCATAAAGGGTGTAGTGCAGGCAGAATACGTACATGTGCTGGGTGTATGTGAGGCTATAAGTAGTACAGTACATGGTGTATACAGTACTGTGTAGTGTGTGTATGCTGTATACTTTCACTGGGTGTATGTGTGTTTGTGAATGGTACAATAAATGGAGGGTCGTAAGTTCAATTTTGGGAGAACTGCATGGAGAAACATGGAGGTGAGTTAAAGATACCCCCTCAGACAGATGTGTGGATTTCTGCATTCCTGGAAGCTAGCGGGACACACACTGGGCAGGCGAGGACCAGGCCTCCCCTGTACACTTCAAAGGGGTTCTTTGATTCAGTGAGAGGTCAAAAGGAAGGGGCCTAGGCACATCTCAGGAAGGAAAAAAAGGGCTGATAAGTGAATCATGAAGAGTAGGGCTGGGCACACTAGGCTAACCTTTTGATGCACATATCATTGTGGCTGACATTCCGATATGAACTATAATCACTCCCATGGCCTGTGTTGTGGAGACTTCCCTGCTGTGACAGAAAGCTTTTCAATAGGAGGAGGAAGCAGAAGAGTCTGTACTTCAAAAGCAGAATCCAAAATAAAACCCTAAGACAAACTTGTGGTCTGGAAATGGACCATAAGAAGGGGAGGTTGAGACACTAAAAATTGTAATCCACCAAGCAGCCAGATGGGCTGTGTGACGTAGGGAGCTCTATAAGACCTTGATCAGTGACCAGGACTGAGCGCCAAGGCCTGCTAGTCTTCCTGCTGGGTTAGGGGATATTGGCAGGGAAACCAAGACCACATGACCCAGAAAGTAGAGCACCAACGCCTGTGCGCTTGCAAAGACCAGAGTGCACGGTGAGGAAGCATAGACCGTTGGAGGGAGCAAGGTCCAGTGGGGAGCCATTTCTAGTGCATTTCCCGCTGTGAGGTGGATTTGAAACGGCTGGTGCACCGATCGGGTTGTTGCCCTTTACAAGACTGAGTTGGCGACCCCCGTATGCCAGGAGAGGTCCACCGTGAAGATAGCTATGTCACAGACTGCCATGAGTTAAGGACCATAGATAACTTTGCTTGTTGACCGGAGCCTGTGGACAGTAAATGGTGGTGACCCCGTGTGTCGCAAAAGTTCACCAGAAGCACCAAAGACTGTGACCTGTTCTGCCCAGTTGAATAAGTTAGGACGCCATGGGAGCACCATCACCCAAGCATGGGACCCAGAAACAGGATTGTCGTAGCCATCCCCTCCCATTGGGAGCGAGTGAAACCTCGGATCACTGCAGGAATGAAACTGCAAAGGAGAGAGCCTGCACTCACTGAGTGCAGCTGCTAAGTTTGCAAATAGCCGACTCACCTGACTAGGGCTGGAGCAGGTGTGAGCGCCCTGAGATGGGACGCACTTCCTTCCTGCCAGTGCGGGTAAGATTTGTTTTAGGCCCGATGGCTCAGGGGGAATTTGCTGCTAATTGAGCGCATGTGCACAGGAACACTATTGACTTTAAATCAGAGTCGTAGTGTACTCTTGAGACTCTGAAAACTAGTGGGGCACACCCTGGATGCTACCAATAGTGAATGTGGAATAACCATAATCTCTAATGCAAGAAGTGAGCGGGAAAGGAAATTGCTAGAGAGACACTAGAGCCACGACCTAAGAGAAGGATTGCCAACATTGTTTGTGAATATCATATTCTTCCTTTGTATAGATAGCGTTAGACATAAAATGCTTCTCTTTTTTCTTAATAGTGAGTATTTGGCTGGACATGGTTTTATTGCTGCATGCATTTTGAGTTGTGAGTCCGTGTTCACTAACTTGTATTCACACCTCCCTTCACCCCTAAAAGGAGCCTTGGGCTGCTCAGGTCAAGCATATCCTGAGACTTAGTAGCAAAAGGCCTCAACCACCACGGTTGGGCTAGGTATTTCTGACAGTAGGTCTCTGTCTAGAGTGGCAGGGTGGGTGAAAAACAATGGGTTGGAATTCTACCCGGAGCGTTAGCCAGTGGTTAGCCTATATACAAGCATTTGTCTCACACCTTTTGGGTGTTTGATTGCCAGCAGTATGTCTGAAAACCTGAGACTGGCACAAGTATGCTTGTGCCAATGTTTATGAACTCCAAAAAGTTGTAAATTTGCACTCATTCATGGAGTAGTTATATGGGAGCAGACGTACTCTTCTCTTGGTTTTTCACTAAATGTAGGTTTTTGATCAAAAGATGAGCAATTTAAAACCTATTAGTGAAACTAGGACAAGGCAATGGGAAAAATCAACATAGACATAGCAGACCCAACTCGGAGCCCTTGGACCCAACTAGCAAGTCAATAAAGCATATATTTGGGGAGTTTCACATGCCAAACACCCCCAACCGCTGCTTTTGTTCATAGAAGATTTAAAGACGTCTAGCTCCTCATAACCGCGAAAAAGATTTTCCAGTGCAACCACTCTTACCTTTCCCACCCCACCACTCTCTTGCATTTTAAAAGTTGTTTGTTCTTTATATCGTCTAATGTTTATGTTTGAATTTAGTGGAGTTTTTATGTACTGTGTATTATTTTCTTGTATGAAAGGAAAAATTGGGCCTAAAAAACTAACTGTGTTACAAGTAAACATTGGGTTTGATACTTGAAAAGTGCTCTAAAGTACTCTAGTCCCTGTGCTACATTCATTATTGTTCTACAGAGCAGTTGCATTGTAAGTCTGGCATGAAACTGTGCGTGAGACGGAAAAGACTTCAGTGCCAATAAATGCTAAGGACTAAAGTGACAATAAATGCTTCATTAATAGCTGACATTTATGATTTTATCCTGTTGTTCAGTGATGTCACAAATACTTTAAAACAGCATAGTATAAAATGCATAGGGTTGATTTAATTTAGCTCTGCTGTGTGCAACAGATCTGCAAGCTCTCTAGAATTTCAACAATAGTATCTCTAATTGAGATGTTTTTCTGCTATTGAGTGATGCCTTTGAGATTATGTGGATGAAAATTAACTTTCCGTTTTACCGTTATCTATGCAGATATCATCTTTGAGCCACCAAAATGAAATGCTGAGCACCTGGACAAGACTGCATACCCAAACCAAAAGAAAGACCAGGGTAGTGCCTTCAGGCCATCCATTTATTATGCATGAAGTCAAACATTTAGGCCTTCATAACGAGTTGGCTAGAGAGGTATCTCCAGTATTCCAACGCCCGGAAGATGCATACAGGATGCGTAAAGCACAGTTTTTCGACAATTACAGCTCCACCGCGCGCTGGAGGCTTCTTTCACCCCACTACAAACTCTTCTAAGTTACAATCCCTTAGAGTCACACATAATGGAAACCTAATGGGAAACAAACGGCTCTCCACCCTACACCGTACACTAGTAAACAATACACCAGACCCAACAGGGTGCTGTGGAAACGCTGGGAAATAGATGTAGGCACACTCGAAGATGGAAGACTGGGTCAAAGCTAGGGAGTTGGCGAGCTCCATGAGATTGCGTTTAATCCAATTAAAATATCTCCACTGGATATACTATCCCCAGAGCATTAGTGATCACTCTGCCAATTCTGAGTGTAACAGTGTTCCCGCAACTGGGATTACTGGCAAATATGCACTCAGCAAAACAACTAAGAGGCCTGGACAGCAATACGCAGAGGCTCAGGCCAATGCCCACTTCACCAGCTGCCTGCCCTTGCTCTCTCACTACACCACAATGTTGTCAACTCTGTTCCCATTCAAAACCTGCTCGTTTTAGATGTAAAATGGGAGAGATAAACTCATAGGATTCTAGCAAAATCTGTACAAAAGGAAATCATCAATTCTGGGCCAGCAGGTTAGTTCCCATTCCAGGGAGATAATATGTGATCCCTGTGAGATTCTGTGGAGATACTAGCTGGAAATGTTAGTTCCAGCCCCACTATCACCCCACGGTGTTACTGGGGCACTTGAAATAAGGCCCAGAGTGCTGTATTTTTCACCAAGACAGCACAAGAAATGGACAGCGCCACTGTCATTCTAAAACCAATTTATAGTGTTTGGCCGCATTAAAGCATTCAAGGCTGCAAAAAAATTATTAAATCCATTTTGCACCATTTGTGTTGCTTTTCTATTAGGAACTGGAGCAAACAGGCTTTGCCCAATCAATATTACATTAAAAAAATTCACCAAAGCAAAAACAGTTTAAACGCAGTTTTATTCTTCAAATGTAAAGCAAAATGTGCATATTATTTTTCCGATCTATCGTACTCAATTCCAGCCCCGATCGATTGCAAAAGAAGTGTAAAATCAAATTGCCTCCATTTTCCCGCCCAGTGATAACATTTGAGTTTTATTTTCAAAACTAAATTTGGAGCAAAAGGCCTTTGCTCCATTCACTTTTACACAAGCAACAAAAAATATGCAATCCCTTTTGCACATTTTGCACTAAGGCTATGTAGTATGAACCGAAACAAAACCTGCTTGCACTATTCCCTATTGTGGAAGCTGCAAAAACTGTGTAAAATGAATATTCAGGTATCACTATTACGTAACTGCACTTTGAAGAGATTTAAACTTAAGAATTGGATTAGAAGAGTGTTTAACACAGGCTGCCAGCATACTGAACTTGAAACAAAGGAAGCACAATCCTGGGAGCCCACAGGCAACAATAAAAAAAGAACTATATCAAGACGCTCCCATTTAGATTTTATGACAGTACCAGCTTGAAGAGAAGCACTAAAACAAAAACATCTGCTTTTCAGATGGCTCCTGCTTTTAAAATTAAAAGGCATAAAACTCCAACAGAATCATGGAAGCGCTCGAAGACAGGGTTTCATAAGCATAGTAATTCAAAATTGATCTTCCATGATATATGTCAATGTATAATTCAGAGAAGGCCTCCATATTATTGCCGCTGCTGCTTCTTGCATGGATACTCATTGGTGGAAAGTTGCAAAGTTTTTACTTGAGATGACTTTTTGTACCCTAAAGGAGCTTGATCTGTGCTTTTGAGAAAAGCAATAACAGTGTAATCAACATACTTATTTAACGAAAACCACCTCGATCGTCATTACAAAAAAAAATACCTAAACCAGGGCAGAGAGCAGTTTTGGGGCATGCACAAATGTCAGATTTAACAAAGATTATGCAAAGTAACCCCTGGAAAATATGCATAGAATAGCATGTTGCCAACTTCTTCCACCTGCACTCAATGACAACGTTGAGCGATAATCTCTCCACTATTTGGGTCTATGCTGGACACCCTCGTGCCCCCATGGAGAAGAGATTTTGTGTTATCCTCCACATGGATGATGGACTGGAATCCCCGCATGACCCCATATGAAAGAACATCCTATGGAGAATACACAGCAAAACGTGGCTCTAAATGTGGGCAATGGCTATTCTGTAAGTGCCAGCTCAATATTATCCAATTAGAACAGAGAGCCACCTTATGAGGGTGAAGGCCTCTGTTGAATGGAGGTACTCCTCGCAAATCAGGGTCCACCTCTGTGCAGGTGGTGCCTGCTAGGGACGCTGGCTGGCTAAGGGTTCCAGCCACCAGGAACCTCCACCACTCACTGCTTGCTTTTCTGCAATAGACGGAACATCAGCTTCCAACAGAAGACACACTCAGAGGCTCATGAACCATCCAGCATGTCTCCATAATTTTAGACGTCCTATTCAAAAGCCTTTACCAAGTATAGAAGCCCTTGCCTACCTTACCAAAGCATATTTTTTTGTTGTCACATTCTGTAGAAGCAAGTTTGTTTTAAATCTACTCACTTAGAAGATCGTTGCTCCATTATATGAATTTGATGAGTTTTTATTCTTCATTTTTAGGTTTCGCCTGGCGAACAGCTGCGCAGCAGCGTTTCGCGCAGGCGAAATCTTATGTTAGAACAGTATGTGTCTTAGTTCAGCCTCTCTCTTCCATTGGATAAATGGAGGCTAGCCATTGGAAGAGAGATCTGTCCGTCATTCACCAAGGCGATTCGTGGGCGTTCCGCAGATTCTTTCCCTCTCCGCAACGTCATGAAGACGTGGCCACTGAGGGCGTGTACTTTTTTTTTTTGTTTTTACACCGATGATTGTCTTCATTATGAACTTTGTCCCTGTCCCGCGCGGCTGTATCCTGACCACCTTCCCGCTGTCCGTCCCCCCTCCCGCTATCCTTGTCTTTGTTCCCGCCCCCCCCTCCCAGATCACTTTTCCAGCTCTTCCAGGCCCCTCGTTGTTTCTTGTTTGTTTCGTTTCCTCAAGTGTCTGAATTTGCTTGATGTTCTGAGAGGGAAACTTGGCGCTGGGCCTGGTCAGCAGATAACAAGTGGCCGTGTGGGCGGTCAGAAACTCCCGGGGCTCGCTTTCTGTAGGACGGGGTGTTCGAGGGTGTGGGCGGGGGCTCTCCGTGCCCTGCTCACCAGGAGGAGGGTGGGGGAACAGCTGTCCGCTCAGAGGGCCGAGTAGAAAAGCCCCGGGCAGACCCCATGCAGCGCCTAGCCCGGACCCTTCTGCACTTGCTGCTGACGCCGAGCGGCCTCCTATCGGTGGTGAGTGAGGTGCTATGTATGTGGAGGGGGTCGGTGGCGTGCAGCACGGGGGTCTAGATTGCACAGTGGCTGTATCCTGACCACCTTCCCGCTGTCCGTCCCCCCTCCCGCTATCCTTGTCTTTGTTCCCGCCTTCCCCCTCGCAGATCACTTTTCCAGCTCTTCCAGGCCCCTCGTTGTTTCTTGTTTGTTTCGTTTCCTCAAGTGTCTGAATTTGCTTGTTGTTCTGAGAGGGAAAGTTGGCGCTGGGCCTGGTCAGCAGATAACAAGTGGCTGTGTGGGCGGTCAGAGACTCCCGGGGTTCGCTATCTGTAGGACGGGGTGCTCGAGGGTGTGGGCGGGGGCTCTCCGTGCCCTGCTCGCCAGGAGGAGGGTGGGGGAACAGCTGTCCGCTCAGAGGGCCGAGTAGAAAAGCCCCGGGCAGACCCCATGCAGCGCCTAGCCCGGACCCTTCTGCACGTGCTGCTGACACCGAGCGGCCTCCTACCGGGGGTGAGTGAGGTGCTATGTATGTGGAGGGGGTCGGTGGCGTACAGCACGGGTGTCTAGATTGCACAGTGGGGGAGGCAGGGTTGGGGCGAGTATGAATGAAGGACTGCGGTTATTATAAAGGTGCAAGTGTCTAGTAAGGGTCTGGTCACTTACGTTGGGTGGGTGGCCTCGCATTCCTGGGGCATCTTGGGTCTTTTTTTCACGTAGGTAGTAGGTTTGGCGTAATGCAACGTTACGTTTTTGCAGTTTAAATGGCGCGAACTCCACGAAGGTAGTGGATCGCCTTACATGAGAACCAGTTACAGCCCATACATTTTTTTGTAAACTCTGGGACATTAAGTGATCTGCTTAGAATCACAGGATGTTGAGCTGATGCCGGGACTCTAACTCGGATCCCCAGCTCCAAATCCGGCAACTCTGGCACCACAGCATCTCTCCTGAAATGTTTATGTTAGATTTGCGCTTTCCATTCTTCACATCCCTATCATCAGTATTCGTGTTAGTCTAGTTAGTTCAGTCCACTCAAATGAAGACACCTCTCGTCTCGGAATGCGTCATCTATTACACTACAAATCATAACATGGACAGAAAGGGGTAGTCTGCGTTACAATGACGTGGCACACAAGAAGAGGGTGTACTGCTTCATCCATGTGGGGCGAGAGCAGTGCTTTAAATGGGCAGGCACTGAGTACCTGTACTTCTTTCATTTGAAAGGAATGGCACTTCAACATCCTTTCGCAGGAGATTTTCAACTCTTTATATGGGAGAGGACAGGCACTTCTCAGTTTGAAGCAGGCACCCTGATAGTAGGAGTACCCGCACTCATTTAAAGCACTGGGAGAGAGCTGCTCGCTTTACAGCAACATGACACAGAGAAAGGGCATGTTTTGCTCCACCCTAACATGCTACACCTGGGAGGCGAAGGGCAGGGCGTTCCTCTTTTCGTGGGCCGGTGGGGACTTTCCTGACTGATGTCATTTTACCGCTAGGTCGTCGGTAGTGATAAAAACACCAGTCACCTGGGAATTTAAAGTAGCTTCTTAACGCAGGGTGGGTGAGGTGTGCTTTGCATTGTGCGCTTTTGCGCTTGTCAGAAAAGCAGGCTGGTAGAAAGAAATGACAACATTCATCACCGGTTGGGTGGGTGTGTGTGGCTCTGGGTGGGTGTGTGTGGCTCTGGGTGTGTGTGTGGCTCTGGGTGTGTGTGTGTGTGGCTCTGGGTGTGTGTGTGTGTGGCTCTGGGTGTGTGTGTGTGTGGCTCTGGGTGTGTGTGTGGCTCTGGGTGTGTGTGTGGCTCTGGGTGTGTGTGTGGCTCTGGGTGTGTGTGTGGCTCTGGGTGTGTGTGTGTGGCTCTGTGTGTGTGTGTGTGGCTCTGTGTGTGGGTGTGTGTGTGTGGGTGTGTGTGTGTGGCTCTGTGTGTGGGTGTGTGTGTGTGGCTCTGTGTGTGGGTGTGTGTGTGGCTCTGTGTGTGTGTGGCTCTGTGTGTGTGGTTCTGTGTGTGTGTGGCTCTGGGTGTGTGTGTGTGTGTGTGTGGCTCTGGGCGTGTGTGTGTGTGTGGCTCTGGGTGTGTGAGTGTGTGGCTCTGGGTGTGTGTGTGTGGCTCTGGGTGTGTGTGTGTGTGTGTGTGTGGCTCTGGGTTTGTGTGTGTGTGTGTGTGGCTCTGGGGGTGTGTGTGGCTCTGGGTGTGTGTGTGTGTGTGGCTCTGGGTGTGTGTGTGGCTCTGGGTGTGTGTGTGTGTGTGTGTGGTAGTAATTGCTGTCTGCTGAGCTCGTCCGTAGGGTACAATAGGTCTCACATTTGCAAGAGATTAAGCTAATGGCAATGTAAATGACAATGCCATTTATTTATCTGTTTTCAAAACCAACACATAAATACAAATTTTGTCATTTACAATGCCAATAGCTCAAACTTTTCCAAAGGCGAAACCATTGCATTGTAAATGCTTGTTAATCAAATGATTGCTTGATGTTTCATGTACCTCGGTGGCTTGTCCCACCCTTTTATGATTTAAACGAAATCAAATAAAACTAAAACTGACTTGACATATAGAAGTAATAGGCTGGAGCTGAAGGTTATAGATTTAAAAAGCATATGTTCAGACACACAAAAAGTAATGCTTATTAGTCTAGTCTTGAGAAGGACGGACACACTTGTATTTTAAAGACTTCAGACAGGGGGCTTCATTTCAAATCCGTATTTCAAATACTTAGCTAAAATGTAGGCCTTTCTAAGATCCTATTTACTGATGTCTTCATACTTTTGTACAAAAAAGAACGTGCCCTAAGACACGCCTAGAGTTCACGTGCCAGATAGGCATAAATGAAAAGCTACTTGAGTTCGTGGTTAATGGTTTAAAGGACCCTGTTCTTTGTGCTCTGGCTTGAGGACACCTAATCCAGTGGTTTCTTATTAATAAACAAATACCTCGACCAGACACTAAGCTTGAAGAGCCAACATCTTATTCAATTTTAAAGAAATGTGTTTTGCAATTTCTATATGTTGCCAAAAATGATTGCCAATTTGAAATAACGCTTACTTGACTGTTGCACATTTTTACTTTTCAAAAGCTGCAGGAAGACCAATTGAACATAAGAATTACGCAAAATCAAGGTTTTATAATATATAAAATCACAGCTGCACAGCATACATTTTTTAAAAGAATGTGAAGTTAATTATTATCCTTAGGTCTTAAAGAAAAAGGATTAAACTATATTGAAATGTCTAAGTTGCATTAACTATCAGGTTTGCTATGGCTCCTTCGCATAATAACCAACAAGAAAAAGAACATTGGCAAAGAAAATAAATATTGTTACCTTCAATAACTATATAACGATATTCCTGGTGAACAGAACATTAGAGGTGGGCGGATGTTCTGTTCTGCCTACGGAACTGGCGGAATTTTGGCCACTCAGCGTTACTCTTTACCGCTGAGTTCTGGACGAATTCAGTCAATTGTCATGCGGCAGAATTCCCCCTACCCCCAACACCCCACCCCATAAGACTCCAGAATAAGCAAGCTGGTGAAAGTTGGCATCCTCTAGCACGATTTTCTAAAGTGGGCAGTCACCAGTGTTCGTCGTCAGAGGCTCACCGTTTGAGGAGATTTGCTGCAGCTCAAGATTTTCTACCTAAGCCGTAGCAAAATCAACTTAAATGGACATACAATCTTGAGCACCACATAGTGCAGTTGGGGCTGATTTTCAGCGCTACTCGCGTTACCAAGGATAAATTGTAGGGCAAAATGCATGTTTTCTGCCTGTTGGTGGAATACTGTGAAATCTCGCAGAGTTTGCTGTGACTCCGCAGAATTCTACAAAGTGAACGCTGCGAGTTCTGCCCACCCCTACACAATATCTTCTAACATATTCCTCACTGTACAAACATTCTCCAGGTGCAAGACTGGATTCAGAAACTTTCCTTCCTCAGCAATAGCTCGAGACAACACCATGAGGCTTTGGCTGCAACTCGCCCGCTCAGGTTGTGACAACATCTTGAGAGATAATATACTGGCCTTTGCACTAGCATAAGTTCCTGGAACTTTTTCCTTGCCCCAAGGTGTGCAGAAGAACCGAGAGCACAAACAACAATAACACTAGACAACACATTGCAAACCCTGAGATCTTATCAAGAATGGATTAAACTCACGGGGAAAAGGAAGATGGGTGAGGAATCTGCTGGAATATATAGAGCCCACCAAAAATATATTTACCAAAAGTAAAAAAAACTTCCTTTGTTTAGGATACTTCTTCCAATATATTCCTCATCTTCTGAATGAGTCACAAGGATATCCCTTCCAAAAGGTGGGATTGAGAAGTGCTGATTAACAAGGAAGGCATTCAAAATAGCTCTGGCAAAGTATTGGTTAATGTCGCTTGAGCCGAAAGGCAAAACAGTTTAGCAAAACTGCATAAGGATGACCACTTAGCTGCTGGCCAATATCAGTCACTGGGATAACCCTGGCGATGGCAGTGGAAGCCACCCTGGCACTCGTGGCCTGGGCGCATTTGGAAGCCTGAGGGTATTTCTTTGTTGAGGCCTAGCCGATCTTAAAACAAAAGGTAACACAATGTAAAATGATGAGTTGTGTTACTGGTTTGCCATTTCTTGATCCAGCGAAGTCCACAAAGTCCTGATCATCCACTTTGATCTGTGGTCCAGTCTATGTTACTGTCCCTGCTCACTGGTGGGGTGAAAAAGAGGGACGAAAGATGAAGATGACGTGAATAATCAATGCAACTTTTGGCACAAACACAATCCGGGTGAGAAGCACCAGATTATCTGGGTAGAACATTGTGGAAGGCGTTCAAACCCTTCACCCTACAGGCTGAAGTCAGTGCCACCAAGAAAAGGTTTCCAGTGACAGTAGACAAATTCAGAAAATATGTTATCATTCAAATGGACACTCCATGAGGAATGACGAACACAAAATAAAAATTCCACTGAGGAACAATAAACTGAGTGCAAGGGAACAAATAAAGCAAATCTTTTCAAAAACGGAGAAGTGGTAACTTAAATAAAGAAGGATGGTTATGGAACCACATGAAGGCTGCAATAGTAGTCAAATAGGATCAGACGCCACTACCAAGCCCTGTTGGGCAAGAAACAGCCCAAATCCTAGGTCACAAAGGGAGGACCAAAAATAATCTAAACCGTCTGAACTTTACCACTCAAGAAACACTGGTGACCCATATGAATAACTGGATGTTGTGAGTGATCTGGCAGCCAACACAGCGTCTGTCACTATTGTAGGTAAACAGAAGGTGCTAGTTAGCCTCGCTCAACTCCATCCATGCGGTTTAACATAACAAAACAGGGCCCAAGACCCCACACCACCTGTTTGTTGTTTGAATGTAGAGATGTTATGTTAACAAATGGAATTGGAAGGGTGCTCATTGAGATGGAAAGGGGGAAATCCATCATGTCAAAGCACACATTTTTGAGTTTCCAGTGCTCTGATGGGGACTACAGGCCCACCTGTGGGTGATGTTGCCCAGATGAGCACTCAAGCCCAGAGGAAAGCCATCTGTAACCTTGGGGACTGCCACCTCACAAGGCTGAAACGTCGTACTACCAAAAGATTGGATGAGGAAAGGCACTAGTGTAGATCTGGAAGGCCAGATTTATAAATTTACACCAGTTTTGAAACTCTCATTATGCTGGAGGCACTGTTTCCTCGACCACCATCTGGTGTGTGGCACTGAAAGGATTCATGAGGCCATCAGACCTAACAAACTTGAGACTTGTAGAACTCGGCTAGGTGTCTGAGCCAGAAAAATCCAAATCATATCTGGAAAATTTGCAATCCTCTAAGGAAGAGGATAAGCCTCGATACACATATCGAACAATGCAATTTCTGCATGGGGACAAAGTGAGGCTTCTTGATGTTGATGGTAAAGCAAAAGTTGTACCAGAGGGTCATGATGCCATGAAGAGGTTCCTCAACCAGAAAAAGGGAGCCTTCCCTCGCCAGCTAGTTGCCCAAGTGCAGACCACTGACCTCCTTATGAATAGCTGCAACAGCCACCAGTACCATGGTAAGCACTTGTGGTGAAGTCACCAGATCTAAAGGTTAAAAATGCAAACTGACGTTGCATCGACATCATACTCAACTTCAGGTAGCTCCTGTGAGCAAGTAAGACTGCTAGATTAAAGACTCTGAGCAGGTAAGACTGGTGGATTGCAGACTATCATTGCCCTTGTCTAAAAACAGCTTTTTCATGTGGTCAGAAAGGCTGATAATTGTCATTTTCAATAGTTCACGGCAATAGCAGTGTGAACACTTAAATTACCAGCGAAAGGGCCTTTTAAGCCCACACAGTCAAGGCTTTTGTCCTGAAGGGGCCTTAGAAAAGGCATTATGGTTCAGTTTAGTGGAAGAGGCTTAAACCACCAGATTTTCCATAAAGGGTGAAACAACAGAAATTGTGGGTACATAAGTGATGGTCTGTGTCGTGTAATTTGTCTATGGACTGCTGGAATCAAAAAGGTTCCTCCCAGAGGTTCCAAAAGCATTTTGATGAAAAGAAGCAGCGGCTCTAAAATCATAGAAGATGGCTGCAAGATTTCAGCTAAAAATGTTGGGTTTTGCCTCAGTGGTGAGCAAGGATATTTCCAAGGACTCAGCAGCTTTCATTAACACTGAGACAAAGGAAGGGACTTCCTCTGAAGGAGGCAGAGAGTGGTAAGGAATATCTTCTTCTGGAGAAGTATTGAGTCCAGCATTCTGTAACTCCCGAAAAAAGGCAAGTGTCAGTATTGTTAGAGGGGAGAAGGTATTAGCCTTTGAATAATTATCATTTGTGCAACAATAGCCTTTGTCCCTCATAGCCGGAACATCAAAACTTATTCCTTTGCAGAAATCTCTTGGCCTCAGGAAAGGTGATAAGTTAAACATATAAACTTTGTCTTTCACCACCAGATGAGGACTAATCCAAGAGTGATCCAGGAAGTAATGCCAAAGGAATGGAACTCTGCATCTTGGAAAGTATATGCTCCTTCAGATGTTGTGAGTGCCGAGGTCGAAGCATGTGATGATGCAAAGTTGGGAGTAGTCAGGGTCGGAGACGCAGAGATCAGTAAGTCCACAGGATATCGCTGGGTCCACAGGAGTGGGTGGGTCCAACCTTTGCGTGTGGTTCAGGAGTCGCCCTGAATACATCTAGCAAGGCACATCAGAAGGTCTTGATAAGCACTGGGTTGGCAGATGCAGCTGTAAACTCCGGGTAAATTTTCTTCTGTATTAGAACAGACTCAGAAAAACGAGGTACAGACCAGCATCAATGAATTGCCATGAGTCTTAGAACTGTCCTGGGAGCGGAGTTGTTTCCATAAGGAAGATGTTTACTCCTTCTCATTATGTTTTTTTGGGGTTTTGGTGGGAAAATTTCTTGGGGAGCTTTCCCTGTTAGTAGACTGAGTTAATGGGGAACGCCTAAAAATATGAGGGCATCAGGCCTATTAATCACTTTTGAATCAAAGACACGGCATGCAGATGTCACGCAAAATCTGACAAAGCCTCTTTTTACAGCACCTGCGATAGGGTTTAACTATAAAATCTTTGAAGACATCTGACTATGTTGCTGTTGAAAGTTAAAGAATGTGGTCAGGGAAGCACCGAAAAAGAGGTCCAGACCCTGTCGATGAGATGCATAAAAACAGGAAAGGAAACCTGCACCCATATCATATCACCCCAGAAGTTAAAACTTCCTCGACAAGCACAGTTACGACTGAAGTCGCAGGGTGCGACATGGCAGTGCTCGAGCGCTATTGGTCAGGAAGAAATGTTTCAGTTGTAATCTGGTGCTTGGACGAAATTCAGAAAGCGTAAAATCTGCAGTAAGAAGTATCCCTCACAAGAACATCCTCTAAATGCTACTCTTTAATGGGTGAGCCACAGCGCTCTCAATACAATATTCAAGGGTGCACAAAGTGGGAGCTCACTCCGCTTCCGCTTCCGTAAATTGCAGTCATCTGTCTAAGTCCTTATGATAATGCATAATCAGGGCTGTATTTTGCAGTTGAAAAGAAATGTAGCAGCACCAATGTTGGTACTATGTCATTTCAAGTTTACATTACTGTACTGAAACTTCTTGCTTCATTTACAACCAGGTAGAAGAATTTGTCAACAGTCTAGTAATGTATGCTTACACTTTCCTTTGGTCTCTCCATGTCAATAAATAAACAACAGCTATTTGTTAAACTTTCGTTTTCTTTCTTTTGCTTTCCGAATCGTTTTTGTGTTTGAAAGGAGACATCGCTTTGCTGACGTGCTCTGTTTATTTTACCCAGCGACCGTTAGAAGAACCGTTATTGCTTCCTTGGGTTCCTTCTTTGAATATTAGTTATCAGTGGAACCCTCAATATCCGTAGCATAAACGGTGGCGGTCGGCATGACTTGCTAGTGGCACGGCGGTGCAATGAAAAAAACAAACCTACATTATACACGCATCTTGCCGCCGGGTCCGCGTGTCTGCTCCTTGCTCCTGCTTTCATAGCGGAATAGGAAGTCAGGAAGAACAGGCAGGCTTCCCTGACCAAGCATTGATTGGTAAGCACCAGGGTCCCCTGACCAATGCAGCTTTGTGATTGGTTTTGAGCATCCTGGTTCAACGTTCAACCAGGGAATGGGGGTATGAGTTCGTTCTTCACACAGGCTATAATGCAGCCTGCATGAAGAACGTGGAAAGTGGGCATGACTGGCCCTGATAGGGTCGACCAAACAGTCATTGCGCACTTAGGAGTGGGCAAACCAATCTGCCACTGCCCAGCTCCAAGAGCAGAGCAGCGCCCGCCCACCAGCCCGCCAAGGAAGAATAAAATGATAACTCAAAGTTATTATCATTTTATATTTCCTTTACATTGCTCAAAAGCATTGGGGAGACACCACCAAGCATAAAAGCAGGTTTCGTTTGCCATTAATTTTGATGGAAATTAAATTACATTTCCAAACACAGACACTTTGCGTCATTAATCTTAGATGTTTCCAAGAAAGCGGTTGTTTTTGCATGTTTTTTCTTTTTACCGAAAAACTAAGTATATGATAGTACAATGAAGAGCTCTGTTATCAATGTTAGCTGTTAACTTACAACAATCCTGTGGACATCTGGGACGGCCACCCGAACATGAGCCCATATATATGTGCAGTGCAATAAAGCACCCTCTTAAAGGGAGCTAACACACCAGAAAGAAAACATTTTGTACTGCACCAAATAATGTCTTAATTTACGCATTTTGTGGGTTTGCCTTGCTCATGACATCAAAATTCCTCTGGTTAGTCAGTCAGTCAGTTCCCTTCAAAATTGCATTTGCTTGAGAGGGCCTTTCCCTTTATCTCTCAAGATTATCATCCAGAAATGGTCACTGTATCGATCATTTCTAAATCAGATAGTGCTAACATCCATCGCGCCAATGTTCAGTCTAACCAACCCCAAATACTGGAGGATCCAAAATTTGGAGGGCTACTAAACATCCCTGATCTCCCTCTCTGCTGAGGCTCCTATATTAGTTACAGCTAGGCTGAGCATCAATTTTAAAGTACTCGCCTTGCCACAAACTGCATCTGCAAACAGAGCCGTTGTTATATCGAGGGAATCCAACAGAAACAGCTCCAACAAAATTCCTAATTAAAGTAAACCAAAAACCCCAAACTTCGCTGGGCGACTCTTCCCTAAATACTTTTTAACAAAAAATGATAGTTTGCTGGTTAATAATTACATGCAACAAGGGTGCACTTTCTTACTATCCCATTTAACAGAATGCACGAAACACAGTAGCTAAATCTAGTTTTTGAAGTTTATGATAGACGTTCACTTCTGGTTATTCAGGAGTATGCATGCATGCATGCATGTACATGTGACCCTAGCTGAGAGGCAGCAGAGCACTAGACAGGGTCAAAGGCAAACTTTTTATATTAATTTTTCCCCATAAACAAACATCGGCAGTGGAAATATGAATCAAATAATAACACTTAGCACGCAACTCACTATCACATACTTAATTTGCAAATGCTGTATTCCTTACCCTTGCAACTTGTACAATTGCCCCACGTTTGTCTATTTTTCATTGTACTCATCTGCACATGCTCCTTTGCATCGGTAGTATCTTACTGGTGTCATTGTTTTGCACACCCTACATCAATAAACCAAGCCGTGCTGAACATACAGTCACATCACAGTGGCGGCTGGTGACATTTGAAAGTGGCGAGGCATTAACCAATTGACGTACAACACTGTAGCGAGCGAGCCCGAACCACCTACTCCCCCAAGAAAATTTTGAAAAAAGAGTGGGCAAACGGTGCATTTTCAAGCAAATATGAGAAAGCAGGAAGGTTAATAATGTAATTGTGAATCTGTTCTAACAAAGACAATGACTGGCAAAACTATCGCTCGTTCTGCTAGGCGTGCAAAAAGAAACCAACATACTATTGGGTGTAAGGTTTGTCCCTGAAACAAGAATATTATCATGCACACCT
Organism: Lissotriton vulgaris; assembly: GCF_964263255.1. NCBI lineage: Eukaryota > Metazoa > Chordata > Amphibia > Caudata > Salamandridae > Lissotriton > Lissotriton vulgaris. The sequence continues at coordinate 656,191,307 of NC_141694.1, read as the reverse complement.
GAACACTTGCTCCAGTGATTTGTGGCACCAAAAGGGCAGGTGCACGCACTGCCAACCCTTTCAACCCTGCACAAAGGCCAGACAATTCTCGAGGCAGCACTTGCTATGTTTCTTGGAATTCCAGGTTCCAGACTCATAGGGTCTGCTTGGACTCAGTCATACACACCTCCCAGTAGCAAGAGAAAGCAGTTTTGGTACAAAAACACACAGGGTGCAGGTTCAATATTGGCATGACCCCACTGAATTTACCCAGGGTGTGAGCAGAACGCTTCCTTCTTTGTAGACGAATAAAGGGTATACTCCACTATCGCCAGCCAGTACTGCTCCCAATCTAAGGGTCAGCCATTACGACTCAGGAGGTTACTACCCAAGATGAGGAATGCAGCCCTAGCCCCCTAGAAACAAAGCACCCTGGAACTAGTAACTGTGTGGTCTCGGTCATAAGCAACCAAGCAGAACATTTCTATAATAGGTGAGAACTCGAAGGAGACACAGTAATATAATCACAGGATGGTGTATCAGCAACAAGAGCACAGGGCTTTGATCCTTCCGCTTCTACTTAGACACAGCCCTGCACAAAGCTGAAGCAGACAAAAGGTAAGCACACCCCATCCTGCCAGAACAGTTGTTATTGCCAGGACTGAATGTAATGCAAGCACACCGGACAAATGGACTGAGGAAGGCAAAAGGGATGCCCAGCCCTCCACTAAAGGAGAATCCTGCAAGAGAACATCTCAGAAAAAGATGACAGCCTTCACCAGTGAGGAGCATCGTTATTCAGCAATTAAGGGGGCATACCTGTGTGTTGGTCAAGATGTTTGCAATCACAGCAATGTGTGAAGCGTGATTACTGAAATCATACCTGCGTTCGGTGCATGATTGCAGAAACAATAGTAGAGTGGGACACATGATTACAAATACCCCCGCAAAATATGGTAAAGTCAGCCTTGATTTCAGTGATCGGCCAACGTAGTTATCTATAGTACTGTGTACACAATACTTTAATATCAATGAGGTCGACTGCAATGTTGCACCTCTCATGCCTCTCATAATATCAGGGGTATTGCGCTTGTGAAAAATAAATAGATTATGCCGGAAACGCTGCAAAATTGCATATTTACAGTGGTCCTGCTCCAGTACTGAGCCCCACACATTCACAAAGATACATAATTATTAACCGTCACTTTGCATACATGAATTGGCAGCCAGCACACAGTTCTTTAGGATTACTTGAGGTTTAGTTTACTTTAATATCAAGCGAGTACGCCGCCTCGGAGAGAATAAGTTAGAAGGGATCTATCAAGTCAGGCGGAATTCTGTTTGTTTTGTTGAGGGTTCACGAGAAATTTGCTTCTTGTCTCGTCAGTCGCGGCCGGTGGAACGACTCCAGTCACGGCCGCCATGATTCCGGGTGGTGGGGGAGGGTGGTATGCGCGGGCAGGGGGGGGGGTTAATGTAATGAATTAAACTTACCAGGCATGAGGCATCTCCTTCGGTCCCACGTCGCATCGCGTCTGCAATGCTCAACAGGAAATACTAACTGCGTCAAATCAGGGGGCTGAATGCGACGGGGTGGCCGGGAGGCTGACCCTTGTTTCCTCATATCCTGGCATATGATAGGGCAGGGGCGACTTTGTGCAAAACGCATCACTGCCCGAGCAGGAGTCTATCTACAGACGCATGCACTACACTGGGCATGCGCAGCATCCTAATGGTTTGTGAATGTGAGTGAGGGGCACCGCTCCTCACTCACATGCGCAGTCAGACCATCTTCTGGACTCCTGCTCTCGCCTGCGTGCGCAGGCGAGAGCAGGAGACATGCGCACTTTAACCCCTGAAGCACAGGCCGGCCGGAAATGTAAACAGACGAATTGTGAAAGCTGTTAAATCGTCTGCTTACATTCCCGTTGCCCAAACTGCAGTGAGCAGTTTCTTTTGTGCGGGGCTGCCCCGGCGCCCCTATGGACCAGCCGCCGATGTCACATCATACAGAATGGCATATGACTTATTAACCCAGCATTGCACGGCAAACATATAATAAACATGGGATGGAAGCGGTAGATTAATTCTAAAAGTGAGAGTGGACCATTACTACATCAAAATATAGTATTATTTTACAAAGTTTGTCTTCAGCTCTTTGATAAATTGGAGTAGGGTTGGGCAGTTCTGATGGATACAGGAAAGCAATTCCAGAACCTGAGTCATTGGATGGGGAAGGCCTGGTACCTTGTGTTTTTTTTAGGCTTGGGCGGTAAATTCTGTTCCGCTTGCGGTATTTGCAGAATTTGGGTAATTTTGCGTTCCGCGGAGAACGCAAAATTGTCCAAAATTCTCATTCCGCTTGTTCGCGTACTCAAAATGCGTGTTCGCGAGATATTTCCTCCCGAGCACGCAAACAGCAATTGTGAACAGAAAAAAAGCATCGCGAACAAGCACAGAGGCAAATGAGGGCCGCTAACATGCCAACCAGGGATCGATGCTTATTCCATGCAGTTCCATACAGTTAAAAAAGAACACACTGCAACGACGTTTACAGACCATGTCGCAAAACATACATGCAACACCTCCTCACCAAATGGCAATAGCGGCAAACCCGATGACCGGTTTCTCTGAGTTGTGTGCTATTATGAAGATTATGCAGAAAGTGGGCTCGGACGGATTAAGGAGGGGGCACACATCCTCTGCCTAGATGTGCTTGTAAGGGTGTGAGGAGCATAGAGCAGTTTGGGATGAGCAGGATTAACACAGGCAGAGGGTGAAACCAGTGTGCACTGATGGCTAAGAATCACAAATAGGATGAATGAGTCGCAAATTACATGGGGCAACTTGACAGTACTGCAGTCACCTGTCAGGTTCACTTCCGAAAGACGAGTAGCTGTGGTGCAGAGCCTATCACAGGCCTGCATTGCCACTGGCGGGTTGACAGGACTGCAGATTAATTGGTGGCAAGCCAAAAAACAACGTAAAAGGATAGGTGCTGCGCTTAAGTGTCAGCCACACGAGAGATATGCACCCGAAAAAATGCATATCGGCCACGTCGTTGAAAGATTGCAAAGCTGCGCACAGCCAGTCACATATCAGTATCACCACTGGAAAGGAGGCTCTGCCCAGTACTATTGTATCACTTGTTGAAAAGTAAGTCAACCTCAAAAGTCATAGCCGACGTATGTGTACAACGCATATTCAACATGGAGCATCTTGCCACTGATAACAAATGTTTACTGTTACTCAGTTTAATGAAAAAGTGGCATGAAATACTACGAATACTTTTTTGTCTGCTCAACTCAGTTCACAAACCTCGACGGGCAATCAAGCACAAAGCCAAAGGTGGTCGGAGGAAGAAGTGACACAAAAAGAAAACAAGAGGCCAAAGAGGGATCAAAAAACAACTTCAAGACAACTACAGCCAGAGAAACTCCGTCACAGAGGAGCAAGGAAAGAAACATCTTACAAGTGAGTAGTATTATGAATTTGTCCCTTAAACAATTTACCAATAGTGAAACCGAGGCATTCAGCTTAGGACAATCATTTTACCCTACCACCAGAATGAATTTTGAACAAACATGGAATGATTTATTCAAGTTTTCAGAAATATAACATTATAGAAAATGCATACACTTTCTACGACATAAGCTCAAACCACTACACTGACAATTCCAGATAGTAATACTAGCAATATAACAACTTAAGACATTGAGATATATGACACTCTACAGGCTTTAGTGGAAGAACCCCGTACCACAGAGCACATGGACACCTGATCTAGTGAAATAATGTAAATGAAACGAGGATATACATCAACCAGTGGGGATAGTGGCCTCAACTGCAAATCACAGTACATTCCGCAAGGGCCTCATGATGCCATACACACTTTCCACAAGGTCATGGTTCGAGATCTAAAACAAATGAGATGTAAGAGAGATCAGCTGAAACACAATTTGACATTGTCTTAATGGAAAGTGTAACAAATATTAAAGCAAGGCCAGACAATTATGATCATCTGGGTGGAAATTTAGTAGTAATATCCAGAGAAAAATGTGTAGTGGAATCATTAAAACAACGTTGTGTTGTTGAATACTAGGGATTAATATGAAAGAGTATGAATTGATAGTTACCAGACATAATGATCTTTGGAATGCCTGGTGACAAAGGGGAATGCTTGATTATGATGAGTGTGTTTTTAAAATAGGACCGTCTCCACAATTCTATTTTCTATCATCTACCAAAGGCCCTTAAGTATCCGTTTAAAACACCTGGACGTCCCATAGTCTCCCGGAGAATACATGAATGTAATAATAATAATAATAATAAAGCATTTATAAAGCGCAATGGTTACGCCATCTCGGCGTGTCCCCGCGCTGGGTGAGAGGCAGAAAATCCTCCTTACACCATTACATGCTGCAAGAGAACAGGGAAGTTTTCAGCATCCTTCTGAAATTAGTTTCAGAACAATGTATATTGAACATTAATTATTCCCAGTTTAAGAAGTATTAGGTTCCGATGTAACAGATATCGAGGATTCCATTTGACAAATCAGAGAAATAGGATGAAAAGATAATTACATCAGCATAACCCTTAACACAGGTCTGCCTCTATACTAGTATCCAACATGACAATGGGGTTCGAGCTTTTGAGTATTTTTCACAGGCCCAGTCATTCAAGTTTTACCAACGCACACAAAAGTTACAAAGTATGGTTAAAATCTGATCAAATGAGAATATGTTTCTATTCCAAACTGGCTTCCTTAGGCAGAAGGGCTTCGGCCCACCTATAATATTTTGTCCATGGGCTGGCGGGACGAATAGGTGTTCTGGTCATAAGCAATGGAGAACATATTGCACTATAGCTGTGATGCATAGCTGACTATGTCCCCGTTGGAGCCCTGCCCTTTGAAAATGTTGAAACTGGGAATGGAAGCTATTGCCTCACCCTTGACCTCAATCGTTAATGTCATTACATCGGGCCAGTATCCCATCGCATGGAAAACGGCGGTGGTTAAACCTCTTTTAAAGAAGCCCTCTTTGGATCCAGCGGAGCTGAAGAACTACCGGCCCATTTCCCTGTTGCCTGTCCCCGCAAAAATTATGGAGAAACATTTGAACTTTCATCTCAGCTCCTATTTGGAGGATCACCATCTGCTCGACGGCTCGCAGCATGGGTTCAGAAGTGAGCATAGTACGGAGACGGGGTTAACCTCTGTATTCAACTAGCAGCCCGCCCCAGCGTTGCACGGGGCAGAAGGGGGCTGGGGGCACAATTTCAGGCTTGCATGCACCTTACCTCAGCGCTTGCTCCCAGTCGCACAAACCCAGGCCCCCGCTCCAGTCCGCCTCACTTCACCGCCCCCACTACTCTCAGTTAAATGTCTGCACCAAATGTGAAAGCGCAAATCATTTATTTTGCTATCCCGCTCCAGTCCGCCGCACTTCACCGCCCCCACTACACCAAGCCGGTCTACATGCCCAGCTGCAGTTCGCTATCCCGCTCCATTCCGCCTCACTTACCGCTCCTCCCCGCGTTTCATATACCTCATGGCGCTGCAGTCTTGCTACGTTCTTCTCTCCTCCATGCGCTGTTGTCCTCCATTCCGCTCCAGTCCGCCTTATTTCACCTCTCTTCCCTGCGGTTCGCGTACCTCATTCCCTCCAGTCTGGCTAAGTTTTCCACTCCTCCCAGCGCTGTTGTCCGCTCCTCCTCGCGTTCCTTTCCTCCGATGATGTCAACACGCACGTTGTCAGCACGCACGTTGTTAGCACACACTGCCGGCGCTACTTCTTAGGGACTACTTTTTTTTTATTGTTTATGTTTTTAAATAACGTTTATTTTTATTTTTTTTATAGCCTATGTCCATCTACTGGACCCCCCCTTTCCAACGCTGTATTGGGTGTTGAGTTTGGTGGTGTACTTTTCGAGTTTACCTGGCTCAAAGGACACAGTTCTCTCTTTATAATAGTAGTATAGAACATCCGAAGTCAGGTTGATGCCGGTCACACTACTTTACTGATCCTTCTGGACCTTACCGCAGTCTTCAATACTATTTCTCCCTTAAGATTGGCTGGGAGGCTCAGGGAAATAGGGATTGAGGGCTCCACCCTTAATTTGCTTACCTCATTTCTTATGGATCGGTCGCAAAGAGTTAAGGTGGGCCAATTATTCTCAGCTCCCAATCAGTTGTTTTGTGGAGTTCCTCAGGGATTCTCATGGAGTCCTACCTTTTTAATATTTATGTAGCCCCCCTTGCTAGGGTCGTAAGATCTTTTGGGCTAGAAGTGCCATCCTACGCTGATGACACTAAAATCATGATTGCGATTACTAATAGTATTAAAGCATCAGCTGCAAATTTTAAAAACTGCATGCAGGCAGTGGCCTCCTGGATGGTAGAAAACTATCTAAGACTCAATGGGGATAAAACTGAGGTTTTAATTTTTGGAAACAATCAGGAGATCTGGTCAGAGGCTTGGTGGCCTGATACGCTTGGATCCTGCCACCGCCCTACCCCCAGTGCCAAAAATCTAGGCATCATAGTTGACACTTCCCTTTCCTTGGGCCCACAAACAAATAGAACAGTTTTCACCTGTTTTGGGATTGTAAGGACCCTTAGAAAGATCTCCCAATGTCTTTCCTTTTCCTCGCGGAAACATGCAGTTGTGGCACTTTTGTTGTTTAGATTAGACGACTGTAATGCCTTTATGTGGGGATACATACGGGGCTTGTGCATCGACTTCAATTAGTGCAGAACACTGCTGCCAGGCTGGTGATGGGCCTTCTCAAATATCACTTTGTCTCGGCCATGATCAGCAATCTGCACTGGCTTCCGCTGGGTCGGAGAATTGTATTTAAAGCCCTGTGTTTGGTACACAAGGCCTTCAACAATTTGGGGTCAGAAGGCATTAAAAAACTCTTTCGGAGATATGTCCCCACAAAGCAGCTAAGATCTGCTAGCAAGAACCAATAGTTTCTTACCTGTCTGTGTAGTTTTGCAGCTTGAAGATCTTTCTGGATTCACTATGCTGTGCATTATTCCGCGGTCTAGTGGTTGGGTCCGGAACCGTAGTCTTTTCTTTGTTTTTTTCGTAGCCCAGATGGGCGTCGACGTCCCAACTTTTGGTGTCCTTCTCGTGACGTCGGCACGCTTCCTGCGGAAGCTCCCACCCTTGGGCTCAATCTTCGGATTCTTTTTTTCTCGTTTTGTGTTCTGTTTGCGAATACTTGGCAATGTTCAAGTAAGTGTTTTACCCGCTTAGTCCTTCAAGGTGTCTGTTTTCAGTATTGTCCTTGTTTTTCCACCTGCTTCTCCAGCCTCATCTTTCTGGCGGAGGTGGGTGGGTTCGCTAGTGAATCCGGAAAGATCTTCAAGCTGCAAAACTACACCGACAGGTAAGAAACTATTCGTTTTGCAGCATGAATCTTTTTGGATTCACTATTCTGTGCATAGACTTTGTAGCGGTTTGTTATGTTTGTGGCGGCTGGGTGGAAGATGAGCGTTGGTTGTTGAATATATGTTGAAGCACTTTCTGTCCTACTTGTGCTTCCTTGTTCATTTGTATATCCACACAGTAGTGCATAGTGAACGTGTGCACTGAAGCCCATGTTGCCGCCAGGCATATTTCTTGAATGGGTGTGTGTAATGGGGCAGGTGGAGCGGGAGTAACGGAGTCTGAGGCTTTGAATAAGGATTTCAAAGAAGGCTTTATTTTTATATAGGCTTTTCTTCTCCTGCTTGTCAGTCTCTCTCTAGCGAAAACTGCCGGATCCGTTTTTATGTTCTTCAGGGGCTCCAGGGTTACTATGCCAGTCAGGTCGTAGCCTCCGGGCGATCCGACGATCCAAAAATCCAAATTAACAGGGAGAGAAGAGAACAGAAAGAACGGGGTTACTGGGACGTTTGTTCACGTCTTTCAGGGGGACCGGGTGTGAGGGAAACCAAGTGCTCAGATGTATCATGCAGCTATCTCGAGTGCTCTGGTGCTCGTGAGGTGGTGGGTAGGGAGTTCACACGGCTGTACAATATTTACACTAGCGGGCGGTTCTACTCGGCAGGCTGCAGACGCCGTCCCACCCAACCCGCTAGTTTGCCCCGTACCTCTGATAGCCACACTCCTCCTGTGGGAGCGGGGCGGCTCGTGGGGACGTTGGCCTCCTGGCTTGCTGTAATCGCCTGGGCTCGTCTCGTCCTCTTCCTCTACGCTGTCCGCAAGGATCCTTGACCGCACACTCCTCCGCTCGCCAACACCTTCTTCCTCCGGGGATAGGCTATCCGTCCTCTTCCGGGTTCGTCCTTCTTTTGGCTCCGCTGATTCAATGACGTCGGTGAGGCGAGGAGTCTCGTGACTCAGGAAGGCGCTGTTAAAGGCGCCCAGTCCCTTGATGTCTTCGTTGTCCCAACTGTGTCCGCTTTCCTTAGTTTGCCAATCGTCCTCCAGGTATGGTGAGTCGCGCTGTTGAGAGGGGAGAGAAATGGGTGACAAGGGGGCCTCTGACCACCAATCAAGGTGTAGGTCCGCAGAGGCACGTCCCGCCCCGTCACACTCCTCCCCCCCTGGAGTCTCCCGATCGGAGAGAGGAAAGACTCTTGAGAGAAAATCTGCATTCCCATTCTCTATACCTTTCTTATGTTGCACAGTAAAGGAGTAAGGCTGCAGGGACAGGAACCACCTGAGTACTCTAGAGTTGCGACTCTGGTTTGAACATCCATTTCAATGGAGCATGGTCCGTTTGAAGGATGAATGGCCTCCCCTCCAGATATTACTGCAGTTTGTCAATGGCCCATTTTATCGCTAAGCATTCACGCTCCACAGTGAAATATCTACACTCTCTAGGTAACAGTTTACGACTAGTGAATAGAACGGGGTGTTCAATCCCATCATCGCCCACCTGAGACAGGACTGCCCCTATCCCGACATCCGAAGCATCCGTAGCCAGTATGAATGTTTTAAGGAAGTTGGGTGATTCCAACACAGGGGCCGAGGTTATGATTGTCTTTAGTCCTTCAAAGGCGTCTTTGGCCACCTGTGAGGGAGCTTGGATTTCTCGGGGTTTTACGTCTTTTCGTAGGAGATCGGTGAGGGGGGCGGCCACCTCAGCAAATCTGGGGATGAATCGTCTACAATAGCCAACCAGCCCTAGGAAGGCTCTTAGTTCTTTTTTACAAGTCGGTAAGGCCGTGTTTTTGATGGCATTCACCTTCTCCGTCTGGGGCGCAATGGTGCCATCACCTAGAACGAATCCCAAGTATTTGACCCTGTTGAAGGCTGCCCGTGACTTCTTTGAGTTGATATGGAGTCCTGCATCTCGCAATGCTGTCAGAATGGCGCGTAGATGACTTAGATGCTCTTTCCAGGTTTTGCTATAAATCACAATATCGTCCAGATACGTCGAACTAAAAGTGGGATATGGCTTCAGGACATGGTTCATCAGGTGTTGGAACGTGGCAGGTGCCCCGTGCAATCCGAAAGGTAAAACTGTGAATTCGTATAGCCCCTCATCTGTGATAAAGGCCGTCTTCTTTCGGTCCTCTTCACGAAGGGGCACCTGCCAGTACCCTTTAGTGAGGTCCAGGGTGGTGATATACACTGCATCTCCGAGCTTCTCCACCAATTCGTCGACCCGTGGGATGGGGTAGGCATCGAAGGTAGAGATATCATTGAGTGCTCTGAAGTCCATGCAGAAGCACTTGGATCCGTCAGGTTTAGGCACCATCACAATCGGGGAAGCCCAGCTGCTTTTAGAGGGGCGGATGACGCCGAGTTTTAACATATCGCTGACTTCTTTTCTTACGGCTTCCCGTCTGGCAGCTGGGATTCTGTACGGCCTTTGTTTCACCATTTTTCCTGGGATTGTTTCAATATGGTGCTCCACCAGGGTCGTCTTCCCCGGGAGATCTGAAAAGATCCCGGAAAGGGGCGTAGAACGTTATTCAGTTCCTCCTTCATGGGATCGGAGAGGTTGTCGTTCACGACTAGCTGCTGTATAGTAGACGTGTGTTCTGTCTCTTTGGGGACAGCCAGGTTGGTCCCTTTTGGTATGGGGCCTATCCATTTCTTCAGGAGGTTAATGTGATAGCATTGGGTCTTGCTGGAAGACAACCGTAGCCTATAGGTGGTGCTTCCGATTGTATCCACTATCTTATAGGGTCCGGTCCACTCGTTTTTCTTGGAGACGGACGGCAGGAGCACCAACGCCCATTCTCCGACTTTGAGCCTTCGCAGTTTCTTTCCACGGTCGTAGTACTTCTTCTGTCTCTCTTTCTGCAGCTCCAGGTTGGTATACGCGAGGCTTCGTAGTTTACCCAGCTTTGACCTTAGTTGTAGTGTATATTCTAGAAGAGACTTTTGTTCCTGTTCGTCTTCGGTCTCCCAGGCGTCTTTCGTCATCTCCAACAAGGACCGTGGATGACGGCCATACAGGAGTTCAAAGGCTGAGCAACCTAAAGTACTTTGTTTTTGAGCCCTGAGGACATACAGGGCTAGGGGTAGCAAGCGATCCCAATCAGGACCCTCTAAGGACAGCATTTTCTTCAGTGTGGATTTCAGTGTCTGGTTATATCTTTCAACGAGACCGTCGGTCTGGGGATGATATACCGACGTCTTGATGTGACGTATATCCAAAGATTTGCAGACCTTTCTCATCAAACGGGAGGAGAAAGGCGGGCCCTGGTCGGTTAGGACCTCTTTGGAGAATCCGACGTGGGCAAACAATTCCAAAAACTTCTCTGCAATGTTGGCTGTTGTGGTGGTTCTCAGTGGGAAGGCCTCGATAAACCTTGTTGCATAGTTCACTATCACGAGGGCATACAGATGCCCCCTCGATGACTTCGGTAGAGGACCGATTAAATCCATTCCCACGCGTTCAAAAGGGACACCAATGATGGGCATTGGATGTAAGGGTGCGGCCTGTGGGTGGTGGGTGTTCCTTCTTTGGCAAATCTCGCACTTTGCACAATAGTTTTGTACGTCTTTATAGACTCCCGGCCAATAAAAATAGCGTAGAATACTGTCAGTGGTTTTTTCCTCCCCTGAGTGTCCAGCCATGAGGTGTGCATGGGTGAAAAACAAAACCTGTTCTCGGAAGAAAAAAGGCACTAGGAGTTGGAGGAGTCCCCCTTCTTCGGCTTCTCTGTATCACAAAACGTGGGCAGCTCTGGGTTTGAGAGCTGTGGTGTAAATGGGCATTCTCCCAAGCGTTGTACAAGGTTCTATCGTCTGCTTGAGCAAACCTGAAACTACGGTCTATGACCCAGGGTTCGGGGGTTATGAGTGTCGGTTTGGGTCCCTCTCTCGAATGGGGCTGTCCATCTAGGGATCTTCTAAACAACGCGAGGAACTCGGGATTTTCTACCACTAGAATTACATCTTCCGGAAGGGAATCAACCACCCCCACTCTTACTACACATGTTTCTTTATTGTTTGGGCTTAAAGAGACCTGAGCTAGCGGGTATGGTTTGACATCGCCGTGAACACAACGAATATACACTAGAGACTCTGGAACGTATTGCCTGGGTGAATAAAGCGCTCTTGGACCACTGACTGTCTGCACCCAGAATCAAGGAGGGCTTTTACTACATAGCCATTCAACCCCATACTCACATAGAAGGAGGACCCCATTTCTGCTGAATAGAGGACTGTTTTGGGGAGGTACCCCACTTCCATTGGTTCTTCTTGTGTACGTTTCCTGGGGCATAAACGGGCGATGTGACCCCACTCGCCACAATCAAAACATTGGGGCCCACGCATCATGGGAGAGTCCATCCTCGGTGGGCGAGGTCTTAACGGCTCTATTGGGAGTTTTGGTCTCTTCTCCATTTTGGTCTGGAGCATGTTTTTGTTTGGTTTCTCATGTTCCCACCCTGAGACACGGGGTTGTGCTCTTGCATAGTTAGCCGCCATTTCAATGGCCTGTTCGATAGTAAGCCCCGAGTGTTGACGCAACCATCTTTGCGAGCCATAGGGAAGAGCCTCCATGAACTGCTCTAAGTAGATCTGGGCCATTACTTCTTTCTTTGTACTGGACTCGGGTTTCAGCCATTTATCCGTGGCCATTTTGAGTCTGAAAAACAGAGTATTGGGGTTCTCATTCAGGGTTCCTTTTTCTTTCCGGAAACGGACCCTGTAGGCTTCGGGATCTAACCCCAAATGGTCCAGGATAACGTTTTTAATCAGTGGGTAGGGGGCATTGCCAACGGGGTTGGCTACCTGGTAGGCGAACTGTGCCTCGCTTGTCAGCAACGGGGCCAGAAAAAAAGGCCATTTCTCCTCTGGCCACCTCAACGCACCAGCGGCTCGCTCGAAGTTTAGTAGAAATGCGTCAGAGTCTTCTCCGTGCACATACTTTTGTAGGGCTATCCCTGAAGGGTTAGGGACATGGATCCTGCCCTCTACAGGTGTAGTTACAATCGGGGTTGATACAGTTTTCTGGAGGCCCTCTAGATGAGCAGCGATGGTGTTTTGAAACATTTTGCGGTCGGCTTGCGCTGAGGTGAGCTGTCGCTCAACTGCCCACTCGAGTTTTTCCTGCCCCTTTATAATGTGTTGGATTAGGGCGTCCATCTTGTTATCACAGATGGGCTGCGGTGTTAATCCCACTTCTGACACCAGTTGTAATGGGGCAGGTGGAGCGGGAGTAACAGAGTCTGAGGCTTTGATTAAGGATTTCAAAGAAGGCTTTATTTTTATATAGGCTTTTCTTCTCCTGCTTGTCAGTCTCTCTCTAGCGAAAACTGCCGGATCCGTTTTTATGTTCTTGAGGGGCTCCAGGGTTACTATGCCGGTCAGGTCGTGGCCTCCGGGTGGTCCGACGATCCAAAAGCCCAAATTAACAGGGAGAGAACAGAACAGAAAGAACGGGGTTACTGGGACGTTAGTTCACGTCTTTCAGGGGCACCGGGTGTGAGGGAAACCAAGTGCTCAGATGTATCATGCAGCTATCTCGAGTGCTCTGGTGCTCGTGAGGGGGTGGGTAGGGAGTTCACACGGCTGTACAATATTTACACTAGCGGGCGGTTCTACTCAGCAGGCTGCAGACGCCGTCCCACCCAACCCGCTACTTTGCCCCATACCTCTGATAGCCACACTCCTCCCGTGGGAGCGTGGCGGGCGGCTCGTGGGGACGTTGGCCTCCTGACTTGCTGTAATCGCCTGGGCTCGTCTCGTCCTCTTCCTCTACGCTGTCCGCAAGGATCCTCGACCGCACACTCCTTCTCCGCTCGCCAACACCTTCTTCCTCAAGGGATACGCTGTCGGTCCTCTTCCGGGTTCATCCTTCTTTTGGCTCCGCTGATTCAATGACGTGGGTGAGGGGAGGAGTCTCGTCACTCAGGAAGGCGCTGTTAAAGGCGCCCAGTCCCTTGATGTCTTCGTCGTCCCAACTGTGTCCGCTTTCCTTAGTTTGCCAATCGTCCTCCAGGTATGGTGAGTCGCGCTGTTGAGAGGGGAGAGAAATGGGTGACAAGTGGGCCTCTGACCACCAATCAAGGTGTAGGTCCGCAGAGGCACGTCCCGCCCCGTCACAGTGTGTTAGCCAGGAAGGCTATTGTTGCTCCCTTTTTCCTAGTCGAGTGGGCCCGTGCCCCCTCCGCTAGTTCTTGGTCTGCTTGTTTGTGGCAGAATTATATTGTCTGTGCGATCCATCGTGCGATGGTTCCCTTTGTTACTGGTCTACCCAGAAAACTGCTTGAGAAGGACACAAAGAACTGCTTTGTCTTCCTGAGTTCCTTTGTTCTTTCTATGTAGTGCATTACTGCCCTGCTAGCGTCCAGAGTGTGCAGCGCCCCCTCTGAACTTGTGGTCGGTTTCTGAAAGAAACTTGGTATTTGCACTGTCTGGTTGATGTGGAACCTACGGATCCCTGGGCCGGACGACAGGTGTTTCAGCGGGTCAGGAGACCATAGCAAAGTGCTAAGAGTCCCGACCTACCGGCAGGAGATCCTGGGAGTTTGTCCCCTGTAGATAGGAGTACGAACTGAGAGGAAACACCTCTCACACATAGAGCACCTTAGCTTGTGCAACACATTCAGGGTACTGAATCATATATCCCTGTAAATACAGCCACACATAAAAGGTCCTGATGAAAGCCAGTTTAAATAGAAGGCCTGGCTGAAACTAGTCGACCACACTGGACGTGGGAGACCATAAGTCTATCCCTACACATCCTTAGCCTTTGTTTTTATTTTCTGCCTGGGGCCCACCAATAAACTTACTGCTTTGGGATCCCAAAGACAGCATTTTAAACCTCATGCAGCACAGCACACTCACGTTCCGAAAGCCCGCTCCGCAGTAGCCTGGTGTCGCAGCACACCTGAGGCGCACTCGGTGCCTCGGGTGGGGCCCGATGATGAAGCATGCCACCAATTAGGCTGGTGGGTGAGGGCCTTCCTAACAAACCAAATGGTTTCCCATACTAAACACATAGAATGCAAGCACTACCCATATAGCTAGTTCTTGTTGTTTACTCATTTAACCCCAGGGGAAACAAACTAGCTGTTCTAGTTACTCTCTCTCTTTTTGATTGCAAGATGATGTGAAACCTCAACACCACCTTTGGCATAAAGTGTGGGTCCGTTCTCATCACCACCCTATCATTGTGTATCTAAATGTAGGGTTCTTGTAGTGTTAGTGCCAGTAGTTTGCTCACCCTGTGCAGTGAGGTGATTGCCACCAAGAAAGCTGCCTTCATTGTTAGCATTTGTAGAGAGGCCTTATGGATGGGTTCAAAAGGCGCTTTCATGAGCTCTGTTAGGACTACATTAAGGTTCCATGCCGGTGGCAGCATCCTCTTCGGAGGTGTGATTCTTTTCGCCCCTTCCAGGAATCTCTTTACTATCTGTGATGTAAAGAAACTCTTCCCTGTTTCACCTTTTGTGTAGGCCACTATTGCTGCCAGGTGTACTCTCAGCGAGGACGAGCTTAGTCCTTCCTTCAGCAGGTGTGTGAGATACTTTAGCACCGTTGATTCTCTTGTCATCTTTCTGTGTAGCTTCTTCCTGCTGCACCATAGTGTGAACCTTTTCCACTTCGCCACATAGCACCTTTGTGTGCTAGGTCTCCTTGCCTCTCGTAGTATCCGCAGGGTGCTCTCAGGTAACCTCTGGTGTGCGAACTCTAAGTCTTTAGGAGCCATGACGCCAGGCTGAGGCTCTCCGGCTCTGGGTGTAATACTTCTCCGTTTTGCATGGAGAGTAGGTCCTTTCTTTTCCCAAATTTGTGGGGGGCACCGTGTGCCATTTCCATTATTTGTGAGTAGCAGGTCTGCCTGGCCCACTGTGGTGCTACCAGGATCAGAGTCATGCTGCTGCTTCTGCACTTGCCGAGTACTCTGTGTATCAGTGGTATCGGGGGAAAAGCGTAGCCAAATGTTTTTGACCAACTTATCCATAGGGCTTTCCCCAGGGATCCTTCCGCTGGTTGCCTGGACACGAAGCTTTGGCATTTTGCATTCAGGTATGTTGCAAATAGGTCTATTGACTGCGTTCCCTACCTTTTGAATAGCTTTTGTGTTTCCTGCATATTGAGCTCCCACTCGTGGGATGCCTATGTCTGTCTGCTGAGCCAGTCTGCTTTCACATTGTCCTTCCCTGGTAGGTGTATGGCTAACAGGTCTATTTTCAGTGGGATGGCCCATCTCCATATCTCCTGTGCTAGGTTTGATAGTGGAGCTGATTGTGTTCCTCCCTGTTTGTTGATGTAGAACATTGTTGTTGTGTTGTCTGTTTGGATCAGCACTCTTTGGTTGTATAGTTTTGTCTGGAAGGCTTTTAGGGCGAGGAACACGGTCTTTAGTTCCAGGTAGTTGATGTGTTTGACCGCATCAGCTGGAGTCCACAGACCCCTCACCCTGAGCTTGCTCATGTGTGCTTCCCATCCCTTCTGGGATGCGTCTGTTGTGATGGTCACCGTTGGGGTCGGTGGTGTTAGAGGCTTCCCTTCTGTCATGTTCTTCTTGCTCCACCACGACATCTCCTCTTGCACTGCGTGCGTTACAACCACTAGATCTTCCCAACTTCCTTTAGCTTGTGACCATTGCTCTTGCAGCCATTCTTGGAATAGTCTCATGTGGAGGCGTACGTTTGGTATCAAATGTATGCACAAGGCCATCATGTCCATGACCTTGCTCGCTGTCCTCACTGTCAGAGCTCGCTCCTTCTGGTAGAGGCACGTCTCTTTCAGTAGTGCCACTGACCTCTTGTCGCTGGGGAACATCTTGCTCTGTATGGTGTTGATCTGTGCTCCCAGGAAGATTTTTACTTGCTCTGGTTCCATAGAGGATTTTCCCCAATGGATGGAGAATCCCAGGTCCATCGACGTATTTGTCACGCGTTGTGCGTGTTCCTTGCATGTTCTGTGGGAGCTTGCCTTCATTAGCCAGTCATCCAGGTAAGGGTATACATGGATCGCTCCCGTCTTAGGTGCGCTGCCACTGCTGCGAGGCACTTGGTGAAGACCCTTGGTGCGGATTTTAGTTCGAACGCTAGGGCTGTGAACTGGTAGTGGTCTTTGTTTATTTTGAATCTCAGTAGGTGTTTGTGCTGCCTGTTCATTGGGATGTGCAGGTAAGCATCCTTGAGGTCTATGGTGGCCATGAAATCTCCGTCCCTTATCTGAGGAATGACCTCCTGTAAGGACGTCATCTTGAATTTCTGTGGTTTTTTTTAACTTGCTCAGGAATCTTAGGTCTAGGATGGGCCTCATTGTTTCGTCCACCTTTGGCACAAGGAAGTAGGTGGAGCACACTCCCTTGTTCCTTTCTCGGTATGGTACTGGCTCGATGGCCTCCTTTTCCAGGAGGTCCGTCGCTTCCCTTTGAAGTAGCTCTAGCTCTTTTCCTGACTGTGCCCTTCTTTTTGGCTTTCTGCTTGGCGGTGTCTTTTCCAGTTCTATGCAGTATACGAACTGTATGATGTTGAGTATCCATTTGTCTGTGGTTATCTTCTTCCACTCCTGGAGGAAACAACTTAACCTGCCTTCTACTGGTGTTACATGTTCTGCAATGTGTGTTCCGTGTAACCCTGCTTCGGTCTTTTTGTGCTCCACCCTGGGAGGCTTTGCGCGGGTGGGCACTGATCTCGTGACTTAGAGGCAGGTTGTTGGTCCCCTCTTTTGTTTTGTCCACATCCGTTCCCTCTCCCGCGAAAGGAATGGCCTCTCTGTTGTTGATGCCACTGTTGTTTCTGTTGCCCTTGCTGTGTTTGGTTGTCGCCCTGCTGCGACTTTTGGAATGCCTGGTGCGACGTTCCCGGCTGGTTCCCCCCCCTTCCGTTTGGTCTCCGCTGGTTACCCCCCGTTTCCTTTTGGTCTCCGTGACGGAGTACCTCTCCTCGTTCCTCTGAATTGCAATGCCCCCATGGACCTTGCAGTTTCGTTTTCCTTTTTTAGCTGTGTGAGATTTTCATCCAAAGGGAGGTACTGGCTCCTAGTCTGTGTGGGGAGCAGGTCTCGAGGAGGAAATCAGCTTTCGGCTTCTCCTCCTCTAGTTTTACTCCAAAGGCTGTTGCCCCGTTCTTGATGACCATATTGTACACCCCAATATCATCTGGCGGGGAAGACCTCGAAGGGTACGTGTCCACGGCCTCTTCTGGGCTCTCGATGTCAAGGTCCTGCCACTCCAGGTCCTGGGTCCCCGAGGATGCTGATCCGAGGGTCGTCCGCTGATCGTCTTCCCCCTCCTCATCGTAGTATGAGGCTTCTTCATCCAGGTGTTCCTGGGCCTCAGGACTTTTCTGCGGCTCCTTTGCCTCGAAGTCCTCCTCCTCTTCTATTTCCACGACCACCGTGCTTTGCTTCGACGGGATGTTGAATCTCTTCATTTATCGTCAAACTCCTTCTTTCGTTGAAGGATGGCATCCATCTCGGCCTCGAGCCGTCTTTTCCTCCTCTCCATTTCGGCTGCGGCATCGAAAGGTTCGGCTGTTCTTGACGTCGACATGAGCTTTGGGTCTTTTGTCAGCGCCAAAGCCATCTTCGGGGCCCCCTCTTTCGAAGTCGAACGTTCCTTTTCGGGGACGTGCTTCGACGACCTTGGCTATTCGCTGGTCTTCGCCGCCTGGGAGTCCTTTTCGAAGGATCCGCTGGGCATTTTGTCCTTGGATGCAGCTGCAGCCGTCGAGATTTTAGGCGCCAGTGCTCCCCTCGAGGACTTCGAGAGACTTCGACTCTGGTTTTCGAGAGTCCGCCTCAGATTGTCGAGGCTCTTTCGGGGCTTTAAGGGTCGTCAACTCTCCTACCTTTTTAGAAGTCTTGTTATCGGTCTCTACGACCGTGTAGCTGTCGTCTTCTCCGGCGGCGTTATCCTCATCGCCGCTCGAGAGCCCCATGTCCCGAAGGGACGGCTATTGACTTGTGGCCTGCATGTTGTAGTTGTCCCGTCTCTGTCGCTCTCTAACCCTGAGAGTCTTCGGTGTGAAGTCGGAGCAGGCATTGCAGTCCTTGCTCTCGTGGTCGACCGGTAGGCAGAGGTTGTAAACCGGGTGTTGCTCCCTTGCGCGTATTTGTGGTGGCAGTTACGGCAGAATTTAAAAGGTGTGTTGTCCATGTCGCGCGTTCAGTGGGCCCCCTGCGCGCATTCTCCGTCGGACGTCGAAGTTCTTTGAGGTTCTCCTTCTTCTTCGTCGTCCTGGTTCGAAGTTGTTATCCCTGTCGTCTTTTCAGGCTTTTCCTTGCAAAAGCGGCTTATCAGTGTCTTCTTTTCCTCCAAAACTCTGGAGCCACTTGTTGAACGATCCAGACCCAACGGCGGAAAAAAGAATCTGAAGATGGCGCCCAAGGGTGGGAGCTTCCGCAGGAAGCGTGCCGACGTCACGGGAAGGACACCAAAAGGTAGGACGTCAACGCCCACCTGGGCTATGAAAAAAAAGAAGAAAAAAAAAGACTACGATTCTGGACCCAACCACTAGACCGTGGAATAGTGAATCCAGAAAGATTCACGCTGCAAAACCTTCTGATAGTCCCTAGGTTTAGGAAAGCCAGATGGGGGGAGGAGGGTGGGGTAGGGCCTTCTCGCTGGCTGCGGCAAAACTTTGGAACTACCTTCTTCTTTCAATCATGGCTCTGGAAACCCATTCTCTGTTCCGCAAGGCCTTGAAGACCTGGCTCTTCACTATTTTAAATCTGTAAGCCTTTTTTTTTAAATGAAACCCGCAAGGACTGTCCTTTGTCACCATTATTGTTCATTCTACCCATTGACCTGCATCAGCAATAAATTAGTAATCATTGTGATATAAAAGGCATCCGCTTCAGATCATGCACCGTTAAACCAACTGTATACTTTTATGACATATTAGTCCTTACTTCTAAAGCTGATAAATATGCTCCAGTTCCCTTACATATTATCCAACTCAAGTTTTATTTTATTTTTAGGTCTAGTCTAAGTCATTGCGTTAGCGATGCATGGCGAGATATTTAGTGGGGCTTTCAAAAGTGTACCCAAAGTCTGCAGGCGGATCGGGCACAGTGCATGTGCGCCGGGCGCACGCACCATTTGTCCGCCTGCAGCCTTTGGGGGCACTTTCGCGGCCGCTTTGATGTTCTCAGTGAGCCGCGTGGCCACTGAGAACATCAAAGCGGCCGCGAAAATGCTCACCATTTGCCACCCCCTCCCTTATCACACTTCCAGCTTGTTAACTCGGGATATGGATGGGGCTCAGCTTCGCAGGTCAGGCCTGGCTCCATCCGCCAGACTGACCACATAAGCCCGTGTTTTGCAGTTGGCAGCCTCGCACACATTTCCGAGCCATGAGTCACAGCCATTAACGTTATAAGAACCCTCGAACCCCCTTCCCCTTCCTCAGCCTTGCTTTCCTGCAGTTTAAACCGGGTCAAAAGGTGAAAAATAACAGTAGTGAAATAAATTATATTTTCCAATGTGTTTCTATAGGCAAACTCAGACATGAGTCTCTGAATATTCATCCTATCTTTTCCACTTCCCCCTCCAAAGTAGTTTACCTATAGCTCCTCCCCCGCCTTTTTTCCGCATCTTGCCACTGACCTCTGCCTTTAGTTTCTGTGAATTCCCTTTCTGCTTTTTTTGTTTTTCACCTTTTATTTTCCTCCTCCTGCTCCCTGTTCAAGCAAAGTGTGATACACATGTATAATGTACATACATATATGTGTATTACTAATTGTGAAGTTACACCCCCCAAAAAAACAATAATAAATTATAATACAGCATGTCCACTTTTGTAGTCAATAGCTTTTTGATCTCTTAAAACAACAGGATAATCATCAGAGATCAATTGTAACAAGAGCCGGAGTGGAATCTTCTGAGCATTGCTTTATGTAGGACATTGTATTATCAGGATATGGTAAATTGTTCATAGACCCTCTGTACAATTGTAGGTGGGCTACTGGACATCCAAAACATTAACCCAGGGATTGGAACAATTGTCCAACATGCTCATATAATATGGGGAGCGGGTCTTCAGGGAGCAACTGCATTCAAAGGTTGGGCCTGTTCCCTATCGTAAAGATGCCGATGTGTGAGCACCTATGATTTCTGTCTACAGGCTGCCAAATCACCGGGCCACGGGACACATTCCCTAACACCGCTACGTCCGTCACCACCACGTCCATCACCACACCCACCTACACCACCACCACGTCCACCACCACCACACCCACCACCACGTCCACCACCACCACACCCACCACCATGTCCACCACCACCACCACCACGTCCACCACTAGGCCACTACCACGTCCACCACCACTACATCCATCCCCACCACCACCACATCCACCACCACCATGTACACCTTCACATCCCCCACCACCATGTCCACCACCACCACCATGTCCACCACCACCACCACACCCACCCCCACCATGTCCACCACATCCACCACCACCACCACGTCCACGTCCATCACCACCACGTCCACCACCTCCACGTCCACCACCACCACCACCAACACGTCCATGTCCACCACCACATCCACCAACACTATTTCCACCATGTCCACCACGTCCACCACCACCACTACCACCAAAACCACATCCACCACCACCATGTCCACCACATCCACCAACACTTCTACAACCACCACATCCATCACCACCACGTCCATCACCACCACATCCATCACCACCACGTCCATCACCACCATGTCCATCACCACCATGTCCATCACGTCCACCACACCCACCTCCCCCACCATGTCCACCACTACATCCACCACGTCCACCACCACCACGTCCAACACCACCACGTCCACCACCAAGTCCAAAACCACCACCTCCACAACAACCACCTCCACCACCACCACATTCACCACCACCATATCCACCACCACCACGTCCATCACCACCCTGTCCACAACCACCACGTCCACAACCACCACCACCACCACATCCACCACCACCAGGTCCACGTCCATGTCCCCCACCACCACCACCACCACATCCACATCCACCACCACTATGTCCACCACCACCATGTCCACCATCACCACCACATTTGTGACGAGGCCACTACCACGTCCACCACCACCACGTCCACCTCCACCACCACATCCACCACCAAGTCCACTGCCACGTCCACCACCATGTCCACCTTCACGTCCACCACCACCACGTCCACCGCCACGTCTACCACAACACCCATCTTCACCACCACCACGTCCACCACCAAAACCACATCCACCACTACCACCACCACCACGTCCATCACCATCATGTCCATAACCACCACCACCACGTCCATCACCACCACACCCAACATCATCACGTCCACCACCATACCACCACACTCACCACGTCCACCACCACACCCACCACCACCACATCCACCACCACTACATCCATCACCAACACGTTCACCACCACCACACCCACCTCCACCACCACCACGTCCACCACCACCACCACGTCCACCACCACCACCACGTCCACCACAACCACGTCCACCACCACCACGTCCACCACCACCATGCCCACCACCACTATGCCTACCACCACCACCTCCACCACCACCACCTAGTTCATCACTACCACGCCCACCACCATGTCCACCACCACCGCATCCACCACCACATTCACCACCACCATGTCCACCACCACCACGTCCACCACTTCCACCACCACTACGTCCACCACCACCATGTCCACCACCACCACGTCCACCACCACCACGTCCACTATCACTACGTCCACCACCACTACATCCACCACCACTATGTCCACCACGACCACGTCCACCACCACACCTACCTCCACCACCACGTCTGTCACTACTACCGCCACCACCAAGTCCACTATCACCATGTCCACTACATTCACCACAACCATGGCCACCACCACGAGGCCACTACCACGTCCACCACCACCACCACATTCAATACCACCATCACGTCCACCACCACTAGATCCAACATCCACCACCACGTCCACCAACACCATGTCCACCACCACCACCTAGTCCACCACTACCACGCCCACCACCATGTCCATCACGTCCACAACCACCATGTCCACAACCACCATGTCCACCACGTTCGGCACCACCATGTCCTCCACCACCACCATGGCCACCACCACATCCACCACGAGACTACTACCACATCCACCACCACCACATCCACTACCACCACCATGTCCACCACCACTACACCCACCTCCACCACGTCCACCACCAACACATCCACCACCACCACGTCCACCACCACCACCACCAACACGTCTACCACCATGTCCATCACCACCACATCTATCACCACCACATCTATCACCACCATATCCACAACCACCACGTCCACCACCACATCCACCCCCACTAAGTCCACCACCACCACCACCATGTCCACCAACACCACGTCCACAACGACCACACCCACCTGCACCACCATGTCCACCACCACTACCACCACCACGTCCACCACCACCATATCCACCACCACCACCGCGTCCACCACCACCACTAAGTCCATGTCCACCACCATCACGTCCACCACCACCACATCCACCACCACTACGTCCACCACCACTACGTCCACCACCTCCACCACCACCACTACATCTACCACCACTACATACACCACCATTACATACACCACCACCATGTCCACCACCACCACACCCACCTCCACCACCAAGTCCACCACCACCACCACATCCGTCACCACTACCACCACCAGAATGTCCTCCACCACCACCATGGCAACCACCACATCCACCACGAGACTACTACCACATCCACCACCACCACCACCACCACCACCACCACACCCACCACCACCACATCCACCACCACTATGTCCACCACCACCACGTCCAACACATCCACCACCACCCACCACCACGTCCACCACGAGGCCACCTCACTCTATCGCCCACACTCTATCGCCCTCACTCTATCTATCTATTGCCCTCACTCTATCTATCGCCCTCACTCTATCGCCCTTACTCTTTCTATCGCCCTCACTGTATCTATCGCCCTCACTCTATCTATCGCTCTCACTCTATCTATCGCCCTCACTCTATCTATCGCCCTCACTCTATCTATCGCCCTCACTCTATCTATCGCCCTCACTCTATCTATCGCCCTCACTCTATCTATCGCCCTCACTCTATCTATCGCCCTCACTCTATCTATCGCCCTCACTCTATCTATCGCCCTCACTCTATCTGTCGCCCTCACTCTATCTGTCGCCCTCACTCTATCTGTCGCCCTCACTCTATCTGTCGCCCTCACTCTATCTATCTGTTGCCCTCACTCTATCTATCTGTCGCCCTCACTCTATCTATCGCCCTCTATTTATCGCCCTCCATCTATCGATTTATCGCCCTCACTCTATCACATTCTCGCCATCACTTTATCGATCGCCCTCACTCTAGCTATCTGTCTATCTATCTATCGCCCTCACTCTATCTATCTCCCTCACTGTATCCATCTATCGCCCTCACTCTATTTATCGCCCTCCCTCTATCTATCACCCTCCCTCTATCTATCGCCCTCCCTCTATCTATCGCCCTCCCTCTATCTATCGCCCTCACTCTATCTATCGCACTCACTCACTCTATCGATCTATCTATCGCACTCACTCTATCTATCGCATCACCACAGCATCACTCAGCACCACCACAGCATCACCCAGGGGCACCACAACATCACTATGCGCTACCACAGCATCACTGAACACCACAGCATCACTCGTCCCCACCACAACATCATTCAGTGCCACCACAGCATCAATCTGTGCAACCATTCAACAACAACTGGTTCAAATATGTTCTCTCAATGTTTCAAGCGTTATTACAAATGTCACAAAAAGATGTTATTATTTCACTTCTGTTCTTGGATTTGTCACAATAAAATACACTAAACATAATCTTGACAAAATTTATTTACAAAAGTTTAAGCTATTGCCATTATAAATTACAATAGCTTTTTTTAAGTATTCAATTGTTAAAAAAATTAAATGCCAATGTTATTTGTAATATCGATACATCTAAGACACATATAGCATTACAAATGCTATAGGTGTCACATTTGCGAAGTTGAAACTATTAGCATTGTAAATGACAAAGCTATTAATTTCGCTATTTTCAAAACCAACACATAAAAAAAATTGTCATTTACAATACCAATAGCTCAAACTTTCCTAATGCGAGGCCTATTGTATTGCAAATGCTTGTTTAAATTGGTCTAAAAGCAAAGGTTTTCCCTTCTCAATATGTTACATCTTCTAGACCGCATAAAAAGATAGGACTACAGTGGCAACCCGAAATCATTAAGTATCTTTGCATTTCGTTCTTCAAAGACTTAAGTGAATCAATGAGACATGATGAATACTTTAAGCTAGCTAAAATGAACGAATTATTGGATTTCTTGTCTCCCAAAATTATATCATGGTGCGGAGAGCAGAACTCTTATAATGATGATCACACCCCAGCTAATTTCCTGTGTAGAAAATTACCACTCAGACTCTCACAGAATCTATTTTCTACCTTGGTAAGATGGTGTTCCTCCCTCATATTGAATAGGAAAACAGCTCGAATCACAACTAAAAAAGTTAACCTAGACTACAAATTCACAAGATGTACACTACCAGATTAGTATAATTACCAGTAAGCCTTTCTGGCAAGTTAGGGTGACCTCTGTTTTTTGGAACCTTTAGCTCTCCGTCCTACACGGTTAGTCACTGAGAAGGAATTAGTATCTCCGCTTCACACTGCCACCATCCTTACATTGAGATCAAATAGATCAGCTCAGTAATACATTACTTGACACAGCTTCAGCTCTGCTCCGACCTGGCAACAAACTCGATATTCCCAGACAACGCGCAAGGCATGGGACGAGAATATAGACCCTCCTCTAACAGAAATGCAGTAGGGATTTTGCTGGGGAGGCCTGGAATCCCTCTCCCCGAACTATAAATTGTGTTTGATACACTTCAAATTCGGTCATCGTCTATATTGTACTCCGCTCCAGCTTTTCAAAATGGGGCTTGCCTCTGATTCTCACTGCCTCCGCTGCAGTTCCCCTCAGGCTTCCTACATCAATCTGGCATGGCAATGCCCAACATTGGCGTCATTCTGGAAGTATACATAACCATACACACAATCAGTAGATACTTATCACCCTACATCCCTTTTGATAGGGCTCCTAGGGTATGTCTTGGACACACCTGCCTCATACCATGTTGTTACTATTAGCCAAATGCAGGGTGGCCATGCATTGAGGGCGGAAACCTGCTCTTACCTTCCGTGCCTGGCTGGGCGATGTAACACATTGTCGGGAACAACTAATTATTGGGAGTTCATGCCATTACGCTCCCGCCTCAAAGATATATGGGAGCCCTTCCTTCGTCAAAGGGATTCAACTTCGACAGCAGCAACTCCTGTACTTCTTTGGCACGCTTCCGGTCAGAATCGCACAAGCAATATTCTGAGACCTGGACTCATTGATCACATCCTTTATGTGGGGGACAGCCCGAAAAAGTGTGGCACTGGCCACGGTCCAGCGCTTAACGATGACTGGGTGTCCCTGACTTTTAGATATATTGTATAGTGGTGCAATTGAAATGGCATCCAGGAGGAACCAAGACAAGACTCCGAGGCTGTTCGCACAGGCATTCTTGGATATTAAAAAAGTGCTTTTGCGAATACTGCAACCCACCGCTGGAGACACTGGAGAGTTCAGAGTCATTGCTTAATGCTGGGCTAGATATATGCAAAAAATGCACGGTAGGATCCTGTCCTCAGCGGATATGCCTCTCCTAATGCTACAGCAGTTGCCGCATACTGGGCAGTGCTCGAAGCTTTGACGGGGCGACTACAATGGGAGATCTATTTCGGGATGTGGAATGACTCCAGTTCTAAGAATTTCAAGCAGAATTTGATTTGCCTCCAGGCCATTTTTCTTCTGAAGGGTCCTTACCTTGGCGTTAAAAAAACACTAGGGCACCGGGTCTTCTGGACTGCGAGTGCTAAGCTGCTGCCGCTATGTAGCCCTATCGGCGGGTACTAGTAAGGCAATCTCATGCCTGTATAAAGCAATATGCAGCGATCTCCAGTGCCCAATGGAGTGCCTACAAATGCAGTGGGAGCAAGACTTGGGGATTCCAATTTCTGCTAAAAAATTGGACATCATAGTGGAACAAATGCCAAAGGTCTCGAGAAATGCATGCTTTAAATTAATTAACTTAAATTATTCTACATAGGTCATATCATAACCCTGCGAGGATCAGAAGATACTTCCAGGTAGAGGAGGCAGCTTTCTCCCGATGTGGGGAAAAGAAGGACATATATTACATATGTTCTGGGAGTGCCCCGCCCGAGAGCTTTTTGGGAGGAGATCACGACCGGAGTCGATACTGTCACTGACAAGGAGATTCACTGCTCCCAGAGACTATGCCTACTAGGGTGGTTCCAACATACAGCTAAAACTAAAGTCTAAAGTCACTGGAAAATTCCAAGATCTAGCATTCGTCCTAGCCAAATGAGAAATTGCTAGAAACTGAAAATCACCAAACTAACCACATGCAGGAGGGAAATGGACAAGTGGGCAGGATATGAGGAAAGGAGATTTCTAAGGGAGGTCTGGCATGACATAGGTACTTTAGAGACAGCTAAGACCTGGGAAGCGTTGGCAGATGGGGTTGTTGCACTGGACTCAGGCACTCATGTGGCTTCGCCTGCAAAGTTACAGCCTGTAGAACAGGGATGAGATGCATTTGGCCCTTGCTAAAACCCTGGCGGCACCCCCGCTGCATCGACTCCCTGCCAACTATATCTATGAATACTTACCTATCAACACGCAGCGACATCAAGAGTGCAGGAACATATTACCTATACTGAGAGTCCTGAAATGTGGTATTGACTCTTAGGAGAGGGTGAGGGAGGGGGTGGGAACATTTGATAAGACAAGGGGGTCAGGGAACAGTAACTGGGCCACTGCTGGCATCAATCAAAAGTACAGAATGTAGCAATTTGATAAGTTGTATACTGCACAAAACCCTAATTAAATCAGTTAAAAAAAAGAATAATCTTGCCAGAATATGCAGATGTACGTGAGTATGTGGCAATGTCACTGCCTGCATGCTGATAATACTCTATGCATGGCAACATGTGAAATGCTGTCTTTATATGGCACGGGGTCTAAATCCTAGCCTTCGTCTTTTATTCTCTCCAACTGTCCTGCGAAGAGGAACTGTTATGCGTCAACTTGAGACTGTATTCTGTGGTCCCTTCCCCTCCCCTCCCACTTCCTTGATTTCCCCCCTCTCTCCTCCCAGTGAAATCCCCCTTTTCCAATGTGATTCCTGTAGCTGTAATGTTCTTTACTGATAAATGGCAACAGCAAAAAATACTCAATATTCCCACGAATAAATGAAACAGACAGGATTGCTAGCATAAGAAAAAAATCGAGATACACAATAAGCCTATTTTATGGCCCATATCGGTAGAAAGTTGGATTTCAATCCCTAGAGATTTAGAAGAATCTGCCACTTTATTTTGCTGAACTTCAAGCCAAACACTTACTCTCCAACATAGAATGTTATAGTTGTATGCAATTAAAAGCCTGACATACAAGATTGATTAAACATCCCTGATTTAGCCGATGCACCCAATTTCTCAATAAATAAATCCAACTGGACAGTATAGCTCAACAATCTATAAAATTATTAACTCGACTAATAAACTCAAAACTACTCAACTTTAGAGCACCATCCACCAATGAAGTCAGGTCAAACAACTGCCTAACTGACTGCGAAAATAAAATTTGACACCCATTTAAAATTATTTTCCCTACACCAAATGCATTGGGGAGGCTCCTCGGCCGAAAGACAGAAAAAAGGACCGAAACGAGGAAGGAAGAGAAAAAGAATAGAGGGGAAACATGAGGGACTGTAGTGCACATGGTGAGGGAAGGCATAGTAAAGCTGTTTTTTTGTGTGAAAACAAAACGTGTACCCTGCAATTTCGAGGTAAACAGCATTATGTATATTGGAATCCAACATTTTATCAAAGCAAATTATCTTGGAAATTTCACGGAAACAGGTTACATTAAATGGATTCCAAAACCTGGTAATGTAGAGGCACAGTCTTCTCACATATTACATACAAGTCCATGAGCACCTGTCAGGAAGGAGGAATATGAACCAGTCGCGGCTGGTAAACTTTAAAAGTGGTGTGCGCATATGTCACCCATTAACTCAAGATAGCGAGCAAAACAAGTAAACATAGTCTCTTTTTAGAAAGTTATCTTCCCATGACATTTTGGGGTAAAAAGTACCAAATGTTGCATTTTAGAGTATAATGTTGACAAAAAATTGCCTAAAAACCTAAAGTTCTTAAAGGACAGCCCTGAAATATTTCAAAGGTCACCATGTGAAAGCAGGGCCAGGGCCTTTGACGGCCAGTCTTCCTCAAATAAGCTTTAGCTTCACTATGAAACTTGGCAAAGCGCCTTCTGGGCATATGCTTTATTCCCAATCACAAACTTTTCTCGAATTGATTTGGATTGCGGTTTGCTAGGTGGATAGTGCACTGCACGGCTGAGCCAACCTCTGCTGTTAACAAGCCATTTCTTTTCTGGCCAGATTTTGAATGAAAGCGGGGATAAAAAGGCAGAGTGTGGAGGTATATATTAGCAGAGATTTTCAGCCCAGAACACTTCAGCAGATGGCTTTAGCTATGGAAACTGTGCTTTTAGATCTGTTTCCCTTCAACTAGCCGCTATTTGCCAGTTAAGTCTTGCTGTTTTAATAAACTATAATTGTGTATCAGTGCAAGAATATATTTGCCGTTCATTTCAGAAAAAGTTAGCTTGAGTTAATCCTTATTTTCTTGATATACTTAGTATTTTCTATGTCACGGAATGACCTCATTGCATACTTCTGAAACAAATATTCTCTCACCCAATCAATATATTTGTGGTTATTCGTACAAACGTACAAACAATCTGAATTAATCACACCCTTGCTCAAAAACATGTTCTCTCTTTCTCCCCGTATTTTCTTTTCCTCTCTGTTGCACTTACTCATGCAATGTGCTTTTAATTCAGTTTCACTTTCTGCATCCTTTTCTTTCACATTTCTCCCTCCTCTCTTGCCTATTCCCTTCTTATGGCCAGGATATGCAACTGGCCCGCCACCTTGAAGACAACAACATCTTGAACCCGTCCCAGTCCAGATTCAGACGAAACCACAGCACCGAGACAGCCCTCATCGCCGCCACAGACGACATCAGGCGCCAACTAGACAATGGTGAAACATCAGCCCTCATCCTCCTGGACCTGTCAGCCGCCTTCGACACAGTCTTCCATCGCACTCTAAAGACACGCCTCCTAGAAGCCGGAATCCAAGAGAAGGCTCTTGACTGGACCACCTCCTTTCTCTCTGGCAGAAACCAGAGCATCCGCCTTCCACCCTTCCGATCCAAAGCCACCGACATCATCTGTGGCGTCCCCCAGGGCTCATCTCTCAGCCCAACGCTGTTCAACGTCTACATGGCCCCCCTCGCACAAGTGGCCTGCCATCACAACCTCAACATCATCTCCTACGCTGATGACACCCAGCTCATCCTCTCCCTCACCAAGGACCCGCACACCGCCAAAACAACCTCCACGAGGGAATGAAGGCAGTCGCCGAATGGATGAGGAGCAGCCGTCTGAAGCTGAACTCTGACAAGACGGAGGTCCTCATCCTCGGACCCACCCCCTCAGCCTGGGATGACTCCAGGTGGCCGACCACACTGGGAACAGCATCAACACCCACCGACCATGCAAGCAATCTAGGATTCATCCTCAACTCCTCCCTCTCCATGTCTAAGCAGGCCAACGCCGTGTCCTCCTCCTGCTACAACAGCCTCCGCATGCTCCGCAGGATCTACAAGTGGATCCCGATTGAAACAAGAAGAACGGTGACACAGGCACTCGTCAACAGCAGACTGGACTACGGCAACGCACTCTACGCAGGAATCCCAGCCAAACACCTACAACGACTACAACGCATCCAAAACGCCTCCGCCCGACTGATCGTCAACGTCCCCCGTCGCAGCCACATCACCCCCCACCTCAGAGACCTACACTGGCTTCCCGTTGACAAGAGGATCACCTTCAAACCCCTCACCCACGCACACAAAGCACTCCACAACGCCGGACCAGCCTACCTGAACAGCAGACTCAGCTTCCACACCCCCACCCGCCAGCTCCGCTCCGCCAGCCTCGCCGCTGTCACCCGCATCCAACGAACGACCTCCGGCGGCAGATCCTTCGACTACCTCGCCGCCAAGACCTGGAACACCCTCCCTTCCCACAGACGGCAGACCTGAGACCTACTCGCCTTCAGAAGACTCCTCAAGACCTGGGTCTTTGAGCAGTAGCCGCACCCCCCCTCCACTCAGAACCTTGGGACCCTCATGGGTAAGTAGCGCGCTTTACAAGTACTCTGATTGATTGATACCAGGGGTAGAGGCATTATAGAGACAGGGAAACATGACTTGTGAAAAGAGATGCTCACAGCATGGCCAGCGTTACATGCTGCACACTAGGTCTCTCCCGCAACATATTTTTCTTCATTCCCTTGCGTTGCTGTTTACATGTGCCTTCCAAAAACATCCTTCCCTCCAGGCAGTTTACAGATATTGGCGTTCTCTAAATTCAGTAGCACTCGGCTTTATGATGGAGAAACCCAAATTGTACTTGTTTTCCAGACAATGCAGGGTACGGACGGGCTCTAAAATGTTGTATCGAGGTGCGTGGCCAAGATGGCAGTCGGATCTAACGTCCTTTTCTCGTCTACCTGTCCCCGCCACAGGCCCCGCCGCTGAACCTGCTTTAATCAACCTGTAGACCCCTATGTTGCACACCGAGGAGCTATGGACTGGGACTCACCCTCTCTGTCTCGATTACCCACGATCTCGAGGCGAGCAAGCAACGAAGTGGGCCATCAGGACCTGTGGTGGGAGTTGTGTGACGTGGACCGTGCAGGAGGCGGGTCGCAGCCGCAGAACCTAGTGGGAATGCGGGCCTGCTTCACTGTGGCAGCGCTGGCCTTCTGGGAGCCGAGAACGGCAGAAGTGGCAGATCCAGAGGCCGCAAGAACATTTAAACAGGACCAAAGCAGTGACTGCGGCCCAGGCCTGGCTGGGGACTGGGGGCGGGCCAGGACTGTGTAGAGTCTTGGCCGGGGAGCGGGGCCAACCCGCAGAGCTGTGTCGTGGTGCAGTCGGGGGTGACAGCTGAGTGACCCTGTCCGGGCCGCCCATCAGAGGACCCCAAGAACGTCTGATGCTGATCCGGGTCGAGCTGAAGGCAGCGAGCCGCGGGACCTTAGAAGCGCTAGGGTGACCAACCGTCTGTAAAGTTCACGAAATTCCCGTTATTTAGGCCTCTTGTCCGTTGTCCTTAAGGATTTCTTTCACGGACGCCTTTTGTCCGTAATTTTGGGGATGGCAGCAAGCTGTGCTGTTTCCCTGTGACAGTCAGAGCCAGCTTGAACTTCTCTTTGAACTCTAGAGGCTGCAGCAGCCCCTCCCCGACTTTGCTCAGTCTGTGGACAGGCCCATTGTCATTCTGACTGTGGATGATTATCACATAAAGAATGACAATAGGCCAAAGACCTAGTGAAGCACCCGTTATATCTGCTTAAGTGGAGGTGTCACAGGGGTCAGTTAAAGTGTTTTTTGGCCCTTTCTGACTTTGATCTGTGGCTCTCAGGTCAGCATAAGACAGAATAACAAATAAACACAGCAGAATAATCACAGTGATGTAGCTGTGGGGGCTAAAGGGTGCCAAAGTAGCCAAAAGCGGCAACAGAAAGTGAAGTGCACGATTGTCTCAACCTAATATAAACTTATTTTGATGTCTACTTCTGTTGGTTGTCTATTTACTTACTTATCTCACAGAAGTAGAAAGGGCAATAGACGAAACGCAGAAAAATAAGGCACCTGGCCCCGATGGGGTTCCCGCAGATATTTTTAAGTGCGACTCAAAATTATGGTCAAAAATCTTGAGCAAGGTCTTCAATGTATTAAATTACAGGAATATTCCATCATCCTGGAAAGAGTCTATCATCGTCCCAGTATTTAAGAAGGGGGATCGGTCAGACCCAGCGTGTTACCGCCCAATCTCTCTAATAGATTCATCTGTCAAAATCCTGGGGCAGGTCATCCTGCGCAAATTGCAGAATTGGCTCTATGAGAAAGGGATTTTATCTAATGTCCAATATGGATACCGATCCAAAAGAAGTACTTTGGATCAGTGTCTCAACTTACAACTGTTAGTGGACAAATATACTGTTGCCAGGGAGGGGTCCTTATATTTAGGTTTTATGGACCTTTCTTCGGCCTTTGACCTTGTGAATCGCTTGAAACCCTGGCAGATCCTAATTGACCAAGGCCTTGATCCAACTTTGGTAAACTTCCTGGCGGATTTACACGTTAGGGTGAACACAGAGGGGCGTTGTTCTAGCCATTTTTCTTCAGAAAGGGGGGTCAGGCAGGGGTGTATCATGGCCCCTCTCTTGTTCACGATCTATATAAACGCCCTTGAACCGGTACTTAAGGAGGTGACGGCAGACATACCACATGAAGGAGATCTGGGTATACCGGTTCTCTTGTATGCGGACGACGCTGTCCTTCTATCGCGTACTGGGGTGGGGCTTCAACGCTTGTTGGATGCATTCGGAGTTTTTATGAACTCATTAGACCTTAAAATTAATGTAAAAAAATCCCAAATCATGATTTTTTTCTTTTTTGTAAAACGTTTTTTATTGCAGAACCAAATATGCAGTACTTTTATCATTATAGGATCTTATCAGTGCAGCATTCTCGTCCTCACATCCCCGCACCCGTTCAGTATACACAGCCATTCAGCCCCCATCCCGAAGGCAGCGTCATATGCATACTTGGTGCTTATTACAGTTTTGTAACATTAGTGGTCCCCATATGAGGCAGTCCGCTGTCTGCTTTTCAACTTTTATTCCTTATCCCCCTCGATCATCAGTCAATTCCTTCTAGTTTGCCAGTTTTGTACCCCTAAACTTGCCTCCACTCCCCCCCCCCCCCCAAGTGTCTTTGCCTTCGCCTACCTCTGAGAAGCACGATCCTGTGGTGGTAGACAGAAGCATCTC
This sequence comes from Lissotriton vulgaris, assembly GCF_964263255.1. Lineage (NCBI taxonomy): Eukaryota > Metazoa > Chordata > Amphibia > Caudata > Salamandridae > Lissotriton > Lissotriton vulgaris. The sequence continues at coordinate 656,157,748 of NC_141694.1, read as the reverse complement.
ATCATTTACTGGGTGTGTGTGTCTGGTGAGGGCACTGGCACCGCGGCCATTCCAGTTAGGTTCTCAGGTTCCTCTGGTTCCTCTTCCCCGTCCTCCTCCACTAGACTATCTCTTAGTGTCTGCACCATCATTTCCCATGCCATCGCCACCTCTTGCGCCCGCTCATCGGATCTACGACGGGCTAGTTGGTATCTGACCGTATTCTCTCCTGCTGCCCATTTTAGAAATTCGTTCAGCCACTTCCGGTGTGTCGGTCCCGCTTTCGGCTTCCACCTCTTGGTCAACTCCTGTTTAGCTAAGATTAAGCCCATGTCGATGAATTTGCTCGATAATTTATTTTTGGGCGTATGTGGGAACCAATGGAGTATGCTAACTGCTCTGTCGTACTGCAGGTCTCTATCCGCCACCTCATTCAACGTGTTGCCTATGTCCTTCCAATACTCCTGCAGGTGAGGGCAGTCCCTCAGCATATGCACTAAGTCCGCCCCTATCTTATTACATCTTGGGCACCCCAAATCATGATTACAGGGAAAGGTTCTCGAAAGAAAAACGCGAAAACCTTCTTCTGTGGTAGAGAGGAACTAAGCAGAGTACCCACATTCCCGTACCTAGGTATTATCTTTGAGGAGAGGTGGAATTGGGGCACACAGATTAAAGCAAGAAACACTGCCTTTACAAGATCCTCTATGGCCATTATGGCCTTTAGCAAAAAGCTCGGGGGAAGGCCCATAGAAGCCCTGTTAAATATTTATAAAGCAAAGTGTTTGGCGGTAGCGACATATGGTTGCTCACTATGGGGATACAGTGCTACGGACTGCTTGCCAATCTCTATGTTGTACTTCTATAAAGATGGATTTAGGTTAGTCCTACCTGCAAATATATTAACGATTTAATTACAGGTTTCATGGATCAAAAGATCTTTTTTAAAATAGATTTTAATAACAACATCGAAAAACCTCTTGAAAAATTGTGCTTTGTTTGTTTCAAAAAACTCCTTTCAAAGTTACTAGCAATTAATAACTATCTGTATATTGTGCAATTGTTATGACATACATGTGAATTTGTTATTTTGTGCTGGACTTCCACTACTGACTTAATCAAATGATTCTAGATTATCACCAAACAGAAAGCCCACTTTACGTGGTTCTTATCTGTTAATCCTAACCAGGAAAAAGGACTCCTTTGTTTTTTGTTGACTTTTTTAAATGTGTAACTTTATGTAATTTATTGTACTGCTGTGGTTACTCATATAAAGCGCTCTGACACCTCCGGGTCTAGCCAGCGCTATATAAAACTCAAGTAAATAAATAAGGAAACAGCTGGGATGAAGAACTGGAATCACTATAACAGGAGGTAATCCACCTTAGGGATCAACAGCTGGACCTCCAAGCACATGCAGAAGACCTGGAGAACAGATCCCGCTGGAATAATATCTGCATAAGAGAAGTGGTGATGAAAGCAGAAGGAGAGGACATCTTAGCATTCCATAGAGACCTCTTCTGCCATATCTTAGAAGCTGACCCAGACACTGCTATCAAAATAGACTGTGCCCACAGGGTTGGGAGGCAGCGTACAGATCGAATCCCACCGGCGGATATATTAGTATACTTCCAAAACTTTCAGGTAAAAAAGAAAATCCTCCGCAAAACAAAAGAGAAACAACCTCTCTGCTTCAGAGACCAATCGCAAGTACTATTTCAAGACCTTTCAGCAATCACACTGCAATGAAGATGAGATTTTAGACCAGTTACATAATACCTAAAGAGCAAAGGAGTGGCATACTCCTGGGGACACCATTTACGCATTGTCTTCTGCTTAGAGGGGACGCTTTATAAAATGAGCTCTTTGACTGAAACATGTCAAATTCTGGGCATGGACTCTCGGCTGGATGACGGCCCGCCCGAGCCCGCCTCCCCCGCTTGTGACTACAAAGACTCAGAGGGAAGAACCGCGGGACAGGGAGGACTATGATCTGCCCAGATCCCACTGAAATAGCTGAGGGTCAAAAGGCGGCACTGCAATCTATCCCTGGGTGGAGGGATTTGGAGGGAGGGGGAGGGAGGGGGAAGGGACGGGGGGTCGGGACCTTGGCTACACTTGGACCCTTAATTGTTGAATCCCAGAACTGAGAGACAATTACCCCTTTTGGGACTAACTTTTCACATCTTTTACACTAATAGCTGTTCAGTGTTGGGTTGTTTCAGTTGGGATTTATGTATACTTTCAAGGAAAGCCTGCCATCTCACATACAAGATGCCACAACAGAATACCATCCTAGATGATAACTTGCCCACCTGCAGTTGGCACCCTCGAGAACTAGCACCACACCTACTGTATTTACCTAATGCCTACAGCCACCACTAAATTACTCACCCTCAATGTAAAGGGCTTCAATAATACCATCAAACGCAACGCAATTCCTTCCTATCTTGAGATTACTGGAGCAGACATATACCTTCTCCAGGAGGCCCAACTCCTTCCCAGGGATTACCAATGCATGCACTCTCGCACATTCTCATACCAGTTCTACTCCTCTGCCTCTACAAAGAAGGCTGGAGTGGCAATTTTGGTTGCGCACCCCTTTCAGGGGTAAGTTGTGTGGACCGGTTGAGTGGTGTACCCTACAGCTTGACCTCTTGGCAAGGAAACCGCCAGGCTCTCTGCTCGTAGTGCAAAGGAAGTCTTGTGCACTCAGACAGCAATGGCTGCTGATACCACTCCACCCAGTGACAATTAAGAAAAGGTGCACTCTTGCTGATCGATACAGAGCCTCGGAAAGCACACAGCTGAAAAATAAAGCTTCTGTGCTGTGTTCAGTCAGTGAGGACACTTGTGTCATGACTGGGTGTGGCTCTACTGCATCGCAAGATGCAAAGGCTCTGGGCTGACATCAGACAAGCCCAAATACAACAGCAACAGGGGCACATGCGCACTAGCATATGCGTCTGTGAGAAGAACCCTAACTTTGCCTGATGCTCACTCAAGCAAGGGTCAGAGTGACAACCCGATAAAGCTTGGCACAGTGCCTGAACTAAAACTTTAAAAAGAAATACAAGGCAGGAAATGGGAGGGGGTAGAGCCACAACACTCCCAATAATGAGCCACTGGTGATGTCAAGATTCAGTGTGACATATTGTGCACGCTCTCAGATCAGCAATGCAAAGATGACGGTTTTTTTTCAGCTGTTAAATTATCATAAAAACAGAATACAAGGGCTTGTACTAAATGAGATGTTTTCTCATGTCTGGATGCAATGTGTTAGTTTGCATTATAAAGGATATTGCATTTCATTTAGCGAGCCAAAAACCAGCTCAATAATAGTTACTTTGAAGTACAAGGCAATTATCTATAAAATTCTTTCCAAAAACACTTGAGCTTGGCTAGAGATAAAAGTTAGGAAGAACTAGCCTATGTATGGGTGAGTCTTCTGTGGCGTACCGTCATCTGCTGCTAAAGGCTAAATCCATTCCTAAACTTGTATACATTTTTTCATATTAAAGAATATCTGGTCCAAAGCATGTTCATTACTTTCTCATTCATCTTCATTGCCACAGTAATCAAACAATGAGCTTTAGCCTCCAACAGAAACTCCCAAGTCAAAAGTTAGCACCTAGCCTCCCATCCCTCCAATATGGCGACTTCCTTTTCCTTCTACAAAGAGTAAGTCCGCCCACAGCACATCCTGGTTTTTTTCTGCGAAACTTTCCATTTCAAGTACAGGATGAGTGGGCGGTCGTCTTGCTTTAGCAGCACCTGGGCATGGTGAGTCTTGCTGTGGACAACTATACTGCTTTGGTTTAGTATTTATTTTTGATTTTGTATGTATTCCTCAATATCGGTTTGTTCCTTTTGTTGGGATTGCTTGGCGCTTCGACCGTTGTTTTGGTTGGTGCACTTTCTCTTGTTTCCCCTGTGAGGTGCTGCATTAGCGGACTCAGAGGTTTGGGGGTAGGTTGCGGCGCATTTTCCTTTTATTCCCCTGCAATGCGGTCCTGCTCTACACAGACTCAGCATGGGATCGGGGGAGATTTCGGTGACTGGAGGGCTTGCGCTTTCCCCACCATGAGGTCTTCCTTTAGCGAACTCGGCATGGGGATTGGAGTGGTGGCGAGCACTTGTGTGCCGCTTTTTATTTTTTCTGCGTGGCGACGTGAATTGCGCTTGCCCCGCGAGTTTGGTACTCGGTCGTTCTAGGCGGCCTTGTCTGGGAGTCCTGTTGTAGCGGACTCAGGGGCTCCTTGGTGACGGACTTGGGCAGATTTCTTAGTTTGGGCGTTCTCACCTCCGTGCAGGCTCTTTACATGTATTTTGTCCTGCTGAGCAGTTCTGGGGTGCTTGCGTATGTTCCAGCCTTGCTTGTCCAGCGCGGGGTTTTCTTTGCTGTGTGCTCTGCTTTAGTGTAGGCTGACTCCATAGTCCGGTGTCCGGCTGGTGGTTCAGCACATGTTGGTTGCTTGTAGGGACTCTGCATGTGTAATCCCTTTTGGCCTTTCTGTATGCACGCTCTGTTTGGCCGCCTCTACGCGGGGCACAGAGTCTCTCTGTTGCAGGTGTTATGTCTCAGTGAGTAATGTTGTCTCTGGTGGCACAGCCGTCCCTGGACATGGGTTGGTATCCTGGTGATACGGTATGAGTATCTGCGGTAGCTTTTTGTCTGTTGCATTGTGGGATACTCAGATCACTCCTGTTCAGGCCCTTCCATTGGTGTGTGTGTGCAGGGACCTACTTTTACAGTGGCTCTCCGACACATTGGGCTATTCATGGCTTCCTGCTGTGGTTTTGCAGGTGTATGTGGGTTATTTCCTGTTTCCTGTGCCTTTGCCCCTGCCACTCCATTCCTCTGTACACACTGTGATGAATAGAGTGTTGTTGGAAGTTGGCCATGGTGTTTGGTTCTGTGGAAGCCGCTTCCACAGACTCTTTTGTTCATAGGGTGGTTGTGGCGGCTCTCCTTTCTATTGTTGATTAGACGGCTGCCTATTCTTCTTCCCTTCTGTCGCTGCTGTAATACTCCGGTTCCTACAGGTACTGTTGGGTCGGGTGTGGGCTTCTCTTCTGCCTTGGTTTTGTTGGGTGACAGGTTGGGAGACTGTTTGGCATCTTTTGCAGGGTCATCTATTGTGGTCTTGCACCTGTGTTGGTTTTTGTCATGGTGGTGTGCTGCTGTCCAGGGGTGTTACTGGTGCCCTTTCCTTTCTTTGGGGCTGGGTTGTATGGGCCAAACCTAGAAGGTCGTATTTCAGTGGGCGCCTGTGGTTCCCATGCTGTTGTGCCCCTTGCTGGTTGTGGGGTTATTTCTTGTCTGTATGAGGGATTTTGGTGCTTCCAGCAGGGATGGCCTATTCAACGTTTTTTGTGGTGGGGGTGATACTGGAGTGCAGCTGCGGCCGACGTTTCCAGAATTTGGCATGCAGCTGTCGCCTCTCTGTACACACTGGCTTGATGTCAGTGGTAGTTACCCAGGTGGGTGGTCGATATTCTCTCTTTTCCATTGTTGTGGGCCAACTCTGATTGCACAGTGGGTGGATCATGAGGTGGGGGTTGGTTCCGGTTGGTTTGTGGTACCCCCCATTCTGTCTCAGGGCTCTTCTTGACCCCTATTGGGTGCGTTGCCATGAACATTGATGTATTTACTCCTATTGCTCCTGTTGGATAGTCGTTCATTACGGTCCATCATTCTCACCGATGTGAGGCGTGTGTGCTCCTCTCTTTCTGGTGGTTTGTCGTGCCGGTGTTCTCTGTACTGTGGTGGATGTGCAATGGTTATCCCCTTTGTATCACATGTGTAGTTCAAGACGCTGACTCTTGTTACCATGGGTTGGGGGTTAAAGTTTTCCTTATCTGGATACCTTGTTGGTCTTTGCTTCTTTTTCAAAGGAGGTTCTCCTGGTCTGCACGGTGTTATGGTTTCCTGGTGTCTTGGTGTCCCTCGTGGGGTCTTATCTGGACCCGACACTGGTTTTGTCTTTCATTGAGTTATTTTAATTTTCCGGTAAGTAACCAGAGCATTCCACACCAGAAGGTTCTTTGGGTCCTGGCATTTGCTCAGAATTCGACTTTGGCCCTCCTGCCAGGAATGCTTGCAGTCACCAAAAAGGCTAGCCTTGGATAGATCATAACTGAATTGTTCTTAAAACTATAAAATGTGAAAAAAAAATGAGAATCAAAAGCTATTCCTTTTCAGCAGTTTCAAAAACTAATATTTGAGGTAGTATAGCCCACCTCCCATTAACGAAAATATAATTCTCAATAGAAAATTAACCACTTACTCAGTCAAACCACTGGACACAGAAGACCTACACGTCACAAGTACCCTTTGTGATGCCATTTTTCAGGTATCTGACTAAGATTCTGAAATATCATGCCAAAAGTTAACATTAACGTTAAGTATAATTATTTACAGATATGTGAAAGACTGATGTTGCAAGTGAGTATTCTATGAAGATCAGACGGCACCACTTTATGTTGGGAACACATTTTAAGACACACTGCAAGGGATAGAGAGCAGTGGCAAATGATTTAAGAATAGCAATGATGTGAAGGAGGGTGAAACACTTTCAGTGGCCCAGTGTCTAAATAACTGAAAAGGTCAGTGCAAAGCAAGACAGGGAGTACTTCACCGTAAGATGTTAAAAAAATAAGAGGCTCGATATCCATTGAGACCAGCTTTAAAACCACTATATTCAATGGAGCACTCTCTGACCCCACTTTGCAAATAGCTTGCTTCATAGGTAAACAGAGCACATCTGGCTGGAATGTTCCCACGGAAGTAGGCACAATGCTAATTTGCATGCGACTACCACCCTTCCACACCCAATTCCACAAAAATACCTGAATTACCACCCTCCCTACCCGCATCTTATTGCATGTGACTACCACACTTCCACACCACTCTAAGGAGAACGCTTCACCCTCTCTAGAACAATTCCATAAGATTACCTGGTGTCCTGAAACCCTCCTAACACATCTTTAGAAATACCCTCCCCTCATAACCCTGTACCAACAAACATACCGGACTTCCTGCCACTTATACAACCACCCTTGGTAATATTTTTACCTCATCTACAAGATACACAGCCGTGGAGTTAAGAATAGGTAATCTACACTTACCTTAGTGTATTGTCCTAGGCAATAGTCTGGATATGTTATTATGCTGGGTGATATGTTGTCACTCGATATTGTGATATTGGTTTACATTCCAATAACATTCAATTGCTTCTTCGCAGAGACTACGAACACAACTGGCCCATTGCATCAGCTGTATGGCGCGTGTGTTACACAGCGTGGGGGATAGGAACCACTAACTTGTGTAAATGCCACCAGTGCTCGGTTTCTGTTACGAGCTATAGTCAAACGGGGGACGATGGAGCACAGCTCTCCGATAACAAGGGTACTGGGTGGATTCTCATGTTCTCTGTTCTGCTGATGGGAAGTGAGACACGAATACGGGTGCAGTAAGAGACTGCATGAGGAGCTCCTGAAACCCACCAGGACTTCACGGTAACACCATGCATGGTTTGTTTCCCGGTAATAACACAATCTGTTGACGGAAAGCAAACACCACTGAGAATGTGAGAGGCGGCAGTGTGACGCGAAAGTGAAAGGTAAATGAACAGCTTATGAACGCGAGTGGTACGAACGGTGCGTCACCGCAAGTGCTACCTTGCCGGCCACCAGCTTGCTATTATGCGCACGCGCTTGTGCACGTAATAGCAAGCTGGTGGCCGGCAAGGTAGCCCATGTGCTGGATCAGGCGAGACCTAAAAGTACCTGACAGCCTGCCTCCCTCCCACAATAGACTTTGAGCATTCCTTCCCCCTGCCTGCCCAAAGCAGCTCTCCCCACTTTTACACTGAGTAAAGAGCTAACAACACACTGACAGAGGCTTTCTGAGAGTCACTCGTCAGCACAGCCTGATTTTCCATGCCAGCCTGCCTGGTGCCGCGAGAGTGAGGCTGGCAGTGGATATGGCGGTTCGTTGGGGGCCCATCGGGAGACGGGAGGGGAAGAACCGACCGGACACAGGTGTAGGTGTGATAAAGGCCGCTTTATAGGGAAACAGGTGCATCCTGAAAACATACCCCAACCTTGGCCTTTGCCGTACAAAACTAGGCCTAACTAATTATACATGTACCTGACCACAAACCCCCCACCCCCTCCCCTAAGCAGTTCCCCGCCAACAACATAACATCATTATCAATTACCCAACACTTGTCTCACTGTTTCAACATCAGCCATCTGTACACTCCCTCTCCTCAGCCAGTAAAACTCCTTCCTCCTATCCTACCCCCCCCGTTTAACTAGGAAAAAGCGCCATCCGACATAAACATTGCAGCACCTGCCCCCAGCGACAACACTACCCGAAGCCCTAACCCAGAAAACACCTGCTTCACAACATCCCCTGAGCATCCCGAAAGGCATCCTCCCATGGGCCAACTACCCCCTCTACCCCCCGAAAAACCTGTCCTAAGGGTGGGTGGGTGGGACAACGCTCCAACTACGCCCCCCGGCTGCTGGGTCACTGTCCCACGAAATGGTGCACAGTGACCCAAAATGGCCGGTTTTATCCCTTCTAGCCCAAAAGGAGCCCAACCCTACTGACTAGCCCAAACACCCATGTCCCTTCCTGTGTCCCTTCCTATTTCATCCCCCCTCCCTTCCTCCCGGGGCCCCAAACTTCCCCGGGAGGGCGAGCCTCCCTCCGGTCGGCCACCCCCCGCAAAGCCCATTGTGCAGGAGTGCCACCCCCACTCCCTAGGGTCTCTGGAGACCCAAAGAAGGCAGCAGACTGCCATCAGTCAGAGCCTGGGCTTTGGAGCCCAACCGCTCACTGCTCCGATATCTCTTTGCTCTGATATCTCATTGCTCTGATATCGGGTGCTCTGGATAAGGCTCCCCTATTGAAGCCATGCTTTTAATACACCTCACCTGGCTTGACTGGACGAGGGTTGGTGTGGAGGTGATGAGAGCGAGATCACAAGAACGTACAGTTCGCGTGCTTTAAAATCCAAAAAGGAAGGTCTGTCCCATGGCTGTTTACTGCAGAACTAAATAAATGGTTCCTGGCTCCCGGGCAAACGAAGTTATACCTGCATGTGCCTTTCATCCGGTGAGTAATCTGTGTGCACACTGGTACTCTTGGCACGGGAGCGGCTGTGGCAGCTGGTGATTCATTTTCGGATGATTGAAGGCGGGAAATGATCTAAAATGTCCCTAGAAAAATATATAACAGCACTTCCACACAAATTAATTTGACAGCTCACTGCCAGGCTAACCTTCCCACACGGACAACACATACAAATGAGAAATATTATCTGGAAGAGCAAGTATTGGAAACTGTATAAGCAGCGCGGGCAGTATTGAATTTCTAAATGCCTCAGACGATTGCCAGGAAAAGTCAGACTTCGTATAGCACAAAACAAAAAAAATATACTTTTTTTTACTTCGCGGGAAAATGCTTAAAACCTGCTATTTTTCTAGATACAGAACTCATAGAAGGAAACGTATGGAGAGAAGATGTACACTGCCGAGCTGAGGGAAGGAAAGAAAGAATATCATTAACAAGGGAGGAGCAAGTGATGAGTACAATAGGCAGATGCAGGGCTTAACCATGAGCGTGACCCGAACTACGGAGGAATGATTTGGACTTGCCTGTTCAGCTAGAGTAGATGTCACAGGCGACAAAAGGTCACACCTGAAACAAATTAACAGGATTACCAGGCAACCTATTGTTTTAGGAATGCTATTAGGAATGTACTCACTCATTAAATTCAGACAGCAACAAGAGGGTTAAAGGAGTATTCCCATCATAACAGGCATTGGCCGATCGAGGACAAAAGATGAAGTGATTCGCCTAGTATCACTCATTCTTGGTCGATAAAATATCCAGGATTACAATTCGGTATTCCTCGTTCAAAAATATGCAGCTTAGGCCTTCCTTCCTATTTCTTTTTCCCATTCTATTCATCCCTTTCTCTCATCTCCCTATTTCTCTGCGATTCCTATCCTTCCTCCCCCATAACTTTATTTCCCAATCCTTTCTCTTCCAAGCCTCCATTTTTCGCTCTCATTTATTTTCCATGCTTCCTCTTGTGTCCTTCCTTTGCTTTATCATCTCCCTCCCTTCCCCTCCATGCTATGCTTCTCTTCTCGAAATCTTTCCTCACTTCACAGCATCTTATCTGTCTTCTGTTTCCTCTGCGCTTTCAAGGCACATGCATCCATATGTCAGAAATGGGGTTCGCTGAAGACCAGCACAAAAGTGAGTCTCGTCAGGAATGTATTGCTATCTAGTGACACGGTTATTAGAGATGAGGCAAACATCTGCGAGCTGTCGAAGATTCAAATCCTGCCACAGCAAACTCATTATTTTTATTATTCCCAGGTCGATCATTTATTTGGCTTAATGAGAGTAACAATCGCTAATAGCACTTCAAATCTGTGCTATGCATCAAGCAAATGTTTGCTATGTCTGCTATGACCTAACATTATTTCATACCACCTAATACATAACGTTTCTACTACTAAAGCTTGTCATGAAGGGAATGTGTATAAACATAATAGAACGTGTTAGAATAAGCAGTATGCTGCTGATAGCAGAGATGAGGGACTAGTCAGCCTTGAGGGCTGATTGGTCAATTCAATCTTAGACTATAGGGGAAAGGAAGAGGGTGTAGAATCCTTTCAAAGCTTCAAATGAACCTAGGGTGGTTATCACTGTGCTAACAGAAAGATCCCCCTGATCTGCAGACCTTCGAAAACATAAAGGTCTGGGTTGTGGAATGCCTTCTATGTTTGCGGTGTAGGAGGCATGCGGTTACGTTTTTGAAGATGAGCTAAGCCTGATCCCCTTCCAAAGACTGCCGCATTCTGCACAAAATACAGCAGTTTGATAAAGTCAACCCCTTAAAGACAGAAATGTCTTGTGCTGTAAACAGAAAGTAATCACTAATATTGTTATCGTTCTAATTTACGTGATCAGTGGTGTATGTTTATCTTTTTCTGTGGATAGCTGGTGCAATCGAAAACAGGCAAATAGTAAAGTACTAAGGTATTCGTTTGTATAAGTCAGGGACTCAAGTGAATGCTAGAGTTCTAGAGTATTAGTACTATATCTGAGGAATTGTAACGAGACAAGGCGAGTCATGTCTGAAAATGCTGCGGCATAGATAAGCAATCTAAACGGGGTGGAAAGAGGAAGTGTTTTTTCTTAATTCCTTTTCTGTAACCTCTCTAGAAGAATCGTAGAAGCTGACTAACCTAGAATTTAATAACTTTCTCACACACCAAACTTTTGCTTCAAGTTAATTCCAACGTAGGCATTGGAAAACAAAATGTGAAGCTTCAATTCAAAATATTTTCGTGCCATCCTTCATAAAAGCGCACACAGCATCCTATTCAATCCTAAACTATTACTTATTAATGTTTATTTTTCCCACAGCAGTTCTTTAAAACAAAATTACTGTTTTAAAATCCGCTTATTGGGAAATTGAAAACTTGATTAAAGAGTACTTCAATGCTATAATAAGAATAACCTGGGACTTCAATGATAATTTATTAAAACAACATGACCACTATTCAGCAGATTATCTTCTAGTTTACCACCATCATTACTTAGTTGCAAGGATCAATATGTTGCAGATAAAGTTATATTTTGAACCATACTCGAGTTGGGATTTCGCTGATTAATGGCGACTGTTTGAATCCCTCCCTCAGAGCAGTCATTTCTCATATTGCTGCAGCACGATATCGGACTCTGCCTTCCTACAGGTCTCAGTTCTGTTGCAACTTTGAAATAATTCCCGCAAAGAAAAGAATTAAAATCCTCAAACGTTTTGTATGAATTGGGCTCATTTAGCCCATGTAGGCATCTCAAACGTTCTCACTGGCACTCTTACTATCAATAATAACACGAGGATTCAATGGAATTACAGTCTTATCAATTGCTTGGCACACCAATATTTTAGCGATTTTATGGCAGACATACACTAGGAGCTTAACGATTGCAAGACTTCCAGACAGCATGTTCATTAAACTTGGAAAATATTGTTGCAACTCTTTTAAACAAGTTATCCTCGCATGATTGAATTGAATTGAATAAATTGAATTGAATTGAATGTGGGTTTATAGAGCGCATAGTAACCCGGAAGCATCCCAGTGCCAAAACCAAGACAGCGATATCAGAGGGAGTGACAGGGAGGATAGCGGGGTGGTCAAGGGAAGAGGTGGGTTTTCAGGAGTTTTCGAAATCGGAGATGGCAAAGTTCGCTCCTCCGTTTGAAGGGAAGGAAGTTCCACAGTTTGGCTGTGTTAACCGAGAATCGCCGTCCTCCTGTACGTGCCTTTTTTACTCTCGGCACTGTAACTAGGCGTTTGTGATCTGAGCGGAGTGGTCTGTTGGCTTTGTAGGGCACGACTAGGTTTTTAAGGATGGGGGGGCCCTTGTCCTGTAATAGTTTGTGTGCCAAACAAAGGGATTTAAACTTTATCCTTTCTCATATTGAGAGCCAGTGCAGTAATTTCAGTGCTGGTTTGGCTGATGTTCTAGCTGGGGTGTCCGTGAGAAGCCGTGCTGCAGCGTTCTGGATTTGTTGGAGTTTGTTGAGGGTGGATTCCGGCGCTCCAAGGAAGATGTCGCTGCTGTGATCCAGTCTGGACAGGATCAGTCCTTGGATGAGCAGCTTGCGGGAGGTCTGCGGGAGGAGGGGCAGGACTTTCCGGGCCGATCGGAGGAGGCCGAAGTAGGCTCCCGCTATCTTTTTGGCTTGGGTCTTAAAGGATAGGTCCTTTTCCACCCAGACCCCCAAACTTTTGATCTCATTTTTTGGAGATGGGGGCTCCCCCAGACAGGTGGGCCAGATGTTCGGAGGGAGGGTGGGTCCTTTATGCCCTAGTAGCATGATGTCGGTCTTGGACCCGTTAAGTTTTAGGGAGGATTCACCCATCCAGGTGAATATTTCTGATAGGCAGGTGTGGAGGGTGCCTGGCCCTTGGTCAGGTTGGGATAGGGAAACGACAAGTTGGGTGTCGTCGGCGTAGCTCACGATTTTGACTCCGAACCGGGCGACCACCTCCTCCAGAGGGGACATGTATACATTAAATAGTGTTGGGCTAAGGGAGGAGCCCTGTGGTACCGCGTACTGGAGGGGAATTGCCGCCTGGAAGATGCGATTACTCAGAAATGACGCGAGCCAGGACAGGGCCGTTCCTACCACCCCTATGTCAGTCAGTCGCTGGATGAGGACCTGGTGGTTAACAGTGTCGAAGGCCGCACTTAGGTCCAGGAGGATCACTGCCACTGATCCTCCTGAGTCCAGAATGCATCTGGCCTCCTCAACTACTGCCAAAAGGGCAGTGTCCGTACCCTGTCCATGGCGAAAGCCAGTCTGTGAGTTCCGGAGAAGGCCGTTAGATTCCAGGAAATGGGAGAGTTTTTTATTGACTAGCCTTTCCGTGACCTTGCTGAGTCCGGGGAGTATGGAAATTGGCCTGTAATTGGCCAAATCCGCTGGGTCTAGGAGCGGCTTTTTAAGAAGGGCTTTGACAATGGCTCTCTTCCATCCAGGAGGAACCACTCCCTGAAGCAGCGAGGAGTTAATGAGGTCAGTAACAGGTGTGGCGATGGTGGGTGTGATCATTTTTAGGATTCGCATGGGGACCGGGTCGCTAGGAGAGCCACTTTTCATGATGGCCAAAGTTTTGAGTACTTCGTCCACTGACACAGGACCAAAAGTATCCAGGTGGATGGCTGGTTTGGCTGGTTGACGGTTTGGGTCTGCTCCTTGATTGACTTGGGGCAGGGTGGTTAGAATATTTAGAATTTTTTTGTCAAAATAGTTTGCCTATTTGTTGCATTTGTCCTCAGAGGTGTCTTGAATTGAAGGAGGGTCCGGCACTTTGAGCAGTTCCTTCATGATGAGGAAGGTTTCTCTAGCGGAGTTGGAGGACTTTTTGATTCTTTCGTCGAAGAACTGCCTCTTGGTATTACGCAGGGCCGTTTTGCATGTTCTCATGGCGGTGCGATATTCATCTTTTCTGAATATTGTCCTGTCTTTCCTCGAGGAACGCTCCAGTTTTTTACATTCTTTCCGTAGTAGTTTTAGCTCTGGTGTGTACCAAGGGGCAGGGTTAGCTTTCTTCTCCTTTTTCTGGGTGCTTTTTTTGGGAAGAATAGAGTCGAGTGAGTGGGTGAGCCATTTTTCAAATTTTGTATCTGCAATCACTGGGTCGAGTGCAGGGGGGGGGGGGTAGGACTGTTCTAGTATGGAGGTCCAGTCTTCAACCGAGAGTTTGGACCAGGCTCTATCCTACAAATCGGTTTCTCAAAGTTTGTAACAAACTAAGCGGTTTGGACTGGGCGATCATGGAGGCAAAAAGGCAGTACTGGAAGTCTCTTCATTCTCTTCAAAAGTTACCAATTTCTACAATGTGAAATGTAACCATACAAAAACTAAAAACTGATTACAGCCAACAACTGTGTGACATTATAAGACATGAATGTGACATTATAAAACATGAACTGGATGGGATCTGAGCGCAATTGTTTGATAGTGCCTAGACACCCCCATGGTAGAACGCTATATAAATGTAATTATCATTTCATTTAGAAGCATGAAAAGCAGACTTAGTTGTATTGCCTCCTGATAGGCTTAGGCCTGAATTGTTGAGTTATTACCTTTACGAATAATATCCCTTTTAAAACCTGTGAACCTTTTATATTAAACATGTACTCTACAAATCAGACAAATAACTTCACTCTGTCAACTTTGGGCAGCAATCATAACATCATTTCAGAAAGCGAATGATGTGATTAATAGAAAACTGTCACTTGCCAAGAGTTCCAGGTCAGAACGGTATTCCAATTGCTTTGCCCAAGGACAACGCTTATTGCTTGAGCAGCATACTAAGTAACATTTTAACTTAAACTACTTTTTGAATTATACCCTCTTCCTGGGAAAGATCCATTTTACAACCACTCCATAAGCGTGATACGAAGTCAGATCTGAAAAATAACTGCCTAAGTGCAGAATTAGATTTTGACAACAATCTGTTTACTACACTTCTGCTAGGCAACCTTCTGAATGAGCAGGAGGAAAGGATTTTTTTGAAATTCATTCAAACTGAATTTCATGACAACTGTTCATTTACTTACAAGACATTATTTAATTTCCTGATACAATTGCACACATAGACCTTCGTGCAAATAAAGTTACACAATTGAAGGGGAGATACTCCGAAAACAAGTACTGCTCATGGTCTGAAACAGGGTTGCATGTTGGCTCCACTTCTGTTCTAGGTATATATAGATCTGATTTACCTGAATTCTTAGATCATGCAGATGCCCAGGCACTGAAATTGATGAGCAAGGGTAAATAACCTAGAACAGGCTTCTCAGACAAGTAGCTCGTGGGCTACTGGTAGCTCTACAGCTGCTTCTAAGTAGCTCTCCTGTGTTCAGCCATGCCTACTAAAGTAGAAGCTTTTGCTTGGTAGAATGAATGCATTTTAACAAAATTGTTAAGTATGTATTTGAAACGAAAATGTGTATTTTCAGAACTCAAACTGATGTTTGAAGGAAAAAATATTGAATTTCTAAACTACTTTTTAAAGTGGATATTTGAGTTTTAAATGATGTGGCAATGGTGAGATTTATTGCTATTATAAATACCTTGGTGCCACGAGGATTACACTATGACTTATGTATTAACGATGTAATACGTTTTTTTTCAATTCTGCTGCCAACCATGCCCGATGCACGAGATGTTTGCTGCTTGTAACCTTGCGTAGGGTGGCCACTAACATAATCTTGTCTGATGTGGTCACTATTACAGCACTAACAATATTAGTAGCTCGGGATGATTTTCTTAACATAAGTAGCTCTTATAACACTAAAGGTTGGAGACACCTGACTTAGCATATGCCAATGACTTGGTGTCTTTTATCGATGATGCAAATAGGTCTAGAGTGCCAACTAATAAGACTTAAAGCAAATACCAAAATTAATTATTTAATAATCAACCTTGTGAAAACTAAAATTGTCTCTTTCATTTATCAACAACCTGTTTCTTAGGCGGCGTGGCCAACGACATGGCCGCTTAAGACATGCTTTAGCGGAGCTCCGGCCGAAAGCCTAAATCCGACCATTATCCGGCAGTCTAGAGGCCCGGATTTGAAGTACTCTTGCAGCCAGAGTGACACGGACCTCCCGGCGCTACTGTTTGGGGCCACTGAGAGCCTGACTCACTGATGCAGCGCTGATTTCTGCGCCAAGGACACCCGCCGGGACCCATCCAAGATGGAGCACTGCCGGGAATGACGGAGTACGGCTGACCCTGTGGAACCGAGGCGATCCCTAGGGAAAGAACTTTCCCCCATCGGACTGCGGCGGTCGGCGCTCCGCTTGCCACCCCACCTGGCGCTGTGTGCACAGGATTGCTGACAAGGCCTTGGAGATCGAGAAGCCGGTGAGTCCGTGTTGTGGGGGACGCCATGGTGGGCAGGACGGCAGACTGGTTGTGGAAGCTGCTAGACAGGGGAGACTCCCGGGCCAGATTTTCTGCGACAGGACTCTCCCCGGGGACATCTCTAACTGCCGTGACCGAGGCGGAGCCGCCTGGGAGGAGAACCAAGCCCACAACCGGATAACTGGTGACGCGGTCAGGCCCGGTCGGGATTTCGTGCCCCGCTCTTTTTGCTCCGCTGGGCCCTAGGAGCCAGACCAGAGACAAGGCCACACTCCTGAGGGACCCCGGGGTGTGATGGGCGGTGAGAACGGCTACGGAGGACGCAGAGAGATAGACTGCTGAGCTGCTGCTGACATGGGAGGGGGTGACTCTCTTCACGCCACCCGCTGAACGCTGCGAACTGCGGGGCACAGATACCACTGAAAACCGCAGAGAAAACCCTTGGCAGAACTACGCCCCCGCTCTCCAGGACCACAATATTTTGCCTGGGTAACTGCTGGCCCACCCTAGCAGGGGCACAGAGAGGGCTATTGATGCTCCCAGGCTGCATATTGGCCCATGGGAGCTCACCCCCGAGGGGAAAGTCACCCCGAAGAGAGACCCCTTGGCAGGCACACTAGGGCGGCCGTGGACTCTGCACTGGCCTGTGGCAGTTCAGACAGGGGTGGACTATGGGTTGGCTCCGGGTCATTTACCCTCCATGCCTGACTCTACACGGACACCTGGAGCCCATCAATTCTTGTGCCAAGGCGCTGACTCCCCCAGATTAACAACGACGGACCTGGCAACGTGTAGGAGGGGAAGGGCTATCATGTGTGCAAAGACGATCGGTTCTTGCCCCTCAGCAATATTTCTGCAGGCCAACATTATAACCACCACAATGGGAAAAGACAAAGACCTAAAGCCACCCCGAGAAGGGAAGATGGACCGATATACTAAAGTGATCACACCCCCTTCGGAGGAACTACCACCTAGTCACACGGACACAGATACTCTCCTTTAGGCAATTCAAGCCTCCAGGCTGGCATTAGAAGAGAAAATAGGAGAAGTAGGCACAGAGGTGATATTATTGAGGCAGGACCTCCACAACTTGGCCAAAAGAGTCACAGAATCAGAAACCTGGTTGGGTGAGGCTGAAGACATGCTACAGGATCTTCGTAAAGGGACGGCCGACCTCCAATCATTGAACTAAGACCTCCTCATGGCCTTCCCGACAGATACATTCTCTACCCGCTTTGTGAAAGAAAGAGCGCATAGAGCGCTGGCGGCAAGGCCCTGCCCCCAACCGAGACGTCTAAACATTTTAGACAGGGACTTAGTCCTAAGAGAGGCCAGAAAACTTGGAGATATTAGACACGAAAATGCCTGTATAATGATTTTCCCAGACTACAGCAGGGAGGACCAATGACAAAGGTGCACCTACGAGTCCGTGAAGCCAAACTCAAGAGAACACAAAATCCAGTACATGCTTCTGTTTCCTGCGAAATTAAAGGTACTCTTTATGGGAAAGACCCACTTCTTCAAGACACCGGAGGAAGCGTGGCAATGGATAGAAGAACGTCCTATTTTGAGGAGGGTGGAAGACTCGCCACGTACCAACCAGAATCAAAAATAGAAAGATCCTAGAGTAGGTGGCTTCCAGAAAACCCAGCGATACATGGGCCACTGGAGGGCACGTCTACAGGGGGCAACGCTATATGTCACAAGAGGGAGTGGTCTCCTACGGAGAAGAACACAGTCGCTAGACTCACAGCGGGCTGACAACTCACGTAACCCTCATGTCCTCAGACGGGGTGAACCCTACACGGAGACAGACACCAGAGAGAGCACGTCCGGAGAAGAAGAAGACAACGCACCGCAACACCCTCTGATTACTGAAATAGTAGCAATGGAACAAGATGTTGAGACAGGGAAACCTGATACACAGGGAGAAGCTCCTGACTCGAACTTCTGAACAAGGGCATCAGAGACTTACCATTGAATCAGATTAGAAAGGCAGAGCTCGATAACTGCCACCCCCCAACAACACCTCCTAGACCTGCACAGTGACAGAAGCCAGAAGAGGCCTAAGACTTTCATATTTGTTTTTCCTTTTTCCCCCACTGTTTTTTCTTCCCTCCTACTTCTTTTCCCTTTTGTACTCGCTCTTTTTCCATTCTTTGGACACACTCTTTCTTTATGTATTTTCTTTAGTCATTCAATGGGCTGCAAAAGTTAAGACTTGTAACATAAGCTTTGGGTTGGATTGGGTTGGGAGACAGACCTCTACTGCCCTTAATTACAACCCCAGAAGTATCACTCTGGGTGAGGATGTTAAACTAGGGGGGAGGTGCGGAGGGGTGGATGGGGTTGGGTCTAAATCACCTGAGAAGTGGTTTTTGTTTAAGTTTCAGTTATGGTTCAGTCATGGGGTCTACAGGAAACACATGACCAGGCACATTCCCATGTTTGGGCTTTGCTTTACTTTATACACACACGTACGCCACAAATGCACTATAGCCAACCATGATGAGTTTTGAGAGTGAAACCTTCACTGCCTTGACCTGGAATGTTAATGGCCTTGGGGATAACATTAAAAAAGGACTGTTGGCGTCCTTTTTTAAAGCCTATCCACCCAGAAGTGGTGATGCTGCAGGAAACCCATCTCAAAGGCACACAATGTGGGTTCATAGAGAAAGAAGGGGGCATATACGGTCTTGGCCCATGCGGGGTCGACCTCCGACTCTAGAGGAGTGGCAATCTTGATTAGGAAGTCGCCCTCTTCTGTGTGGCATGCACATGGCTAGACCCCCAGGTCACATTTGTTGGGGTGACAAGGAAATGGGGCAGGAAGAATGTTACCATCCTCTCAGTTTATGCCCTGCCGGAACTACAAACTAGGACGCTAAACAAAGTTACAGAAATAATACTAGAGACAACGGGTTCGATACACATTATCAGGGAGGACTTCAATGACGTGATGCACACACCAATCGACCGTTCAGGGGATCACATGCAGACACCCTCTACCACACTACTGGCAAGTCTTGCTGAGACACTGGGTCTAGTACATGTCTGGAGACACCTGCATCCAGGTACACAGCAATACTCATACCACTCGGTCGCACATAGGGTCTACTTACGATTGGACTATGTGTTCCTCAGGAGTGGTGAAATACAGGACATACACAAGCGGAGTACATAGCCAGAAGTTTGTCGGATCATTCCCCTCTATATGTACGAATAGGAGACCGGAACCACCCGAGACACATGTGATGGAGATTGTCTTCATGGGACCTACAGAATATGACAGTGCTAAAGGGCATTAGAGCTGACACAAAAATATTCTTTAACGAAAATGTAGGATCTGTGCAATCAGGGGTAGTAATTTGGGAATCATATAAAACAGTCTTGCGGGACAGGGCACAAAATCGAGTTGCATCGGAGAGGAGAAAAGATCAGGAAGAGTTAACTAAATTGGAAGCTCCGAACCTAACCCTTGAGAGACGAAATATAACACAGACAGACCCACAGATACTACGGCAGCAGACAGACGCACAACATCAATACAAGGCCCTGCTACCCAGGCGGCCAAGGCGCAGGCCCAGGCGACCTTACATAAACTCTATGATGTAGGGGACAAATCAGGAAAACTCCTGGCATAGATTAGCCGAAAGGAAGTAGAGGCCGGATGGGTAGTAAGCATTTTATATCCACAAGGGATACCACAGACGAACGACGAGCACAAGGTGCAGACCTTCGCGTCCTACTACAAAACCTTCTATGACGCCTGCCCCCTGTCATCATGTTATGTTATGTTATGTTAAGTCTGCTTGTATAGCGCATGGCTACCCCAGCAATGGGGCATCCCAGCGCTGCGGACATACCTAAGAGCAGTGCAACACAACAGAAAAGGTGAAGTTAGATGGAAGAGAACAGCCAAGTTTTAATCTGTTTACGGAACAGCAGGTGGTTAGACTATTTAGCAGAGATACAGACCCCATTATTGGAAGATGCCGATAGGGAGGGGCTAGACTCAGACATTACGATTGAAGAACTTATATTGGCTATAGCCCACAGGGGTGTGGAATTTATTAAAATATCTACTTGTCCTTGGGGCAGGTTGCTTCATAAATCTACTTGTCCTGTAACAACATCCACTTGTCCCTTTGGTGCTATGTAGTGCTGCAACAAATTATGGAAGCAATCTCATTATATAAGAGCTCTTATATTGCCTCTCTGATTATAACAGTGCATATACCATAGTGTTTGAATACTAGTAATCATTTTATGTTGCCACGTTTCTGAGATCTACATACTGGGACTGATGATGGTGGTAAGCAGTAGTTCCAGGGTTGGAATGCCCTTTTGAGTCTGTGCAAACAAACTAACTTGCATGTTTTAAGGGTTTTCAACAAATCTTCTCTAATCTTTCCCATACTGAGAAATGTTGGAAATGTACTCCTGAGTGGCAGACGTAAACCTTCTTTCAGAGTTGGGAAAAAAGTAGTTGGAGGGTAAACCTTTCAAACATCCAGGTTTTCACATGAGCAAATCTACACATGCATATTTGCTCATGCTAAAATGCAGTTTACAAATATTTTGTAGAAGTACAATTTCTTGCCCTTTAATGTAAATTCTTGTGAATCCACGAAAGCCATATACCAAAGGTGCACTTTTGAGACTTTCTTTAATAATTGGGCCCCTAATTTGGTCTGGCGTTGACCTTTTGTGTTTATTAAAATTGTCTCGCTCTCAGAATCGGCTGGCTTCACTGTGAGTGACAGCATTCTGCTCTTTCACAAGGAGCATATCAGTAAACAAAGTAGTTTTGTTCAGTGCCAGTAACTAATGTGGCAGTGTGCATTTTTGAGACCAAAAACCATTTTTGCAATTTCCAATGTTTGTTATAATCGTGAGGGCCGGGCAGCTCTCAAATCAATAAGGTTTTACAAAAGCCACTAATGTCAGACCTGCTGGCTTTGCCAAGGCTTGTTTATTTTTGTTTCCCATACTCTTATTGAAAATGGTTACACAAATTTTCCAATATGAATATTTTTGGGAAATACTAGCATGCATCAACACATTTTACTAAATGATGCTGCAAAGAAATGGTACCTGAAATTTTACAGTAGTTTAGCTAAATGTTTTTTTCCCTACTTTCATTTTTTAGGTACATTTTATATTGAAAGCAAAGAAACATTAATCTTGCTTTCAAGCTTCTGCAAATATTTGCATCTATTCAGAGAGCATTCTGTGAGCATCATGCATAGCCTCATGTTGCTAAACTTTGAAACCGTGTGTACACATTTTCATACTGGAACCACTGTCAGTAGTGCTGTCAGAACGTACATTAACTTAGAGCGCTCACCCTAATAATAAAGGCTTTCAATTAATGAACCATAAATAAAAGTTTCAACAGCATTAACACATGCACACAAATATTAACTTAACCACAGGCAGTACCCTTCCCTGATCCTTAATGTGGTACTGCAAACTGGCAGCCGAAG
This sequence comes from Lissotriton vulgaris, assembly GCF_964263255.1. NCBI lineage: Eukaryota > Metazoa > Chordata > Amphibia > Caudata > Salamandridae > Lissotriton > Lissotriton vulgaris. The sequence continues at coordinate 656,135,796 of NC_141694.1, read as the reverse complement.
GGTTTGTGCTGCAGGGGGTTGGGCCTACTTGTCCCAAGGACAAAATACACATTAAGACTTGTTGCCCTTGACCCCAAACAATATTTCCTGGGCGTCGGGCTATAGGAATTCCACATCCCTGAGCCCAACTATGTACAGGTAAGACCCCCAGGACCAAACGGCCTACCAGCAGAACTCTACAAGAGATGTATAGATCTCTTTAGCCCCCACCTTTTAAATCTCTTTCAAGAAGCATGTCAGGAGGAAGTCCTCTCATTAGATCTACGTATGGCCACAATCATCCGTATCCATAAACAAGGGAAACCCCAAAATAAGTTTGAATCTTACCGCCCAATACCCCTACTCAATACGGAGGTGAAGATACTGGCAACTATCCTTGCCACGAGACTCCGTCAAATAATAACAACCCTTGTTCATCAAGACCAGTCGGGATTCTTGCCCGGCCGGGCGACCAGACTGAATCTGCGTAGGACCCACAACTGGATGATGGAGGTCAAGGACCGTGACACCTCCCCCCTACTTCTGTCACTGGACGCAGAAAAGGTGTTCGATGCAGTCCACTGGCACTTACTCGAGACCACCCCGATTAAATTTGGTATAGGTCCCAACTTTCAGAAATGGGTGGGACTCCTGTATAAGGATCCCAGGACTAGGGTTAGGGTAAATGGTAAGAACTCCAGAGACTTTCCCATCAGACGAGGTACCAGACTGGGCTGCCCTTTGTCCCCATTACTCTTTGCTCTCACAATAGATAATCTGGCTTGTGTGGTCTGACAACATCCTGAGATACAGGGGTTTCACATCAACCCAGAAGATACTTTGGAAGAAAAGATCTCCCTGTATGTGGACAACATACTTCTATATATATCATGCACCGACTACCACGATTGCTACCCTGTTTCATTCTATAGATAGATACGGGCACTACTCTGGGTATACAATAAATTGGCACAAATCAGTGATATGTAGCCCAGGTATCTTGACCACATGGCCCACACTCACCGTGGATCTCCAGATAGTACACAGCGGGTTTACCTACCTGGGAATTTATCTCACCCCTGATAGGGACCTTTGCTACTGGAAAAACATTAAACACATGATCGCAAATTTTACAAAAGATGCGCAGCAATGGAAATAGCTTCCACTTACCGTTCTAGGCCGGGCCGCTATGTTTAAAATGACTACTCGGCCCTGATTTCTGTACGCACTACAAAACACGTATTTCCCCCATCACGATTAACCTTCCGATAACTAGAGGCTGAGCTACGCTCACTCCTGTGGCTAAAGAAAACAACCAAGAATTGCACTATGTACCTTACAACGCAATCAATATAATTGAGGGATATTGCTCCCCGACATAGAGGCCTACTACTGGGAGGAACAACTAACCCCAGTAAATGAATGGATAATTGCACCGGGAGATCATCCCACCTACAGATTAGAGAGGGAAACCATGGCTGGACGTACCTGCCTGCACTTTCTATACGGACGCAGAGGCAAGAGAAGACTTCTTGCCAAGCTACGATAGAGGAGTGGGGAAGAGTAACAAAGGCAATAGGGTTGGATAGGAAATTTACTAAACCGACGCCCCTAAGGCCCTGCACCTGGCTAAAAGAAATACAGAAGTTAAGAGGCTTTGGAGGTTGGGATGACATAGATATCTCCACCGTAGGTGAATTTATGGACAAGAGTAAACTTAAAAGTTTCCAAACCCTTCAGAAAGACTTTGTACTACAGACTTCCCAGTTCCTCAAATATGCTCAAATTAGACACGCATAGCAAGCAGAGAACATAGACGATTCCCCACTGCCGGATTATGCACCATTGGAGGGGAGACTGCTCCAAGAACATATTCTCACCAAGGCTGTATCAATTGCATACCGGACCCTAAATAATAACACACCAGACAGACTGGGCAAGTTGTGTTCTACCTGGGAAGGAAATTTGGGCACACTCGAAACCATAGATTGGGATTCAGCCTTAATGCACCCTAGAGAGGTGGCAATTAAATTGCGCCTTCACCTCATTCAATACAAAATACTCAACAGAGCCTATTATGACCGAGCAAGGCTACACAAAATAGGGCAAGCAAGTGAACCTAACTGCCAGAGATGTGGACATGGGGAGGGAGACATTTACCACAACATTTGGGAGTGCACTAAAATACAGGCCTATTGGCGGATGCTATTGCAGGAACTGAGCAATGTACTATAAGTCGTTATACCTTTGGACCCTAAATTTATATTGTTGGGAATTCCGGGCGACGTGGACTTGGGTCGGTTGCAAATAATCTTTACTACACTAGAACTGGTAGTGGCGAAAATGGATGTAGCGATAAATTGGAGAGCCATAAACGCACCATTATTCCGAGAATGGAGAGCAGGGATGGACATGTGTATGGCAGCAGAAAAGGTCACCTATAAGGCGAGGGGGTGCCGGAAGAAATTCCAAAGGATATGGGGCAAGTGGAGGAAATATTATGGCTTTGATGTCGCAGTGGGAGATGATTAGCTGGATCCCAGAGGGATGTTCCTATCAGGATCAATGACAAGTAAAGGGCCCTTAGCATCTAAGGAAAAGAGAAACCCCATGGAACTGCAATACAACTATGTAGGCTTTATAAAGATGACTTCTCAAAAGGCCCGACATAGCTATAAAGGTGTACTGTCTGATGTATGGCTTATTAATGTACGACACCACATGACTGTAACTGATTTTGTCCTGGTTTGTTTTCTTTTGTTTTCAAAAAATATAATAAATCATTTTTTTTGTTTTTTTAAAAACCTGTTTCTTAAATGGGAGATTGATTCTACAAATCTAGAACGCATACTATGCTAATCCTATTGGGTTTAACTGTAGGTAATACATTTACCTGGAACTCACATCTAGCCAACCTTCTGTTTACAGAAGTAGGGAAACAGTCATTGCTATCAAGCGATCCTAACATAAATATGGCAATAGAGCTATGGGCCTTCAATCAATGTAGCTATTTGGAAAATATTCCTAGTTACTATATGCCTCCATTGCACTTCCTCCAAAGAAAATTAATACTTTTGATGGCGTATTTATGCAATCAATGCTTCTGCAATTTAAGCTAAGATATGCAACCCTTCATTTGCAGACTGAGTCTAGAATTAGGTTTGACTTCCTAAGTGCCCTTGCATGGTTTAGCTAATTAACTATTTTTGTAATTGAGCCAGAACTGATCGTGACACTCCAATACCATTAGGTTATAAATAATGGTTGGTATCAAACTAAGATAATCCACTACCTGTAGAAAACAGCATTAGCTCCATAAACCGAGAACATCAATTACGAATTCTGAATGATTTACCATCAGCTACAAGCAGGCGTTTTTTTAATCTATAACAAAAAAAACAGCCCAATAAATGTGGTTTAGGTTTTTTTATACTGCTATAAACACTTCAATTACATCCAACATAACTACAAGGTTGAAAAGGCTCATTATCTTGATTCCAATTTGACTCTTAAGGCAAAAACTGAATTTGTACGTTTCAGATTATGTTATATTTCACATTTTCATTTTGATTGTTCTTGGCAGAACCCTGGGAATAAGACCAGCCTGTGTCTCTTATAACTACTGAAAATGTAAATTTGTACTTGCCCAGATTCGCTTGAGTTGAGAAGAAAGCGAATATGCCATATATTTAGTAAATTTGGATGCATGATAATATTTGATGCCAAAGAGTGTTTTATGTCCTTTCTTAGTCAAGCAATTGACCATCTTGTCAGAGCCTGAGCATGAACTGGCTGCTGATGGTTGATTTTCTATGCATTTTAACTTTTCATTTCCTTCTTTTCTTAACTATTGTGTTTTATTGTGAATATTTTACATACAATAAATTGCCATACCATAATGAATGGTATGGGATCCTCTCATTAAAGTCAGACTCCAATGTGTTTAATGATGCGTAAACCCATTCGGGGTTAAGAACTACACAACATCTCTTCCAAAACCCATGAATATTGGTCATAATCTGAAGAAGCATATTTCTGCTTCCGGGGAACGCAATGTTGTTCATTAAACTATCCATGCTTCAAGAATGAGACATGATTGTGGGAACATCAGCAAAGCACCTGCCTCCCCACCAACAGTGGCACTATAACATTCAATAGAAAACATAAGCCGCATTTCCACAGACTAGCTGTTGCCAGAGAGACTATGGCCCCTGTTACAAGTGTTCCTGAGTGGTTCTCAGAATTTACCAGACATGATAATTATCAACACTGAGTGCAGAGATTCTAAGTTTTCACTCGGAATGGGTCGTTATATGCAGAAATTAGAGCCTGAGGTACCAACTTCTGCATGCTGCAGTAATTACCAGCATTTTCTGCTAGTAAATTCTTGCAGGTTTAACTTGCCGAAATTGCCCACAGGAAAACTCCTTCCGGCAATTACCTCATGCAGAAAACTCTTCAGAAATCGAAATTCCAATCCATATACAAACAGGAGTTTGAAAACATGACAGAGATGGGAGCACTGCTCCATATAAAAACTACATGTGACAAGCAGCGTGACAAGCAGCATGACTACAGAAAGGTGAGCGTCAGTAATATGCACAAAGGGCTTCGAAGTTGTTCTTCATTAAAAGAAAATAAAGAACATTACTTTAACCAGTAGCTGCAACATGACTTGGGTACAGGTAAGAATGCACTTCTACATGGATCAGAGAGCAAGGCAAGGTGTACAAAATATCTTCCTATTGCTTCCATAACGTTTACCAGTTTCAGCTCTTTTACCCTCTCCGGGGAGTCAAAAAATGCCCAAAAGGGTCCAAATTTCTAGGTCATCCTGGTCTATTTTTTTTAAGCCACTACATCGAAGTCAAAGAAAGACTCTCGGGAAGAAAAAATTGTGCTACCGCAAAGTAAGACTGAAAGACAAAAGTGCAGCTACTCCGCATGCTCATTTAAATGAAGTTAGATTACATTTCAAATTTGAGACTTTAATAGTCGCTTGGAAATAAGGCCTACAAATCACACTTGTGTACAGAAACAAACAGCTGACATTTCAAGCAGTATGTTTGCCTAGTTTGTCTCATAGCATTAGAATGAGATGCTGCAATCAACATGATGTTTTATAATGTACAAGCTTAGAGGCTTTGGTAATTCACCATCATATTAAAATCATAACATTATGAAGATGAATGTGTCTCTGCTCCTTCTGAACATTAATTTCGCCTTCTAGCTCAAGCATCATTAGACACTGCGTGTAGCTGGCTGCTACTGAGCCCCACAAGCACATTATACAACTGCTCTGCTATAGATCAGTCAGTGTGCACAGCTGTTATTTCTTTTATTCTGCTGAATTCAATAAACTCTATGACATGGGGGAAGAGGGTTTGAGTATTGATGAATAAGTTACTTACTTTCGGTAAAGCCTCATCTGGTAGAGACTAATTCTAACAGCAGATTCCTTACCTTAGAATTATCCCCTGGCGTCAGACTGGATCCGGCCTTTTTTTCTACATCAGTACCTCTACGCGTCGGTAGAGGGCGTCGAGCGACTGTGTAACGTCATCGTCCACCGGATGCAACGTCATCAGAGTCCATAGAGCTTTCCACCAACGCGCTAACGTCAGTTTCTTCCACGACTACTTTCCGCACTAAACGCAGAGCCACATATAGAAACTGCCATGGAAACACTGTGCCCGAAAAGAATCCTCTTTTTAAAAGACTTTTAAATTAATAATTATTGGTCAATCAATCAGTCATTTGTTAAGCGCACTACATACCCGCGAGGGTCTCAAGGCACTTAGGGGGGGGGGGGGGCGCTACTGATCGAACAGCCAGGTCTTTAGTATCCTCCTGAAAGTCAGCAGGTCTTGGGTCTGTCGTAGGCTCAGTGGGAGGGTGTTCCATGTCTTGGCGGCGAGGTGGGAGAAGGATCTCCCGCAGGTGGTTGTTCTTCGGATGCGCGGGACGGTGGCGAGTGAGAGGTCGGCGGAGCGGAGCTGGCAGTTGGGGGTGTAGAAGGAGAGCCGTCTGTTGAGGTAGGCTGGGCCGGTGTTGTGGATTGCCTTGTGTGTGTGGATGAGGAGCTTGAAGGATATCCTCTTGTTGACGGGGAACCAGTGTAGGTTTCTCAGGTGGGAGGTGAGATGGTGCAGCGGGGGGTGAGATAGTGCAGACAGAGGGAGAGATGGTGCAGGCGGAGGGGAGATGGTGCAGGCAGAGGGGGAGATGGTGCAGGCAGAGAGGGAGATGGTGCAGGCAGAGAGGGAGATAGTGTGGAAAAAGGGAGAGATGGTGCAGGCAGAGGGGAGATGGTGCAGGCAGAGGGTGAGATGGTGCAGGCAGAGGGAGAGATGGTGCGGACAGAGGGAGAGATGGTGCAGGCAGAGGGAGAGATGGGGCAGGCAGAGGGAGAAATGGTGCAGGTGGAGGGGAGATGGTGCAGGCAGAGGGAGAGATGGTGCAGGCAGAGGGAGAGATGGTGCAGGCAGAGGGAGAGATGGTGCAGGCAGAGGGAGAGATGGTGTGGACACAGGGAGAGATGGTGAAACCAGAGGGGAGATGGTGGAGGCATAGGGGAGATGGTGCAGGCAGAGGGTGAGATGGTGTAGGCTGAGGGAAAGATGGTGCAGGGAGGGGGTGAAAAGCTGCAGGCGGAGGGGAGATGGTGCGGACAGAGGGAGAGATGGTGCAGGCAGAGGGGACATGGTGCAGGCAGAGGGTGAGTTGCTCCATCCGGTAAGTTGTGAGGGGGTGACACCATGAGTTACCTGCACCGGGTGACACCAACCCTAGTGACGCCACTGGCGACCGGACTGGTCTGCTCTTTTCTAAATGTAAATGTACAGGGATTTATATAGAGCAAATCACCAACTGGTTTCTAAGCGCTTGCTTAGGGAACCCGTCCTGGTATTCCCCTGTGAGATAACCCTGCCAGGGTATCCGCAAGGTGAAAGCCAGGCATCCCGCCGCGAGGGGCCGTTATGGAGATTAAGCAAGCTATTGCCCAGAGTCGCAGAGTGTGAACCAGTGAATCGAGTAGGCACCGGAGCGAGAATTGTCGAGTCCACGGACATTTTAGGACTCAAGACCCGCCGAGCCGGGAATTGAACCCTGGTCCCGGGCTCACCTCTGCTTCCAGGTCTGCCTCCTCTAACCAGTGAGCCACACTAGGACAGCTACCCTCTAGTGATTGAAACATAGACTCTAGGGAGCACGGGTACTGTTTCCAATCTGCTCCCAGTCCCCCCTCTTTTGTGTGTTTGAGATATAGCACAGCAGCTACCCGTGGAAAATTCTTTATTTTCTATCTTTCGCCTTTCTTTATGGTTTACTTTACAGAGCACACAACACAGTACCCCACACGACGTAATAACCGCTTATTACATGGCGACATCTCAACACCGCTCTTCTTTAGAAGTATCATCTTCTCTAGTACTAGTTTTTGAATAACACAGAGAAGGATGGACAATCCAGGTCTCAACTTCCACGATGATACCGTAGCTGAGATTTTGAGGGCACCATCATTACTGATGGCAGAGGGTAACACAGCGGCAGGGAGTAAGACAGAGGACTGGAGAGCAACAGATTACAACAGCTCTCCACGGATTCGTCATGACGGAATATCTGAGAGCTAACATAGCCCCTAATGGCCTGCTGGTCACCCTCACCCCCAGGATCTACAAAGATCTCACCTTTCGTAGGGAGTAGTCCAAGATTGCCTGGAAATGTATGTGTGATTGGCTGGTACTTATCATCAATACAGCCAACACCTTTCAGACAGCTTACTCACTCAGATTACACCCGCGGAAAATGCACTAAAGACAGGCATTACCATCACAGCATTCAAATCTCGACTAGCCGAGATTAATGAGGAAATGGGTGAACACAAAGAGTACCTCACAAAGCAAAAGATTACCAAACTACAAAAATGCTTTGACCAGGAAAAGATATACCCCTACATTAAGGATTATTACCAGTTTCAAACAAATGAAACTCTTCTGATGAAGGCACCAGCAACCTTTCAAGAAGATCCGGATCCATTAGTAGTGACTCAAGCTACGAAGGCAGGAACTACTCAACTACACCTAGGGGCAACCAGAGTAACCAACCACCTCCTCTCTTCCACAACTTTCCCATACATCCTTACCAACCACAGATTTTCCCGGGACAATGGATGGGTCCTTCACTCAATCTGATCAGGTAATGGGGTTGGATCGACCCTTGGGCGGATTCTTGACTCTACATCCACACACACTCTGGGTACTCTTAGAGAAGGGTTTGCATCGTAGGAGTAGGTTAGATTACCATTTTGCATATATGCCTGCATATATTCATTGCTTCAGCATCATGGTAGCGCCAAGGACAGTCGAGCCTTTGATACATACATATACACACACATTACCTACTGGCGGTCGCCAGTAGGTAGTTATAGTTAGGATTTTTTTCAATGTTAATTCTCAAAATTCTATTTGGAATAACTTTGGCACCGGTTGACGCATCTGCCTGAAAATTTCCTGAAAATGGCCTTGCGGCGCCCCGGTCCTTCCCTGAAAGTTTGGGGGGTATTCGTCAAGCGGGGGCCGAGATAAAAGGGGGGTCCCAAAACGCGTTTTCTCCATGTTAATTTCCATAGGGCGGTCGATTTCACTTTTAGCCCGAACGGCTGAATGGATTTTCACCAAATTTGGCAAAATTGTAGGGACTGGTAGTCCGATGTGCCTTTGCTATGTCTCGAGATATGTGCTCCTGTAGATTTTGAGTAATTTAGGTTCAAAAAAATATATCTATAGCCGCGCCCCGGTACGCGCCCCGGGGAGCGCTCCGGGCGCGTCACGTGAGGTGCGCACGGAAAGCTGATTGGTTCTCGGGTGTCTGTAAACATTCGAAACAGTCCGAGCGGCCGCCATCTTGTGTCTCGGTAAAATCGAGACACAAGTGGTGGCTAAAACAAAGGGGGAAATGACCATAAGGCGTCAGGGATAGACCCCCTCTGACCCCCTAGGTTTGATGTGGGGGCAATAAAAGGGACCAGCGGGGCATTTAAAATATATATATTTTTTGTTTTGCGCAGGGGGAGCGCTCGGTGCGCTCCCCGGTGCGCGTACCGGGGAGCGCACTATGAGGAAAAAAGAATGACAGAGTTTTTAAAAAAGAAAGCCATATTTTAGAAATTGGAGGTAGTTCTAAAAAGAACTTTTTTTTTCTTCTTTTTGTTGTTTTATATTTTTTTTGTGTTTTTTGAACATTTTGTACTTTTTTTGTCTTTTCAAAACAGTTTTATATTTTTTTAGGGGGAGAAACAAAAAAAAGGGAATTGAAACTGGCTCAACTGGAGCAAAAAAACAAAAAAACCCAAAAATTAGTTCTTTTTTGGGCACTTGTGGTTGTCACCTGCAAGGACGATTAGCTTTACGCTCTATTCACCATAGGCGATAAGCTTGCCACATGCAGTACAAGTTATTTTAAAATCAGCAAATCTTGGCTGAATACAAGGCATCATCTCTGATGTTTCTGGTCCTGATGAAGAGGGTTTGTTTCTTTGGGAGGTGGTCCTTGAAGAATGGGGAAGGTTACTGGCCAGTTCCCTGAGCTCTGCACGAGAATAGTTGTTAGGGTGCTTTCTGGTCATATGACGAATCATGGTATAGTTACCAAATGAATATTTTTTGTTTGGGTTGCCCCTTGAAAGTTCTTCATTGCAGATTAGGCAAGTTACCTTGGCCGCATTGACTTTTTTCTTCCCCTCTGGGATTGAAAAAAACTCCCATACAATGTGTGGCTTGGGCTTGTATGGGGTATTTTCTTCAGGAAGCCATCTTCTCCTCCCCTCCTCCTCTTCCTCTTCCTCCTCCTCCTCTTCTTGACCACCAATATAAACTGGAGCTGGTCCTGTTGGTGGTGGTGGTGGTGGTGGTGGGGCAGATGCACCAGCTGCTGCTGCTACTGAAGCCATTATTAAGATCAAAAAGGTACAGAGATGTACAAACAGGTCTTCCTCAGTCAAAGGACAAAGTAAGAATAAGGAAAAAAGGTGGGGTCTTTCATCATTTGGAAAAAAAAACTGTCCTGAACCAATGAGAAGTGTTATTTTCAGGTCACAAGACCAGGGGCTTCATCATTATGAAACCAAAACTGTTATGAACCAATGAAAAGTGTTATTTTCAGGTCACATGGGCGCGCTCCGGGTCGCGTAGCGTGAGCGCGTCGGATGTTTACGTTGCGCGAATGTATTCGCTCGAGTACTTCCGGGTGCGCTTACGCCGTGCGTATAACGCGGACGCGGCTACGCGATACGTCACGATCATGTTTTTGTTTGCGATATTGGCGCTCACGGGACGCTCTCCGGAGCGCGCCCCGGGGCACTTTTTAGAAGTACGCTTTTTGGGGCGCTCCCCGGGGCGCGCTTCGGGAGCGCTCCAAAAATGTAAAAAAAAAAAAATGGGATAATTGTAGGGACAGGTAGCCCTATTCTGAAGTGGTTTTTAAAAAAAATAACTTAAGAAAAATATGTATTGTGCTACATTGGGCTTAATATATGTTAGAGCCAAAATGTAGCCCAAATGTAGCCCAATGCAGCCCAATGTAGCCCAAAGATGGCCACCAGAGACAAAAAAAAAATATATCCCAAATATCAGCCAGATGTAGCCAAACTGTAGCCCAATGACAGAATGTATCAGAGTGTTCTAAACAACTAGAGCGCTAACAGTCTTACTTATAAAGTGAGATTTAAAGTTAGGAATTAGTATAAAAAAAACTATAAAATTCACTGAAAAAAACATAGGTTAAATACCAGTTATAGTTAGGAATTAGCATTTAAAAAACCTATGAAATTCACTGAAAAAACCATAGGTTTCACACCAGTTATAGTTAGGAATTAGCATTTAAAAAACCTATTAAATTCACAAAAAAAAACCATAGGTTTCACATCAGTTATAGTTAGCTGGAAATTTTACTGTCATAAAACCATTGAAATTCCACGTTATAGTTAGTTGGACTCACTATAACTTGTGCGTGTAATGCACTGCTGATGACGTCACATATTACATCACTCATGACATGGTCAGTGACATCACTCATGACATCACTGATGACATCATCCTTGTGACAGAGTGACAGACCTTCTTTCACTGTAATGTAACCCATGAAAAACATATTGTAAAATATAAATTAAAACATTTTAAAAAATGGAGATACCCATACCAGTTACAACAACCAATTCAATAATTCCACCATTTATATATACATTTACACATTCATCAACAGTTACATATAGTCACTCATACATATACTCACTCATCATATGTAGTGATACACCTATTCATCCTGTTACACACCGATAGTCATCAAAAAGTTACTCACACATATACTCACATATGCAAATAAACTAATAAACATCCATTTATTTGCATATACAAGTATACACACACTACAACCTTACTTCTAAGGAAACTTACACATACTTACTCTCTTAAACAATCACTTATAGAAACACATAGTTATTTAAACAGGAACGCTTACAATCTCTCACTCTCTCATATACTCACTTATATACATCAATACTCACATATACTAGATAAAAACATATCTTGTTACTGATAAAGACAATAGTGAGATAGTCATTCACTCACTAACACACACATATACACACTCATCCACCCATACAGTCCTGCACATATGCTGTCTTCTAAACACATACAAACAGTGAGTCAGTCACCAACCCATGCAGCCACTTATACACAAAGTGAAACCCTGATACATATATTACAATATTTAAAAGTTACTTGCTAATATATATATACACTAAAATACACTTAATAAGGCAGTTAACCAATCAATTCTTTTTCAGAAAGACACACATTCACTGGATGGTGTCATCAGTGATGTCATGAGTGATGTCACTGACCATGTCATGAGTGATGTAATATGTGACGTCATCAGCAGTGCATTACACGCGCAAGTTATAGTGAGTCCAACTAACTATAACGTGGAATTTCAATGGTTTTATGACAGTAAAATTTCCAGCTAACTATAACTGATGTGAAACCTATGGTTTTTTTAGTGAATTTAATAGGTTTTTTAAATGCTAATTCCTAACTATAACTGGTGTGAAACCTATGGTTTTTTCAGTGAATATATATATATATATATATATATATATATATATATATATATATATATATATATATATATATATATATACACACACACACATATATATATATATATATATATATATACATCCATATCCATACTAATATTATAAAGAGAGAGCCCAAACCTTTGAGGCGGGTAATCTCAGGAACCACAGCACCAATCACAACACCCAATACAGCGTTGGAAAGGGCAGTTGCAGCAGAAGGACATAGGCTATGCAGACGCCCACCATTTACATTTAAAAGGTAAAAGAACCATGCCAGCAAAGTAGTCCCTTGTGGGTGTGTCTGCGTTGTGCTGTGGGCGTGTGCTGGGGGCGTGACAAACGGTGGGGGCGTGTGGTACGTTCCGCCCTTCATACCATGTCTCATATTGTGTGCTAATCCCACCCTGCTCCCTTTAAATACCCCTGCACCCCATAATCATAACCCACCCTTACTCCCTAAAATACCCCAACACCCTTAAACACGAACCCATCTTAACCCTATAAATATACCCTGTACCCCAAAACCCAAACCTATCCCTAAACCCTAAAAATACACCTGTATCCCAAAACCCAAACCTAGCCCTACACCTGTATCCCAAAACCCAAACCTAGCCCTGAACCCTATAAATACCCCTGTGACTCAAAACACAAACCTACCCCTGAACCCTAAAAATACCACTGTACCCCAAAACCCAAACCTACCACTGAACCCTAAAATACCCCTGTACCCCAAAACCCAAACCTAGCCCTGAACCCTTAAAATACCCCTGTACCCCAAAACCCAAACCTACCCCATAACCCTCAAAATACCCCAGTATCCCAAAACCCAAACCTAGCCCTGAACCCTATAAATACCCCTGTACCTCAAAACACAAACCTAGCCCTGAACCCTTAAAATACCCCTGTACCCCAAAACCCAAACCTAGCCCTGAACCCTAAAAATAACCCTGTACCCCAAAACCCAAACCTACCCCTGAACCCTAAAATACCCAAGTACCCCAAAACCCAAACCTAGCACTGAACCCTAAAAATACCCCTGTACCCCAAAACCCAAACCTAGCCCTGAAACCTTAAAATACCCCTGTACCCCCATACCTATCCCTAAACCCTAAAACTACCCCTGTACCCCATAACCCAAAACTATATCTGAACCCTTAAAAACCCCAAACACCCCAAAACATATACCTCAGTACCCCAAAACATATACCCCTATACCCATACTTACCTTATCCAAACATTTAAAAAAAACATGCTTTTACCATTCATGCATTTACAACGAATTTCGTTGTAAGTGTATGCGTGGTAAAAGCATATAAAATGTAATGCCATGCGTTATAATGGCATTGCGGAGTCATGGTACTTTCGTAATGAAAGTATGCGGAGTGATGGTATGCGGAAAGAAAGTTGCGGAATAATGGGTGTTTACCCTCCCCCGGTAAGTACATTGGTGGCACGGCGGCCCACATCTCCAGCAACATACTCATATTTTTTCACCACCCATTTGAAAAATGCACAGGTCTCTCTCAGTGATGGCCAGCACCGACATACACTTTTAGACACACCTCCAGCCACAAGTTCTAGAATTGCGAACTTTAGAGCTGGGGAGCTACGTTGGAATCTCGGCATTGGCTCAACATCCTGTGATTCCAGGCAAATCGCATTGTCTCCCCGTGCCTACCACAAATGAATGTGTTCTTCTGTAATGTAAATTGTGCTCATGCCATGTTGTCGAGTTCGCGCTATATAATATTGCAAGGAAAAAGAAAGTAGGGAAACTCGAGTTCACACACTACTGAACGTGCACTCTTAAGTGCATCAGAAGTGCAATGTGAATCGGAGCATTTCACAGACCTGACACAGATAAGAAATGCTATCAAAACGAAATCCTACAAAACAATATACTACTGGCCGGCAGCAATTAATACCCGGACAACGTCGGGACGGGCTGCTAGTGTGTATATGTGTGTGTATATATGTGTATATATATATATATATATATCTATATTATATATATATATATATATATATATATATATATATATATATATATATATATATATATCCATATATATACAAAACTCCAACTTCCACAGAGACTTCCATGGAAAAAGGCACGGACTCGCGGTAGTCAAAGTATGGCAAATATTTATTTTCTCAGGTCCTCCCTCAACCCCTGAGAGAAGAGAGACACATTTCGGCTTGCTGGAAGCCTTTATCAATCTGAATTGGTGTCATTGTTGTAACAATATATATAGCCCTTCCCACTTGAGGCAATGGTAGACATGAAAAACATACTCATAAATATGCAACCACATTGTCAACTCTGTGCAGTAAATACATGCTCTCTTCAATTGATAGTTAACAATGCTGCCAGTAAAGCAAAATGCAATGTACCAATAGCGCGGTGCATATCAGCTATTTACATTGATTGCCCAGTTACATTTGCATGAATGAATTAATTTTCGGTCACATGCCATAGTGGGAGTATTATTCATATTTAGAAAAAATGTCACCAAAGTCTCATCATAAATTTCCTTCATCAACACAGCAAATTGTAAAATGCATTAAAAGAAACGTGCTGCCATTTCACTGAGATAATCCAAATTAAGACAACCTCTGACCCTGAATGCTCTTCCGAACCGTTTTCAGTTTCACCTTTCCAGAGTCTCAATGACCTCTGCTGCGCTAATAACAAAAGCTCACACCTTGCTGTGTATTTCACAAAAGCAGATCAAACCTTCAGTATATATATATATATATATATATATATATATATATATATATATATATATATATATATATATATACATATACACATACACATATATATATATATACACATATATATATATATATATATATACACACATATATATATATACACATATATATATACATACATACATATACACACATATATATACATACATGCATATACACATATATATATACATACATACATATATATATATATATATATATATATATATATATATATATATATATATATATATATATATATATATATATATATAAGTAAAAACACATTTCTGCTAATCCTATATTATCTCATCATTATACTATGGATTGAAATTGGCATAATGAAGACACAGTAGAAATACAAATCTTAAACCCTTGTCTTGAATTAAAAATATCAAAGCCAGTGCACACATCAAATGTGCTTTTCAAAGGTATAACATTTGTGAGAAACAACAATCTTTTTACAATATAAAATGGTATCATGACACTCTCACCTAACGCAAGTGATTTCCTGAGTTGCTTTTAGTAGACCACAATTACCATATAGGTCAAAATTCAAAGTATCTCAGGAATATATGAGGATGAAACGCACCAGCAGAAGGGATCAACAGGGAAATCGAACATGTTTTTCTCAAGGCACAGGGCTTTGTGCTTCTTGTGCTTTGTGTTGCAGGCAAATTGTGTTCCCGGGCTATTTTATTTGCCTTCCATTTCACAACACAATGTGGATGATAGCAGACTTTCTCATTGTAAGAACCGGACAGAAAATCCATAGAATAAAATGCAGACTTGAAAGAAAATTACGACATATCAATGTCTGGTTGGACCTTTGTTATTCTATTCAAACAAATATAGAAATATTTTCTTTTTACGCACAACTTTCTTCTGAACAGCTTTTTGCTCTTTCACTTCCTAGTTTTACTACTGTAGACAATGCTGATACGCAATACCTTTAATAATTGGCAACCTCAGTCCATTTTATGTGTACTGACAATGTATGTTATTTTGCAAAGCCATGTCACATTTTTTTTCTGCAGTCCATGAATATTACCAGTCTTACAAATATGGTTCTTTTTATAATAAAAAAAAAATAATGTTTTCCTGCCCATGAAGTCTCATTTTTAGGTTACACGGCCAATAATGAAAAATCTGTTTACATCATTTATATATTTGATTAGGAGTATCAGCAACAAACAATACTTAAAAATGAAGAGTTGTTCAAGCAAGGGAAAATTGAGGTTTCCATCAAGTCTGCGAGTATGATACTCAATACCATAAAACCCCAGCTTACTTTGAAAGATTGACAACCTGTCCCTTCCAGCATTTCTAGTAATGCGACGTTTTGGTCCCCACATGCATCCTGTGACATAACACTATCATGAATGACTGTTCGAAACCCTCATCAAATTTTCTAGAAGGTACAGCATGATGTGAGACCAGTTCATCCCGGTCCTCTTTTAGAAAGTATCTCAAAACGTGGCTTTTTAATTTATAGCTCCTTATTTGTGTACACCGTCCCAATCGATCTGTGATAGACTAGCGCTAAGACACCCTTGGGCATCCAAGCTCTTTACAGAACCCAATTTTATTTAATTTCAGATGAATTCTTTAAGAGCCTAAAAATGCAAGATTTTATTTAACAAACATTCAGGACTGGACACTTACAAATAATGATGCTCTAATAAAGCCCTTACTCTCATTTTAAATCCCTTGAATCTTGGCATCTTATGCATTCTATCTGTCCATTAAAATTGATGATCTCCATCAATCAAGAACTAGTGATGCAAAAACTAGAAACCAGTTTCTTACCTTTGACAATGTTCTTTCTGATGGATATGCCTTTTCCTATAGATTTCATCTTGTACTTTCCCAGCTTTGACGCTTGGGGATATGACCAGGTAGACCACATTGCCACCTCCCTCAACAAGAAAGATCCCCTTTATTCAGGACAGTATAATGCAGGTGTTGTCTTAAGGAGTACTTTTTGATCCACTAGATGTTTCAACTATGATACGCCTTTCCTCAATTTGCTCTTATTCGATGGGTGATTTAATAAATCAGAGAGTAGTCATCCTCATTATCCTAAACTGGAGGTAGATGGCCCAAAGAGTTGTGGGGCTATACTGAAAATGTTCAATATGGCGTGCCGAAACGCCTTGACCTAGTGAGGGTCAGCAGAAGAGGTCCGTAGCTTCTGCTAGATCTTTCTCATAACCAGAATAGGTTCCAACAACCAGGAAGAGAATGGTGTTAGGGAACGGCACAACTGAGTCTTCGAAAAGTCTTGGGAGTGGCAATTTCTTTATGAGGAAGAAAAGAATTTCTCATTACCATTTTGTTTTGTGTGTTTTCTGCGGGAGGATCCCTTGCAGGATTGCTTCCTATCAGCAGACTTGTCTCCAGGAGGTGAATCGAACTGCCTTGAAGAATCCCCACTGAGAACAATTTTGTTTTTCCACTAACTGATGGCCTTCGGGTGAGTGAACAACCAGCAGGTGAATGTGTTATAGATGGATCCCAGACACTATATGCAGAAGTCACTGTCAACAGGGTTTAAACCAGAAACCTTCAAAGGTGACATTCAACCTTATTGGTATTGAACTTGTTAATGAATTTAGGGCCAGATGTACAATGCATTTTTCTGGTCACAAATGGACCGATTCACAGAAACGGTCTATTTAGGACTGCAAAAATGCTTTTTCAAATGTACAAAATGTGATTCTGTAACTGTTTACCGAGTTGAATTTTGGCTTGGCAATTCGGTATTTGGAAGGGGAGCGTTTTGCGACCTAATTCTAGTTGTAAAACAGTAACACTTTACCACCAGTTTAAAACTAATATTTTTATTTGCATTTTCAGTGGGGAAAGGGTTAACCGATTTGCAAAGGGGAAGGGGTCTCCAAAAGGCTACTTCGCTTTTGAGAATGTAAATACAATTTGTTTTTAAGAGCAGGCAGTGCTCCCACAGAGCCACTGCCTACTCTTAAAAAATTAAACTTCAAGGTTTCATTTTTTCCTTTTTAAACACATTCTATTTTCCTTTAAGGAAAACGAGCTGCATTTAAAAAAGGACTGCTTTATTAAAAAGCAATCAAATACATGGTGGTCTGCTGACCTCAGCAGGCCACCATCCCTGTGATGTCTGTGGTTCCTAATGAGTCGCAAACTGCAACCTACGTCATTAATATCATTAATATTCATGAGGTAGGTATATTTGAGACCCACAAGGAATCCCTAAAAGAAATTCAATAAGTTTCATACAATAGGAATACCAATTTCCTAATTGGGATCCAGAGAGAATCACAATGAGGAAATCGGTATTCCTAATGTTTTTACATCTGGCCCTTAACCTGCAAGACCGAAATAGAGTGCATCGATGAGGCATGGAAAAAGAGGAACTGACACCAGCATTATAATCAACATCATAAATAAATGAATGCACCAGTGGTGGTGAAATGGTGACTGTAGTCGGTTTACACCATCTGTGGCATTCAGGAGATTTTTCTGGAGAAAATATTTCCAGATTCAGTATGGTCCTAGAGGATATTCATAATGTGAGGAATTTGGAAAAATATATACTATTCTTTCTCATGGATATGAATCTTCCCAAAAGAAGCTTCCTTCCTCCCATTTGCGATAGCTCACTACCTTTAGTAATGTTCTTTCCCGCAGATTTGTATGTACAGATTGTTTCTAAATTCGCTTTTGCCTGTGCTTTCTTCCTATCCTGGTATCTATAGGTCGCTGAATATAATGTGGTACTAATTAACTGGGTAGAGCAGCAATTCTTAGCAGTGGTGCATGGGCCACTAGGGTTCCATGATGCCTACTCAGGAGGGTCCACGATTGTTTAGAAAATGAAATTACTAGATTAACCCCTTCGCTGCGGCGGCAATTCCGCTGCAGCACTAGGTGGGAGGGGGGGGCAGAGCGGCGCTCACATGCTCGTGACGGAACCGCTCCGTCACGAGCCTCGGTTGAGCTGTGCTCATGACGGAGCGGTTCCGTCATGGCCCCGCCCGCTCAATGGAACGTCCAGCGCAGGCGCGGAATTCGGGACGCGCAGGCGCGCCGAGCGGGCCATGACGGAACAGCTCCGTCATGAGCACAGCTCAACCGATGCTCGTGACGGAGCGGTTCCGTCACAAGCATGGAAGGAGTTAAGTACATATAAATAAATAACCAAAATAAAAAAGTTACATTTTAAAACATTCTCTACATGTGAAGGGGACTTGAAGGCTAAAAATTGAGCTGGTACCCTTGGACTGATTTGTGGGACTAGCGCAAGCACAGCAAACATAATGCAGTATGGATGATGAAGGTGCTCAAATAAGGTCCCAACCAAACAAGCACTGGCGTTGCCAATAGGTTTCGCATCTGGAAAGTTGGAGCTATTGGTTTTGTAAATGACATTTTATATTTATATATTGTTGTTGACAATGCCAATAACGATATATAAATATAAAATGTCATTTACAAAACCAATAGCTCCAACTTTCCAAATGCGAAACCTATTGGCAACGCCAGTGCTTGTCTTGATAAGGTCCAGGCTCGCCTCCAGAAAGCTGTGAGAGGAGACACTCCCTCTGGAAATAGTGACTAGAAACCGCATTTACTGGTGATGAAATGTAGGCCCAAAAAAATGTATATGCTGCTGGTAAATACAAAAATGCAAACCATATTTTTTTCGTATACGATAAAGTGACATTAATATCCACGGTAAACAAAAGGCACTAAGGTAATTTGACGAAGAAAACGACATGAAGCAGACCCAATTTGGTGGAGCTTCCCCGCCCCCATTTAGCCTCAGCTGTGAACAAATTCCAAGTTCTGGGGAATGCAGTGCAGATCCGCGCAGAGCGCTGGAAACCGGATGCGGGCCTCACTCAGCTCTAGGTTGGGGCAGGCGCTCTAAGGTAATTTGACGAAGAAAACGACATGAAGCAGACCCACTTTGGTAGAGCTTCCCCGCCCCCGTTTAGCCTCAGCTGTGAACAAATTCCAAGCACTGGGGAATGCAGCGCAGATCTGCGCAGAGCGCTGGAAACCGGATGCGGGCCTCACTCAGCTCTAGGTTGGGGCAGGTGCTCTAAGGTAATTTGACGAAGAAAACGACATGAAGCAGACCCACTTTGTTGGAGCTTCTCCCCCCCGTTTAGCCTCAGCTGTGAACAAATTCCAAGCACTGGGGAATGCAGTGCAGATCTGCGCAGAGCGCTGGAAACCGGATACGGGCCTCACTCAGCTCTAGGTTGGGGCAGGCGCTCTGGTTATGCTATGCTGAACAGTCAAACAAACAGGGGGAAAAGAAAACACAGTCAAGCAAAGAAAAAAAAAGGGACTGACGCTGCTCCGAGTGCTCCTATAGCCACGACCACTCAAATTATGTAAATAAACCGGTCTGTGACGTAAGGTTTAAGAGGGTACAAGGGAAGCCGGATGGGGGCGGGAGAGCCTGGTGGGGGGGCGGGAATGCGAGCGAGGGGAGGAGAAGTGTGGCAGGCAGATGCGCGGAGGGAAGCCGGATGGGGGCGGGAGAGCCTGGTGGGGGGCGGGAATGCGAGCGAGGGGAGGAGAAGTGTGGCAGGCGGATTAGGGAGATGCACGTGCTTGTGTGGTCACGTGACCCGCTTTTGTGGTCACGTGACTCACATGCACTGTGGAAAAACCGCAGTGGTTTGACGAGTCGAATGGGGCACTTGAATTTTCGCCTATTACATTCGCAAGCGAATGATAATAGGCGAAACCTAAAAATGAGCTTGGATTAGGGGCAAAAAAGACTACCCGAAAAGATGAAGTCTAGCATGTCACTTCGTCTTTTAGAATTCGAAAATTAATTTAGAAAAGTTCCAACATTTCTATTAGAATTTTGATTTCTCTACATTTGTTTATGAATACAATCAAATACTTCATCATTTGTATTTTTGTTTGTAGTTGTATTTGACTGTTTACTTATTTATATATTTCTGTGTATTGTTTGGAGGGTCAAATCTTAGAAATTGCTAAAACTGGGGTCTCGGCCTCCAGAAGACACTCAGTGGGGAGTCCCTGGGTTCTAATAATGATAGTGGTCTGCAAAAGTCTAACGATTAATAACCACTGGGGCAGAGCACTAACTAGTCCATTTCGTCACTCACAGTTAGTGATTTAAGGCCTGTGGTTGGTGCTACAACACTCCCACCTCACACAGGTGATGCAGGATTGCCAACAATCTGCCATATTCATGCACACTTTGTAAGGAATTCAATGTGTGTAGTAAAAATACCAATTAGAAACGATATCGTATGTATCGCAAAAGCCTTATCATGCCATCTGTGAAATCTAAGACCGAAGGGACTTTCAATTCGTAAAAGGCTGAGGTATAAATGTGGTGAAGAAGAAATCAACTATTATCTCTGGAGTAGAGAAGGGCGCTGTTCTACCCACTTCTTCAGTTGCCTTGGAAAGCCAAAGTTCTAGCAGGCGCCAACAACGAAAGGAAAAAAAAAAACAAAGAACGGCAGATAAATGACTGACTGATCTCTTAAACTATCAAAATGTGAGAGGCTACAGTCAAACTTTTGTCAACGGCTGGGTGACTGCAGCAAGTTTATTGTCCAGTCGAACAATAAGGGCCATCTGTCTCCATGCTCTGCTGACACATTAAGCTTTCACATGAGAGCTCTCCTGTCACAGGAGATGGATCTCCGGGGTTTTAAGATCCGGATTCCTCTTTAGGGGATGAAGGAAAGTGAAATTGCTCGGCAGTAAAGCTAAATAGTTTATCTACATTTCAGATTCACACTTTTGCAGCTTTCAAAAACCTCAGCCGGTTCTTTTGGAAATGTTTTTCGTTTTATTTAAAATTGTATTGCTATCCGTTTGCTTAGGTAACCGTCATCACATATCCACTGTGTTACAATACTGCCGGCACAGCTAACCACCAGGTAGATGTGCAACTGAAAACTCCCCTTGCTTGGACAAAAGATCTGCAGGAAAGTGGGCAATCATTTCATCTAAAAAAGCTGGCAAGGAACTTGCTTTACTAGTTAACTGTGCATTACAAGGACTTGTCTTGCTAGCAATTTCTTGAGACCCGCACAATTAAAGCAAGTGCTATCAAAAATGCCAAAATAGCTTAAAAGGAAGAATGAAAAAAAATATTTTTTTTTCTCTAT
The DNA here is from genome assembly GCF_964263255.1 of Lissotriton vulgaris. Taxonomy (NCBI): domain Eukaryota; kingdom Metazoa; phylum Chordata; class Amphibia; order Caudata; family Salamandridae; genus Lissotriton; species Lissotriton vulgaris. The sequence continues at coordinate 656,113,761 of NC_141694.1, read as the reverse complement.
CACCTTTTAAAGTGTGTGGAATATTTACTTCCTTTAACCGTAAATCTGGCAAAAAGCGGGCGGGCGTATTACAATGAATACATGTGATAAACCGATCGATTACAAGAAAAATGTAAATTACTGTCATCAGATAATTTTTTTACATTTTATTCAATTTTTCTAAATCAGTGTGGGATTTTTCTTGTGTTTTCATTTTATTACTGTTTTTAGTGCTGCATAAATACTTTACACGGGCTCTGTGCAAAGTTCCGTAAGGTTAAGCACAAGTTAATTTGGGGGTTGCTTGTGCTTCACCCTGACAGAGATTGTGGTTCCTGCTTGAGTAGGGTTTCACCACCATCAACCGTTAGCCAACAGTGATCAATGATACAAATCTCAACAATGATGAAGAGTGCAAACCTGAACCTGCACTAGGATACTATGGCCATGTCTGAACTGGGGTGGCAGAGTGGGCTAAAGAACGGTGATGGATTAAACCCAGAACTCTTGACTGGGTGTGAGTGTTTGATTGGTTCAGATGCTCCGTTCATCACCACCCTCTTTTGTACCACATTGTTCGCCATAAGTTAGCAGGGTATGCTCAGACGTGAGTCCCTTGCTCACTTTGCCACTGGATTCAAGCAAGCCTGGCCGAAGTCGGCTGTAATGCCAGAAACCGGTCCTAGGAAGCTTGAATCTGGTCCAGGGAAGGCACGGCTTGGCAGTTTGGGCTGGACTGTTCCCATGAGGCACAGGGTCAGACTGATTTGCATATGACCATGTCTGAACTGGGGTGGCAGAGTGGGCTAAAGAACGGTGATGGATTAAACCCAGATCTGTTGACTGGGTGTGAGTGTTTGATTGGTTCAGATACTCCGTTCATCACCACCCTCTTTTGTACTGCTAGGATACAGTAGCGGTACAACAGTGCCTTTGGAGACAAGCCTCATAAATAACAGGGGAAAATCTGGCCTGACACTCAAGATTTATGAATTCAAAGCTTAACCAGCAGTCACCACCAATAACAGATGCTGCAAATCTGAAAACACACTAAGCATTACTGAGTAATAGGAAACACTTAACCGCTTCGCCGCCGCGGCTTTTCCCGCTGTGCGCGGCATTTTTTAAAATCGCGCGTTACGTGACAAAGCCAGCTCGTCATCCGCGCAGCGCAGGTAACGCCCATGACGAGCTGGCTTTGTCATCCGCGTCGAAGGGGTTAAATACGCACTGATTACTGTGTAATGAGGCACATTTACACATGCCATTAGGTTTAATGAGTGATGGTGAAAATATGAACATGCGTAAAGGATTACTGAGTGTTGGAGCAAATGGTAACAGACATAATGGTGGTAATGGTAATTCTTAACATATGATGGATTTCTTGCCACAGTGGTCCCCACTCCTGCATTGTGCTTGCATGGCACAATAATAGTATTTCCTAACATATTTTAGGGTTGCTTGGAACAATGGTCCCCACCCTTGTAACAATTGCGCTGGCACAACACTGTTAATGCTTGGCATTTTGAAATTACTATTACTACTGCTTGGAGGCCTCAACCTCTATGATCGTTTTCCAGTCTGCAGTAATACATGCAATCACTAATTAATCCATTCATGCACTGACAAAGTCTTTGAGCTATCAAGCAATGTGCTTACTCGCTCAAGTATTAATCGATCATGCAGTAGTTAATCTGTTCAATTGTTGACTCACTATCACATTCATCTACTCACCCATTCACAAAACCTCAAACATGAACTGGCCAATCAATGAAAAGTCACTTTCAATTATTAAATAGGCAGAAATGTTGTCTTTGCCATGGTTGTTGTTTCTGTCAGCCGTGGCTTAGTTGTTTTCATGGTTGGATACTTCTGAGTTTTCATCCTGTTTCTGTTGCCTTCAATCTACCTCCCTTGTTTCTCTGCCTGATTCTGTTAGCGCACCTACTGGTCTACCCTCTCCTGTCAGTCACCACTGATCTACTCCGGCTTCCAGTTTGCACTTGGAGACTCAGATCCGGAAGCTAATGAGCAGCAGGACTGTCAAGTTTTAGGATGTTTTATTTCCTTCAATTAAAAAGGTTAAAATTCACCACATGGCTTAGGAAAGTGAATACAGAAAACTGGGACTGGCAGAAGCACTTCAAAACAGTCGTTGCGGCTTCATATAGTACACGTCTACAGTATGGTCGAGTTGCTAAACTGGTCGCTTGAATGATAATTGTGTGATCTTTGATAAGTATTACCTTCCCTGAAAGTAAATTATGTAAAATGCATTTGTAATTTGTTGATCTAAAATCCACAACTGTATCTCTCCCAATGTTCCCAATATTATACAGTGTTCCATTGTTTGTCAATGCAAACATGTTCCTCGCAGGCTAGGTCGCTTAGTGGATGAGGGGCTAAGGAATAAATAAACACCAGTAAAAGCATTGCCGGTATTTACTCCTTACCGGCTCTGGCCTTGAAGCCTTAATTACCGGCGGAGAAGGTGAAAAACCGTCCTAGTGGCAACCTTACTTAATCTCCAAAGCAACTTGGATCAAAATGGTGGCTACCCACTGGTCTTCAAAAAAAGCCAAGAGCCAGAGACTTCCTCCTATTTATTTTATGCTTGAAAGGCTGAGATCTGCCAAGAAGCATGGTGGTCACTGTAGCCTTTCGGTGGGCAGCTTCTACTGCAGAGGAGTGTGAGATAAAGTCTGGTGCGCTTTTTCTATTTCTGACAACAAGATGCCATGAGTGAACATTACGAATGCTAATGCACTAATATGCACACCAAATCATCCATTTTAAGACATCAGATCTATTTAGATCATAAATGGATGTTGCAGCATGTTTGATAGCGCACCATCATTCGTTCTAAAACACTCATCACAGAAGCAGTAAGTAGGTATAAGGAATGATAATGATAATGTGACTGCGGCTGTAACTCCTGTAGTAAAGTGTTCGCCTGCAGTCCCTATGTGTGAGGATGGCACCGGGAAATTGAGAAAAGTGATGCACTTTAGAAGGCACGCTTTGGAGCGTAAGATGTCTTTCTGTTTGAAGTATCGTGTCTATGACAAACGCCACATTTCACCTTCTGAATTCAATTAGTTAATGAAGTCTGTAGGCGAACTCTAGGCAATATTCTGTGCCCCTCGGAATTGTGCTATGACTAACACAAACAAACAGCGAGGACGGACCTGCCAATGGGAGGGAAGAAAAAGGGGGGGGGGGAGGGGGGAGGGGGGAGAAGAGATATTGGGCCGACTATCTTGTGCCTTAAAACTATTAGGTTTTATGAAAGAGACCCCTCACCCACCAACCTAGTTGGTGGCATGCTTCATCATTGGGGTACCAACCCGAGTAGCCGAGTGCCACCCGGTTGTGCTGCTTCGCCTGATTACAGCGGAGCTGGTGTCGTGCAATATGTGAGGGAAAGTGGTGCAAGTTTAAAAATGATCTCTGGGAGTCCTTGCCAAATTATTTATTGTTAGTGGCCCATGATAACGTTAAAAACGAAAAGTAGTACAACGTTTGGAGAAAAAGTCCCAACAAGGAGCATTTTGCACATATTGCACGACACCAGCTCCGCTGTAATAAGGCGTCGCAGCACAACCGGGTGGCACTCGGCTACCCGGTTTGGACCCCATTGATGAAGCATGCCACCAACTAGGTTGGTGGGTGAGGGGTCTTTTTGTAAAACCTAATGGTTTTCCAACACAGGATAGTCGGCCCAATATCTCTTCTCTGCCCCCCCCCCCTTTTCTTCCCTCCCATTGGCAGGTCTGTCCTCGCTGTTTGTTTATAATTAATTTCGGGGATAGGGACGTACCCCTAATTATCCTCGCTCTCTCCTTTGTTTAAAAACAATACTGACAAAGTACCTTTAAAATCTGAAGTACAGATACATTTCAGGTAACCAAAACCTTAAAGCTGGCTTTGCAAATTCACAATGCAATTAAAAAACAAATACATTTAATCCCACACTAAAAAATAAATATGGTCACCTAGATACGGTAGCGAAAAAGATTAATTATGTAACAGGCTGACAGAATCCCTCACATTTTTATACCCGTATGTTTAAGAAACATTTTGTCACTTTACAGGTAAATGGTCCATATTTGAACTTCTGAAAGGCTTTCAAAAGTAAGTTTGGGAATAATTCATGCCTGGAATTTTTTGAAACACACTTAAAAAATAAATATTTATGACATCAGCAATAAAATGAAACTTGGCAGGCTTAAAAGAACATCAGTCTAAGCAAGGGATCAACATATTTGAAAGCTGAGACGCTGCAAAACTTACCTGAATAACGCCGCAGCTTGCCAGTCGGCCACGCTTCACGCCGCCACCGCCAAGAGTCACTCTCCTTGCAGTTTGGTCGCGCCGCCGCTCCGGGACTACGAATCCCGGCAGCCTACGCGGCGGCGCGCGCTTGTGACTACGCGAGGGCGCCAGGGAGGCGCCATAAAGCAGTGCAGGACCGGCGGAGCAGGGGGACACGCTGAGACGCTGCAAAACTTACCTGAATAACGCCGCAGCTTGCCAGTCGGCCACGCTTCACGCCGCCACCGCCAAGAGTCACTCTCCTTGCAGTTTGGTCGCGCCGCCGCTCCGGGACTACGAATCCCGGCAGCCTACGCGGCGGCGCGCGCTTGTGACTACGCGAGGGCGCCAGGGAGGCGCCATAAAGCAGTGCAGGACCGGCGGAGCAGGGGGACACGCTGAGACGCTGCAAAACTTACCTGAATAACGCCGCAGCTTGCCAGTCGGCCACGCTTCACGCCGCCACCGCCAAGAGTCACTCTCCTTGCAGTTTGGTCGCGCCGCCGCTCCGGGACTACGAATCCCGGCAGCCTACGCGGCGGCGCGCGCTTGTGACTACGCGAGGGCGCCAGGGAGGCGCCATAAAGCAGTGCAGGACCGGCGGAGCAGGGGGACACGCTGAGACGCTGCAAAACTTACCTGAATAACGCCGCAGCTTGCCAGTCGGCCACGCTTCACGCCGCCACCGCCAAGAGTCACTCTCCTTGCAGTTTGGTCGCGCCGCCGCTCCGGGACTACGAATCCCGGCAGCCTACGCGGCGGCGCGCGCTTGTGACTACGCGAGGGCGCCAGGGAGGCGCCATAAAGCAGTGCAGGACCGGCGGAGCAGGGGGACACGCTGAGACGCTGCAAAACTTACCTGAATAACGCCGCAGCTTGCCAGTCGGCCACGCTTCACGCCGCCACCGCCAAGAGTCACTCTCCTTGCAGTTTGGTCGCGCCGCCGCTCCGGGACTACGAATCCCGGCAGCCTACGCGGCGGCGCGCGCTTGTGACTACGCGAGGGCGCCAGGGAGGCGCCATAAAGCAGTGCAGGACCAGCTCCGCGGGACGCGAGCGGGACGCCCGGAGCGAAGCCCGGGCAAAGGGCGGGCCCTCTACGGCCCTCATCGGCACGAGGAGGCAGGGGCAGGGCCCAACCCCCTGGACCACCAGAGACGCGCCTACAAGTAAGACCTTGCTGCTGCATTGTTTGCGAACTGTGTGACATCGATATGGCGACAAAAAAGAAACTTGTTGCTCTGCCCGCTAACACCATGGATAATTATGTTGTGCAAACGGTGAAGAAAATAAACGAACAAAGGAGGGAATCACTTGGGCTAAGCCAGTCACCAGACTTGCGTAGGTTAAGCCCTACTTTGCCTCAGTCAGCAGAGGATAGCCCCTTCGTGCTGGTGGAAAATAGGGTCTCGCCAAACGTATCATCTAGGATTGAGACTGACAGCCAGCCACTGATTATGTTAGCATCTCCCGTTACTCTGGAGGTAGACTCTGATAACGTTACTGACTCAGACCCAGAAACTGTATCTGGTCCTGTGGAGGATGACCTACCATTAACTGAGCATACACCACGGCCGGTGCGCGCCTGTGTGAAGAACCAACGGAAACAGGGCGGACAAAGGCCAAGAGTAAAAAGAAAAAGAATATTATCCCCTGGCCCCTCTAGAGCTCCACAAAAGGCTGTAGGGGAAGGGATTACAAGAAATAGAGGAGATGATGATATGTTTACTAAACTGCTTGAGGTTGTTGAGGGTAAACTTTTTGAAATTGTAAAACCTCTGATCTCCAAAATAGATAAATTACAGGCAGAAGTAAAACGACTTGGGGGCGTGCAAACAAAGTTGACCGAGGAAATAGGTAGTCTTAATACTCTATTATCAACAAGAGATACTACTGCAAGGGCTAATCAAGCTGGGGAAGGGCCATCTGGTGTGACGACTAACGTAGTGCATATGCCTGCCCCGATAGTTAATCATAATACTGCAACTACAGTAGAGTGTCCATTGATAGGAAATGCACCCCAAGCACAAGTCCATGGAACAGACCCCCTGCAGTTTATTGAGGAAGCCTCACCTGTCGTACTGGTGTTAGCAAATGTACCTCTGCCGGATGACGGTGTCACCGAGTCATCTAGCTCATTGTGTAGTAAGGCCCTTCACTGGCTCTCTGGTAACATGAGGTTAGCGCCTGGTGGGATACAGCAACTGGCGCATGATATCAAATCAGCCAAACGTGTTCCCTGGATAGGGAATCGCCCCAAAAGATTTAAAGGGGACTGTGTGGTGGTAACGTTTGCCCACCCTGACGTACTTCCTAATGTCCTAACACATATTCTCCCACCTCAGCGCAGAAGAGGTACGGTGGTACCCCTAACATTAAAGTTCTTCTATGGGGAACAACAAAATGTAACTCTACCGAAAACACCAGCATTAGGGTGGGACAATCACTTGAATATGCGTAATCGCTGGGCACTCCCCCTAGTACCAAGCACGCTACTACATAATAGGTATGATGCTCTGTCTGGTCTTAATAATTGCGATTGACAAGAGGTCAGACATGAGCTTGCTGAAGGGGGTGTTGGATCTGATTTGCATCAGTCCCCAAATATTACTGCTACTACTGTTAGTATACAGCCTAAGCATGTGGGTCCACCCTGCAACACCTTAGCGGGGCCAACAACATCCCGCCTTATTGCCAGCTGGAATATTGCAGGACTAGCCTCTAAATTAGAAGTATTGGGGTGGTTAGAACTTATTAGAACATTTGATATCATATGTTTTCAAGAGACCTGGTGCCTAAATTTTAAGGGCCTTGATGGCTTTGTAGCTTACGAGTTACCAGCAACGGCTACTACCTCAGGTAGGGCTAAAGGTGGTTTGTTAATCCTGACCTCAGTGAAAATGCGAACAAGGGTGAAGGAGCACATCACTGTGGGTAATAACTCCCAATTGTTGTGGCTAGTTGATGAGGCACACAAAAACATTTTGTTGATCAATATGTATAATAATGTTTTTGATGCCAGTAGATATAAGGTTATTTTAGAATTAGACACCGCAATCAAACAATTGATGAAAGCTTCCAATACAGTTTTTGAGTTCATATATGTTGGAGATTTTAATATTTCTGTTTGTCCTCTCTCTAACCACAAGTTGTGTGGCATTCTGAATCGTGTTGGAGAGCCAGCTACGCATTTCCAACATAATACTTATGGAGATACTCTGAACTCCTTCATACTAGATTACGATATGGAAATCCTAGAGATTGAACAGGATGGGAAGGGTGATAGTTTGCCAACTTTTGTGGGGAGAGGGGCAAACACTGTAATTGATTTTATTTGCATGTCTTCCGAATTAGCCCATTTTAGTTCTGATGTCAAGGTTGTTGATTACTTGGTTAGTGACCATAACTGTCTTGTTATCGAAACTAGGTTTTGGAAAGTTTGTACAATTCCAGATAGCAGCCCTATTACAAACATTGAGGTACATAGGCCGAACGGATTCAGGATAAGGTGGGTTGGAGATAGAGCAGAAGTAACTTCTAACTGCATTATCTCATACTGCTTAACCGATATTACATCAATTATCGATGAGAAACCAAACCTGGAGGCCTGCACTGTTCATTTTACGAAAATCAATGTTTTTATTAGTGGTAAGTTTACTAGGCTGACTGGAAATTTTAATAACAAAGCAAGGGGATGGTTTAACAATGCCTGCACTGTGGCATTGAAGTCACTGAAAAACGCACTATCCAATAAACCTAGAGACAAAACAGCCGTAGCTAAGCTTAGATCCGATTATAACCTGGCTCTTAAGCAAAGGAAAAATGAATTACGTGAGGAAGCTTGGGAGCGGCTGGATCTGGCGGCTGCATCGAACAATTGTACCCTTTTTTGGGCAGTAGTAAATAGCCCCTTTTTAAAAGACGATAAACTTCCCGTGTTAACCTCAAACGTGGGTAAGGAGTCGTGGGTACAGCACTTCTCCGGTATTTTTAACTCTAACACGGTAACGTTGCCGACAAGTTGCTCTTGGCCAGTACTTGATTTAGACATCACCTTGCAGGAGGTCCTAAGTTGTATTAGGGCTAGTAAGGGCGGTAAGGCCCAGGGACCCGACGGTGTCCCAGTCGACATGTACAAATTTGCACCTGAGACTTGGGGACCAGTACTGGTCAAAGTTTTTAATGCTGCTGTTCGCTATACTTTCCCGTGCACCTGGTCTGAATCCATAATAGTCCCGATTCATAAGAAAGGGGACCGAGGAAATGTTAAAAACTACCGGCCAATCTCATTGCTGGATTCGTCCGTCAAGATTATGAGCCGTGTACTCCTCGTCCGATTAGAAGAGTGGGCTGAGTCTAATCAGATAATGACAGACTGTCAATACGGGTTCAGGAAAGGTAGAGGCTGCATTGAACAATGCTTAAACCTGGAGCTCCTGATAGGGAAATACACCCGAGCTAAAAACGGTTCGCTCTACCTATGTTTCGCTGACCTGAGCAGTGCTTTTGACCTGGTGGACCACGCCATATTATGGACTATATTGCTAGAAATGGGAGCACCTAGGGAAATTATATACTTTTTGGCCCGTCTATACGAGAGGCTTAGCTCGTGCGTCCGTTATGGGCCTTCGGGCGAATGCACAGATAAATTTAGGGTCAGGAGAGGTATTAGACAAGGGTGTGTTTTGGCCCCTTTGCTTTTCACTCTGTTTATTAATGAAATTGATTCGATCCTAAAGGAGGTACCAGCGGACGCCCCTAGAGTAAACACAAGTTCCATCCCCGTGTTACTCTATGCGGACGACGCTGTGTTGCTCTCCAGGACCCCTCGGGGCCTACAGCTTCTGATAGATAAATTTGTGGCCTTCATTGAAAAGAGAAAGCTGGTCATTAATAAGAGCAAGACCTATGTGATGGAGTGTGGAGCTAGTAAAGTCAAAACTAAAAAGCCCTATAGGTATCTCATCGATGGTCAAGAGGTGCAGTGCGTGGAAAACTTTTGCTACCTAGGGGTCAACTTTTCTAAAAACGGCCGCTGGGACACCGAGCATAAGGTGGTGCGTGATAAAATGGCCAGGAGTGCAAATGGAATATTTGCCTTTGCAAGTAAATTAGGTAATAGAAGACCTAAAGCTATGCTTAAGATTTTCGAAGCCAGGTGTCTATCTGCTGCCCTCTACGGAGCAGGCGTATGGGGAGTATCCAGGGCAGAATCTTTGCAGGTAGAAGAGAATACATTTCTGAAAAAATTATTGTGTCTCCCGACTTCTACTGCTAATAGTCTGGTTCATAAAGAATTAGGACTATGTCATCTAAATGATTTATTATTATTGAGACCTTTGATGTTGTGGCGTTCTGTTTGGATTAAAGACGAAGTTGCATTTAATAGGACCATCATTGAGGATTGCCTTCGTCTTGACTATTTTCTCAGAATCCCTTGGATTAAATACATTATTGAATCCTTTTCTAATGTGTTTGGGTTTGACGTTGCATCAGATCATTGTTCTGCTTCGGATCTCTCTAAAGAGAGTCTGAAATTAATTTTCTTAAATCATTGTGCAGAAAGACGGGCCACGGATGATCTGAAGCTTTCCACTTGTGTACGTTATAACCATTTGAATGAATTTGTGGGCCTACATCCATACCTCACTCAGGTAACTAAAGGGCAACATAGGTTTGTTCTTACCAGGTTGAGGATGGGTACGGCCCATCTATTGGTTGCATTTCCTGAGATTAAAACACGCCCCACAGGTCCATGTCGGTGTGACAATATCTCAGAACAAAGCACAGAGCACTTTCTACTTACTTGTAACTTGTATAGCGAATGTCGTAAATTCTTTTTAAAACCTTTATTTATTAAATTCGGAGCCAGAACTGTTAATGCGGCAATGAAATTACTTTTTAATATGCATCATCCTGACATCTGTTTTTATACAGCTAGTTATTTACTCAGGGCCATTAGTTATAGGAAAAGCATGATTTTTTAATGTTTTTTATACAACATTTTACCTATTCTAAATCTTTTTAAGTGTCTTATTTGATTTATTATATGTACTCTACTGTATTTTCTTTCTTAGTGATTGCGATTGTCTTGAACATTTTAGCATGTTTTCTGTATGTATGTACTTTTATGGACATGATTTACATGTTTCCGAATAAAGTTTATTGAATTGAATTGAATTGAATTGAATTGAAAGCTACGTTATTTTAATTTATAATTACAGAGTGATGAATGCAAATTACATACAATTCACCAGCCTCCCAATCTCAAGATCTGAATAATCGCGCAAGCTAAATTTAACACATAAATACATAATTTAATTTAGCAGAAAAAACACACCTGTGAGCTCCAAGAAAGTCATTCTAAAGGAAAAGTTTGGTGACTAAAAGTAAGAACAAATGATGAAACGGTTTCACGTGAGCAAACTGCTATATGGAAACAAATAATTGTGAAAAATACATACATGCAGAATATCGACTCAATAAAAGCTAAATATAATTGATTGAGGCACAGGAGTGTTAACGCACATTTATGAAATAAAACAACACAGCTATTCAGAATCCTCGCATCCAAATACTACTGCTGCATAACCATTGACTCATTGCATTTGGCGCGAATTACTTACAGTACAGTGGAACAAAATGAAGAGCAGAACACTAGATGAATGTCTGCATGGAAGAAGCCTCAAACTTGGCTGCACCATAGTTTAGATATTCTCATGTTTTGCAGATGCTAGAAAACGGCTAACTTTCGTGCCAATGACATTTGGGTGGTGTGCAGAAGGACTCAACAGATGTTCATGAGCTGCTCCAAATAGAGCTTTCATGTAGTCTTACAAAGATGCTACCAATAGGGAAGAGAGAAGCTTCATTAGTAACTTCAGGTTCCTACACGGAAGTGTCATGTTGGAAATGACCATCGTTTGCATATATTCAATTAGATTGTTGCCTTTATTTTAACTTAACTGCCAACCAGTGGGAAAGCACTTTCGAGTTCCCCTTTATAAATGGTAATTGGTATACACCTAATTGGCATATTTATTATACTTACACGTCTCTAGAATATGGTACTACGTGTACCTAGGGCCTGGGGCCTGCAAATTAAATGCTACAAGCGGGATGAAGCACTCATTGTGCCACCCACTAAAGAGACATTGTAAAACATGTCTGCACGCCTGCTCTTGCAGCCTGTGTGAGGAGTTTTAAACTGTTACTTAGACCTGGCAATATAAACCTTTTATAACTCACACAAAACGGGAGAGGGTCAAAAAGATTCCCCACAACCCGAACCCCATAAAGTAATAAGTAAACACATAGAGGGGTAGGGAGAAAGAAAACACCCGACGCAAAAAAAAATATAAATGTAAAATGACAAAACTGATATGTTTTGAAAACTGCCCTCACTCACACACAAATATGTATGACATGCTTCATCATGCTTATTATAGTCACAGTATATGCGTAGGTCGATATTTCATGCTTACAAAACGCCCTGGCGTAGCCACGCACAGGTCGGAGCATAGGGAAGGGGAAACAAAAAATATACACAAAACAACACAAACAGTGATAACACAGTGAGTATCACCCTGTGACTGGGTATCATGATAGAACAAAGGGCAGCATAAGAAAGTGCTTTAAAACTGGCTCATGGATACCATCAGGACCTTTATTCATAGGTTCGACAACCAGGATTAAAGTAGTGAAGGATGGGCATGTTTAAAGAGAATGTTAAGTTCCCAAAACACCCCTTCTTGAACTGCTAATGCCAACATGTTTCGACCGACTTATTGTGCCCTTAATAAGCTGGTCACCCCGGTCTTCTTCAGGACGTCTATCTGTCCCAATCCTATTGTCCACCTTACCTTAGTCAGGCAAATAGATGGAGTAAAAAGGATCGTAATCGATAAAAAAACGTGTGGCGGATAGTCCCGCCATCACAGGATACAGATACTGAAAAAAACACATCAAATCATATGCTTAAATATATTATGCATGTTGTTACAACCATCCACTCAAGTATGCATTTATCTTAATATATCCCCACCAGCTTCATAGTATCTGGGACTGATACATTAAACAGACTATTTGTGCGGCTCATAGATACACCCATCGCCCTTCATGCCTTAATATGGTATCAACAGAAAAAGATTAAAATATACTGCTGCATAGGAGACACCACACTCTCCTACAGCGCGACCAGCTGTTATTGTGATTTAAAAAATAAAACGACGTTTATACAAGAGAGTATAAAGCGTCTGCACCCATATCTTGCGGCGAACTTACAGAGTTTATCAATTAATTAAACTCGAAAGGGCGCCCGGCAGGGAGGATTCCAAAAAAACACAACCTGTGTTCGGGAGAAGAAAGGAGGGAACCCATTAGGTATGTAGCCGAAGGATGCAAAGGAATCATTTCCTGCGTCTGGCCGAAGGTTCCCTACAATCAACATGTATTATACTCTCAAACTTTACTTAACACGTTATCCAACAGCCTAAGTTATGCCCCCCCAGAGATACTCCTTACTGTTCCGAAGGACATCCACACTAGTCGTGCCTGCTCCTGGACCACCGGGTAGGATACCAGAAACAAACTGGCTCTGTCAATATATAAGAGTCTCTTCAGCATACGCCCCCGCGTACTCGCTCGGGAGCGTATGCGTGTCAGTGCGTCTTCGGGTATGGTGCTGCTGGGAGGTCAGGTACCTCCAGAGTGTTGTCATACCAACCCGCCAGTCGCGTACCACTACATGTTAAATACTCGAACCAACTAGTTTGTAAGTAATGTTCTGGTGCGGTATTTAAAGTGCAAGATTGCTATATTCACAGAGATGGTAATATTATTGTCATTAAGGGATGTTCCAAGCTAAATTCATTCTACCACTACGCCACATGTTAAATGGGGGACTCTAACTCGTTCCACAAACAGTGGACGCAAACAGATAAAACTATAAAGCAAGGTGGGTACCTGCATCTCACCTCTCTAAAGATTTCAAAACAAATCATCCAAAGCGCAAGAGGTGGAGGGGGTATGCTAGTAGTAAAAAAAGGACAGAGCCATTCAGAAATTTGAAAATGGCCACTTATCTATGATCAAAGGAAATTAATGAAGGGTGATCACAAATCACCTACTAAGAGCTTGCCACAGTATGTCATCATTCAGTCCCACTATATGGCCCTTGAGCCGATAGACCCATTACTGTTCACGCAGCAGTAATGTTCTATTCTCTTCCGCAGCATGCATTCCTAGCTGAAGTTTCTCGATAACAGTCCACTTCAAGTCTTCTGAGGTGTGCCCTACATCTAGGAAGTGTGAAGTCAGCCTAGTATTAGATCTTCCACATCTAATAGTGCTGCAGTGTTCTGTGATTCGAGTCTTCACCTTCCTGCTGGTCATGCCTACATACTGTTTGTGACATGGGCACGTGATCAGATAAATGACCTCCTGTGAATTGCAATTAGTATTGGATCTCTGTTCCCAAGGGGAACGAAGCCCCAAGTCAATATGCTTGGTGTTAGAGGTTAGGTGGCAGACACTGCATAAGCCACCACGTGTGTGGCCCATCAGCCTGGGTAAACCTGTAATTGCAGCGGTAGTTCCGGTCTTGAGTGGTGCCCGTGGTCTGGTGTGAATCAGTAGATCTTTGAGATTTTGGCTACGTTTAAAAGAAAAAAGTGGTTTGTCCACATTCAAACCACCGGAGTTCAAGATCTTCCAATTTCGTAGCAAAGTTCGTCTAATCTGTTGTGAGGCAGTGTTAAATGTTGAGACAAACACTGGTTTGTTCATTGCTGGTCTGATGGTTTTAGACATTAGTGCTTCGCGATCAACATTGGTGGCCCTCTTTCTGGCTCGTTTGATTACCCTAGTAGGGTACCCCCTCTGTTGTAATTTTTTAGATAAAAAATCCGCCTCTGCAGTGAAGTCTGCCTGTTCTGAACAATTCCGGCGAATACAGATGAATTGCCCTACCGGCAAGTTGTCCCGTAGGGACTTAGAATGGAAACTGTCAAATGCCAGTAATGCATTCTTGTCAGTAGGTTTATGGAATACTTTCGTATGCAATGTCCCCCCTCTCGGTTCTATCACTAAATCCAAGAAAGGTAGACTTGTTTTAGTAACGGTCAAGGTGAAGTGGAGTAAAGGATTTCTTTGATTGAGCCACTCCAAAAAGACGACGACTGATGGTTCATCGCCCTTCCAAACCACCAAGACGTCATCGATGTAACAACGCCACAATTTCAGGTTCGGTCCCCAAGGGCAGGAGGTGTCGTTGATGACTGAGTGCTCAAAAGCCCCCACATACAATCCTGCCAAACTTGGCGCAAAGCCACTACCCCTTTTACTACTAGTATACCCCCTACTTCTCTTGTGCTTTGGATGATTTGTTTTGAAATCTTTAGAGAGGTGAGATACAGGTACCCACCTTGCTTTATAGTTTTATCTGATTGCGTCCACAGCTTGTGGACCGGGTTAGAGTCCCCCAATTAACACGTGGCGTAGTGGTCGAAAAAATTTAGCTTGGAACATCCCTTAATGACAATAATATTACAATCTTTGGGAATACAGCAGGCTTGCACTTTAAATACTGCACCAGAACATTACTTACAAACTAGTTGGTTCGAGTATTTAACATATAGTGGCACGCGACGAGCGGGTTGCTATGACAACACTCAGGAGGTACTACACCTCCCAGCAGACCCATACGCTAAGACGCACTGACATGCACACAAGCGAGTACGTGGGGGCGTATGCGTAAGAGACTCTTATATATTGACGGAGCCGGTTCGTGTCTGTTATCCTAAGCAGCAGTCCAGGAGCAGGCACGACTAGTGTGGTTGTCCTTTGGAACAGTAAGGAGTATCTCTGGGGGGGTGCGGAACTTAGGCTGTTGAATAACGTATTAAGTAAACTTTGAGAGTATAATACACGTTGATTGTAGGGAACCTTCGGTTAGACGCAGGAAATGATTCCGTGGAGTCCTTCGGCTACATAACTAATGGGTTCCCTCTTTTCTTCTACTGAACACAGGTTGGGTTCTTTGGAAGCCTTCCTGCCTGGCGCCCTTTTCAGTTTAATTCATTGATAAACTCTAAGTTCTCCACACGTTTTTGATCGATTATGATCCTTTTTACTCCATCTATTTGCCTGACTAAGGTAAGGTGGACAATAGGACTAGGACAAATAGACGTCCTGAAGAAGACCGGGGTGACCAGCTTATTAAGGGCACAATAATTCGGTCAAACATGTTGGCACTAGCAGTTTAAGAAGGGGTGTTTTGGGAACTTAACATTCTCTTCAAACACTGCCCATCCTTCACTATTTTAATCCTGGTCGTGAAACCTATGAATAAAGGTCCTGATGGTATCTATGAGCCAGTTTTAACGCACTTTCTTATGCTGCACTTTGTTCTATCACGAAGCCCAATCACAGGGATATACTCACTGTGTTAACACTGTTCTGTCACGTTTGTGTTGTTTTGTGTATGTTTTTTATTTCCCCTCCCCTATGCTCCGTCCTGTGCGTGGCTACGCCAGGGCGTTTTGTAAGCAGACCCGATGATGAAGCATGTCACACATATTTGTGTGTGAGTGAGGGCAGTTTTCAAAACATATCAGTTTTGCCACTTTACATTTATATTTTTTCTGCGTCGGGTGTTTTCTTTCTCCTTATTTCTTTATGTGTCTACAATATAAACCTTTTGCCAGTCCTAAACTTTCATTTTAGTACATATAATTCACTTCTAGGTGAGACCTTAATTCCCATGGAGCAGGGTACTTTAAAATATCTTTTTATTATCATTTTTTAAATTTTATTTTATTGGAAAAGATTAGAGCAAATACAATAATCCACAAATAAAATATAAAAAAATGTACTCCTACAATTTAAGTTCCGCCATTTCATCATCATGCATGTATATTCTGTCTAGAATTCATCACACACATATGATATTAAAAAGCGTTGGCAAAACCAATCCATTATATATCCCTTTCATACATCCAAAGCAAACCCTGGCATGATATCGAAGAGGCCCTGTCTAACCGGCTCCCAAATATTTCGTAATCTATTACGCCTAGAATGCGTTTAAATGACAGCAAACTCCAGTCCACAGAGAAACAAAAGCTCCTGCCACCAGGATATAACATCCATAGCTTCCTTTGAAAGCCAAGTACGATAGATCACAAGTCTTGAGGTGGCTATGGCAAAGAAAATATAAACAAACTTTTCTTGGGGTATATTAGGCCAATGGACCAGTTAAATTATTCTGGCGTCAAATCTGACGTGTAAACTTGGTAGTCTGCTTATCGTGCCAAATACCCTGTTCTAGTATGGAACTATATGTTCGCACAAGGCAAATATATGGGCTGTCTCTGTAAGAAGTCGACAACAACAAAAGCAGTTGGAAGTGCCCCTGAATCTCAAATTTTGCATCCTATCTGGAGCTCAAACCTAATAATCTGTTTACTCAAATTCATCACAACTGAATAACACATGCAAGTATGATCGCTTTTGGGAACATTGATAAATTTATTTGGGAATTTATTGTAATCTAAACTTATGTCATCAGAAGAAATATGTGAAAAAAATTGTCTTAATTGCAAATAGCAGAAAGGACGAAGTTTAGGGAGTTGGCCTGCCTTGCTTATTTCCTGAAAGATTGAGAAAGCCCCGTTATTATAGAACTGGCTAAGTGTTGCAATTCGGGCTGTCCTGAAGCGGCCTAGGTAGATTAGGATTATTGCCAAGAGAAGTCATTAATGAAATACCACAATATGGAAAATAGATTGAATATTCTGCCAGACCATATGATACAACGAAAGAGTCTTGAACCTAGTATCTTTAAAATAGGCTGTGTTAATATAGCCCTTATCCGGTGTAGCCATCTGGGGGAAGATCTGGTAATCAGGAAATAAACCTGCTAGGTCCCATAGACCTGCCCCTGCTACTACAAAAAGTATTGACGTTAATGCAAACAAAAAGATTAAGCCTTTCACAAAAACTTTTGAACAAATAAAAGGGAATGCACCTGAACAAATTTAAATAGTGCGGAAGGATGACCATCTTTGTAATGTTACATGTCCCAATTAGCCCAACATATAGTCTGTCCCATTTCCTAAAGCTAGATATAGGGATTCACAGTTAAGAGCAATGACAGCCTCAATACAATCAGAGACATGAACAACCAGATATTTGGCTGAGGTAATGTTTCAAGCATCTTTCCTCACTGAAATATTACTGGCGATAATTTCAGTCTTATCCGCATCTAACCTATACCCAGAAAATTGGCCAAACATTATTGCTGCTTCCTCTATTGCTGGGAGAGCATTCTGGAGAGAAGAAGTTAGAATCGCAATGTCATCAGTGTATGCAAGAAGTTTGCCCTCCCAGTTATGCAATCTCAGAAGTGGATTTGAAGCAGATTTTTTGAGTGCTCAAATGTATGGATCCAAGTACAGTTGAAAGAGAAGTGGAGAAAAAGGGCATCCCTGCCTGGTACCCCTACGAATTCATACTACTTTGGACAGTGCTCCCATGCTGGAGATCGGGGTCGTTAATGACTAATACAAACTCTGGCTCCTTGTAGTGACTACTGGGCCAAACCCCATTCCGGACATTTCTACCCACGGATATTGCCAAGAGACCCTGTCAAACGTTTTTTCAGCATTTAACAGTATCATGCCGGCTTACATCGGACATTTAACCTCCACATTGGGTGCGGATATGGTAAGGTTAATAAGAGAGGTGATGTCACGTGAGGGAAAAAACACAAGTTGTGTGGGATCGAATAATGATTCTATAGCTGAAGCTAGACAGTTGACCAATTTACGGGTATAGATTTTTGAATCACAATTAAAGACATAGGACAATATGTACCGCAGTTTAAAAGATCTTTGTTCTTCTTAGCAAAGATAGCAATATATGTCTCACACCATGAAAGTTGTACAAAATGAAGAAAAGCCGGCAAATTGACCAGTTCCAAAAAAAGTGGACCACTGATATCTCAAACTGTAAATTTCCATCAGGATGGTGTCCGGTCCAGATGCTTCACATGTAGCCAATTGGGAGATAGCTGTTGCAGCCTATTTGGCTGTTATTGGAACGTCTAGGTTAGCCCTCTGTATGCTGGCTAATTGATTGAGCCTAATATCCTGAAGATAATGGTCTATCAGGCCCAGGGTTGCCTGGCAATCATCCTTATACAGAATAGAACAGAATTGGTGAAAGACTGCAAGAATTTGCGAGCGACCGGTAAGTATATCGCCCCTCTCATTTCTTATACTTGTTAGTAAACTTTTGTTACACTTATCCTTTAACTGAAATGCCAAATGTTTACCCACCTACTCGCTACTCTCAAAACATAACAGACAATTTGCCATATATTTCAGGCAGGTACTATCCCAGATCTTTTTCTTCAACTACATCCTTATTACAATTAGCTGCCTAAACGTACCAAGTACAGTACCAAGGTCTTCATTATTCTGGAGTTGACGTAAATGCTCTAATTCTAGGTTAAGGAGCTCCTCTACCATCCGTCCAGTCCTGTTTTCATGAATAACAAAACTGGTGGACTGGCTCCGACAAAAACTTTATGAAAATCCCCACCCATATTAGGATTGGCTGATCCTTGATTGTTACACATAAAATCCCTCAGACCAGAGACCATGTAGCCAGTGTACTCTGCATCCAGCAGTAGTTTACAATTGAAGGTCCACCAATGTCCTGTTCTACTTTCCTCTAATTCTTTTCATTTGAAAAAAAGTGAGAAAATTATTGTCAAAAATAATCCTAGGGGCAAGTGATGATAACCTGCTATGACTCCCGAAGAACATTTCTATGCGCAAGGATGAATGATAGGGTAAAGAGTTCAATTTGCATATCTCCCGAGTTGTAAGTCGAGTCTTCTGAGCACATAGAAGATGAGGTTTCGGTATGCGTAACTCCTCCCTGACAAATCTTATATTGGTATTAGAGCTTAGGTCATTAACATTGCAACAGAGAATATGCACCTCCTGATGAACAAGTTACTTACCTTCGGTAACAATGTATCTGTAAGAGACATTAGTAGGTCTATATTCGTTACCTTAGAAGTACCCCCAGGCATCAGACTGGATCCGGATAATTTTTACTGTAGAAGTACCCCTGCGCGTCGGTCAACTGCGCGTCCGTCATCGGCATTGTGGTTGCCGGGATGATGACGTAGTGTCTACTTAAGACAACGCCCATGTGCGCTGACGTCAGTTCTGACACGACTTTTAACGCCAGAAGCACAGAACCATGCAAGATACTGACCACTGGTACACAAAGCTAGGGCCCTGTAATGGAGTTCCTATCCCTAGTCAGTTCACAGAACGCTGAGGATGGGTGGGCAAAAAGGAATCTATAACTACTAATGCCTCTTACAGATACATCGCTACCGAAGGTAAGTAACTTGTTCATCTGAAAGAGACCACATTTAAAGATTACCTCAGAATACATACCCCAGCAATACCAACCCCGGAAGTAGGTCTGTGAACCAAGTTCGCACCAGGAAATCCTGGAGAACAGAACGGCCAAAAAAGCGGTCTCTCTGGAATTGGCGGTCTAGGCAGTAATGTTTTGTGAACGTGTGCAGGGATGACCACGTGGCTGCCTGGCAGATGTCAACCAACAGAACTCCATGTCCCCCGGGTAGAGTGGGCGCGGAGTCCTACTGGAGGTTCCTTTTTCGTCAAAGAATAACAGATCTTAATGCATAGGACAACCAATCAAGAGATGGTATGTTTGTGCACTGCCCGACATTTCTTGGCGCCCACATAACCCACGAAGAAATGATCGTCCCCCCGGAAGTCTTTAGTGCGGTCAAGGTAGAAGGGCAGCTCATGTTTTGGGTCTAGACGGTGGAGTATCTCCTCCTCTTTGGAAGGGTGCGAAGGTGGGCAATTTGATGGTCTGACCTATGTGGAAAGAGGTAACCACTTTGGGCAGAAAAGAGGGCCTAGTGCGAAGGACCAGTTTGTTCGGATGAACAGTAAGAGAGGGAGGCTTGGAAGACAGAGCTTGATGGCAAGCAGGAAATCAGTCTTTAAAGAAAGACGAAGTGGACAATTATGTAGTGGTTCAAAGGGAGAACACATAAGATAAGTAAGTACAAAATTCAAGTCCCACTGGGGTATTACGAAAGGAGGAGGAAAAAGATGAGTAATGTCTTTCAGAAATCTGTGTACAATAGGAGACTTGAAAAGTGAAGGCTGATCAGGAAGGCTAAGAAAGGCCGAAATATAGCCTTTAAGAGTGCCCAGGAGGGGAGGAGCTTAGCGGGCATCCAAGATGGTCGCGTGAGCACAGAGCTCCCGGGACCCTCGCTGCTCCTCGCAATTTATCCTGAGGATATCCTAATTTCTTGGATAGCTCTTTGAAGATGTACCTCAGCTGAGTCCATAACTCTTCTCAGAACTGAAATCGGACATCGGCGACCGAAGTTATGGCACTTTGAACTTTTCTGCCCCACCTGGAGGCTGTGCCGGGGTCTTGGCTACTTGCGGATCCGGGACGGAGTTGAACAACAACGGCAGTGGGGCCTCCTCGGTGGCCGCATCTCTACTTTTGGTTTCGTTCCCGGATCCCCACATGGTCTGATTGAGAGACCGTCTCGCCCGGCTGGGGACCAGTCCGGCCCCCACTTAGTGTCTGAACTGTCTCCCTTTTGAATCACATTGTGCCTTTTCTTGGCCCTACGAGCCAGCTCTTGTGGTCTCGTTGGCGCCTGGACTGTCGGCTGCCATTTTCACCTAGTCGTGTGGGCCCCTCCGGGGAGCAGTTTCCAGCATGGCGGGCAAGGGTGATGCCGAGAAGCGAAAGACCAAAGCTTCTCTTCGTGGTGGACCGGTCCAGACAAATATTATTGATCGGTATACTCAAGTCAAAGGCTCCCCTGGGCTTCCCAGTCGTACCCCGGAGGGCGCCCAAGGCGGCCCTTCCGTTCCTGCCGAGTTGTCCCTGCAGGACATTATGGGCACCATCACCGGCATGAGGGAAACCATCGGCCAGCAATACGAGGCCCTGGCTAGCAAAATTGACACGATTGCTGCGGATGTCACTCTGATCAGGGCTGACCTGTCTAAAA
The DNA here is from genome assembly GCF_964263255.1 of Lissotriton vulgaris. Classification (NCBI taxonomy): domain Eukaryota; kingdom Metazoa; phylum Chordata; class Amphibia; order Caudata; family Salamandridae; genus Lissotriton; species Lissotriton vulgaris. The sequence continues at coordinate 656,092,367 of NC_141694.1, read as the reverse complement.
CGAACGAAAAGGTCAAATCACTCGATCTGAAGACCTCCAGCCTCACGGCCGATGTGGTGGAACTTCAAACTGAACTTGGGAATTTAAAATCGGTGAATGACCAAATGTCCCATCGGCTGGGGGATTATGAGAACAGGGCAAGGCGCAATAACATCCGCGTCATTGGGGTCCCAGAAAACCCCGAGACTCACTCTGTGGATCTCCTGGTCGAGGATCTGATCCTCACCCATCTTGCCCCCTCGGGCTTGAGTAAATTCTTCGCGTTCGAGCGCGCACACAGAGTCCCGGGCGGACAACCCAAGCCGGGCGCCCCTCCGAGGACTATCATTGCGAGGCTTTTTCATTTTAGAGACCGTGATGCAATTTTGCAGGCATCGAGAGTGCATGGCCCGGTGAAATTTGAAAATTCCTCAATTAACTTTTTCCCGGACTTCACGCAACTTGTGCAAAGACAAAGGATGGGCTTTCTTGGAGTGAAGCGACGTCTCCGGGACCTGGGCCTTAAGTACGCCATGCTTTTCCCTACTAGGCTTCGTGTGGAATATGAGGAACGGACCTTCTTTTTTGACCGACCGGACAGTGTGAGTGACTGGTTGGATTCCCTGCCGGGTCGAGGCGATCGTACGGAGCACCCTGGCGGTGCCGAGGGTGGTGAGCCTAAGCATAAGTGACTCTTCGGTCCCTGGTTTCTGAACATTGGACTTTGCTCAGCTGGGTACTATCTTTCTGTTTTTGTTGCCCTGTAGTAGTCCACATTTGGGTGGTGGGTGGGAACGGGCCTCTTTCCTCCTCCGGGGTCTTTTTGTAGAATGGGATTGTTAGGGCGATAGGCACACTGCATTTGGGGTGGCTTTTTAGTCTACTGCAGGGGTGCAGCGAGGGGGGAGTTGTAATGGGTTCTAGTTGGGGGTCGGGGGGGTTTGTGTTTGTGTTTTCCTTTCTCAAGGCGGCGTATTGGTTCTTTCTCTGATCCTAATGTCCTGCTCTTCATGGGGAACACATGCAACATGTTTGGGAATGGGGTAGTGGGCTGAAACTTATATCTTGGAATGTCAACGGTTTGGGCGATCGTATAAAACGGGGTGTTGTTCTGCAGTATTTACGACGTTTGTCCCCTGATGTGGTACTCCTGCAGGAGATGCACCTAGTTGGCAATGTATGTCACGCGATGAATAGATGGGGTTACCGACTGGTTGCACACTCTGAATTAACCTCTGGTTCTAGGGGCGTGGGTATTCTGATCCGGTCTTCCCTCCCACTTGAAATTGATTATGTCACTCTTGACGACAGAGGGCGCTACACCGCCCTCACTGGTAGGTGGGAGAGCAAGACTCTCTCTTTGGTTTCTGTTTATGTACCCCCAGGACTCCAGACCTCTACTTTCTCAGACGTCGGTCGGCTGATGCTGGGGCTCCCTGATGGTCTTCTCCTTGTGGGCGGGGACTTCAACTCGGTACTTTTCGGCGATTTGGATCGCCACCCCCCCAGGGACCTTCCCGCGTCTCAGTCATGGCTCGGTGGGTTCCTGGACACCTTTGGTCTGGTGGATTCCTGGAGGCTAATGCACCCGACACTACGTCACTACACCTTTCACTTCGGCGCTCATGGGAGTCTCTCCAGGCTAGACTACTTCCTTATGCCCGCTTTCCAGTCCTCCTACATTGGGGAAATTAGCCACTTGGCCCGGGGTATCTCGGATCACTCTCCTGTTTTACTTCTTTTTGATATGGGTCTACATACTGCGGGACGGGTCGCCCCTATCAACCCCTGGCCTTTACGCAACCCCAAGACCCGCGCCAGCCTCACAAAGTCACTTGACCAATACTTCCTGGAGAATGAGGGGTCTGTCTCGTCCTCGGTGTCCCTGTGGGAAGCTTTTAAGGCTGTTATTCGTGGACACGCCCTATCCTTAATAGCAGAGACCAAGAAAGTGAGGGATGGGGAGGTTGATAGTCTGGAGGCTGAAATATTGGACTTAGAAGACGATCTAGACAGGGGTGTCACCCGGGACAAACTCCACACCCTTAGCTTGAAACAGTTTGATTATAAATCCCTTGTGACAGATGCTGCCAAAACAATGTACAGAGAACAGCAAGGTAGATTGAATGACGTTGGTGACAAGGCGGGTAAGCTGATTGTCGGGCTTGATAAGAGGGAGAGAGCGAATCGTGTTGTCCCTGTGATCCAGAATCCTGATGGTGTGGAGGTGACTGACCCTGGTGAGATTGTGGAATGTTTTGCTGCCTATTTTCGTGTGGTCTACTCCCCGGTGTCCGACAGGGATGAGGATGACTCTCGTTTTTTGTTGAGAGACATCGCGCTGCCCTGCCTGTCTGAAGAGGATCGGGAGAGTATGGAGGCATCGTTGTCGGTCGATGAGATAGCGACTGCCATTCGTTCCCTCCGTTCCGGCAAAGCCATGGGGCCAAATGGCCTGCCTATTGAATTATACAAACTCCGCCCAGATAAGGTCGCACCATACCTCCGTGATATGTTCACGGAGTCGTGTGATCTTGGCTTTCTTCCTATTGATCAGCGCCTGGCCACTATAGTGGTAATTCCTAAGGAGGGCAAACCGCGTGACCGTTGTGCCTCATACAGGCCTATCTCCCTACTAAACGCTGAGCCTAAGATTCTCATTAAGGTTCTTGACAACCGCATCCTCAGTTATTTGTGATCTGATCCATCCAGATCAATCCGGCTTTATCCCTCACCGGAACACTGATCTAAACCTGCGTCGCCTTCATGGCGTTCTCGCGAGGGCGGAGCTTCTTTCGGAACCGGCAATCTTGGCTTCATTAGATGCCACGATGGCCTTTGATACGATAGAGTGGCCGTATCTCTGGGCCACTCTTGAAAAGTTTGGCTTCGGTGCGGGATTCATTAGTTGGGTGAGGCTACTATATGCGGATCCGCTGGCTCATGTGGTTGTTAACGGTAGAGTCTCCCAGTCCTTCGCTCTTGGGAGGGACACTAGACATGGGTGTCCGTTGTCCCCCCTGCTCTTTGCGCTTGCCCTGGAACCGCTCGCTGCCTGGCTCAGATGGGAACCCTCGATAAAGGGCATTCGTTGGACCCCTGATTTTGAAGACCGGGTGTCGTTGTATGCTGACGACATTCTTCTGTATCTTACTTCCCCTCGCAAGTCCCTCAACGTCCTCTTTGACGTCCTACCTTCCTTTGGCAAAAACTCTGGGTTGATTATCAACTGGTCTCAGTTGTGTGTATATGTCATCTCTGGTGGTCTTCCTCCATTGCCTACCAGGTTCCCCATTCAAATTTCTCACTCCGGCTTCAAGTATTTAGGGGTCCACGTATTGTTGGACTTGGCTGCCCGTTACGAGCATAATCTCCTTCCTGCTCTCCGGCGCTTGTAGCTCGACGTGGACCGTTGGCGTAGACTGACGCTGTCCCCACTTGGTCGAGCGGCGCTGTTTAAAATGATGTCCCTACCCCGATTTCTCTACGCACTCCAGAACTCCTTTGATATTATTCCAGCGCGCTACTTTCGGGAGGTGGGGGGGGGGACTACAGAGGAGACTTGTTTGGGACGGTCGAGCGCGCATTGCTCTCTCAAAACTGACCCTCCCGTGGTATGACGGGGTATCGCACTCCCGGATATCAGGAGGTATTATTGGGCCTCCCAGTTGTCCGCCATTAACCATGCTACATACGCTCCTGGGCTGAATCCAGCCTACGCTATGGATAAATACCTGTTGCCCGGTGGCGACTTTAACAGAGCACTCTACTCTCGGACGGCGGGGAGGAACCTCACAGGACCCACCAAAATTGCAGTGCGTGTCTGGAAGGATGCTAATGTGGCTATGGGGTGGAATGATCGACTGACGCAGGCGACCCCCTTGTTTGCTTCGGAACGATTGGGATGCCTCTGGACGACGGAAAGTTTTGAGAACTGGGACACGATTGGACTTAGTAGGGTGGGTGATCTCTGGGTGAAAGGTGCGCTGAAATCATTCGCGGAGCTTCAGAGTGAATATGAGTTGAGTGAGCGGGAGTTCTTCAGATATGCACAGGTGCGTCATGCTTTACTGTCCGTCTTCTCCGCCTTGTCCAGCTTAAGATTCTTCACTGCGTGTATGTCACTGGTCCTCGTTTGGTTGCCATGGGTTTTCCGTCGGATGGGTTGTGTAGGCGCGGTTGTGGAATGAATGCCACTTTTCTTCACATCCTCTGGGAGTGCCGTGAGGTCGCTACGTATTGGCGCCGTGTGCATGCTGTGATGGAGTGCGTCACTGGGGTCGCTCTGTTGCCTGAGGCTCAAAGATGTTTGTTGATTGTGTGGGAGCCGAATGACTACAACGTCGCCCAGACCCGGTGGGCGGCACTTGGGAACATGAATGCCAAAAGGGACATCGCACAGCTCTGGGGTTCCCAACGGCCTCCCACTGTGTCGAAGTGGAAGGAGAACATGGATTGGTGCATGTTCAGGGAGAAGACGGTATATTTGGCTAGGGGCAAGCCTAGGGCGTGGAGTACAATTTGGGGCCAATGGAACGCGTACCGGGTAAACATCTGCACACCCCCCTCTTAGATATTCCAGACGCTTCTCTGTCCCCCTGATCTCTGAGGTTCCTTGATTACCATATTTCTTACTCGATTGTCCTGACTCCCCACTTCCCTCCCCCCTAATTGGTTCTCTCCAACGTCCTCCTGATTCCCGATCCCCGGTGTCTGAGCTCGACTTCTTTTATCATGTTCCCTCCTTGAGTTGTTTGTTCTCTTGTTTCTCTTTGTTCCTTTATAAAAATTAAAAATCGTGTATCCTGCATACATCCTGTTTTGCCGAAAGTGTATCCTGTACTTCTGCTGGACCTACCGGGGTCAGCTGCTGCCTTACTGACTGCTTATTTACTTGACAAACACTAATGGCCGGCCCCTGGGGTTGTAGGCCCATACCTGTAATTTTTCTGTTTTGCACAATAAAAAAAAAAAAAAAAAAAAAAGAGTGCCCAGAGCAGAGCCCTGCTGGGCCAAAAAAAGAATGAAGAGGAGAACCTCTGAAAGGGGGGCAGAAAGGAGACCCACAGTCTTTGCTGTGCACCATGCCACAAATTTGTTCCATCTACAGGAGTAAACCATCTTAGTGGAGGGACGCCTGGCTGCCAAGATAATGTTACAGACTTCGGGAAGAAGGTCGAAAGCTGTCAACTGTCGCCACTCAATCTCCACGCAATGAGGTGGAGGCTGGACAGGTATTAGTATAAATGCTACAGGATGACAGTGAAAGAGAATCCAAAAAGGGGCTTTTTAATGATTCAATGCGGATATGGTCAGAAAAGGATACACAGATTGCGAAGCAATAAACATAATATTACAGATTAAAGACCATTCTGTGACATTAAGTGAATTACTCGATTAGTGGACTTGCTAAATAACAGTAATGTACACCCCTTCAACTCTGAAAATCCTGATGTATATACTGAGGAACTTGGGTCTTTTTTACCCAGTGTAAGATTTAGTGGTCATAGCAATCCAGAAGCCAATTATTTAACAGAATTGGCTGTAAAGACCAACAACTTCTTACCTGCTGACATACCCAAACACCAATCTTGTTTAAGGAGCTGTGGGAGAAACATATTAAGGTGCCCTACCACAACACAAGTATCTGTTTATTCAAAACTACAGTTCCAGGAGCAAACAACTGCAGTCTCAATTGTAAACTGGCAGCATATTTCATAATGGAAACTTTCATTTCCACACCACCACACAAGAGGAATCATATTACTCTGAAAAACAACTAGTTGTTACTGACTGCATCGCCTTGAAAGGCTGTGTGAGTGGTAAGATGATGATCGAGCTTGATATATCCTGTGGGTGCTCATGGTAGATACAACAAATAACACAAAGAAAGCAGAAACATGATTTTAAAGTTCAGAAAATTGCAATTATTATTATTAGTTGAGGCAAAATAACAAAGTAAACATATTGGCCTATTACAAAAGGCTCACAGTGAGCACTGCTAGTACCCACACAATGTGTAACACACCACTGTTTTGGGAAATAACAGATCACTGCTTAGTTGTGGGTATATCAGTGAGGATGAGAAAAGAAGAAATTAAAAGTACAATTAAGAAAAAGTGCATTTAAAACAAGAGTAGAAGCAGAGGGGGGTGTTGAGATTGAATGCATTTGAACTGTGAGATAAACTGAAGACATTCTCATCAGCACCAATGTCATATTTTAAGAAAATATAGGAAAGGTGAAGCCCAATGTCACGACCTGGGAGGTGTACAAGATGGTGCTAAGGCGGAGTGTCCAAACTAGGATGACATACTAAAAAAGGTATTTGTAAAAGAAAATTAAAAACATGTCTGACCTCTAGAAGAGTGAGCTATTGGTTTCGCCTATGTGTTTTTTCTTGGCCAAAAATTCCACCAGTGCAATGCATATGACAACATGCATAATGAAGCATGCACCACCAGTTGCCTGTAAATGGGCTTTCCTGCGCTGACAGACACGCTGCTCCTGCGTCTCTATGGTAACCCTGCCGGCTCAGTTGAGGCTCTGAGAGGGCCGCGCAGGGTTACCATAGCAAACGAAAACAACGGGGATCTCCGGGCGAGCCTGTTTAAGAAACGGTTCACGGAGGTCTCACATTAGCATTTTAAAGTCGCGTACAATCCACTTAGACGCTGATTTTTCTAATCAAAGCTTTTACACATTGAATTTTACAATTAAAGTTTGATTTTTTTTTTTAACTTAGCAACCAAGGATTTTTTAACCTCTAAATAGATAACTTGACTAACCTATTTTACCCCTCGCTGAACTAGCTGGTTCCCAACTGGACTACACTGTTACTTTAAAAAAAGAGCTCAAGGACCATAGAAAAAAACGAAGGACCTGCATAATAATCCCTGATTGCCCCCAGTTAAAGGAAAAAAACCTTAGCCAAACATGACAACCATTTTGTTGAACCTTGTTTGGTTACCATAACGATTAGACAGCCATTTTACATACATTATATCTGTTTGTTTTGTCAGTTGGAACATCATCAATCTTTTAGCTCTTACTGTCGTCAAGTCAAAGATTTATTGCATAATTAATTAAAATTATTACAAAATTCACATGATAAAATAACAGTACAAGGTTATAAAATGTTTCTGCGGTTATGGCTTCTTGATCTTAATAAAATTGAAAACAGTACAATTAAAAACAACTTTCACAAGCACTCCGCAGACCGTCTCAGAGTCTCTGTTTGTGATCGCTGTTTGGGTCCCTGGGGTAAAGGTATCCCCAATGGCCCTCTGCCTCAATGTTCTCCCTGCTCAAATTGTTCTAAAGATTTTCTCACCTCGGCCATGAATTTGACACCTCGGCATGCCAGGATTGTGGATGAACCTCCCAGCCAGCTTGTACCTGCGTGTCTGTAGGAGCGAATGTTTAGCTCATTAAAAGTGGATTTCAGATATTGTCGTCGCTGTCCTGTCAGTGCTGGGCATACACAGAAAAGGTGGGTTAGGGTTTCAGTTTTGTACCCACAGAGTCAACAATGCTCCCTCTGGTGGGAGTGTTTCCAGGATGGAAGTAAGTCCTTCGAGACATGCATGCCCATCTGATAGGCTGTGAATGCTTTTTTTAGGTAACCACTAAAGTGGGATGAAAGATATGCAAGAGGTTTTAATGTTGTGAAAGAGTTAATAATGGTCCAACTATGCCGACGTTTTGCAAGTGACTTTTTATCCTCAAAAAGGGATTTCCTTTTTGCTTCCGCATTGGCTAATCTGCTTAGGGTTGATTTATCTATCCCCGATTTCCAGGCTAATTCCAACTCCAGCTTTTCCAAACAGAATTTCAGGTGGTTCCTCCGGGTGTTTGGGGTTTTGTTCTCCGCCCGGTTTTTGATTTCTTCCCAGCTCAGCCCGTCCATTGTGTCAGGATCTGCAGATCGAAGTTTGTGACAGAGTTTCACGAAGCCGCTCATGCTCCGGAAACTCTGATTTTGCAGTCCGAATTCGAGCCTGACTTGGGATGCTGAGGCGGATTTAGGGAGATTGAAGACCGCTTTATAGATTTTAATCTGTAGGTCGTTTAAAAGATCGGTCTCCTTGCCGCACCAAGTAACTAGACCATAAGATAGGGTTGGCATGATTTGAGCTGCCATAACTTTTAATAGGTGCTTGTGATTTGGGCAGTCCATTTTTGCTTTTAATGAACGATACGCAAAGATTAGAGATTGAGCTTTTGCTTGTGTTGCTGCTTTATGTTCCTTATGATTTGCACCTTTTGATATTGTTATTCCCAGGTACTTGCATGACCCTAGTTCGTCCACAGGTCCCCCGTTTGCCATCCATTTATACTTTAGCTTCTGTCGATCAACTAGGCAGACCACTTTTGTTTTATCTTTATTTATTTCCAGCCTTTCCCGTTCCAGGTAAGTTGTTAGTTTATTTATGGCTCTTTGTAAGCCGATAGGTGTTTTACTCAGCAATACTATGTCGTCTGCATATTGCAAAAAGGATATTGGGTAGTTGGCCAAAGATGGAGGGTGACTTTCTGCCGATTCCAGCTCGCTTGTGAGGTCGGAGAGAAAAAGGTTAAAAAGCGTAGGGGCTAATAAGCAGCCTTGTTTTAGGCCTTGGTGTGTTGGGATGCTTGTGGTTGTACTGCCTCCGTTACCCAGTTTCACTCTTGCCCAGGTGTTCTGATGTAAAGCTTTTATTGCTTGTAAAAGTTGGTTTGGCAAGCCCCAGTTCTTTAATTTTCCCCACAGGCGCTCTCTTTTGACCCGATCGAAAGCAGACTTGATATAGAGAAAACAGGCATACAGCCGGGCTCCCTTAGCTACCGCAATTTCCATTAGGAGCGACAGACAAGTTAAATTTGTTATTGTTCCCATTCCCTTCCTGAATCCTGTTTGATATTTGAGAATTAGAGTCTCTAACCACAAGCCCGGATTGAGCTTAAAGATTGCGTTTGGCAGCCCGTTCGGGCCTGCTGCTTCTTCTAACTTCAATCTTGATATAATCATCCTCAATTCATTTTTGGTGGGTAAATCGACCGGGTCGGTGGGCTCCTTTGAATCTTCCTCTTGCTCATAACCTTTGTTTTCCCTGTTCTTTGTTCCTTTTGGTTTGTCCTCATTTTCCTGTATTGCCCGTAGACCGTTAGCGGGCCTAGCTCTATATCACAGTATAAGATTTGCACGTGCCGGGTCGAAGTTTCAGCTCCGACCCCTGCCTCCTGTTGGAGTCTTGCACTTAGATTCCCCAAAAGTCTCGGCTATTGGGATGTTTTCCTGCGATTAGGAGTTTGTTCCAGATTGTTTCTTTATACGAAAACTTTGCGACCCTCAGGGCCTTTCTTTCTGTAAATGCTCCTAGCTACCTTCAGGTTGGATTTATTTATCACTGACGCTGATGTTCTTTGGCTAGCAAGTGCTCGGACTTCCTTAGCAACCTTTCTTTTTTTTGATCTTAGATCCGAGTTGAACCAAGGCTCCTTCTTGCAGTTAGTGATTCTCTGGTTCCCTGTCCTTGCTGGGAACTTTTGCAGTAGGACCAGAATCATTTGCTCCCAGTTGGGTACTCGATCTTCCTCTTTTTGGGGCCCTGGGTCGGCCTTCCAGGCTTTGACGGTGTCCTCAATTCTGCCCAACCCTTCTCCACGGCATTTTAATTTTTTTAGATTAAACTTTGAAGCGTGGCATAGGAGAGAGCCCTTTCTAGGCGCCGTGGTGGGAGCGATATTCAGACTTATTATTTGGGGGAAGTGATCACTTTCTACACGTGGTTTTATTTTGAATGAATTGATGCTGGGAGTTAGCTCGTCACTTACAATGGTGTAGTCGATTATTGAATGGACCCTGCCGCTTAGGTATGTGATGCCTGCCGGCCTGCCCCCTCTTGTGTTGCCATTCAAGATTGACAGTCCTAATTCTTTTAGACTTAGCTCTTACTGTCTGACATTAACTCTAGTTATGTCTTCAGACACCTCAAAAGTTCAATGGAGGATAAAATAGAAGGCCTAATTAATAAGCTCTAGATAGGGTAATGGGGTCACTTGATGACACAATTAATAACAAATTGGAAACCCCACCAAGAAAAGGGTGGCCCATCCTCAAAACCCCAGGAGGAGCCTACGGAGTCTAAAGGGCAAAGAAAAAGACCAACGAACGACAACCCTCCTAAAGGTACGAAGAGAGCTAAGAGCTCCATCCCTACCATTTTGACTTCACGCTCTGGCGGTCACAATGACAGTGCCTCAGGCACAATAGATGAGCCAGATAAAGATTACACCCATTCCCATCGATAGTGACGATGGACAGGAGGATGAGATTAATCTCTCCTAATTCTCTGACTTTCATTCAGAGGAAGAAAATGAAATTAGGAATGTGGACACTTCAGGTGAGGCATCAATGGTCTCAGGTTATAAAATGGCAATCACTGACCCCTTTGGGGAATATATGTTTGATCCCCTCCTCATCAAACACCCCCTCTCTCCCCAGCAGGTCCCCTCCCAACATATTGGTGAATACCTCCCCTTCTGACTCCGTAAAAAGATTACAAAGGAGGTCAGATCTCGACTGATTTCTGAATGTCCTCTACCCTCTCTCCCTGACAAGATAGCTTCAACCCCCAATCTGGTTAGCAAAGTGGTGGCATTTTTTTGCCAAATCGGGGAGAGACCCAAGAAAAGGACTTGACAAGGGTCTTAAATCCTGCCAAGATAGACTCCTGGATATCACAGGCCCTTTAACTAAAATGTTCGAGTTAGCTGAAGGGGCTTATCTTGAAAACACCCCCAGAGACTCAAGAGAATAGCGCCAATGGCTGCTCGTGGCAATTTGCCTACTCTGCATTGCAAACACTGTACTCGCAAACGAAGGAGAAAGAGTGTCCTTTTAAAAATAGTCGAACTAGCTAACAAAGAAGGGGGAGCTTCCTATCAGGGCCTCCTTTTTGGGGAGGAATTTATCAAGGAGATGGCCAAATATGTAGGAGTTTTCCACTCCATTCAAAACCCCCAAAAAGATATTAAAAGAGTTTTCAACAACAGGGTTTTTGGAAGGGCCAGGAGAACACGGGGTTGGTTCCCCGGCAGTGGACACTTTTCAACAAGACCCTTCATGGGACGAGGAGGAAGACTCTCCCAATCTGGCTTTGAAGGTCAATCAACATTCTACCCCCAAAAAACAAAGATTTTGCAGAAGAGGCTTCGGGGGTTATAGAAGGCAAAGAGACTTTTCAGCAGGGTAGACTAACCAAAGACCATTCAGATATCCCTATAAATGTGGGAGGAAGACTAGCACAAGTTTGTGGGAACTGGAACATGGTGAGCCAACACCCTTGGGGACTAAATACCGTCAAAGGTTGCAAGATAGAATTAATAAATTTACCTATACAGGAAAGACTTCCCTGAGAAATACTATTCTCCCAAAAAGACTCTGCCTTGATGACACACGAGGTAAAAGATCTATTTGCCAAAGGGTCAATCCGAGAGGGAAAAGAAATTGGCTTAGTCAGCAATGTCTTTCTAGTAGAAAAGAAAGACAAAAAGATGTGACATGTTATAAATCTAAAAGATCTAAACAAATGGGTGGTTTACCGCCATTTCAAAATGCAGGGAATCCACCTTCTCAGAGATGTCCTAAGGAAAGGAGATTGGCTAACTCGATTAGAGCTGAAGGATGCATGCCTGATCATCCCTATCTGGCCCCTGCAACCGAAATTTCACCAATTCTTGTGGGAGGGCAAACTATGGCAGTTTTGCAGCCTCCCCTTCGGTGTCTCTTCAGCCCCTTAGTGTTTCGCTAAGGTATTACGCCCAACAGCAGGCTGGCTAAGAAGCAAAGGAGTAAGACTAATTCTATATCTAGACGACATTTTAATAATGCCTCAATCCAAATAGATAGCATCACAACACAAAGACCTCATAATAAAACCCTTAGAACACCTGGGCTTTGTTATAAACACCAAAAACTCATCCACAACTCCAAGCCAGATCACCCAGTTCCTTGGTTTTACTGTAAATACAGTTCAAGCAATTTTGTTTTCCCCTGGCAATTTCAATTCTGCTTGAGCTGTATTTACAGTAAAACAAAGGAACTGGGTGACCTGTTTTTTTTTTTATATATATTCGAGCTGAGAGGGATGGGGTGCCACATGAGGTGACTCAGACAGGGGAACTCTGGACAGCCCAGAAGAAGGAGTTACATATCAACTGCCTAGAACCACTGGCAGGATCCTTTGCAATCCGGTGCTTTACCAAGGGTTTGATGAAGTGTTCAGTCATGCTTCGCATGGACAACGTATCTGCGGTGAGATACGTGAACAAGATGTGAGGCCCCCATTCCAAGGGACTCTCAGATCTAGCCAAGACATTTTGGACATATTGCCAAACATATTCTGCGTTTGAACAATATCGTAGCATACAGGTTCTCCAGGAATTTCAAAGATTCAAGCAACTGGAAACTAGACAGGGAAATTTTTCTGACAATTCAGTCGGTATGGGACCCTTTGGAATAGGTCTGTTTGCGTACAGAGTCAACACTAAACTACCCACATTTTTCAGCTGGAGGCCAGACCCTCAGGCCTCGGGGTAGATGCGTTCCTTCAGAATTGGCATGGTTTAAGACCCTATGCCTTCCCTCCTTTTGTCATGCTCCAACGACTTCTTCTACAAGTTCAGCGAAACAAGGAAATAGTGGTAGTAATAACTTCCCTCTGGAGATCCCAGGCATGGTTTCCAATCTTGATGGAGATGAGTGTAGACTTTCCTATCCTTGTACTGACCTGCGAGGAAATAATCACAGATCCTCAGGGAGAATGTCACCCCCTTGTACTTCAGGGCCTTCTGTCTCTGATGGCATGGAGGATTCCAAGAGACAGTGGCAGCTCCCAGGACTTCCCGAGAGCGCTTTCAGACTCATATCTGAATCCTGGGCACCTGGCACAAAGAAAGCTTAAAGATTGGCTTGGCGTAAATGGGTTTGCTGGTGCCTTCAATGGAACTACAATCCCATTTCAGCTGACCTAGTTCAAGTTATCAACTTCTTATCCGAAATTTTTGCATCAGGCCTGGCATACCAGGCACTGCTTGGTAGATGGTACCTCTGTAGGTCAGATCTTATTAACTGAAAAACTAATGAGAAGAATGCGTGTTTTAAATCCACCTTTGCCCAGATATTCTGTTTTTATGGGATGTAAGGGATGTTTTTAGAGTAATTACTAATTTGGGAGAGAACTCTACGCGTTCTACACTCTCATTAAAGAAACTATCCTATAAACTCACTGTTTTATTGTGTCTTGTCTCCTTCCGACGAACATCAGATGTTAAAGTCTTCGACATCACCAGTAGGGCTTATCAACGTGATGGAGTTTGAGTCTTCTTAAAAAATGAACCAAAACAATGTTAAGTTCTGGTTTCTGTTTTTTTCCACAAAATGAAAGCTTGTGTGTAGTGAAGTGTTTGTTGGAGTGCACATTTTCTTAGAGGGGCCTCGGCTTCCAAAGGTTTTATTCTGGGTGGTGGCCTTAAAGATATCCTTAGGGCTGCTGACTGGTCAAATGAATTTATTTTCAAAAGCTGTTATTTTAAACCAGTAACAAATGTTATTGATAATGTGTTGAACCCACTTTAAACTAGCATAATATTGGCCTTCGAGTCATGACATAAAATTGAGATTTTTCACAGCCTGGTGGGCAGAAAATCTGGATTTTATTAAGACACGGAGGTTAAGATTATCCCTCCTCTAATAATCCCACCCTGGGAATATAGCTAAATGATGTTCTTTTTTGTCTTGCAGATTAAATGTTTCAAAGAATTTATGGACGTCTTCACTGAAGGTTCCAAAAAATAATTTTAAAGTTATCTTATTCGCTGCACAAAGAAGGGAGAAGTCTACGTGCACATGGACTATATACTATGGTAGAATGTTTGAAGTGCTAGATCTCTTCATTGTTGCTGCTGTAAGCTGCGCAATAAAGGAACATTGAATATTCTTAGTCTCTGTGACTTTAATAAAATCCAGATTTTCTGCCCACCAGGCTGTGAAAAATCTAAATTGTCTGGCAACAGCAGCACTGTCAAGCCAGATCATAAAAAGGACAGTGGAATGGGGCGCACTGGAGTAAACAGAGGGCGAAGGCCATACGGGGGTTTGAGTAACAAGTGGGAGAGTGACAAAGAAGGGAATGTACTTCCATGGAGAGCTGAAATTGAAAGAAAAAGAGGTCCTGAGCAATAGAAGGATACAACGCATCCAATCAAAACACTGTGAGAGCAAAATTCTCCTGCAGTAGCAAACACAAGCAAAAAAGAGCAAATCCATCTGCGATGTAACAAATGGTCTACTGATAGATCATTTACTTCATTATTGTCATCAAGAACACAAAAAAGTTTTAAAAGGATATTTCAGGTATGGCTTAGAGACATACGCAAGTGGACTTTAGCAGAAGATGTCCATATGAAACTAAACCGTAGGGATGAGAAACTGCAGGCAAACCTGACTGAGTGGCAGGAATTGTGTAATTCTGCTCTGAACTTGGACCCGTATGGGGACGAACAGCATGAATCATTAGTGAATGGGAGCACATCTAGTGGGGATAGAAACAAGAGGAGTGAAAAGTGATAGACAGTAGGAAGACATTCCCCTGATTTCAAACCTACTATTAATTACTACCTCATTGTTGCTGGTACTCTGTATGTGTGGGATAGAGTCCCATAGAGTTGCTGGCATTGCACAGCTGACACCTATATTTAAGTGATTGGTGCGATATTTGTTAAAATAAAAAACTTTTTTAAAAAAAGGATATTTCAGGTCAACTTAAAGACTGCTCAACAGATTCATATATTATCAATTGTGGCATTGGTAGGTTTTACTGGGTAAAGGAACACGTCCCAGACTAGATTTTTTTCACTTTAGATGTGACCATGGAGGTCGGGGGAGGGGGGGTGTCTACCTTTTCCCAAAAATTGTCGAGGCCTATTTACTAATGTAGCTGCAGCCCAGAAAAAGAAAAGCTCACTGAATATTTTAAAACAGGTTTGAATTTTTGGCAATAGAATAAGGGTGCTGCTGAATAATTTAAAAAAACAATATATATATATTACCTACTGGCGGTCGACAGTAGGTAGTTATAGTTAGGATCTACTTTCCATAGGAAATCCGCAACATTCTATTGGGAATAACTTTGGCGCCAGTGGACGAATCTTCGCGAATTTCTCAAAAGTTCGTGGCCCGCTCCGCTCCTTCACTGAAAATGTGGGGGGGATTCGTCAAGCGGGGGCCGAGATAAAAGGGGGGTCCCAAAACGTGTTTTCTCCATGTTAATTTCCATAGGGCGGTCGAACTCACTTTTAGCCCGAACGGCTGAATAGATTTCCACCAAACTGGGCAAAATTGTAGGGAATGGTACCCCGATGTGCCTTTGCTATGTCTCAAGATATATGCTCCAGTGGTTTTTATATTTTATATATATTGGGCTACATTGGGCTATATATATGTTAGAGCCCAAATGTAGCCCAAAGATGGCCACCAGAGACAAAAAAAAACAAATGTAGCCCAAATATCAGCCAGATGTAGCCCAACTATAGCCCAATGATAGAATGTCCCAGAGTGTTCTAAAGAACAACTAGAGCGCTAACAGTCTTACATATGACAAAAGTATGGCACACCTGAAGTCATCTTGATTGGAATAAAGTGTTAACACTTAAAACATTTAATTTGCAAAGGAACAAAATGAGGGGTTTCATTTTGCCATAGAACAAGCCTGCTGGGTCAGGCGAAACGCGTTGAAAAGCGGCGATAAAGAAAAATAAAAAAGTTTTCACCACATTTGACGTTGTCTCCTCTTCGTATCCTGTGTTGAGGCTGAGTTCGTAATATATATATATTCACTTAAAAAACCATAGGTTTCACACCAGTTATAGTTAGGAATTAGCATTTAAAAAACCTATTAAATTCACTGAAAAAACCATAGGTTTCACACCAGTTATAGTTAGGAATTAGCATTTAAAAAACCTATTAAATTCACTGAAAAAAACATAGGTTTCACACCAGTTATAGTTAGCTGGAAATTTTACTGACATAAAACTATTGAAATTCCCACGTTATAGTTAGTTGGACTCACTATAACTTGCGTGCCTGCAATGCACTGAGGATGACGTCACATATTACATCACTCATGACATGGTCAGTGACATCACTCATGATATCACTGATGACACCATCCTTGTGTCAGCCTGACAGACCTCCTTTGGGTGTAATGTAACCCTTGAAACACATATTCAAAAATAGAAACTAACATTTTCAAAAAAATTGAGATACCCATACCAGTTACAACAACCAATTCAGTAACTCCTCCATCTATATACACATCCTCTCATTCAGAAACAGTTCTATATAGTCACTCATACATATACTCACTCACTCATATGTAGTGATACACATTTACATCCTTTTACACACCGACAGTCATTCCATAGAAATTATGATTAGTGCTGAAGAAAGGAAAATTAGGGCACATTTTGAGTGACTTCTCAAATCCTCTCATATTTCATTAAAAAAATTCTGATATGCAGTCTCCCAAGATGGCCACCAGAGACAAAAGATCCCAAATGTAGCCCAAATATCAGCCAGATGTAGCCCAACTATAGCCCAATGACAGAATGTCCCAGAGTGTTCTAAAGAACAACTAGAACGATAACAGTCTTACTTATGACAAAAGTATGGCACACCTGAAGTCATCTTGATTGGAATTAAGTGGTAACACTTAATACATTTAATTTGAAAAGGAACAAAATGAGGGGTTTCATTTTGCCATAGAACAAGCCTGCTGGGTCAGGCGAAACGCGTTGAAAAGCGGCGATAAAGAAAAATAAAAAAGTTTTCACCACATTTGACGTTGTCTCCTCTTCGTATCCTGTGTTGAGGCTGAGTTCGTAATATATATATATTCACTTAAAAAACCATAGGTTTCACACCAGTTATAGTTAGGAATTAGCATTTAAAAAACCTATTAAATTCACTGAAAAAACCATAGGTTTCACACCAGTTATAGTTAGGAATTAGCATTTAAAAAACCTATTAAATTCACTGAAAAAAACATAGGTTTCACACCAGTTATAGTTAGCTGGAAATTTTACTGACATAAAACTATTGAAATTCCCACGTTATAGTTAGTTGGACTCACTATAACTTGCGTGCCTGCAATGCACTGAGGATGACGTCACATATTACATCACTCATGACATGGTCAGTGACATCACTCATGATATCACTGATGACACCATCCTTGTGTCAGCCTGACAGACCTCCTTTGGGTGTAATGTAACCCTTGAAACACATATTCAAAAATAGAAACTAACATTTTCAAAAAAATTGAGATACCCATACCAGTTACAACAACCAATTCAGTAACTCCTCCATCTATATACACATCCTCTCATTCAGAAACAGTTCTATATAGTCACTCATACATATACTCACTCACTCATATGTAGTGATACACATTTACATCCTTTTACACACCGACAGTCATTCCATAGAAATTATGATTAGTGCTGAAGAAAGGAAAATTAGGGCACATTTTGAGTGACTTCTCAAATCCTCTCATATTTCATTAAAAAAATTCTGATATGCAGTCTCCCAAGATGGCCACCAGAGACAAAAGATCCCAAATGTAGCCCAAATATCAGCCAGATGTAGCCCAACTATAGCCCAATGACAGAATGTCCCAGAGTGTTCTAAAGAACAACTAGAACGATAACAGTCTTACTTATGACAAAAGTATGGCACACCTGAAGTCATCTTGATTGGAATTAAGTGGTAACACTTAATACATTTAATTTGAAAAGGAACAAAATGAGGGGTTTCATTTTGCCATAGAACAAGCCTGCTGGGTCAGGCGAAACGCGTTGAAAAGCGGCGATAAAGAAAAATAAAAACGTTTTCACCACATTTGACGTTGTCTCCTCTTCGTATCCTGTGTTGAGGCTGAGTTCGTAATATATATATATTCACTTAAAAAACCATAGGTTTCACACCAGTTATAGTTAGGAATTAGCATTTAAAAAACCTATTAAATTCACTGAAAAAACCATAGGTTTCACACCAGTTATAGTTAGGAATTAGCATTTAAAAAACCTATTAAATTCACTGAAAAAAACATAGGTTTCACACCAGTTATAGTTAGCTGGAAATTTTACTGACATAAAACTATTGAAATTCCCACGTTATAGTTAGTTGGACTCACTATAACTTGCGTGCCTGCAATGCACTGAGGATGACGTCACATATTACATCACTCATGACATGGTCAGTGACATCACTCATGATATCACTGATGACACCATCCTTGTGTCAGCCTGACAGACCTCCTTTGGGTGTAATGTAACCCTTGAAACACATATTCAAAAATAGAAACTAACATTTTCAAAAAAATTGAGATACCCATACCAGTTACAACAACCAATTCAGTAACTCCTCCATCTATATACACATCCTCTCATTCAGAAACAGTTCTATATAGTCACTCATACATATACTCACTCACTCATATGTAGTGATACACATTTACATCCTTTTACACACCGACAGTCATTCCATAGAAATTATGATTAGTGCTGAAGAAAGGAAAATTAGGGCACATTTTGAGTGACTTCTCAAATCCTCTCATATTTCATTAAAAAAATTCTGATATGCAGTCTCCCAAGATGGCCACCAGAGACAAAAGATCCCAAATGTAGCCCAAATATCAGCCAGATGTAGCCCAACTATAGCCCAATGACAGAATGTCCCAGAGTGTTCTAAAGAACAACTAGAACGATAACAGTCTTACTTATGACAAAAGTATGGCACACCTGAAGTCATCTTGATTGGAATTAAGTGGTAACACTTAATACATTTAATTTGAAAAGGAACAAAATGAGGGGTTTCATTTTGCCATAGAACAAGCCTGCTGGGTCAGGCGAAACACGTTGAAAAGCGGCGATAAAGAAAAATAAAAACGTTTTCACCACATTTGACGTTGTCTCCTCTTCGTATCCTGTGTTGAGGCTGAGTTCGTAATATATATATATTCACTTAAAAAACCATAGGTTATAGTTAGGAATTAGCATTTAAAAAACCTATTAAATTCACTGAAAAAACCATAGGTTTCACACCAGTTATAGTTAGGAATTAGCATTTAAAAAACCTATTAAATTCACTGAAAAAACCATAGGTTTCACACCAGTTATAGTTAGGAATTAGCATTTAAAAAACCTATTAAATTCACTGAAAAAAACATAGGTTTCACACCAGTTATAGTTAGCTGGAAATTTTACTGACATAAAACCATTGAAATTCCCACGTTATAGTTAGTTGGACTCACTATAACTTGCGCGCCTGCAATGCACTGAGGATGACGTCACATATTACATCACTCATGACATGGTCACTGACATCACTCATGATATCACTGATGACACCATCCTTGTGACAGACTGACAGACCTCCTTTGGGTGTAATGTAACCCTTGAAACACATATTCAAAAATAGAAACTAACATTTTCAAAAAAATTGAGATACCCATACCAGTTACAACAACCAATTCAGTAATTCCTCCATCTATATACACATCCTCTCATTCAGAAACAGTTCTATATAGTAACTCATACATATACTCACTCATCATATGTAGTGATACACATTTACATCCTGTTACACACCGACAGTCATCCAAAAGTTACTCACACACATACTCACACATGCAAATAAACTATTGAACATCCATTTATTTACATATACAGCTATACACACACTAGTGCATTACTTCTAAGGAAACTTACACATACTTACCCTCTTAAACAATCACTTATAGAAACACATACTTATATAAACAGGAACTCTTTCAATCTCTCACTCTCACATATACTCACTTATATACATCAATACTCACATATACTAGATTAAAACATATGTAGATACTCATAAAAACACTAGTGAGGCAGGCATTCACTCACTAACACACACATATTCACACTCATCCACCCATACAGTCCTGCACATTCGCTGTCTTAAAAACACATACAAACAGTGAGTCAGTCACCAACCCATGCAGCCACTTATACACAAAGTGAAACACTGATACATATATTTAAAATATTTAAAAATTACTCGCTAATATATGTATTCACTAAGATACACTTAACCAATCAATACTTTATTAAAAATAAACATCCATTTACACACTTATTTAAACATTTATTCGTCCATCGACCTTTACAAATACATATATAAAACATATTGATATTTTAGAAAGACACACATTCACTGGATGGTGTCATCAGTGATGTCATGAGTGATGTCACTGACCATGTCATGAGTGATGTAATATGTGGCGTCATCAGCAGTGCATTGCAGGCGCGCAAGGTATAGTGAGTCCAACTAACTATAACGTGGGAATATATATAAAAAATATATATATATATATATATACACACTGAAAAACAAAAACGTGAACTGCAAGGTACAGGCGGTGAAGAAAACGAATGGCTACAAGAGGGAAAAAGGCACCCAAAGATTCTAAAATGAGCCTGGGCACTGTGATAGTACATTGTGAGTAGTCAGATATATACAGAGAACAGAAGGGTGCAGGAAAAATGGCTAAGAAATAAAAGGTGACATACATAAAAATGCCCAGTTCATAATGATTGACAGCACATCTCACAACAACCTCTGCCAACTATTTAATGTACATCTTTGCAGTCCAACAGCACGGAAAAGCCAACAATCTTTCAATGCCTTTCTGGGCTAAACAACTCACTGTACCTGGACCTGCCAAGACACGTACATTTTTAGAAGAGGCTTTCCATAACTCAATCCGAATTTCATAGGGCAAAACTAATATGTTAATACCTGCTCAAAAGTGGAGAGCTTTTCTCGATGTGCCGAGGGTACATGCATTGTGTTTATCAAGAAAACCCCTAAACCCGATTAAAAGGTTCAGCTGCTCCTTTTTTGAGAAAATTCCTACGGGTGGATGCAGGGCCGGCTTTAGGGCAGTGCGACTGGTGCAGCCTTACTGGGCCCTGACCTGTGGAGGGGGCACCAACCTCAGGGGGGGACGCTGTGTTTAGCAATAGCTTATGATTGGAGAGACGTGGGACATGGAATGTGGGGCATCCGAGGACGCGGCCATGGGAGAGTGCGCCAAATATGATTGTCTCACCGGGCGCCAACGGCGCTACAGCGGTCCTGGGTGGATGATAATAAATAAAAAAGAATAAAAAGAATATCTATCCGACATAACATAAAAAAGATAAACAAAGTAGTCCTCCAGTGCTTTTCCTGGTTTCTTTTTACATCAGGTAAGCTAATTTCTTTTATCTATAGGCGCTTACTGTGTGAAGGCATGCACAGTGGCCTAGATAGTTTTACATTGTAACTACATATGAATTTTATGTGGAAGATTTTTCTTTGTGTGTCCTGAAGAAGGTGACTTTAACTATTTTAACCCATATAAACGCATCGACGAAAACTGTAGACTAATTTCTTGTCTCGTGTTAAATAAAGTATTGATATCTATTCAATACAACATGTTGAACAATAAAAAAGCCATAAACCATAATATATGTATTGGGGTTGTTTGTAACCTTATGTTTTTTATGTATTGTTCTAATTACATTTATGTAATCCTTTTTGATACTTTTTTTTACTTTTATATTTGTGTATGTTCTTGTATATTTCGTGTATTTGCACAGTCGCCTTTAAGAGAATTGTTCCATTCAATTTCAATACACCTAGGGGAATTGCAGTATTTTTCGCGGAACAGACTGTGTCCCCTTGTTATAGAGGCGTTGCTCTATTTATTATCTCTGGTCCTGCTCCAATGTGTACAGTCGAGCTGGAATTGCCAGGCCACACCCCTAAAGACGGAAACCAAAGCATCCATAGAAATGTTTTGGTCTACCTGAGCAAAGCAACGACTGTATGCATATACCATCCACAAACCGCTTTGAGCAAGAATTTCCTAGGTAAAATGTGTACGTTAATCAGTGTCTTAAGTGTCACTCTGCCTGCCTCTCGCTCTTAAGCGAAAACGTAAGTATTAAACACATGTAACATAAAGAACTAGCTGCTTCACACACCATATTAAATTCAAAACCACGTTCTTAAAACACACGGCAACGTTCTCGTTGAGGATGTCAGCAACGTCTAGAAATAATTAGAGAATTAAACAAAAGAGTAACACCCACTAAACACATTTTGGGAAAGGAAAACAAAAAGCAAGCCAAATCTGCCAGGGACCGAAATCCTGCATTAGCAGAAGCCCTTCGGAAACAGTACAGGAAAGCCATGGAAACAGAGGATGCTCACCATGGTAACAGTATCATCTTCACTCCGGTAGCAGCACACTCTAGAGCCGAACGTACCCTGAGACTAGGCATTAGTGTAATGCAAATTTTAATTTTATAGTCAATCCAGAACATCTCAAATGTGGCTGGCAGTTGTAAAGATGTAATAAAACATTAATATTTCACAACTATGCAAAGGTATTAAATTCGAAGCCGACTGCTTGTGTAAAGGCCGTGGTGATTAAACGACAGCAACAGAAGGAGGGGTAAGCTACCCTGCAGAATGAAAAAACACAAGCCAAAGTGAAGCACACGTTAATGGAAATTATATTACATCTGCTGGTCATTAGGCTAATAGATTCCCATGCAGCCCATATGCATATGGCGACCACCGTGTTGCCTCAGTCAACAAGAGCACAGTGAACATATGAATGCTAGCAGGATCGAACTGGCCTATAGGACAATCAGCAGGTGCCCGAAGGGATGGTCTGACAGGTCAGTTTCTGGGTCGTTTTTTATTAAAAAAACAAAGTTTGTGCAGCTCTGTCATGGCCACGTGGACCTGTTTTCCCTATTGATTTCCCTGATATTATCACAGGCATCACATGCAGGGAAAAACAAATGCATGCAGTCTCCTACAGCCTGGAAAAATACCTAAGCACCTTGTCTTTACAAGTTCCAAAGTAGTGTGATTTGCAAACAGGGGGCATTTTTAAAGCTATATGGTTCGCAAATTGTGTGTGTGGGGGGGTTGCGGGGGCCCTTTTATTTTGGTGTCTGGCCCTATTTTTAATCAGTGTCACTTTGGAGTGAACGGTGATTTAAAAAAATCGCGTTATGTTTACAATTATGGTCCAGCCTGCTGGGAATCCTACTGTTTCGTTAAGACTCGAATGGACTATTTAGGGGGCTGCAGGCAGGTATAATTTGGAAGGAGTAAAGATAGCTACTTTCCCAGACATTAATCAACTCTGGAAAGGATGTTTAGTTAGGAGAGGAGTGAGGGCCCTTTAAGCTGTTCCCTCAATTAATAGTGTGAGCAAATACGAGTTTGCCACATGTTTCATTTCTAGGAACACATTCAAATAGTCATTAAAATGGCAGACCAACTTTGTCTCTGGCCATCAATGGCCGGAACGGAGAATTTGAATACTTAACAGGTTATTTCTGAGTCAATCTTTCAACAAATGAGGGCTCTGCAAACTTTGAACATTAAAGTGGTGGTCGATAGTTTCCTGGATGGGAAAGCCTGTACGTGGGATGAAGCAGTACCGGTGGGCACTACTCCCACTCCATTAGTGCAATTACTGCAATTTCAGTTCCATAGGGTGCAACATGCCCTTCGCGAGATTCTGGGTAATGATATAGCTGAGCCCCCTGAGGTTACCTCGCTTACGCTTTACTCCAAGCAGAAACTCCTGTTAAGTTGGTGTCCAGGGTCTATGGCATTGCACAGGCTTACCGCAAACACTTTTACACAAGGCCTAGACTAGAGTGGCAGAGGTACTTGGGTATAAAAATTGATGATGACATTTGGAGATACTGCTGCGAGGTGACAGGATGAGTGTCCCTAAATGGGCGGCACCGCCTCATTCATTTTAAATATTTGCAGAGAGTTTTCTACACCCCAGAATGGTAACATAGATATGGTCTGCGAGAGTCAGCTGAATGTGAGCGATGCAGGGTGTGTCCTGCGGATTTTCTGCATGTGGCCTGGACTGAGAGAGTCTGAAAACAAAGGCGCGGCCGCTCGACAGGAGCCAGGTCGAAGGAAGCCCCATCATTTTCCAGGTAACCAGCGCGGCAGTAGCTGCGGTCCCAGCCAAGAGCGAGACACAGCACTGAGTACCACTACAGTAGAAGCCTGAGTGCATAGTAGAGTAGGAACGCTTCCTGAGTGAAGCAGTAGCCTTGCAGCCGCACCAGGCCGCTGTACCAGATGAAGAAAAGATCCTTACGTCTCCTGACTCTTGCAGCGGGTAGGCCGCACCATGACACATCAGTTGGTCCTGGCCAGAGACGAAGGAAGACCGAGTTAGGTCTTGTTTATTTCCCCTCTGGGGCAGTATTAGGTTCTTCTTTGTGCAATTAGCCGAGCGGGCAGCTGCGGTACTACCTACTGTAGGGGCATTGCTTGGAAATTACTACACTGCTTATAGTAGGCGCGCTGGCAAGCCTGCAGCCTACGTTCCGAGCCTTGGCTGGATTGAGAGATATATGTGCTTGAGCTCTGCATTTATCGTCTGCATTTTCTTACGTCCTGATATCATGACTTATGCACTGTATACCATACTAAGACAGAATACCAACTATAATTTCACGACCTGCCTGATGTGCACAGTGAAGATGTTTTATGACGTGTACAACCTTTCAGCATTTAATATGAATGTCTGATCTCATTTGATGCCTTTCCTCTCTCCTCCCTCTCTGACAGAGGCCCCCTGGCTTAAAGAGAAAAAAGCACCTACGCCCCCTAAGAGGTCATTATTTATACTCCAATTCTTGGCAGACTACACAAAATGTTTAAAATTCAGAAAAGCTTGTACCTGATTGGTTAGCCACGATGGCATGATAAATCACTATCCTGACTCATTGAAAATTCTAAACCATACCAGTTTTAACAAAAGAAGCATAAATGATTAATACATTTATATGTTTTAGCAACATTTACTAGGAAAAATGTTTCAGTCTAATTTTCCATCCTTCCTGTCACAGCACAGGCAGAAAGCAAACTTTAACTATCACTGGTACATTGGCACAAGAATGTACAGTTCACAATGGCCTTGACTCCTTCTGTACTTTAGCACCATCAATCAAAGATCTAATAGTTCAAAGCCATTTCAATCCTCAAGGGAAGAAATGAAATTGGCTAGAAAAACAACAGAATGGTTTTAAGAAATGTCAAGTTTTCAAAGCTTGCAAAATTGGGGTTAATAAAAAGAACATAAGAGATCCAGAGGGGAGAGCCATTCAAATTGATAAATGAATCACCTGCTCCACAAAATTTGTGATCTATGCCATTCAATGTGACTGTGGAATGTTATATATAAGCAGCACCATCTGCATGCTAAAGAAGATAATACTTGAACACATCAGGGCAGTCAAGAAAAGAGATCTTACATACGCGACGGCCAAACACCCCTTAACATGCCATGGTGGAGATTGGCGCAACATGAGCTACTTTGCAATAGACACAGTTGAACAAAATGTAAGAATGGGAGATCAAAAGAGGAAACTGCGACAATTGGAGTCTAAATACATAATCAGACTCCGGACCAAAAGCCTGAGAGGCATGAACTTCGATGAGGAACTTTATGTCCATCTTGAATGATCTCAGATTGAACAATACCAACAAAGTTCAACAATAAGGACAACCGTAAATACTTGGAAAAGAAGTAAACACAGAATGTCATCCGGAGCAAATAACATGAACACGCTGCACTTTGTCACTTCACCACCCCTTTTTAAGGGTACTATACCCTTTAATGCCCAATCAACTGATGTTGCGATAAACAGCTCAAGTGCCTAATATATACTTTATGTACTATACATATATGTGGACCACTAGATACATCGCTATGAACACTACCTAAATGTGAATAGACTAGATTACACAGGTTACATAATCTGAATAATGTTCTTTATGTCTTTTACGTTGTTTTACGTTATTGTTTACAACGTATTTCCGTTTGCAGAAATGTAAATGTGATGGTAGGCACTTGTTGGGGTAGAGTCTCAATAATGCAACATTAGCTGTGAAACACATAGTATCACTGCGTGATATCATTTGAAGTAAAATGTTGTCTGACACAAGGTAATCTGTTCGTATATAATGAAAACTACATGTCTCAGAATTCATGGGAGTGACGTTGTAAAAGGAAATGACATAATAACAGTTGCAAAAGTAGTGCCACCTACTGTGAACAGGGCCGTAAGGCTGAAATGCGTTGGTGTGTCAGACTAGGCTCTGTTGAATAAAACCTAAAAAACGAAGGTTCCAGAGTGCGGCGTCCTTTGTGAAAAGAAAAAATATATGTATATATATCTATATATATATATATATATATATACATTCCTTTTCACAGTTTGCCCAAACGAGTGCACTCCTCACCGGGTTTCAAAGTAAAGCTCAGCATGTGCAAAAGATCAGCATGTTCCTTCATTTATATTCAAATTGCCCAACGCGTTTCAAAATTGACTTCCTTGTTCACGGGCAGCAGCAGATTCTGAAATCACAAGAGACCGCAAAGCACTGTGTGTTAATCTCCTTTAATACTGTTCAAGTGAATATCACGTGTCATACAGTGCATGCTGGTAGATAAAGTCCCAATCGTTTAATCACACTGAATTGCTGCTCAATGTCATTCATATTTCATAAATACCCTTGATACGGTAGAAGAAGCACAGTGTCTTTGCCATGCCAAATAAGAGCGTCCCGGGAGCCCGCATGGCTTCGCACTCCCAAAACCACAGAACCGCCCAATATGTTTGACTGCGGTGCACTCAGCGGCCGGACCAGCCGCATCTATTCCTTTTCACAGTTTGCCCAAACGAGTGCACTCCTCACCGGGTTTCAAAGTAAAGCTCAGCATGTGCAAAAGATCAGCATGTTCCTTCATTTATATTCAAATTGCCCAACGCATTTCAAAATTGACTTCCTTGTTCACGGGCAGCAGCAGATTCTGAAATCACAAGAGACCGCAAAGCACTGTGTGTTAATCTCCTTTAATACTGTTCAAGTGAATATCACGTGTCATACAGTGCATGCTGGTAGATAAAGTCCCAATCGTTTAATCACACTGAATTGCTGCTCAATGTCATAAATGAAGGAACATGCTGATCTTTTGCACATGCTGAGCTTTACTTTGAAACCCGGTGAGGAGTGCACTCGTTTGGGCAAACTGTGAAAAGGAATAGATGCGGCTGGTCCGGCCGCTGAGTGCACCGCCGCCAAACATATTGGGCGGTTCTGTGGTTTTGGGAGTGCGAAGCCATGCGGGCTCCTGGGACGCTCTTATTTGGCATGGCAAAGACACTGTGCTTCTTCTACCGTATCAAGGGTATTTATGAAATATGAATGACATTGAGCAGCAATTCAGTGTGATTAAACGATTGGGACTTTATCTACCAGCATGCACTGTATGACACGTGATATTCACTTGAACAGTATTAAAGGAGATTAACACACAGTGCTTTGCGGTCTCTTGTGATTTCAGAATGTGTTGCTGCCCGTGAACAAGGAAGTCAATTTTGAAACGCGTTGGGCAATTTGAATATCAATGAAGGAACATGCTGATCTTTTGCACATGCTGAGCTTTACTTTGAAACCCGGTGAGGAGTACACTCATTTGGGCAAACTGTGAAAAGGAATATATATATATATACATATACATATATAGATATATATATTTTCCAGGAATGGATCATTGGGGTCCCCCGGAGCCGCTGGTGCTGATCCAGGAGGGGCCCACTCCAATCCCACGGGGCTCAAAGGCACGTCAATGGGGTCGGGCAGACCAAATATAAGGTGCATGGCCTCAGCTGTGCAGGGGTCACTCCGGATCCCAGAAGTCGGGCCAAGCTCCAAAGGAAACAGGTCTCAAATGCTGATGCTCCCTCGTCACGTTGGCCGACAGACGAGGAGAAGTCGAAGACTGCTTCAACTTTTTTCTCTTTTTCTTGTGCCTCTTACCTGAATGCCCCGAGGACTCTGAGTGGGATGGTGACGACTTTGAGCTCCGTAAACGATCCTGGACCTTTCCCTCTACCGGAACCTCGATTTTTACAGAGTCGCATACCGGGCAGCCATGAGCTTGAGGGAAAGCTCCCTCAAAGTCTTTGGGTTCATTGCCCGGCAATCAGAGCACAACTTTGTGTCATGGTCTTGCCCAAGACACCTCAAACAGACGAGGTGCTGATGTTTAACAGTCATCAGCCGGCAGGGCTTAAAACCGGACTTCCTGGATGATATATTCTTGCACACCATGAGAATAACCTCAAAAACGTTTGACAAAATTTCAAAAAAGTCCACTAAAAAATGAATGAGGAGCAGCTTTTCTCTCTGATCAGCGCTGCTGCAGAACGAACTGACGTCAGCACACAGGTGATGTCTATATAGGTGCCACAGATGTCACTTCTGGAGCAGACGACACCAACGACACACACAGCGCTGATCGAAACCACCTACAAGCACACAGGGGGACTGCTCATGAAAAATCTTCCAGATCCAGTCCAGTGCCTGGGGAAATTTAAAAGTAAGGGATCTGCAGCTAGAGATCTCTATCAGATTATTGTGGGTAAATCAGGCTCACTGTTTGGTTTTGATCCTTTGTATGTTTTGAAGTGGGGGTCAAACTAATCTATCCGGTATTACTAGAGTTGCTGAATCTCTCTCTAAGATGTGGAGTAGTACCGTCCCTATGGAAATCCACTCTTGACCCGTTATTAGTTGAGAACTACAGATCAATATCTCTATTATCAGGTGCTGGGAAAGTGCTGGAAAAGCATGCCAATCAGCATCTATCATCTTTATTAGAAACAAATTATATCCTGTACCCCACGCAAACGGGATTCATGCCAGGATACAGTACAGAGACTGCATTTCTCGTAGTCATGGAGGAGCTTAAACAGATCCTTGTTCAAGGGGTTCAGCAGCATTTATTCTGCTGGCCAAAGTGCGGTCTATGATACTATGACCCATTCTGTCTTTGTACAGAGACTTGAAAGTGTAGGCATAACTTATTTAGCATTACAATCGCTCTAGTCTTTTCTTCGAGGACAGGAGCTTCCAGGTGCATGAGAAGCTATGTTATTTTGAGGTATGTTCCTTTAAGTGTGGATTCACTTAGCCCGTTATTTAATCTCTATGTGTGTCCTTTGGCTGGGATCGCACAATCCAACGGTCTGTTAATAATATCTTATCGACACCCAAATATTAATCTCTCTTGCCCCAGAAAACACATATAAAGCACATCAACTTGGACTCTGGTTAGGAAGATACATGCAAACTGATATAATATATTGAGAATGCCCGGGAACATACTTGACTCCTCCCTTCTTCTTCCCAGAGGTCCACTGTCCAGGCTCTAATGTTAGCACACCTCGACTATGGGAACTCCCTTTATCTTGGCTGTCCATCATGTGTTGAAAAAATGCTTCTGCATGGCTGCCTCTGAAGATCCCAACACATCACTCAGTCACCACCCCTCATTGCAATGGCTGCCCATTAAACAAAGGTTCCAATTTAAGGCTCTTTTCACAGCCAATCGAAAGTACTACAAAAAAAGCCATCAACTGATATGGCCTTTGGTGCAGTCCTACATTCCTTCAAGGACGTTGGGAACCGCAACTTCATTTAGTATCGTAATTCCAGAAGGACAGAGATGGAGGCAGATCTTTTGTCTACCAGTCACAAAAACTCTGGAAGTCCTTCCCTATTAAGATTTGCAAGATCAAAAATGTATCAATGTTCAAAAAAATGTTGAAGTCCTTGCTGTTTCAATAAAAACAGGTGAAATAGATCTGTTCTGTTTCAGCTCTGGGAGCCATGCCCTGTACAAATGCTTAGTATAAAATAAAATACAAGCATAGGGGTTATTGCTGCAGCTTGGAATGGGGCTGCATCTCTGTAGATAATCATTGGATCAGAGAGGTATCTGTTAGTGAATGCAGGGTCCAGTGGCATCACCACAGAAACCACAGCTTTCAGATACTAAACAACTCAGGCAAGCCCATCTGCAAGTGATTAAATGGTGATGAACTAAGCTCAATAAACTGCGACCATCCCTATATGTTGCCTTAAGAATGTCTGTTTAAAAAATCTTAAAGGTAGAAGTAGGGAAACTATGGAGGTGCACAAAGAGGTAAGTATCTCCTGTCAGATACAACAGAACATTGGTAACAAATCCCCAGGGCTTGATACACCTTGACTAATGACTCAAGCAGGCAAACCACCTAAAAACAGCAAGCACTCTGTTTGAAGGCTGAAAAGATTTACCCACTCAATCATAGCTTGAGTCACAAGAGGAATATTGGGAAGCAGGCATGGCTAATAAAGGAACAATATTAACTTAGGCAGCTGACGTAAAGGCTTCCACAAGTTGATTTAGGACAGGTCTCAGACAGTTTCACCCAAATTTGGAAAGCAACTTCACAGACCTTAAAACAGACATGTCAGGCTTGAGTTCTATGGTGAAAGATACAGAACAAACAATTCAGTCCATTCTGAAACACGTCAGGTGACAGCAATATCTATTATTTTGATGGAAGGTCAAATATATCACAGAAATGTAAGAAGGATAAGAGACAAGGCCAAGAGGACATCATTAGGGGCAGAGATCTGAGTAAAGAAATTGACGATAATTACATATGCCACTCGTTTAAATACCTACTCAAGAATCTCTTTAGGAAAGAGGAAACTTAAAATACTGGTACAGAAAGGGTACCTAGGAATTGAAGAATATCCAGCAAGCCAGGGATCGCTCACCAGATGTCTAGACAAAGTTTCTTACGACACCAAGATCTAAGGATACATGCCTCACCCCTATGGGAAGCTCTTCAGTCCTGAGGGCAGGGTGCTTGGTTACAAGTGTGAGGATGCCCCAACAAACCCCAGATCTCCAGGCTTTGTAAGTGAAGTCAGACATTTAATACATATAGTAAACATCAAGTCAATTATGAGATGTTTAACTATATATTGGCTGCACCGGAACCGGTTAGGTTTCTTATCAAACATGTTGGAATCCGAACCCAACACTGATTCCAGTGTTGGATGTACGATCCTATGTACTGGAGGGCTCCCCTTGTATTCATGGTACCGGCCTTTCAGGGTCTAACTGCAAGCTAGTACTGCTGCTGACCACATGCAGATTACTGCCCTCCTGCTGCTGAGCTCAAGCAGGGGAAGTCATAACAATAGGTTTCCTGCCACAGGGTGGTGTGACCACTTCCCAGACAGGACTAGGTGTCTTGGGCTGGGTCGGGGCACTTGCCAGCACCACCAGACAGCTTTGGAGGGCACACTTGGTGCCCTCATTACATACTCCGGTTTGAGTCAGTTCAGGGAGCCCTTGGATCCCGCTCTTGTGCCAAACTGGACAAAGTATAGGGGAGTATCCTCCCCTCGTTCCAGCCCATCCTCCGGAAGGGATCCTTGAATCGTTCCAATCCTTTCCCTAAGGTACTTAAGGGAATACTTGTGGGTGGCTCTTCAGATTTGTCGTGGGACAAGATTCAAACTCAAAACCACTTCAAAGTCAATCGTCTGGGCACCCTGGACTTTGCCTAGAATCGAGACTGCACAAAGGAAGACTCCTGCTGCTTCTGGCCCCACTGTTCTGCAAGTCTTCTTCGTAGTATGTGCCTGTGCTCCATCCAGGTTCCTCTCCAGGCCTGTGGGCATCAAGGATACTCGAAGTAATCTCCCTTGGAGTGAAGGAGTCACTCCCCTGCATCTGTAGACACTGTATCAAAGCTGACAGGTCTGCTGCTTCTGACTTCCCATTGACACCGAAAGGCTTAGCAACACAGGTGGTGGTTCTGCAACTCCCTTGAGGCCAGACCTGTCCTCTCAGCAAGTTTGAGGCCAGTACCCCTCGTCGGAACTGCTGGAATAGAACCCCTGTGCATCGCGTCGACTTGCCGTTGCCAAGGCTTGTCGACTCTGTCCTCCAGACATCTTCAAGCTACAAGAAGCTCCAGCATCTAGCATCTCTTCCTGCCAAGATCTTCGTGATCACCGCTTCCTCTGTACTGTGGGCCTGTATCTTGGGTGAGCTGCTCGAGGTCCTCTTGTGACTCTTGTGCCTTCGGCCTGTGGGTCCTCTTGAGGGACTTCTCGGACTTCAGTGGATTCCCCCATTTGCTTGGGCCTGCTCTGACTCTCCTGCACTTGGTGAGTTCCTTGGACCTTGCTGGTACCAAAGCTGCACCTTTTTCATTTTTCAAGTCTGTTGCTGCTGCCAAGGCGTGTTGGTGTTCCTGCCGGACACCGACCCCCTGGTGCTTGACTTCCAACGTGGGACAGCTCATGAATGGCTTATGGCCATCCACAGCATCAGCTGGTCCTCACAGCTGCAGCGATAAGGTCACTGTTACCACACCTGCGTCTTCTGTCATCGGTGGTCATTGGTATTCCATGCCTCCTGGTCAGTTCTGAACGGCATAGACACTGTCCCCTCTACTTGCAGGTTCTCCTCTTCGAGGAATCCATACTTGGGTTCCACCAACTCTTTCACCTTCTTCGCCAGCAGCATCTTTTTTGAAGTCCTCCATTGTAGTCTACGGCTGTTTCCGATGTCACTTCGCACCTATGCACCCAGCTTCCCTGGGGTAGGTTATCCTGGTTCCTGGGCTATCCATGGGTGGGGTGACTCTCCAATCTTCCATCTTCCACTGGGTTTCTTTGGGGTCCACTGGGAAGGGCCCTTCTTCTTGAACAATGCAATCACCACTTTCCCATTGACCTGCACTGAGTATGCAGCTGTTTTCCCACTCTGCACACAGCCTCTGTGAATTTCCTGGGTACTTACCTCAGGTGGTTCCTTGTGTCCCCAGCTCTTCTGCATCTTCAGGTTGCAGTTCATATTCCACTTCTTTAGTGTATGGTTTGGTTTCCCAATGGAGACCACTGTGTATTTGTGCTTACTTACCGGTTTACATTTGAAGATTTGTGTGTATTTATTTTTTTATTTCATGTTACAGGGCGACTTGACCCGAATCGGGTATCAGAGCGCTTTACATAGCACCAATTGCATTACATGAGGACATATTCATTTTTTAAGGTATGGGGAGGTTAAGTGATTTGCCAATAATCACAGGATGTTCAGCGTCATTGCCGAGACTCGAACCGAGTTCCTCAGATTCGAGGTCGACCGCCCTAGCCGTTAGGACAACTCCTCTCCCTCTTATATTGATATCTCTGGGTAGAAGATATACAAATGTGTTAGTGAGTGTGCATAATAAATATACTTAATTTTATCACTACACTGTGTGGTTCTTTTCGTTTAACCTACACTATATTATTAGTTCTGGGAAAACAAGCTTCTTAAATCTCCTTCTGGACAAAGCCTGAAGGCTGCAATCCACAGCTACCACTTAGCTTTCTATGGTTGTCTAAGACCCTTAAAATCACCATAAGGGTTGTCTGGATTAGTGCAAAGTGCTTCACTTGAATAAGTGTGCACCATATACTAAGCCAGCCTCCTACATTCAGTATTGAAGGGACTTACCAGTAAGCAAATACGTTAATGGTGGCTTTTCCCTCAAATGTCTTTATTTTAAATGGAAAGAAATTGAACTTTTGTTCATGAGTGAGGCTACCTCCTCCGGAGACTTTATTCCTCTATTTTGCCAGGACTGGTGCCCTCACAGGCACATCTGCAGAGGCAACTATAGTTGTTATTCCTAAAGAGGGTAAGGATCATCTTAATGTTAAAAACTGATAGGCCTATTTCTCTTTTGAACATGGAGGCTAAGATATATGCAAAACTTGTGGTGAAACGTCTTGAATCTCTAAACCCTAAATTAATTCATCCACGCAGTCCGGATTTGTTAAAGGTAGGATGGCTTGTGATACCAGCCACCTTTTTAGGTCTCAGTGGGGAAAGCAGCGCATATGCGCTGCTCTCGTCATACGAGAGCTTCTTGGAATCAATACAGATTCCAAAGCTCTCGGAGGCGGAGTTGAAGCCCCACCCATCATTTTTATTGGGCAGCGTCATCTTGCATGCAAAACGCTTGCTTCTGATTATAAAGGAGGCTTCTTAGTCCTCCTTGTTGCTGCCTTGTCTCCTATTGGCCTCGCCAACCGGGATTGGATCGTTTACTGGCGGCCTGTTACTATCTCCTTCATTAGTCGCCACACACTTTTTTCTTCTCATTGGGCTTTGGCAAAGTCAGCCACCTGTTTATTTTTGCATCGCGCTTTCACTTAAAGTGAAAGCGCGATGCAAACATAAACACACAGCTGCCTTTGTGGTACCATTACTGCTGTATACACCTCTTGCACATTCTGTTTTATGTATGTTGTATTTTCGACCTTTGAAATTATTTATAGGACAATTTGTTCATCTTGAACAATCTGTAACTTCCATCAAAATATATCTCTAGTAAAGCGATCTAACACTTTTGAGTAACATCCAGACTATATAAATATGCATGAACTAAAAAAATGTTAAATAGTAAGGCATTCGGCTCGACATACCAGCCTGCC
Organism: Lissotriton vulgaris; assembly: GCF_964263255.1. Lineage (NCBI taxonomy): Eukaryota > Metazoa > Chordata > Amphibia > Caudata > Salamandridae > Lissotriton > Lissotriton vulgaris. Next base: position 656,057,857 of record NC_141694.1, on the reverse strand, counting down.
TTACCCCACAACTGGTGGTGGCGAGAGGGAATAAATGAAGGGGGGGGTGAACCGGTATACAATTGACCAAGCATGCTTAGTGTTTATTCGGGCTAACGCTGCTCATACTGAGCGTGCCCTCCTCCAATGACGGGCCTGCTCTACAGTTACCAGGTTAATATGGCCGCCATAGAACAGCATTAGAATAGCATTCCTCAAAGTCCCATTTCTATTTCTATGTTTCCTTAGCGCCGTCTTCCTGGCCTACTGCGAAATTGGGCCGAGGAGCTAAGAGAGGAAAGTCGTTGCACTGGGTGGTCTGCGGTGGTCACGGGAGAAGCAAGAAGAATTGGCCTGCAGTATTTTATTTTGGAGAGGCAGGTTAGACTTCCTGACTCCTTGGTGGCTGCAGCAAGTCAATATTTGTTTAATAAGAGGGAACCCTCTTGGACTGCACTGGGTGAGTTATTTGGAAGAGTCCAATGTGGATGTCCTCCTCTAAAAGCTTGTGGACCCAGCATTTGGGGCTTCGTTGAATAGACAGGAGTTTGTCAGCATTGGACCAATTCAGTCAACACCTCCAAGATCTTGGCGCAGCTCTCTGCTATTATCCGGAGCATCCAGTCCAAACAGATTACCAAAGCACGCACAGGAGGCAGGACGCATCTAAACTCATCCCCTAGTTGTTACATATTGGCGTGGAAACAGAAACAATGTCTAGAAGCAGTCTTTAGCAGCTTCGTCACTGTGGTAAGCAAGTTCTACTGGCTCATTGTTCACTTTTGCAATCCCCAGCTTCATCATTCGCGGGCCACTCTGAAATAAAGCATTAAAGGTGAGTTTGCAGAGCAGACTGTAGAAACAGAAAGCAACCTGATGATGATGCCGTGTATCATCCTCTCTAATCTCTGTGAAAATCATATGTTTGCATAGCTTAAATAAGGTGCAACTCTTCTGAAACGCGAGAGCGAGGATAGCTATGTCCTAGTCCTAGGTGTCGATACCTGCGCTGACGTTTTCGTGATCTGTAAATCATGAATTAGAATCCAGTCCACACATATTCAGCCTTCCAAAGTATGATTTTCATGAGAAAAAAGCAATTGTTATATTTAGTTAAATAAAAAGACGTTAGGTGTGTTACGGCAAATAACATGACAAAATATTAAGCAATTGGTTGGGAATTGGGAAGAAGCACGATGTTAGGCAGCTCAGCTGCAATAGCGCATGACTTACTGTACGCAGCCGCCTCATTTGTTTTTTGTAGTTTTAATTGGGATACCAATCAGCCCTTGCGGTGCCAGAAAACGCGATTGTATGGTTAGAAAGGTATAGGGTGGTCGGTGTGGACCCAACTTCGTGTTAGCAAGCTCAGTTTTAATGACTGGGAGTCGCTTCCTGATGGCAGGAGCCCCTTGCCGGTGCTAAACCTCTGGCTTTGTTAGGAAGCCTCATTGTGAAGGTGGGCTGGGTCCTCCATGAAGAAAGGGTCTGCTAAAATGTCGGGGAGTGGTGAGTGATGGGGGACATGAGGTGAAAGAGTGATGCACCTTTCTCTCAGCCTCAGTTGATGGGTTTTCTTCTGTCTTTTGGGGGAGGGAGGTCAGTGGTCATCTAGTTTACTCACAAAATAAAGGTGGGGTGGCATCGGAGATGGGACTCGGGGGGGTGGCTCATAAATCAGATCTTCCTCTTCATGCGTGCATTCATGTCCGGAGGGACAAATTATTATTTACAGGATGCACGTTACTGAAAATCTGTAAAATATACATGTAAAATATACATATATTTATGTATGTGCCTTGGTGGATCAGGGGAGGGAGAAATAAAAGCTTTTCATTTGTCCTGGCTCCAAATTCACTCCACCTAAATCCTCCACCTTCGTTTTTTCTCCCTACCCCCTATTCTGGTCAGAGAGGAGGCCTAAAGGGTGCACGGGAGGGTCCTTGGAGAGGGAAGGAGAGATGTGGTTACATTGCCCCTTTAAAACGAATTCAAGAAAAAGTTTGTTCGCTCCACTACGTCTGAAAAGCCCCTCCTTTAGGCACCCCCGGCCCTAAAGTGAGAGTTCGGGGTACTGTTTCAGGGGGAATGTAACAGCTTTTTTTTCCAGCAACCCAGAAACAGATATCAGGTAAGACAAGCAGGGCTCATCAGCAACCAGACAGTGGATACACAAAAAGTATCTAGCCATCCTGCTCTCTGACTTTTAAGTGTGCCCCAAAGTGTTGTATGAAAACCCAGGGGACCTGTCAAGCAGGATCTGTCACTCCAGAAGGATTTCTCATATTGGGTGTTGCAGCCAACGCCCTCCTAGATGTTGTATCTTGTGCTGGGTCTTCACACAGCATGACTGAGTGGTGCATACACAATGGTCTATCCACTTTTGCCCCTTAAGAATCTCCACCCATTTCTCTTTAAGTAGATGGGACTCCTGTATTAAACAAGCATTAAAAATGCAATAGGTGTCGCCTTTAATTGAGTTAAAGCTATTTGCTTTCCTATACAATACCATTTGCTTTGCTAATGGCTTTAACTTAATAAAAGGCAAGACCTATCGCATTTTCAATGCTTGTTTGAAATGTTACTGAGAACGTAACTTTGGCTAACTAAGCATCTACTGTTGCAATCGCATTGTAGGCTGAGAAGGCCTTTGACAAAGTTTATTGGCCTTTCCTCATAGCTGTTCATGACCGATGTAATCTAGGTGACTTCTCCTCAATTGTAATGCTTTATATGTCAACCCTATAGCGAGGATTAAGATTAACTGAGTGTTATTGCCTTCCTTTTCTCCATTGATTGTTACTCCTATTGGCCATAGACCCTCGGCTAGTGCTGATTAACGACTCTCTGGAGATCAGTTGGGTAAACTTTCACTCCCATACATTCAAAATGGCTGGTTACGCCGATGATATTCTTATCTTTTCTGAAAATCCTGATACTGATATTCCCACAGTTCTCGCCTTGATTTAATCTTTTGCAGATTTCTCTGGCTATTCACTGATTAGAGACAAGAAAGAAGTTGTGCTGCTCAATGTCCACTGTCAATCATGGTTTTCTAAAGATTTGGCAGAGTCTGTTAAAATTAAGGAACAAAAAACGCTTCATAAAATTAAAGATCATTTATCTATGTGGTCTCCTAAATATATTTCATGGTTGGGAAGATTGGAGACTTTTAAGATGATGGTTAGCCCACTTGTTTACTTTTTCCCAATGATGCTTCCTATTAGATTACCCCCTACCTTTTTCTCTACTTTAGATAAATTGGCTTCTAATTTCCTGAGGTCTAATAAAAAACCTGAAATGAACCTTAAGAAACGTAGACTTCGGTGAATAATGAGAAATAGTGATTTGCTGAATTTGTTTGATTACCAAACTGCATTGCTTATAGCATGAGGCTTATCTTGGCAAGCTACCTCTACTTATGAAGCGGGTCTTTGGATGCTAATTAAACGCCAACTTATATTTTCATACTCTCTACTTGCAGCCCTTACTATGACTTCTTTAAAACTGCCTCATTCATCGCAAATGTTTTATGATACAATCAGAGCCATAAAACGTACAAATACGTTCTTGTAATCTAAACTATCCGATTCCTCAGCTCTCTCTTTATGGCATAAATCAAAAATATCTACCACAATCCCACTTGACACTAGCTCGATTTGAGCCGAGAGGGGTATTAATCTTATTAATGTCAATCTGATTTGTTGGAAGATGGCCGACCCCTTCCATTTTCATTGTTGCAGGCCAAACGTTCACTATCTAATTTAGATTTTTATACTTTTTGATGATCAAAGTTAAAATCTCAAAACTTGGTGTACTGCATACCCCAGCCTTTTTACCTCTTATCCATCAATTGCTCAGAGGAGGTCATATGGGTTTAAAAATCTTTAAAACTTTGCGTAGCATACCATTTAAGAAATAGTGGGTATTTTTTTGTTGAAGTTTCAGTTTATCCCCAATCCCTGATTGGTGGCCTAATACCTTTTTTAATCTTCTTAACAATAAACTTACTCCATATCTTTTACAGACATGAGTCTATAATGAGCATTTTCTTTACTGGACTCCAGCTACACTGTTTAAATTAAGTTTAATCGATTTTGATCTTTGCTAGTCTTATCTTGCCTGATACTTCTGATCATTTGTTCCTTACATGTAAGCATCTCTCATCCTACTGGACAGAGGTTCTTAGTCGGATTACTGCTATCTTTAAGGTATTGTTTTCCCTTTCTTTAACTTTAATTAGGTTAGGTCGACATGCACAGAATCTTCTTTAAGATTGTTAGACACCAATATATCTCTCCTGAACCTTCTCTTGATGATAGCAGTTAAAGTTATCTTGTTAGATTGCAAGACTCTGAACAACTTTTTTAATGCATGGTAGGCTTGGGTAACGTATCTTAGCAGTACCCATAAAAATCTTTCCTTTATTCCGAACTCACCTGTTTCATCACAATCACTTTGGCACACTTTGGATGTGTTTATGGCCACTGTATAATTTACCTTTATTACCACTTGGACAATTACATGCTTTACCTTTCTTTTTCACCTTTTACCCATTTACTTATTGCTGGAAGTTCCCTCTACTTAGTGCTTCTCCTGCATCCCTAACCTCTTATCCCCTCTCCTTTCCTATCCTCTTATTTCCTTCTTTCTTTTCTTTTCATCTTTTTTGTCTTAGCGCATAACTGGTATGGATTATATATGGGACTCATATGACCATTGTTTGCAAGCCATGGTTTATGGTTCATTATATTTGTATAACACTTTTTTATAGCCATTTATATACTTGCCAATTATTCTTCATGCCCATGATTATGTGATTATGTGGAGAAGTGTGGCTCAATGATTAGAGCGGCAGACCCTGATGCAGAGGTCTAGCCAGGGACCAGGGTTCAATTCCCCGCCTCGGCGGGTCTTGGGCTCAAAATTCCACGGACCTGATAATTGTCGCCTCGGTGCCTATTCCAATCATGGAGTCCCACTCTTCAACTCTGGGCAATAGCTTGCTTAATCTCCACAACGGCCCCCACAACGCTAAGGATGCCTGGCCTCCACCTTGGGGGTGCCCAGGAGTGGACGCCTCACAGGGAAAGCCAGGATGGGTTCCACAGCGGTATTCGTACAAGCGCCTGTGCGGGTGAGTAGGGTGAGTAGTGCGCTATACAAGTATCAATTTACATTTTACATTTACATTATGTGTCAATTTGTTGTCTTATTTGCTTTTTGACTTTTTACCGTAACTTTTTTTCTTGGAACAACGACTTGTATATCTATGTATGTATGTATATATATGTAGGAATGCATATATGTATGTGAGTATATATATATGTATGTGTATATAGATATATTTATCTGCCTTGATTTATTTTTATTGTATATGTGGCTTGATTATTCCTATTTGGGTTTTCTATGTTATATTGTGAGCTTTCTTATTTGTTATATTATTACCGGTTTGTATTACTTTTGTTTGTTTACTGAAAAGCAAAAACAATTTGTAACACATTTTTTTTTAAATGCTGCATAATGTTATTTTCTATTTCGTAAAAAATAACATTACACCCCGATTTTATCAAACTGATAAATGTAGTAAATGGATTCGGTATACAAAGCGAGACATGTTTCAGTATGTTTCCATTTACAGTTAGTTCCAAGGGATTGCACTGTTCGAAGTTTATTGAAAAATTTGCATTCAGTTCTATATGGCCTCTTGTACTTCCCAATTACACTGCTATGATCAGCTAATCCTTTCATGCTTCTGTAATATTATGCACTGACTATTCTCATTAATCTAGTTAGCACAAAGACAGCCGTTTAAGGCAAGTTACGTGAAACAAAATGTACTTCAGACAGATGGGTTTGTGTTTCAACACCAGTGGTGCGTAAGTCTAGAAAATCTTCTAAAATAATCTAAACATTTCACCTGGGCACGTTCACCAATATATACATCCGGTACCTGGAATTAAAACAGCAGTAAAACCAAGAAAGCACGCTGAATATCTCTTTTAAAATAATCACAGTATAACTAATCCACATATTTTGTGTTTACAAATTCCATAAAAAACATTGATAACTCTCTTAATTTGGATATATAGGATTGTCCTCTCCACTCTTGCATGACTCACACAAAGACATGACCCGGCTAGTAAAGTGATGCTATAGATATCAGCTACGAAAATGGTAGCATATGTTTTCTACGGTTTTTGCAACTATGTCATTAATACATCACGTTGATGTGATTACACTAACTAAATCATTCTGATCGCTGAATTAATAAACTCACTTTGATATTATTTTTTACCACCTTTCCCATTTTAGGTCTGGCAGAAGAGATTCGGTTTGCACTGGTAAGAAAATGACCCCTATGTAATAAAAAGATGATTTGAAGGTTGTCATCGGTGTTCATTCTTGACCCTTAACCGTTACAGCGGATGTAAAATGCCCCTAGTCAGCCCAGCACTGCTTGCCCCCACCTCTCCACACAAGCAGTCCACCTGCTGACATCAATGCCAGACTTCCTGTCCATGCAGTAGTTTAATGTAAGTAAATTCTCTTGCAAGACAGTGCAATGCAATCACCGAACCTCCCTCTAGAAGACTATGATGGCTTTAACACCCTTTAACTTGAGCACTGTCTGGAAATTCACGTCACGTCTATATGTGCAGTTTTGTTTTCTGGATACTCTGTGCTGCAAGACAAATGTTCTATTGTTTTTTTTGTTTCATAATTTTTTATTGAGAAAAAGTTAAGGATACATGAAAAAAAGAATAAATATTTTTTAAAAATCATAGAGTAACATGAATTCATGCAAAGTAACAATAATAAGTGAATTATTCAAAATTATAGGGAATGAAATTATTAAGGGGAAATTACAGAAGATTGAGAATGTATAATAAAACAGAGGGGTATCCTATACAGCGTAGTTTAGAAGTTCATAGACCTCAGTTTACAAAGAGTTATAGAGGAATTGTAAATGAATTCCTAAATGTATAAACAAGAATTAAAGATATATATATATATATATATATATATATATATATACACACACACACACACACACACACACACACACACACACACACACACACAGTAGAAAGGGAAAGAATATGGTGAGGGTAGAAAAGAGTAGACTCTTTACCAGGATAAAAGAAGAATATAGGGTAAAGAAAAAAGAAGAAGGCAAAGATATAGGGTTACAGGTTATGATAAGAGTGGGAGGAATTCAGGGACCGTGGAGAAAACAAGCCCACACTTGCCCTCAAATTTTGATCCTGCAACCTATATTTAATACGTTCATGGGAAGCAGTTTGAATAATTGCTACCATCCAATCTTCCTGCGAAGGAGGACTAGACGATTTCCAATGCTTTGGAGAGCAGATTTTAGCTGTGGAAAGTAAGGTGCGTAGAAGACGACATTGCAGATGTGTAATGGTAAGAAGACTTCTAAAATTATGTAATAGAATGATGGCAGGGGTAAGAGGAGTGCTAAGGGGAGAGATTAAACTCTTCAGAGTATTCCCTACATATGTCCAAAAACCCTGCATGGAGGGTCAATCACAGAGAATATGAGGGAGGTCATAAGTAACTCCAGAACATCTCCAACATATAAAGTGTAGTAGTAGTCCTGCTCTTTGTAATTTCAGAGGGGTCCATTGCCAATTGTGCAAAATCTTGAAAAGGTAGATTTCAAACGAGCCAAGGGTTTCTAACATTTCTGACTAGTCATTTTCTTCAATAGTGATGTGTAGGCGCTCTTGCCATCTCTCTTGGAGAGCTTTTAGAAGTGGTTGTGAATATAGGTGATGAATCAAAACACCATATATACCTGATAATACCCCTGTATGTCGAGCAAAGTAAAAAGATAATCTAAAACGGGTTAAGAATTCAAAGTCCAGGGAGGAGAACAAAGACATCCTTTGAGACAGTGCTGCAACTGTGAGTGACACGTGGTCTGGTGCGGTGGAAGACCAAACTCTTCACTAAGTGAATCAAAGGATTTTAGATCTCCATTTAGGATAACATGATCAAGTGTTTGGATTCCTCTTGATTTCCAACTACACCCTTGGAGCACTTGACCATTTGTATGGATACTCTGATTACCCCAAAGTGGAGCTTTATAGTGTAAACGGTGGAAGACTCGGACAATACAATGTGCACGTTGCCGCATTTGATAAGTAGCTTGCATCACTGGATGCGGGGGGGGGGGGGAGGAACGTGGAATTTGGGATCCATAAAGGAAATCAAGGCCATCGCTTCGGTTAAGTAAGGAGTGTTCCTTTGCAACCCACTGTGGAGGATCAACAATCATACCCGGAAGTAAATGAACTAGCTATGAGAGGTGTAAAGAATAATGAACTAAGGGTGGTAATCCCAAACCACCATAAGAGCGGCAGGCTAATAGTTTAAAAGCAGCTAAACAAGGCTGTGTGGTGTCTACTCTGCGAAGTGTAGACAAGGGAACATGAACTGGGAGCATACCAAATATATAGCTAAAGCGAGGTAAGGTAACCATCCTAACGGCCTGTACCCTTCCCCACCTGGAGAAACCCAAAAGAGACCATTTTGCAAAATCAGTTTCCATTTGTGTTATAAGGGGTGAGATATTGGCTGCAATCATACTTGACAAACCTCTATTGACCAGAACAACCAAATATTTTAATTGGGATGATTTCCTACAAAGGGATATCCACCAATTGACGCTTTGGTGGTACCAGGAGAAATCGGAAGAGCCTCACTTTTATCCCAGTTCACTTCGTAACCAGAGTGGGTCGCAAAACCATCAAAGATCTTAAGTAAAGCTGGTAAAGAGGGAAGGAGATCTTTTACCGTGAGGAGAATATCATCGGCATATAAGTATAGTTTAGAAGTACATCCTGCTATAGGTATACCTTTAACGTGTGCTGAATGCCAATGAGTGAGGCAAGAGGCTCTATCGATAGTAAGAATAAAAGGGGGGAAGAGGGCAACCTTGGCGGGTAACTCGTTGGATTGGAAAAGGATCAGAGAGAAACCCACCGCAATTGACTTGGGCTGCTGGAGTATCACATAAGAGACAAACTTTAGAGATAAACTGATCACCTTGGCCAAAGCGTTTCACAGCTGCAAAAATGTATTTCCTGTCAATACGGTTGAATGCTTTTTCTGCATCCAGTGAGAGGGCCCCAGCATCTTCCGTCATCTTATTTGTAGACCATAAATTGTGAGCTAGAATTCAGGGATGATTCCTGGAGAAGTGACCTGGGACAAAACCAGCCCATGAGTAGTGTATGAGAGAGGGAATAACTTTACGTAAATGTGCCGCTAAGATACTTGCTAAAATTCTGACGTCACTATTTATGATTGAGATGGGCAGGTAACTACTACAAGCAAGGGGGTCCTTACCGGGTTTGGGAATAACCACGATCAACGCTTTGTTAGAAATAGGGCCAAGTGATTGCGTTTGAACTGCCTCATAAAAGGCAGAAAATAAAGTATCAACCGTTTCTGTCAAGGTCCATCTGTAAAATTGAGTAGGGAAGCCGTTTTCTTCTAGTGATTTCTGATAATGCAGTTTGGTGATAGTTGCAGCAATTTCCTCTTTGCTAATATCACCAACAAGCAGGACTCAACCTTCATCCATGAGGCAAGGGAGGTTGATTACAGCTAAATATGAAACTATTTGGTCCTCAGTTACTGACGTTTCAGGGGTATAGAGTTTTTGATAAAAGGATGCAAAAGTGTCTTACAATATACTGCGGTCTCACCCCTTTCTGAACGCAATGCAGGAGTGGCCATGGTTGCCTCACAATATTTCAATTGTGCTGCCAGTAAACAACCTGCTTTTTCTCCCTGTTCATAATGTCTGCCCTTTAGGCGGTGAAGAGGATACTCAGTTTTGTAGGTGTATAAGGTATTAAGTGCCAATTTAGCAAGTTCAAGTTTTCGACGGTTAGGTATTGTGCGATGAGATGTAAATACATGTGTGAGGGAAGTAATTTGAGTCTCTAATTCAGCACGATATAGGGAGGCAGACTTATTGGCCTCAGCAGCATCCCTCATCAATTGACCACAAATAGTTGCTTTAGCGTCTGCACAAACAATATTGCCGGAAGTAACAGAAGGCTTGTTGACAGTTAAATAATCAGAAATGTGCGAACAGAGTAGAATTTTACCTTTGGGAGGGCAGTACCTTTGGATATTCATACGCCATGGTTTACGGCCTGGGGAAGTTAAACCTCTTTCTAGAGTAATACGGATAGGGGCATGGTCTGATATTGCAGCCTCTAGAATACGTGGTAGAGGAGAGAAAGGTGTACTCCTGATCAGAAGGGTGGCAAAGACACCAATGGTCCACTAATCCATGATCTGATGTTGTGCCTCCTAGCAAGGCTCTGTCTCCCTCATTATAGCTATCCAGGGGACCCAATCTGTCAGTTATAGCATCCCTGGCCAGGTTCCAATCACCGCCGATAATATAACTGGATGTACCAATTTCAACCAGCAAACGATTGAGACTGAGAAAGAAAGTGTGTTTGGCACAAGTTGGAGCATAAACTGAGCCCACACAGAGGATCTTATCTCCTACTTTCAGTTTTGCAAAAATATATCTACCATCTGGATCAGTCCAGGTCTTGATTATAGTAACAGGTAAGGATTTGTGAATTAGAATAGCTACACAACACTTCTGTGGATGATTCTCGTTAGGAGGAAGCTGTGTCGCCAGCCCACAATGAATGACTCCCCCCCCCCCCCCAATCTCGTTGTTACAGAGGATTCTAGAGCATCCAAATGAGTTTCTTGCAAAAGAGCAATATCCGTTTTTTTCGCTTGTAGGTAGGAAAGCATTTTCTTACGCTTGATAAAGTGCGTAAGACCATGAACATTCCACGAGATAATGCGTAGTGGATGGGAAGCAGAGGAAACTTTCACAGCCATGTGTAGGTTAGTAGACAGGATATCAAGTTAGATGTGGAGTAGTGACGAGTAGGAAAATAATCAGTATAGGAGATAATAAGAGTGAAAGAAGTACAGAAAATGGTTCTGGGTAAAAAAGGAGAATAAGGGGGAGTTACTTAATTATGTAGAAGAAAATGAACAAAGAAACCAAATTAGAAATAAAAAAAAGAGTGTATGAATAAGGGGAGTAGAACTTGTTCTCTGCGGGTCCTAGTTTTCGGGGTACGTGTGCCGGGGAACCCCCCCACAGCGAGAAGCCTGAAAAGAGTGCACAGGTATGACAAATGAGAAACAGTACTAGATGAATTTGAGAATTGTGGAAATGAGTAAATAATCAGGTATTATAATATAAGATATAATATAAGAAAAGAAGGAAGAGAAAGGGGGGTAATGGAGGAAGTAAGTATTAAATACAACCATTACAAGACTTAATGAAAATTTAATAATATAAGAATTAAATAATTAAACATTAACAGTTAAATCATATCAGAATTAATTAATGTAAATACATTGTATAAAAGCAATCCATACAATTTCGAACAACTTTACTTAAATATAAATAAAAAGAAGAGTAAGGAAAGATGAAAAGGGTATAAGGAATAGTAAAAGAAAAGTAGGACAATGCATATCCGCTTCCAGGTATTGTGCCCCAGAAAAATCTGAAGTACAAAAATAAAAAAAAATCTGAAGAGTTTGAAATTTGAGATATAGCCTACATTAAGGACAATGAAACAGCACATAAACAACATTAACAGTAATTTAAACCTCAGTCTAGTTGAAGAGCATAATATCTAAATAATAAAATAAGTATACATTATAGCATAGCAAAATACTTATGAGAAATAGGGACGAGAGAAAATATGAAAAGAAAGTATAAGAAAATAACAAAGAATACAATGCATAACCTTGGGGCAATAATTCATATGTGTAGTCCAATTCTTCATTGATAGAATTTCAAAGGATTGTAACAATATTAACAGTGCAATCAGATAAATGCTTTATAACACTATGAGAATGAACACAAGTAAATTGTGCTATGTGTAAATACTAAGAGGGAAGATGAAGAAAGATCAAGAATATATTAAAATATATTATAGAGTATAGTACAAATTTTGTACAGCAAATAATTTACAGTTGAGTAAATAAATAAGTAGATACTCATCAGGCCTTGGCTTCAACAGGTAGTAGGATATGCCTGTCCTATTTGTTGTTCAAGATTACAACAGTAAAGTAGTAAATCAAGTTCAAAGAACATCGTCAAGAGATGGAGGAGGCTCAAGTGAAGAGCGTGATTTGCCTCTCTCTTTCTTGCGTAAGTGCAGCTACTGCTTGAAAAACTTGAGCTCAATCACCAAGCGAGTGTATATGTCTATCTGGGTGTCTTCCCCTACTTTGAGAACGACATGGGTTACGCTGGATGTCAGGCATCTTTGTGGATGGTGGTGAAGAAAATGTAGATTGGGTCTCAGGTAAGGAGTCAGTATATCCATATGTTGAGGAGAGACACAGTCCAGGAAGCATCGAAGGTCATCTGGATTAAAGAAGTCTTTGGATATGCCATCCATGGTAATTTGTAGATGTGCTGGTTCAAAAAGACCATATTTGATGTCTAACTGACGTAAACGAGGTCGGAAAGAGAGGAAAGCTTTGCAACGGTCATTTGTTTCTCATGAAAAGTCTCCAGATACTCGAATCTCAAGACTCTCAAATATATATGGACCATGCGCACGTGCCGCTGTGATTAACTGCTGAGCTTGTTCATGCTGCAGAAAACAAACAATAAGTGTGTGTGGTTGCATATTCTTTCCTCCTTTAGGAGGACCGATACGATATGCTCTCTTCATTTCTAATGGCGGGTCAAAAGTGAGGTAATTTTCAGAAGAGCTGCTTTAAGAAAGGATTTAGCATCTGATCCTCCTTCTCCTTCCGGGAAACCTAAGAAGCGCACATTGTCGTGGCGATTTCAATCTTCCAAATCTTTCACTTTGCCTCTTAGGAAAAGAAGTTCTTGATCTCTGTCTGGTATATTTTGAAGACAATTCTCAACTGTAGTTACACGTTCAGTGAGACCGTCAAACCGCTTCTGGAATCCCGCAATATCTGCACGTATGGCTTTAGTCTCCGACGCAAGAGCAGAGATAGACATCTCCATTCCTTCCAAGTGTCATCCGACAGCAGTAATCTCTTGGAGAATTTGTTTCATAGTAGAATCTGGTGCAGATGCCATCATATAATTAGGTGACTTTTGAGCTGCAGGGGCAGTGTTGCAGGTTTCTTAGACAGAGCGACTCTGGCTTAGTATTTCAGAATAAGAGGGTTGTTTGAAGATTTACTAGCTGCTTTTCTAGAAGGCGTTCCAGGCTGTCGTTATTTAAAAGTCTTAGACAGGTAATTAGTTTCTTTACAGCTGGGATCTCTTAAGTAAGGCTTTTTGTACTAGAATAAAGGAGTCACAACCGTGTCAGTTATTTGATACGGACGCATATAAATCGCCTCAGAGCAGCATCAGGAGGAAATACTGGTGCTTGTAACTCAGTGCTAGAAGCACAGGCCTGTTTGGTATGAGTAAAAATCAAGCCTGCAACCAGACAAAAGAGTGGCAAAAGCCCAGATAGGTAAATTTACCTCAGTAGTATTTATATTGTTTTTTTTACCTCCCGTCAGAAAATGAGGTGCCAGAAAATGAGGTCACCTCAAACGTTTCAGTCACCTGAAAACAAAATATATCACTCACCTCAAAGCAATATCAGGCAGTGAAAATTATTTCGGACTTATAAAGCTCCATATGATATGATTCAAATTAGTAAATCAGCACACTCCTGTCACTTAATACACAAGAAGAGCATTTTGACAGAAGGAGCTTTATAAAGTAATAATGCTGATCATACGTTGCCCAATATTACTTCATCAAAAATGCAGGATGAGAGTTCATAGTTGTGGAAACATATCAGGTATTTTTCTAAATAGGCCACAGCAGTGCTCCCAGTGCAAAGTCAGTTTGGTTCCAGTCAGCTCTGCCTCAACAATGTAGCAGACGTACAGGGAAGCTTGCCGATAAAGAAAGATACTTCAGAAAAGAAGCCTTGTAAAGTAATAATGTTGCCACTAATTATCCAATGTACTAACTGGCAACAGACAACTGTGGCTCAAATGTGTCACAGTTCCAGGGAGCTTCACTTCAGCAGCATAGAGGACATTCAGGGAGGCTTTAAAAGCAGAGAAAATTACCCAGGAGAGACGTGCTAAAGAGCAACAATGCCGCCACAGACTGAAAAATAATCTCCTCAATTACCTCAGGTGCTTGACAGAAGACTGACAGGAAATATCAAGGCAGCCCTTGTACTTCAATATTCCACCGCTGCGTAGCTCTCTCCTCACTTATTCAGGTACCTCCTGCCATCCTGGAGTCGCTCACCATGCTGAGGGAAGTGCAAGCTGAGACCGCTGAGACAGCTCAGAGTCGGAGAGCTGCGGCCGCTGTCAGACACTTTTCCGTTTCTAAGGAGAAAAGCATTCTGCTACTTCGCTGACCGTCACGTTGTGAAGCTATGCTATTCACACAACGTAATTTCCTAAAATGAGAGTGCCATCCATGAATTGGAGGCTCTTCACCACCGTCTGGGACTCCCCATAGCGCGGAGCTCCGGAATTAAGCAGCCATCTTGCGTCGTGGCCAGACCATGCCCCCCTATTGTTGTCTTCATTACCATTTTCATAAAAAGGACATGTCAGAATATTGCATCAGCCACCCATATGATTTGGTAGAGTGATGGAAGCTTTCCACTGTGAGTAGAGGTTTGAAGAGTAGGGCGAAAGGCATGCCATGAGCCGAGGGCCAGGTGACACATACCAAGAAGATTGTACTGGTCAGAAAATTAGCAGAAGTGAAGGAGGGAGTCTCTAAGCACAGGTGGCCACATTAAAGTAGGAATGTTAACAAAATCCCAAATTGATTTGCATGGTCCTGCATGTAGCAGGACATTCAGGCTTCGTGAATGGGCCCCCGCTCACATCCTGCAATGCAAGTGTAAGAAGAGACGAGGTTCTGGTAAAGGATTCCATCATGGTCTACACCATAGACCATGCCCATGAGACCATTACCGCTCCAGTGCATCTAGGAATAGAGATGGACGAGTGGCCACACCCATCTGGGTTTCAAAGGGAGAGCAAGGGGAAAAGCGTGCTCTTGCGAGAACTGTGTGGAGGGCAAAACGCCTGTGAATCTGGTGCAAACAAGATGGGAGAGGAACAGGAATGGAGAGATGCTCACTAGAGAGGAACTGTGACTGTCAGAACCACTGGAAAGACAATAGCAGCAGGAAAGGGCGGTGAGGCGAGCAGTCTCACCAATCGAGCATGAGGACGCCACAGACCAGACTAGCAGAAGGAAGCAGTCGGCTTCCAGAGAGAGGTCGGAGGGGAGGCGGCTCTGGACGACAGGATGCAAGTGTCAGGGGCAGCACAATCCTTTTGGTGGGGCTGGTGGTGCACATGTATAGTTTAAGCAACATATATGGGGGATAAGTTGCGTTTGGATTTTTTAAAATATTGCCCCTGCCCCTACCTCCTTTGCTCGCCCAGAGAGTCCACGCAGTTCCTAGCTGCCGATTTAAGGCAATCTGAACGCGTTTGGACTAGGCATGACTAATTTCACCACAGGCACCATATTGGGCGTACCTGAGGTCAGCTGGCTAGTGTTCAGGGCGATTAGGCCCTGCACTACAAAATGCCCCTCCCACCATGTACGCGCAGCAGACGAGCGCAGCGGGCGCGTCGATGGCGTGCCAGAGGTAAGCCCGTCTGCGCCCGTCCGCGCCAGGCCAAGCTCGGAGCTTAACACTATGGCCGTAGACTACCATGTGCCATTTGAATACTCTAGAGACGCTCTGTTCCAGCTGAGACAAATGGCCCCACCCCCCTGCATACATTCTATCTCAATGGATGGTCCTTTCAACCATTGCTTGCATTCCCCCTTCAGGCTAGCAACTGAGGAACCCTGCCCAGCCCCTCTCACTGTAGTAAACATGGCCCTAATAAACTGTAGATCGTTACCAAAACACGCCAAAGAAATTTATGGAATTCTAGAGGATCTCCAGCTACAGATCCTCTTTTTGACAAAAACATGGATAGGGCCTGACTCAGACCCAGACATTATAAAGTCTCTTCCACCGGGCTTCCTTATCCAGCATGTGGACCGTTTAAAGGGAAAGGGAGGGGGAATCGCTATAATCTATAGGGATTATCTCTCCTGCCGACTCCACAGCAGTCCTCTTTCTGTTTGCGAAAATGTTAATTTCACGATTCAAATCTCTCCATGTAAATCCCTCTCAGGAACTCTTATCTACCGCCCCCAGGAGCTTTGGGACAATTCGGTAGTTCACTCCTGGAAAATTCAATTACGTTGGCTACTACTCTTTCCAACTTTATGATTCTAGGAGATCTAAACATCCATTTTGATAAGGGCGGAGATAAGCTGGCCTCCGAACTGTCATTAGACCTAGCAATCTACCACCTTCGACTGGAAAGTCTCCATCCCACCCACACGCTGGGGCACCTCTTGGACCCTATCTTCTCCAACATCCCCGAGCTCAGAATACCCACTCCCATTCCGATACCGTGGTCAGACCACTTTCTTATACCGTTTAGCTGGCGGTTCCCTACCACCTATCGCCCTAGACTAATACCCAGCAGACCTACACGCCCATGGGCTAAACCTGACCCAGAAGAATGGAAGAATATCTTGGAGCTCTCCCCTCCATCGTGCGACTCGGACCCTATAGCAGCAGATATTGGGTTCTCAACGTGGATTGGAAAGGCATTGGACACTGCATTGCCAAACAAATCCACCTGTAAACCTCGAGGCAAAACTACCTCGCCCTGGTTTACCAAGGAAGTACGACTTCTAAAAAAACTTTGTAAAAAAACTGAAAGGGCATGGAGGAAGAACTTCGACCCCCTTAAGAAGCTGGAATATAAGCGCATGATTCTCAATTATAAATAGGCCCTTAAAATTGCACAGTCCACTTTTTTTGAAGAAAAAATCAGGTTATCTGCTAATTCGTCGAGGAAAACCTTTCAAATTGCAAAAACGCAAAAAAAAATTCCCGATCCACCCTCCCCGTGGAACCATCGGTCAGTCGTTGCAATGAACTGGCCGAGTTTTTCGATTCAAAGATCAAAAAAATTCTTAACTCACTCCCCCTGTACACTACTGACACCACCGACCCTCAAGAGTCGCCTAGATTAGTACAACAGACACCTGAGTTCAAACTGGACCGGTTTCCCCCTATAACTATAGACACGTTATCCCCTGTTTTACAATCAATTAAAAGCAGATCTCCACTTGACCCTGCACCACTAAATAATCTAAAGTTAGTGACCCCTACCATCCTTCCCTACATGGCGAATTTGATTAACATCTCGCTATGCCATGGCATCGTGCCTCCGAGTTGGAAAAAGTCGACCATTAAAGCACTGATTAAAAAACTCAACCTGGACCCCTTGGAATTGAACAACTATCGGCCAATCTCCTTGCTGCCTGGCATCAGCAAAGTTGCAGAAAAATTCATTAATCGGCAGTTATCTGACTACCTTGAAGTCAACGGCCTACTTAAATCCTCACAGACGGGATTCAGGCCGGGCCAGAGCACGGAGACTGCAATGGTGCAGGTAGTAGAAGAAGCCAGAAAGATCATAGATTCAGGAGGATCAGTGGCAGTGATCCTCCTGGATCTGAGCGCGGCCTTCGACACCGTTAACCATCTTACCCTGGTCCACAGACTTGAGGGTCTGGGCATTTCAGGGTCTGCCCTGTCCTGGCTGGAATCCTTTTTGAACGGCCGGTCTTTTCAGGTGGCGGATGGTAATTTCACTTCTGAAATAACACCTATACACTGTGGTGTTCCTCAGGGCTCTTCCCTGAGCCCAACCCTTTTTAACGTTTACATGTCCCCCCTTGAGAAGTTTGTCACCCCATTCGGTATCAAGCTATTAACCTATGCGGATGATACCCAGTTGGTTGTATCCCTAAGTCAGCATGACCATTCCCCTATCAATCTCTATTCCTGTCTTGGGGACATTACCAAATGGATGGACAGGTCCCATCTGAAGCTAAATGGCGACAAAACGGAGATCCTGGTTCTGGGCAACCGATCACACTATCGCCCAGAGAACTTGTGGCCTCCCTGCATGGGTACACCCCCAATCCCTAAGTGTGAAATTAAAAGTCTGGGGATCTGGCTGGACGAAGACTTAACTTTACCACCCAAGCCAGAAAAACCGCCGGAACCTGCTATGGCCTCTTACGCACTTCCAGAAAAATCTTACCCTTACTCCCCACTCAATCCCGAAAGCTGCTGATCCAAGGCCTGGTACTGTCCCATTTGGACTTCGGCAATGCCCTGTACCTTGGGGCCCCCAACAAGGTGATGGCAAAGCTCCAGGTTGTGCAAAACGTTGCTGCCCGACTTCTCACGGGCACGAACAGCCGTTGCTCAGCCAAACCAGCCCTTAAGTCACTCCACTGGCTGCCTATTCAAGAAAGGGTGCACTTTAAGGCCCTTTGTACCACTCATAAAATCCTGCATGGGAAGGCCCCTCCCATTCTAAAGGACTGTGTCGGTCCCCACAAAACGAATAGAACCCTCCGTTCCACACACCTACCCTGACGTCATTACCCAGGATCAAGAGGGCTCGATCTGGAGGCCGTCTCTTTTCATATAATGCCTGCAAAATGTGGAACGCACTGCCATTACACATCCGGACCCAGGACAATCTGCTTTCATTTCGCAAACTTCTTAAGACATGGCTGTTCCCCTAATCTTCCCCCTTTCAACCTCTTCTGCTCTATCACTAGCGCTGGGAACCTCATGGGCAGCCATGCGCTTTACAAATCTGTAAACATAAACATAAACATAAGTGGCTGTACCAAGGTGACTAAACTTACATAAGCGCATGAGCCGAGACATATCCTCGTTGTGATGGTGGCACTGCAGTCAGGTGACCACTAAGAATAACCAATCTGGTCATAGTTTGTTTGTTTTGTTTTGAGGAGGAATAGGTCACTTTCAGGACGCCTGAGAAGAGAATCCAATACCCACATCTGAAGTCACCAAAGAATATCTGAGCCCTTGGTCCGGAATACGTCACTAGACTTGACTGGTTATTCTGTACTCAAAACAATAACAAACACTAAACAATACACCTTAGTTGTCTCTCACCTTCTTTCTCTACAACAGCAAATCATTTGGGTTACTGAAGTTCGGAGTGAGTGTTGTGCAGAAGGACATAGTCTAGATTCTGCAGTCAAATGAGACATAATCACTCAAATATCCCAAGCTCTGCATCCTTTATGATTTAAATATCGGAAATGACAAACACAAAACTCCAAAACCAAATAACATAATAACCAGTTTTGTCAATCAAGACCTAAGAACAATCCTGTTCCACACTCCAAAACATACATACATTAGAACAAACTCAAATTGGAGGGGCTTGAATCTCAAATGACAGAAACTTTAAACCCACAACAAATAACAACTATGTAAACAACTGTATAGTTGGATGAACAAAGCATTCAGTAAACCATTCCCCCTGAAAAACTGATCTCAACCAAATAAGAGAGGGAAGCCACCATGGATAAAAGGGCAATATCAAACATGCACAAAGGCAACGGTGTTCCATCCAACAGAAAGGGCATACATCGAAAAGCTGACTGGACAAAATACACCTTCAGAAACTCAGTAGGAATTATAAACCTACCATAAAAAAAGTTAAAAAAAACAAAAAAACACATAGCTCAAGCAGGATGCAAACATCAGGATCCCACTAAGAAACGTTGCTAAGTACTATAAGACTTCTGCAATTGAGATCGCATCAGAGTGTCATCACCTTGAAAACGAGTTCTGCGGCCTAATGGTAGAACACATTCTCAACAATGCTAAAACATTACAAGTATAGCTGATAAATAAAACAACCAGCTACAAATCAGAACACAAACAAAGATATAACTCTAAAGGGAAGAGCACAACTCTAATCTCCTTTAAGCAATTGTTCCTTGTGGGAAGGTAGAGGACCAGCCACCTCACTATTGGATCCTCCGCACCACTGCCCTCCCTCAAATTTTCAAGGACATTCTGCAATCAGCTTTGGCAGTAATACCTACAAAGAGCATTGGTAGGATAATAAAGTCCCCTGCACCGAAATACAGGCTTGTTTCCGTGCCCTGAGTACTTGAATGCATGTGAACCCGGTATTCTGACTTTTTTTGGAGGCCCTGATGTTCTAATATACTAGTGAAGCAGGAGATGCTTAGGCTTGTCCCTGACTATGCAATGCCCACCATCTTTCCCGTGACTTGGAGTGGGGCACAAAAATTACCTCATAGTTGACAGTAGAGCACTGTCTTTCACTTGGGTCTAAACATAAAGCAGTGGTAGCAGTGTACGGTATTTAGCAAAACCTTGGTGTACCCACACTATTCTATCTGTGCCAATGGAAGAGTGAAACCTACTGACCCTTTCCATACAAAGTTCTGCTGTTATGTGAAACCCATAACCTTGTGTTTACATTGTGGGGGCCTGTCGAGTGAGCCTGCAAAATGGGTGGTAGTAGGACTCGGTATGTGTGTGTCTGAGTACTGAAGCTAATGGGATCCTTTTGGCATGCCATGCTAGTAGAATGGCACAAGATGGAGCATAAAAATAGCTTACCCAGACAGTGGAAGTGTATTGGAGGCCTGGATAACCAGACTCTCAAAGGTGGGGTGGGTGGACAGAAAGCAAGGGTCGCCCGGGGCGGGGCGGTGGCGTCGGGCCACGTTCCGATCTACAGGAAGGCCTGTAGCGGGCTTTAACCAGGTGCCCAGCAGAACATCCGAGAGGGCTTCATTAAACAGCAGGAGAAGCTCAGAGGAGCTTGCCTGCGGTTTGAGCACTTCAGTGAGAAAGTTAGTCCTCACGGCTGCGACGGGGAGCTCAAGAGCCAAGGCCTTGGCCGCCCTCATCAACACCACGCTGTAAGCAGCCCCCTCCTCCGTAGCCACGGTAGAAGGGGAGACAAATCCAGTGTCGGGCAAAGTGTCCAGTCCACTGGCCTCCCCTAGCTAAACTGCCTAGTCCTGATCCAACTGGCACTCCTGTGCCAGAGGGTCCTCAGACCCCTCCTAGTCCTCCCCGACATCCATCTCCTGATAGTCAGTGTAAAAAGATGGAGCCGGATCGTAGATGAATTGCTCATTCCTAGGCAACGAAGCCGGCGCCAGTCCGGCGCCGGATCCGGACCGGGGACGACGTCCGGAGACGGCATCGGGGGCGACACCGGCGGAGGGGTCGTGAGGTCGACCGGCGTAGTCATGGATCCAGGCCTGGACCCTGAGGGGACCTGACCGGAGTCGTCGACGGCGCAGGGCCGAAGCACCCGATGGCGCCGGGGCCGGAGCTGCCGGTCCGCTTGGGCTCCAAGACGGATCTGCGGGGCCTGAAGGCGCCTCAGGGGAATCCGGCAGAGGGAAGCGCGACCTCATGGCCGTGAGGAAGGCGCTGATCTCTTCCGGCGTCACCTGCAGCCCAGGGACCGGCGGGTATGGAGCTGGACGCAGCGCTTGCGGCTCTGGCAGAGCTGCATGGGCGGTGGCGCCCGAACCACCGGCCGCGCCGCATGAGCGTCAAGTGGAGTCAGAAGAGAGATGTCGCTTCTTCGACTTCTTGTGCCTCGACTTACCTGAGGACTTTGAACCCGACGAGTGGTGTCGACTCGCCGAGCTGTAATGACTGCGGCCCCTCGACCGGTCCCTCAACCTCCTCCTGCACCAAGACCTTGAGCGGCGTGGGGCCGAATGCCGGAGCTCGAGTCGCTTACAGGACCGCTCCCGCCTAGCTTTCAACATCAAGGCCCGGCAGTCGGGCTACGACTTGTCATCATGGTCGGCCCGAGGCAATAAAGGCCCCGATGGTGGGGGTCGGTAACCAACATCAGTCGGCTACAGTCTTCACAGGGCTTGAACCCGGGCATCCCTACAGGAGTCGATAAACGACTCGACAAGATCCAAAATAGAATCGAAAAAAGTTAGTCAAAAAGTGACTAAGGAGTACTGCTCTTCCCGGATCTGCGCTTGCTGGCGCAGTAAAAAGAAGAATTGACGTCAGCGCGCGAGGGCGCCGTCTAAGTACTCCGACGACGTCATCCCAGCGCCAACGACGCAGAGCCGCAGACGACGCCTACCGACGTGCAGGGGTACTGCTATGCAAAACTTTCCAGATCCAGTCTGACGCCTGGGGATATTCTAAGGTAAGGAATCTAACACTAACCTGTTTCTTTCAGATATACTTTTCACTAACCTGAACTTGGAGTTGCTGGAGAAGTGTCTATACTATTGACACCTATTACAGCCTCTAGATGTAGATTTGATTCCATGAGTTCATCAAAGGGTGAGGGTGGGTTCAGTACTCTTGCCTCCTGCTGTATCTGCCTCATGCTTCTTCAGTGAGTTTTTCTTTTGAGCACGAAAGTATGTCATACCATTGTTTGCAAATCTCTTCCACGCTTCTGTTAGTAATACCAATAGCATTGATCCTCTGTTGTATACAGGATCATAGCTGTCTTTTTATAGCCTCAAACACAGTTAGCAACAATTGCCTTCACAAATAAGTGTCCATTTACAGTTATACACTTCTCTGTCATTATTTCTAACACCTTCTGGCTGAATTTTCTGTTGGACTTCCTGCAACATTCATCCTCGGGATTCTGGGAAGCCATTGTGCTAGTTGGGGGAAGATGGCATCGGAGTGCACTTGGATACTTTAATAGTATTTATATTGTTATGTAGCTATACATTATTTACTACCCCTGACGAGGCGCTGAACGCTTATATTATGCTGCTTGCCTCACCCCTGTATGCTTATTTCATCATTTACTATTGTCATTACTATGACTCCGAACGACACTCACATTTGAAAATGATACAGATTCCCCAATTATGATTTGTTATTCTGAAATAGCAAAGAAATCTCAACATCAGGCCTCTGTATCTTTAAACATAGCATGTTGCTTTTTCTTATTAGTGAATCATTATCTTTCATTAACAAAGAACTGTGATTTCATCAGACCCTTTTTAGGTCGCAGCCTACTAGACAACGCAACTGTCTGCGTTTGCTAAAGACATCTTAGAGACTTTCAGAAAGTTGACCTAAGAGTACATTCTGCCCGTTGCTTGCTATTGGCTTTGTGGTTTGTAACTCACGTTCTCTTGCTTTCCTTTTGCTGGTTTTGTTTGCTTTAGGCTGTCCAGGTTCAATGTGTCCCTCCCATTGCCTACACGTTATTTACAATATTCTTTCATGAACTAGTTTTCTGTAAACTGGCCTTTAAATCTTGTTCTTATCACTTTCTTTTATTGGGCAGAAGAAACAGGCAGATCATACAGAAAAAATTCCTCCATAAATAATCAACATAATGATACAAGATTATAAAACACTTCATAATAAATAGGCTCATATTTCGTCATGCAATAAATAGCATACAATAATTTTACATTTCCAGCATTATCTAAATCAAAATACGAATTACATACTAGGATAAATGAGGCTATAAAACATTACTAAAACCCTAGAGCACCTGGCGACGCAGCGCAAAGCGCTATCGCCAGCGAGACTTATAGTCGTCGACTATGCTTTCAAGGGCTTGCAAGGGAGACAGGAGATGGGCACGCGCAGGCTGCAGGCCCGATCGGATATGTGGACGCGCGCGTTCACCACGTTCAGTTACGCGCTGTGCCCATCTCCTGTCTCCCTTGCAAACCTCCTGCAGTTACTTTCACTTTCTCTCCGCCACAGATTTTTTCAGACGCCTGAGCGTGCGAAGAGTTCATTACTAAAAGCATACAAGAAATAAAAGTATTCTAAGTGTGCTTTAACAGCAGCGTGCGCTTCAAATACAGCTTTATTTGGGTTTACTTTGACCAAGTGT
Organism: Lissotriton vulgaris; assembly: GCF_964263255.1. Lineage (NCBI taxonomy): Eukaryota > Metazoa > Chordata > Amphibia > Caudata > Salamandridae > Lissotriton > Lissotriton vulgaris. The sequence continues at coordinate 656,033,983 of NC_141694.1, read as the reverse complement.
CAACAGACACAGACAAAAATAGTGGCGTCTTTCTGGTGCTAAAAAAAAACGCACTCTAAACTAACCGCCTTCAATAGCCAATATTATCAACAAACACCAAAGTGAAACCGATGGCGTTAAATCACAAGCGACCAAGAAGGCTCCATCGAAGAGCCCTGTTGGCTGCTGAGCAGGTGATAGTGGTACTCACCGCAGCACCGAACAACAGTGCACACCATCGGCGAGGATCCCCGGAGAGGAGCAGGAAGGAGAGCAGCTGAGCTCGGCCACAACTCTGGACAGACGGGAGCAGTTACAGGGCGTTGGGCTGCCTTACAGAGGGCGGGACTCGGGCAGAGGGTAGAGCGTCAACGTCCGGGCGGCGAGTCTCATAGATCGAGAGCAGCAGGGCAGGGAGCAGGAGGTGACGCTTACATGACAAACGTACAGCCCGGGTGGCTCCCGGGCTACAGATTGCGTCACAGAACTGCTGCGTGACACATTTCGTACCAATTTGCACTAACTCATACTTGCGACATATCTACTCACCAAAGCTAGTTTTTGTTTCTCTTTCTTAATTGCAGCTCAATATTTAGTCTTTAGCTCCTAAATGTGGTAATATCTTGGCACTAATACAATCCCTGCGATTATGGTGCAGTCCTCATACATGACAAAATGGTCACATCAATCTCAGTGACATAAACTGGGGCGAGCACCGCCTTCCAAACCCCCCACACCGCCACTTACTGCTCGTCTAAGCGGACTTACTGATCTCCGCACCCAGGCCTGGTAAAAAATACCCTGTTTTATGAGAACGGTTCGACCAGCCTCTAAGTGCTTGCACGTGTCCAAAACCCTTATGTTTGCTGTATTAGTTGTTAGTCTGATCCGAACGACAATCACTGACACCAATCCTGATTACTAAACCAGAGCCACTGTGAATATCGCACTGCATTAATATACGGTCCTCGATATCTTACAAGTGGGGTTGAGTGTCTGTACAATCCGGGAATGATTAAAAGCCGACCCCAGTTGTCAGGATGTCAACTGGTGGTGGGGGCTGACATCCTGCCACTGATCTCCTTTCTAGACAAGTGTAAATGCAGCGTTTGGACTGAAGAGAGTGGGGGGACGCCGTGTACCTGTATGCACCACCCGACTCGAGCCCTGCTTAGGGCTGAAGGCCACTCGCTCCCGCACTTGCCCCCTACTCATGCAACAGATGCTAGACCCCTTTCCCCCTCCCAATGACACCTGAAACCATATCCCAATGCTGACTGTATTGGACGAGCGTCAAGCCCCACCACACTGCGCCCAGCAGCTGAGCCATGGCATACTGCAACAAGCATTTGTAATGCAATAGGCATTTGTAATGCAATAGGTTTCGCATTTATGCGAGTTTGACCTATTGACATTGCAAATAACAATGCTTTTTATATTTGTTTTCGATTTAAAAACATAAAAGGCATTGTCATTTACAACGCCAACAGCTTTAACTCATGTCACTGCGAGACCTATTGCATTGCAAATGCTTGTATTATTATTATTTTTTTTCAATTTGCATGAGTGATCAGAACGTAGTCCTCCCATGTAGCCCTAAATCTACGGAGTGCCCTTACCCACTTTGCGTAAGCCTCTTCAAATTGATAGGTCTGGTCTAGCTTAGGGAGCCACTGGCCAATTGTTGGTACCTTCAATGATCTCTAATTTTGCAACACCAGGGATCTGGCTACCGCTATTGCTATGAAAACAAAATATTGCCAACATGTTGGCAGCTGAAAACCTATATGGTAAAATGCTGAGGGGAGAATGCCCATGGACATGCAGTGACTGATGAACCTAAAAACCTCCTCCCAAAAGTGCTGCAGTCTAGGACATGTAAAAAATATATGTGCCCATTCCCCTGCCCCATCCATATTGTATCTAAAACACTGATTAGAAGGTAATGGGAACAGTTTACGCATTCAAAGGGGAGTGTAATATGCCAGCCATCAAGAAAAAAAGACATTCTTTTAAAGTTGGCCGCCCTCAGAGCTTAATTCCCAAACTCACACAATGACTGCCATTGCTTGCTAATAAACCGATAATTTGTGTCCTGGGCAATTTTTGGAAGCATCTCCTCAATAAGCGTATTATTCGTGCTATGGTGTAGTACCTGATACCAGTTTCCAACACTGCTCAAATGATTCTCAAAAAATGCTTTTAGGATTGTTTTTTCCATCTCATTAATCATTGTATAATTGTTCTTAGGGAAGTCTAAGATTTGTCTAAAGATTAACCACAAGCCTCGACTTTGGGGTTCAAATTGCAATGCAAATGATTCCCACATTATCAAATGGGTACAACATCACCTAACTTCCAGAGCCCTATATTGTTACAGCGGAAGACCCATATCGTACAATCTTGAAGAGAGGTGTATGTGTGGCATGTTGGACCATTACAGGTTTTATAGAAATGCTGAGTATGCGTTGCAATTGAAATTATAACCTTATATCTTGATTTCTTGGGTAATTTTGTTGTACGAAGAAACACTGGTAGCTTAATTGCACTTTCTGTTAGCATATGGTTTAGCGTAAAATTATCAAATTTGGAAGAAGAGGCTGCCAGTTTAGTTAGTAATCTAACCTGGCTTGGCCCTAGGTCGAAAAGTGGGGTAATGCTAGCCTCCCCTGCTCTATATGTCTAATTGTATAATGGATAGTTTGACCCGTTATTTTATTTTTTTGCCCATAAAAACTTCCAAATAACTCTATCCAATTCCTTGAAATGTGAGATTGGTATTTTTAGAGGAAGATTTAAAAACAAAAATACCAACAAAGGGAGTATTTACTTTTTTTTTTAACCCCTTCCCTGCTGGCCCGATTCCGCCCCCGTGCGGTAAACAAACGAACAGGGGCGGGCCATGACGAACCCCAGCCGTCATCAGCACACGAGCACCGTAGTGCATGACGGCTGGGGTTCGTCACCAGCATGGAAGGGGTTAATAAATAATTTTATTGTTTTTTTTCAGACATATAAAACAGTTAACATTTGTCATTTCGCGTTGTCCATACAGGAACTAGGGAAACTCAGCCCAGTAATGACAGAGGTAGTAATGTCCATCTTCCTAAAATCCTTTTAAATTATTAAGGGTCATTTAGTTGAAACAATTGGGAGAAGTCAGCTGTAACACATAATCCTAAATATCCTATAGGTCGTAATGGCAAGAATTTGAGCCCTCCTGGGAGTTGAACCTCTGAAGCATTGAACAAGAGAAGGTTAACTTTATATCCCACCAGAGCTGTAAACGGCTGGATTTCCCCCAATGCAGCCTGGAGGTTTGCTTTATCTGCCTTCAAATATAAAATCATTTCATCGGCGAACATTTTGATTTTTGCCATCCCTGTTAAAGGGGCAAGGATTGATGTGTTAGAGCAGATCTTTACCGCAAGTGGCTCAATAAAAAGAGAGAATAAGAAGGGGGACAGGGGGCGACCCCGTCTGGTGCTACGCCTAATCACCACCTTTCCCACCTATTCTGCATTAATAATTATCTTTGCAACCACCTCAATATAAAGTCCCCTTAGCATCTCTATCAAGTGGGCTGGGAAACCAAAATTCCATAAGATGAAAGAGAGGGCCTGCCAATCCACACGGTCAAATGCTTTTCCGCATCCATCATTAAAATAACAGCTTTATCCTTATTAACTGAAAAATAATCAATCGCCTGTATTAAAAAGAAGGTATTGGCTGCCATCGATCTACCAGGCAGGAAACCTGTTAGGTCCATGTGGACCACCTGCTGTGCACAGCCCAAGATCCTATTCGCCCAGATTTTCATAAAAAGCATATAATTTAAGTTTAATAAACTTATTGGGCAATAGGAGCTTGGGTCGTTGCGTCCTTGTCTTTTTCAAAATGGTAATCACCACTGACTCCTTGAATCTATCCGAAATGGGAGTACCTTCCAAAATCTGATTATACAAGGATATTGAGAAAGCTCATCTAAAAACATCTTATATACTTCCACCGGAATGCCATCATTACCACATGCCTTAGTGCTATCCATCCCTTTGACAGTTTCGATCAATTCTGAAAGTTCAACCGGTTTATTCTAGGCTGCACTATCAGCCCTAGCAGTTTTAGGTAACTGGAATTCAGCAAAGTAGTTCTCGAGATCGTGCATATCTACTATCTGGGCCTCAGCATAAATGTGCTTAAAATGCGATATAAATATTTCTGAAATCCTGTCTTTATCACCTACCAGACTTGCAATGCTGTGGTCCCTTATTTGTAAGATTAATTGCCCAATCGGTTGTGTTTTGGTAGACCATGCTAAAAATGTACTGACTAGCTGGCTTTCTTTATAGACTTTCTGCTGAAATGCCTTACTCCCAGAGATCTCTTCTACGATAAAAAAAATATATATATGCTCTTTTGATCTCAATAATTCCTGCTGTAACACCTTCTCATCGAGGTCTCTTAGGGGCATGGAGTTAAGATCTGCCCTAGTTCAGTCTACAGCTTATTGTAGTACTTAAATCTTTTGTTGCCTCTGCTTATACGTGTTAGCGTTATATGCAATTACCTGCCCCCAATAAGAAGCCTTAAAAGCATCCCACACCATAAAACTTGGGGCGGTATTAATATTGTCTTTAAAAAAAACCTGTATAAATTCCTGAGTTTCTGTGAGCAATACTAGATCTGAGAGCAGGGCTTTATTAAAGTGCCACTTGGTGTTGTTTATTTTGGGGGCGCGTAAGCGTATCACTAAGGACACTATTGAATGGCCCGAGAAAGAGTTAGCAAACATTTTAGACTCTCCTCTTACACGCTGCTAATTGATCAGGAAAAAATCAAGTTGTGAAGCTGTTTTAAAACTTGCGATGTAACATGGAAACTGTGTAGAACTTGAGTGATCTACCCGCCAAGCATCTATTAAGGTATAATCTTCTTTCATGATTTTTAATAATTTCGCAGTCTTTAGTTTTAGTTGTTGTTTAGTCTTATTTGAGGTGTCTGAACTTAAATCTTGTATAAAGTTAACATCCTCCCTTGTAACTATAGGGCTGCGGGCTTTATGTTTTAAGGCTTTAATATCATCAAAGATTGGCCCGTAGTAGTTTTAAAAAATGAGACAAACTCCAGTGACTGAAACCGTAATCCAAATCCACCTTGCTTCATCATCCCGAATCACTTCTCTAACCTCCCAATCCAGTGAAGATGAGAATAAAATACCCACACCTGTGCTGCCCTATTAGTTGAGGCAAAGTACGCTTGGGAATACTTCCTGGGGAGTGATAAATTCGCGGTATTAGACTTAAGATGTGTTTCCTGAAAAAAAATCACCTAGAGGGAGAATGAGCCCAACCATTTTAACACTGCCCCCCTTTTACGAACATTTTGTAGACCATTTACATTGCATGGAATTATCTTTAGCGATTGAGACATTCTTAAAATTTTAAAGTAGCACAGTTACTCAACAAAGGATACTTGTTGCATTCTTCCATTTGGTATACCCCCTTTCATCTAACCGTGTTTGTTGGAGTAGGCTCAAACCCCTTGCTACCATATAAACTGCAGTTAGCCCCTTAGTCCCTGCTCTTACTCCAATCTTGTACCTTAACCATTTCTGACCTGCTGTTTTTCTGCTCTTTTTTTGATGCCTCACCCAACGACCCCTCACACCCCTTATCCTCCACCACCCCAAACCCATCTGAGGAAGGAAATGGCCCTTGACTTTCTTCCTCAGCCCACCCAACAATAAAGGGCTCCTTGAACAGGTGTCTAATCACCACGTCTATGCACCCTTCCCCTCCGTGCTACTTAGCCTGTCTTTTAACAGTCATAAAGAAACCTTTATAAAGTGCAAGTAAAATAAAGAGAAAAAGTGCATGTGCTTCTTTTCTTGTGCCTATACCAACCAGAAATAGCAATCTATACCAAAATGTACAAGCTGTCTGGAACTCTGTTGAATAAATACGCTGGGAACCCACTAGTGAAGTAGTGTGGCTCACTGGTGAGAGGCGGCAGACCCGAGAGCAGAGGACGGCCCGGGACCAGGGTTCGATTCCCGGCGCGGCAGGTTTCTGGACCAGGGTCAGCGGACTCGATAATTCTCTCGCCTCGGTGCCCACTCTGATCAGCGATCACACTCGGCAACTCTGGGCATTAGCTTGCCTCATCTTCACTAACGGCCCCACCAGACCGCCGGGGATGCCTGGTCTCACCCTGGAGATACCCATTAAGGGACCATCTCTCAGGGAAGCCAGGAAGGGTTTCGCAGCGGTCGAAGCGCCTTGGGACCCTACGGGTAAGTAGTGCGCTATATAAATGCCTATACATTTACACATTTACATTTACACACACTTTAAAAGTAATCCAGAAAAATTGTGTTTTAAAAAGCAAATTTTCCTTGGGTTTGTCCCAAATTCAAGGACCCTCAAAAAGCTCTTATGCACAGACTCCTGCAAAAAAAAAAAAGTGCAAAACCTCATTTCGAAAAACCTCTAAAAACCTGGAATACAATCCGGCTTAAACTACCGATTGACCGTAAAAAAGACATTTATGCCATCTTTTCCCATTAAAGTATAAATAGATACTAATAAACATCCCTAAAAGGAAAAGAAAGTGCAAAGTGAAAGCGAGCACAGTGTATAAAGTGCAAAGTACAAGGAATTAAACCTACTGCGATTTGCAGGAGATCATAAATAAACTGAACTTAATATATTGAACTTTACTTCAAATTCGTACAACTATAATACGTCCCACAACAGACTAGTCCACTGCACATTTTTCTACTTTCCACTTGCTTGGGATGTCTTTTGTAGTATCACTTGAGCTTCTTCAAGGATGGAGCACAGATAGAACTGGCCTCTCCATCAGACTTTCAATTTGGACTGCTGAAAGATAGAAGCCTGTGCTCCTGCGCTCCTAAATTGGCCAATCAACCCCACAAATTATCTCCACCGACGTGCTGCAAACGGGAACATATCAGAGAACCCTCTCACTCTGGCCCCATCGGATAGAACGATATCCCTTCTTTTGTATTGTCTTACTTAAAATGGCCTCTCTAATGCGAAAGTCATAAAAATTCACAATCATCGTCCTTGGATACTTAGCCGCTGAAAGTTTCTGGGTAGGAACCCTATGGGCCCTCATTATAATAAGGTCCGTTTTCAGGTAGGTGCTCTCTGATCAGCATTTTCATATAGGACAAGGGGTTGGGTTGGCCACTGAAGCGTTCACTGTTCTCTGGTATCCCTGTAAAGCGCAGATTCGATCGCCAAGCCTAGTTCTCCATTTCGTCCATCTACAATTGTGAAGCCTGCAGCTTTTCCAGAAGAGTAGCAATATCGGAGCCACAGGTCAAAGAATGGTCTTCGATATCAGATACTCGTTACTCCAGTTCTTTGATCTGCTCTGGTATGTGATGTACCATGCTCTCGATTTTATCTAGTCTTTGATGAAGTAAGGAAAGTTCTTGGGCCTGGGAGGTTTTACAATCCCGTATTTCCCTTAGGACAGTGTCGCAAAGCTATTGCATCTGATGCATCAAGACCATCGAGAACTGGCTCACCCTTTCACTCTTCCTGTTATGTCCAGTCACCATCTCAACCACCTGCTGATTTAGCGGACCCATATCTTTAGCCCTGGCCTCAATCAGGAGACCCTGAGATACTGGAGAGGGAAAGAGACCTGGGCAGCCTGACATCACTAAATCATGAGGAGATGCAGCCAGACCTTTCCCTAAATCGAACTGCCCCCTTGATTCAGGGTTACTGCCAGACACGATTTCCAAAGAGACTAGTGCCGGAGTGTCCCTAGATGATGTTCCACCTGGTGTCTAGCCTACAGGTTGTGAATTGGTATCCTCGTGCAGTGCTTTACGACTTTTTGAGAATAAAAGGTAATCCTTATGGGGATTGTCCACTTTCTTCTTCTCCTCAAGTATTTTTGTTGCGGCCATTGGTATGGTCACTGTATCACTTCCAGTGACCTCAGTCTCCTGCAGATTGTTGGAGAGCTTCCCTTGACTTTAAAGAACTGTTTGGGACCGCGGTATTCTCCACCCAAGCATCCGTCTCAGTGGTAACATAGTCTGGAGAAGACCATAAGAAGGCCAATACCTGAAGAGAGGGACCTGGGGATATTTGATCCACTGAATTATTTGCAGTCGCACTTTTCTTCTGCAAGATTTTTCCTCTCCTTTCTCCTTGCTGCGAGGATGCGTGATTGGACTGCTTTCTTCTTAGCCTTCTGAGTTAGCGATGAAGGATTTGGGGCTGTGGCTCCTATCCCTACTCCTGTCCCCTCAGGACCATTTGCTGCATGCTTCACCATCCAGACCCTAGAATAGTTTATATATTATTCCTCCGCTGTATGGGTGCGCCGTCCTCTAATTTTTATGAAGTTTTCTCAGCTATACAAAACTGCTGCCCCACTGACGCCAAAAAGACTCCTAGCACAGGAGTTCTTGCTCCGGGACCCCAGCTGGGCAGGACAGGTCTAATGGGGCAACTCCCCCAACCAAGGAAGATCTCCTTACCTCAGCGCTATGCCCAGCGTCGAGGGGCTCCCCTCTTTTCCGAACAGTGCAGCTCCCAAAGAAGCTCCCTGCATTGGCTGCTTATGCATCGTTATCCCTCGTGGGCCCGGGGGCCATCAGTCCAGAATTTATTAACTTCCTCACGGGTCTTCTCATGGGTCCCACGACCAGACTACTGCAACTCGGCCGTGCATCTGGGAACTGTGCAGCTCGTAGCTCCCAGCTAGCGTCCTAACACAGAAGCAGCCTCATGCACATTTGACGTCTGAATGGAGGGGGAGGAGTTAACGTATGCTCAGCAGCGAGGCATCGGGCCAGCCCCTCTGCCGAATCCAGACCAACCTATCTTGTTCTTATCTCGTTACATTTTCTGGGCATTCAAAGACCGAGGTCAAATATCAGGGGCTGTCTTATCCTTCCAAATGCGTTCCCTTCCTGTAAACAGGCCTGTAAATCTTGTCCCCATCTCGTCACATTTGATGTGCATTCAAAGACAGAGGTCAAAAGTCAGGTTCTGTCTTTTGAGGGCGCTTGTTTATTTTTCTTTCTCGGACTTCAAAGCGAGAGGACTTATGGGACAATACTGCTAGATACTGGGAGTAGGTAGGGAAGAGTTTTTTTTCCAGCACACAACATTTAAATTAATTGTTTAAGTATTGCTACTCTGCACAACTCCACTCCGCAACACTCCACTTTACTCTGCACCACTACAGTTCACGCCACTGCACTCTATGCCTCTCTACTCTACCCTGTATAACTCTACTCTATGCCAATGCACTCTTCGCCACTATACTCTACACCACTGTATTCTTTGCCACTGCACTCTACACCACTCCAGTCTAGGCCACACCAATCTAATCTGTACAACTCCACTCTACTCCACTGCACTCTATTCCAATACACTTTATGCCAATGCACTTTACTATGTAACACTCAACTCCATGACCCTGTGCTATACGCCAATACACTGTACCCATTCTAGTCTACTCTGCACCACTGCACTCTATGCCACTTTACTCTATGCCAATCTATGCAACTGCACTCTACCCTGCGTTGCTCCACGCCACTTCACTTTACTCTGAAACAATCTACTCTACACCACTCCACGCCACTCTACTCTTAGCCACTGCACTCTATGTCACTGCACTTTACGCCTCTGCATCACGGTATTCTACGCCACTGCTCTCTACGCCACTCTACTCCAATCTGTAGTACACCAAAGCACTGACATTCTACTCTCCATGCACTGAACTCCACGCCACTCTACTCTGCACTACTCCACCTTCCGCTACTCTGATTGATGTCACTACACTCTACTCCACCCTACTCTACTCTACACCACTCTGTGGTACTCTACAGTGCACCACTCTACGCCACTGCATTCTATGCCAAACGACTCAGCTCTGTGCCACTGCCCTCTGCATCTCTAAAACTCTACTTTGTGCCACTCTACACCATTGCACTGAACGCCACTGTACTCTGTGCCACTGCTCTCTACTATGCACCACTATGCCACTGCATTCTACGACGCTGCATTGTACGCCGTTAAATTCAATACCGCTACTCTCTATGCCACTATACCATGCAACTCTTAGCCAATGAACACTACAAGAGTCCACTCTACTCTATGCCACTCTATGTTACTCCACCCTATGCCACTCAAATACAGAACACTCTCTGTCACTCCACTCTACTACACTCTACTCCATTCCACTCTACAAGACTCCAAAACACTCTCCTCTATGCCACTTACATTTTAATCCACGTTGAACAGCAGCAACACTGGTGTACAGCATGGCTAAACACATTGGCAATAGAGTAAGACCTATTGGCATTGCAAAATGCTTGTTATTAACTGCAAATTAATCTAGGTCTGGGAAGTGCAAAGCAGTAGGTGATCCATAGTCCATATCACATAAAGTGATCACTGAAAAGTGCAAATTTAAGACTAGGACTTTGCCAGTTTTTGGATGACTATTATCTCACGGTGGTGACGAGCTGAATAAGTAGCATTTTACACCAAACAGTGGTAAATGGTGTTTGTTGCTGGCACTTTATCGGAATGTAGCGCTTTTGGCTGGAAATGTAGCAGCACTAGTTGGCATCGCTAAAGTAATTTACAGAACACAACACGAGATAACATGACAAAGCAAAATAAAACACAACAACACCATACCATGGCATAAGACAACAGTCAAAATAAAATGCAACTCAACAAGCACAGTACAGTAACACAATACAATAATGCAGCACAAAAACACAAAACATCGCTACCACGAGAAAATGCAACACAACAGAAATGCACAAAACTTTTTGTCACAAGTTACCACCGCTACAATTCTGCTTTCCTTACACATTGATAAAAGGTTTATACACCAAGCAATGCCTTGCGTACCACCATGAACATCCAATTGCGTCAGCCAAAATTGTTTTGTGATCCAGCCCCTAGTCTGCAGAAAATAAAAGATGCAGTTGAAGTGCATCATGGAAAAGACAATGGGCATCTGTGGAGACAATCCTTTACAGCAATAACAATGGCTCTTACTAGGATAGGCTGCAGGGTACTAAACAAGCGATTTTAGGAAAGAGGAGCCATCCTAGGGAGCTTTTATTTACGCTTATCACAGAAAGTTACCTACCTGAAGTCCACGATCAGGAACAAATATGAACCCTCATCAGGAGAAAGCAAAGGTGCGCAAAGTGTGGCTGAAAAGCGTTCATTTACAGGATTGTTTTTGCTTTGTTCTTGGGATGAAAAATATGCAATAACGCAATTTTATTGTACCTTGAGCTTGAGACCACAAGACGTGATTCACCATTACCAAATCAAACGCCTAGCTGGTTTACTAGTCAATGCCATTTATTTCACTTCAAATAGCAGCAGATGAACCTGCAGTTGCGTACGTTGTGATTAAAATTGACTTTGATGACGACAAACACATTTTCTCCATGCTTGACAATTAACCAAATAAAATACGTGAGACGTCAGACGGTGTGCATTGCTTTAATTGCTGAATGCATAATACTCCACGGACAACCGCATAATGTTAGTGCTGGAGGCGAAACGCAAGAACTACATTAATGAATTAGAGCATGCTGTCAGCCTCACAGATCAGCATCAAAGCCCAGAACTGTCTTTGATGATTTAAAAGGACGCTGAGCATGCATACCGCAGACACAACATCCACATTAGAGCACTTGAGCTCCACATACCTAAGGGATACCCTGAAACAGTGCTCAACGCACTGTACCACTGCAAACAATGACATGATCTTGCTGGTGCATTCATCCATTGTACATGCCATGCACTGACAAAGAAGCCTCATGACTTTCACACAGATTAAACATAAAATTAACCATTCAAGACACTGGACCAAGAGTAAAATGAAGACAACAGGAAAACACATAGGTATGGTGGAAAATACAGAGACCTTTTAGACAAACTGTAGCTGGGTGACTGTGATGAGAAGAACTTAAACAAATAGACGGCAAACTAATATCAGCCAAGGATAGTGGCCGCACATAACATAATGACCGGAAACAGTAGCAACCCTTGAATTGGATGTGTGGTAAGGAAGTGTATGTAATAAGTGAGTCCGTCAATCAGAAACAGCAAGAAAAATATATAAAAGTACTTTTCCCAAAGGAGATTGAGAATGATTTCTAGATTATACAACAAGACAATAAAAAAGGTTGTTTCTTACACAGTAAATCTCGTAAATATGGCAATATCATTGTAACAGACCGACACTGGGCTTATGATCCAACCAGAATTACAGACAACAAAAATGTTATAGCAACATGGAGCATTCCAATACCAACCAATTAATAGAATTGTGACAGGAAAAGAGACTTTTAGGTGATCCAAGAACACAGAAACATGGCTCTAACTATAAAGGTAGCAGTCCCCAGTGATTAATCTGTGCAGCACAGAAAAATGTACAAGGTGATGAAACACATGGAGATAAAATACGAGATTAATAAAATATGGAACCAATTAATAGAACTAGTTCCTGGTGTCAAAGGGGCAAAATGATTAATCAAGAAAAGTTTATAGAAAAAGTACACAGACTAGTAAGGGCCATCACAAGACATGGCAACTAGCGGCATGTAATATAAAATTCAGCTGATGGTGACAAGCTTTTCAGCATCAGAAAGTTGTGAAGTTATTGCAATGGATTTTGCAGGAGGCTGTCCAGTAAAAAAATGTTTTTTTGCATTTCTTTTTGCCCAGTAACTGTCTTACAAAAATCTACTTTTACGCTTTTTTAATCCACACAACCAGCTTACAGGGAAATGTACATGAACTTTACATGTCAAACAACTTCTAAAAGAGCAGGAGGCAAACACGTGTGCAAGGGCTGAATACAGACAGGCCCGTTTAGTTGATGAATCATTCTGTTTTTTTAAATTTTGTTTTTTTTAATTGATTTTACCCCCTTTTTATACATGAAGTGTACACTTCAGTTTTACAAAAATAAGCAAACAGGCATACTGAGCAGCAAAAAAATACTAAAGTCAGAGACAAGAAGGATAAAACAAACAATGATGGGTCAAAGCAAGCACAAGACAACAAATAATAAATAACATTTGAACAGAAACTTTTGCTACACAAAAGCAACCCCAATTAACACTAAATCCATTCAGTAATAACGGACCAAATCTTAGCACCCATGGCACTCTTTCTCCTCCCCTTGGTCTTGATGAATCATTCTGAGCGGTATTTAAATAAAATCTGCTCCATATTAGGAAAATTGACCACCCAATGAAGTAATTCCAGTGATGAAAGGGACCACTCTAAAGGTATACTATCACTGTCGAATTGTACAACCACACACCAAAGTTCAAACTCATCACCCCTGTGGTAAATCCATGAAAACAACAGGGATTTGCTGATAGTAGGGGGCGGACAGGCTAACTAAAGTAACTGTCAATACAGGTAGTCTTTGGCACTTCTCAAAAGCAGGATGAATTAACCATTTAGCCCTGAATATTTGAATGTTTCCCACGGAAAAAATACATGTATCAGTAACACCCCACGGCTTCTTAGTCACTATAAATAACCATAAATCGGTCTCAATAATCAAAAGGTTTGTCCTCACACGTTCTAGTTACTGTCCTAAGACCTCCAAGGCACAGCTTAACTTGCTCACAAGGCTTGTTTCCCTTCAAATACTTTTGATTCTTACCCCAGTCCTGCAGGTGGTTGCACCTTGTTATTTAGTGTCTAAAATACGATGGTACCAAGTAACGTCACCAAGCTGAATGAAAAAGTTCCTAGTAAGCATGACGGAAAGTTTCAAATCTATTAAGGACGAGAAGGCGAGGATTATGCTCAACTTTCTTTATTCCTTTTTCCGGCAGCTTCAACTTTCACTTAACACTAAGCAACGAAAAAACTAGCACTCCCATTGTGCTGGCAACAGGGGTCATCCACAGTCCACCAATAGGCAGTCTGTATCCTCCATTAGGGTGTGTGCTTCCTGTGCAACTTCCTCTTTCTTAACTGTGACAACCCTATCCTCGAAAATCTTCAGCCAATTTTGGAACCCCTAGAACCTGATAGAAGCCAAAGACAAGCCAATGACTCTGGTCTCAAGGTACAGCTTGAAAGCATCACTAGACTATGCTGTAAATTATACCACAATATGAACAGTAAAGATACACAGATATCCTTAGTCCCTCAAAGGGATCTCCAACCAAAGATAAAACAATGTCAAAGCACATACTTATACAATACAATAGAGTGTCTCCTTGATGGATGTACATCTTAACAGTACCAGGTTGGGAACAGGACTCTCAGGGCCCTGGGCGGGAATAATCCTCGCCTCCGCGTCCTTAATAGAATTGAAACTTTCCATCATGCTTACTAAGAAATATTTCATTCTATTTCAGGACCGGAGGCGAGGATTATGCTTGTTCAAAGCTTATCCACCACCAACGACGCCATGTCCATGAATGGTTTAAAGTAGAACCTCTTGAACACAGAGTCTGATGACCAGTCTGTGGCGTTTATAATATCCTTCAACCTGGCACCCAAGGAAAAAGCTTTTGAAGTCATTGCTCCCCTTACCGTATGGGTGTCAAACTGCGAGACATTTATACCCGCTTACTGCATCACCCATCTGATCAAACGGGCTATGGTTGGTGGGGTAACCGCTTTGAAAGTTCTCCGTAGGGATATCAACAATTGGCGTTCCCCTGGTGGACGAGTTTCTTCCGTCATACTCTCATATTCTTTGAGGCATCTGATGCATGATTTTGGTGAGTCATCAAATGCAGGATAGGACACCATTCTGGAATCTGATTCGGTCCTACGAACAATATGGAAGAAGACCCCTTGCGGGGTGAACACCCTTCCGAAGATGTCCAGTGCTCTAACATCAGACATTCGTCAACATGAAACTAGACACAAGAGCATTGCCAGTATAGCTGACAGTTCCTTAGGGGACAAATACATGTTAGGTTGCCAAGATTGGAATATGTGCAGAACCTTATTGACATCCCATAGCTACGAATACCTGGACTCCGGAGGGAGTGTGAGGCAAATTCCCCTCATCAATTTACAGATCATTTGATGTTCCCCAACTGGTTCCCCTTGAACAGGCGCGTGGACAGCCGAGTTCACCGACCTGTAAGAGTTGATAGTGTGTTATGCCAAGCCTTGGGTTGCCAATGACGCCAAGAAATTAAAAATGCCTACCAACTTCATCCCTGTGGGTTCCTGGTCGTTCCGAACACACCAACCGACCCATCTGTCCAAGCTGATTTGTATCGTGCTGTCTACCCAAGCTGCTCCCAGTACCCTCTGAGTATCATTCAATAGGCCTGAGACTCTCTAGCCATACCTGCAATCTGCAAGGCCACTACTGGCATTCTCCCTTGCTGGACTAGAGGATGGGGATTGCCTTGGGGATCCCTCAGAAGAAAAGGATCTCAGGGTAGAAGGACTGGAGAATCCCAGGAAAGTTTCAGAAGAACTGGAAACCACACTTGAGACCTCCAGTATGGGGCAATCAACACCAATTTTGCCTGTTGCCTGCAGATGTGCGCCGTGAGTCTCATTATCATCGCAAACGGAGGGAAGGTGTATCCTGTCTCCCTGGACCAATCTTGGAGAAAAGCATCCGTCGCGGTAGCCAGAGGTTAAACAAACAATGGTTCTGTCGGGTAAGGCAGATTACTTGAACAATGCTCATATGTGTAGACAAACAAAAGAAAGTGCTCTGATACAAAAGATGCAATTTGAGAAATGGATGCTCAAAAAACAGAAGACAAAGTCATAAGGTCAAAGAGTTATATTGTATAAATTATAACACATTTCTTCCAAACTTATCTGAATTACTTCATTCAAGGATACATTTTTCAATACAAGATAGGACCGTCATAAAAACATGCAGTTGCTGTGACTTTTTGCGAAGTGATGCTCAATAGATGTGGCAACAAATATATTACGAAGGAAATTCATACATATACATATATACAAAATTGATTTTGATAGCCAGATGTTGAATGTTGACCAAGAATTCCTAAGTTAGTTGTAAGGATCCTGGTGAATCTAGGCCTATAAATGCGTCGGCGTTTCGACCCTCATGCGCCCCCTGTTGGTGGTCGCGGCGGGTCTTTTTCAAGACAAGGAAGGATGACAGTCTGAAAATTGAATGGAGACCATGTATCAGAGAAACTTATAGTGCCACTTATTAAAGCACTAGAAAGAGCTGTGAGGAGTGAATAACATGTACTCACTCTGATAGAGACAGACAGGGGGCCCTCAGTCTGAATCCTTAAGGCACAATGGCCCGTGGTATCTGTGAAAGAGGAGGGAGTCATATTAGGACCGAAACATATCTGATGGCCCTATGTCACACAATCGAATATCAGGAGTGTTGTTAAAAGTACTCTATGTAGATGTTAAAACATGGCCATGAACATTCAGAGAGTGCCCAAGTATGCACCGCGTCACAGAGCACGTCGGGAGGACTTTTTCGTGCACGTCGGAATCAAATAAGGAATAATATATTGTAAGCGTGAAGACTACTCACGTTCCAAGGGTGCCCCAGAATGCACAGATATTGCCAAAGCGCGTTGGATAGGCCTTATCGCGCACGCAGGAATTAGTCGAGAATGGTAGTGCGGGCGTGGATGTTAAATTAGCCGTGAAAATTAAAAGAGTGCCCAGGGGTGAGGTTCCGTGACAATTGTAAGTGGTGTTTTTGACTCGCACGGATATGGTCGAGTCTAGTATCTATGAACCGCAAATGGCGAGTTTAGTAAGTGTGCGCAGTTTCGCTGTGCTAACTTAAACCGTTCGTTTGTTACGTGGGTTTGTCATCTGTACCCACGGGTTCCATCTTAGATACGGCATCCATTTTGTCTCTTGCCCTCAAGTAGCCAGCGAACGGACGCTGTCCGCTTCGCAACCCTGGGACTCCCAAGATATGGCGGAAGACACATGTTCTTTGTAAGTGCCTTTATGACGAGGGGGATGCTACTGTAAGGCAGATGGCGCCGCTCGAGGCTCATCTTGCCGCACGGGCTTATTGTCTCAGCCGTGCATCTCATTAGGCACGTCCCTTTGATGCCTGTATCTCGTGCTTCTCGATACCTCCCCTTTTTACACCCTTTCCGATCTCCCTACTGTCTCCGTCTTCCTCTACACCTGTCTTCGTTCTTATTTCGATCTACTTTACTGCTGATTGGAATTTGCTAAATGGTGGGAAGATGGGTTTTTACAGTTGGGAACCGACAAATGTTTCCGCACTTATGTTCCGGACCTTATGTGTTTCAAAGTGACCAAAGCGACCCCTCTGAGAGCGACTTGTGGGAACCAGGTTGTAAACTATTGTGTATCATGTTATCCTATGGGTAAAAACTGTATAAAAGGAGCGATCCACAAATACAATTTGAAGCAGTCTCCCCGAACTACACTCGATGTACTTCCTGTGACTTCTGTGTTCCCTGCAGTAAATAAACCTTGACTCTTTGACGCCGAAGGAAGTGTCCCGTGTCTCTGTGACTTGTACGCCGGAGCAGGTTACCCACGAAGGTTTCAGGTGTTGTGCCCTGGCACCGCTGGGTCCAAAAGAACCCAGTCCTTCAGTTGGCGCCCAACGTGGGGCTGCATCAGTGGTACCGGTCCAAGCCCGACGATCGTGAGGAACTTCGTGTGAAATCTCCGAGGGAAGGTGCACCCCGCTTCATCGATCCTGTTGTCGAAATAAGTGGCCCGAAGACTTTTCCCGCGAAGATTCCCGCCTCCTAACGGCTGCGACGGACTGCTGCCCTGACTGTAGACCTGTTTTGGCGCCTGGCGTAGACCTTGGTATAGCGAGACGATTGACGGGCCTTCCTGAGGACGCCATTGATCTTTGAGTTAAGTATTTGTGGGTCGCTCCCAGAGTTCTTGGTTGTAGACACTTTAGCGAGTGTCTTTGTTGTAAACACTTTAGCGAGTGTTTTTGTTGTAGACACTTTAGCGGGTGTCTTTGTTGTACACGCTGTGTGAGTGTTTTTGTCGGTGACACTTTGCTAGCGTACTTTGTTGTTGTTGTATTTGTTTGACGACTGCAGCCGCCAAAGACCGAGGGTTTTGTTCTTTACTGGGACTTGGTAAATCCCGAAATCCCGTAACCCTTGAAGTTTGTGAAACTCGGCTAGTGTGCAAGATGCCTGGTCGCAGTACTTTGTTCAGTTGCTTTAGACCTTGTGGTGCGGATTCCCTGCTGGAGGACTCGTGTCCGATACCTCCGGTTGGAACTCCTACTTATGATTTATATAGCAAACATGGGCTAGGCCCGATTGCTTTTAACGATTATTGGATAAAATATACAAAGAAAGACGGCGATCTTCGTTGGCCACCTCATGGTAGCTTCGAAGCGTCGATCTTAGATAATTTGGAAATAAAGTTGTTCGAACGCAAATCTAGGCCGGCTATGTTTGATGCCCTTCGGTTGTGGCGCAAAGAAGCCCGACAGAAAGAGATCAGACAAACTAAACGTAGTCAGCGAGATACTGTTGCTACTATAGTGAAGAAAGCTGAGCAGTTTCAGCGTGATAAGGAGGATAAGGATAAGGAAGTGTTTGAGAGATTACAGCGTATGTCCATAGATAAATGCTATCCTGCTTTGCCTACGGAGTCGGATAAGAAGGAAGAGGCAGTTGAGGATTCTTTAATGTCTTATCTTATGAAGTCGCCACCTCCGTACGTACAGGGTATCGCCGCTCCTGTGGTCCCTGCCGTACCTGTTCTTCCACCTGTTATTCCTCCACCAGTTCCTCAACCTGCACCCGCTCTTCCGCCTGTTCCTGCTCCTTTGCCTATTTCTATTCCTACTGCTCCTCCGCTTCCACATACTCCTGTTCCCGCTACTGCTCCTGTGTTGTTAACCCCTGTTGCTGCTAATGTCTCTACTCCTTCTCTTGTTAGTCCTGTGTCTTATTCTTCTCCCTCTACTCGTAATCGTAATTCTCCCCTTGCGACAAACTTCTTCCAGTCGCTCGGACCTGTTTTTGGCTCTGCTGGTTCTGATGGTCCTCAGAGACGTAGCCAGCTTCCTGGTAATAGAGAACGTGTTGCGCTATACAATATGGCGATGGGTTGGATGATAAACCCTGTTAGAAATCCACCTCGTGTTGTCCTCGAAACGTTTGATCAATTCAACATACCAACTCAGAGATATGTGTTTGACGAAATGTGCAAGTTCCTTCATGATCAGATAGTGGCCGTTGCGCCTGACGAGGTGCTGTCCGCCCTGTCTGAACTTCGGCTTCAGTTCGCAACTGGACTGATAGTCGACACTAATGTCCGACGCGCTATTGAGCGGTTGCTATCTCTTCGTCCCGCTCCTATTCCTCATGCATTCTTCGTTGAGGACATTGAGAAAGGAGATGGGTCTGGCCAATATCCTATGCGTGAAGTTCCGCCAGTTTGGGTACCCGCTGATAATACTAATGCTAATGCTCCAGTTCCGGCGCATTTCCAGAGAGTGTGGATACACCTCCCTTGGAAACGATCGGAAGTGCTTCAGGTGAAACAAACTTTGCCTGATCCTCGCAAAAATCCTGCTGGATATTACAAGGAATTGTCGCAGCTCGTAGACGCTACGATAATGAATCTGGCCGATATCGACATGTTGTTTGGCAATGTCGTACCGCAACCGGTATGGGCCAAGATTCGTCACCAAGATCATGCGAATGAATTAGGTGGTGATTGGGCTGCCATTACAGCGGCAGACGCGGGACAAGTGGCTGCTACTAAACCCGATCAGTTGATTGAACTTCTTCCCCAGCGAATCATTACATTAATGAAAACGCTTATGCCAGCTATGAGGGTAAATTGGGACAAGTTGTCAGCCTGTAAGCAGAAGAAAGATGAGAGTGTTTCAGACTTCTTTACGAGGTTCGAGGAAGCATTCGTTGATCATAGTGGGCAGGATATGGGTACTGAGGGTGGACAGAGGTTGTTTGTGGATAAATTCGTGTCGAACTTATTGCCCGACTTGAGCCATAAATTGAAAAATTCAGAAAGTGCGTGGGCTGTTTCTACCTCAGCTCAGATATTGGCTACGGCACAATATTACGAAAATAGAGAAAAAGAGGAAAATGACCGTGCCGATAAAAAAACAAAAGAGCTAAAAACTAAAGTGTTGTTACAACAAGTATATCCGCCGCGTTCTAATCGGAATGCGCCTCAGCAGAATAGATCGCAGTCGCAATCGAATCGATCGCAGCCGCGTAATGATTCTTCTTTCCAAAGATC
Source organism: Lissotriton vulgaris (assembly GCF_964263255.1). Taxonomy (NCBI): domain Eukaryota; kingdom Metazoa; phylum Chordata; class Amphibia; order Caudata; family Salamandridae; genus Lissotriton; species Lissotriton vulgaris. The sequence continues at coordinate 656,013,719 of NC_141694.1, read as the reverse complement.
TTCATTAGGGTACAACCAATGTGCTTATTGTAGACAGGAGGGACACATTAAATTTAATTGTCCTGCTTTAAATGACCGTAGTGGTGGTAATTCGTCTAGAGGAGGCCGTGGTGGTTCACAGAACGCATCGCGTGGTAGAGGTCGTGGTGCTCAGAACGACCGTTCTGACAATTCATCAAATCCTAATAACTGTTTCGATCAACGTGGATCATCGCAAGGACGATCTGCGCAGTATAATGTAGACGATTATTACGTCGATCAGGGAACTGACGATAGTAATTACTAGGAGAGCCAAAGACAAGGAGAGGGAGTGGTATCAGTTCCGGTTGATCAGAGAGGGCCTTACGTCGCAGTTGCTACATCGGGCGTCGTTGAGCCTTTTCTGTTGGACACTGGTGCAGCGAAAAGTTCTATCATGCATTCGAAACTCCCTGGCGCACCTTTGTCTGGCTTAACAAATGTTTCCGTTGGATTCTCTGGCGCCCCCGTTAGCAATCCAGTTTCGCGCCCTTTGCCCCTTAAAATTGGGCCTCGTGAGCTCGAAGCTCCATTGATTTTGACCACTGGTTGTGGCGAAAATCTTTTGGGTCTGGATTTGCTTAAACGCTTGTATGCAACTTTGTATTGTTCTCCTGCGGGTGTAAAGCTTACGTTCGGAGAGAGAGTAGTCTCTCCCATGTACTTGTCTCTCGATAAGCTTCCACCGGAATTGGATTCTCTTCCTGCGTCTTTGTGGGCGACGGGTCCAAATGATGTGGGCCTACTTGATATCTCCCCTTATGTTGTTCAGTTGAAATCTAATGTGCGATTGCCACGTATTCCCCAATATCGTATCTCCCTTGATGGTGAACGAGCTTTGTTAACGATCATCTATGATTTGATCGAGAAAGATGTCATTGAAGAAACTCGGGGAAACGTGTGCAATAGTCCTGTACTGCTCATTCTTAAACGTACTGATCCTACCAAACCGCCTGTTTATCGTTTTGTTATCGATTTACGGGAGGTAAATAAAATTGTGGTTCCCCAATTCCCTGTTGTGCCTGACATCACGGCGCTACTGACTCTGATTCCAGCTACTGCTTCATGGTTTTCGGTGATTGATTTGAAAAATGCATTTTTCAGCATCCCGATTGCCGAAGAGAGTAGGGACCTTTTCGGTTTCTCTCTTGGTGGACGTAGCTTCTGGTTCAAACGAGCTCCTCAGGGCTACTGTGAAAGTCCATCGATTTACAGTCAAGCTTTGAAGGGTCAACTAGATGCGTTTAGGTTGCCGGTTGGTGCGGCTTTAATCCAATACGTCGACGACTTATTGGTGGCTGCTGATACTCAGGACATCTGCAAAATAGCTACAGTGTCGCTGCTGCAACATCTCTGTGAGTTAAATCACAAGGTGTCACCTTCTAAACTCCAATATTGTTGTCAAGAAGTAACCTACCTAGGTCACTTATTGTCAAAGGAGGGAAGGAGATTGACCCCAGAGAGAATTGCAGCGATTGCGCGCATGGCTGTGCCACAAACCCAAAGAGATGTGCGTGCCTTTCTAGGTATCACGTCGTACTGCAGGCAGTGGATTCCTAATTTTTCATTGCTAGCGAAACCATTGGTGGCTCTTACGTGCAAGGATGTTTCGACTCCTTTACCATGGACGGAAGAATGCCAGAAAAGTTTTTCTGAATTACGTGATTCATTGTGTTCGGCTCCTGTGTTAGGTACCCCTGATTACAGTAAACCGTTCACGTTATATGTTCACGAGAGGGAAGGTTGTGCTTTGAGTGTCTTAATGCAACCTTTTGGTGGTAAACAACGTCCATGTGCATATTTTTCCTCGACCTTAGACCCAGTAGCTAGAGCATTGCCGAGTTGTTTGAGAGCAACTGCGGCAGCTGCGGTCTCCATCCGACAATCAGCAGGATTGGTCATGGATAATATGCTTACGGTGATGGTTCCGCATGCAGTCGATACTCTTTTGAATCGTACGAAAACTCAGCACTTGACGAGTGCGAGGTTGTCTGGGTACGAATTGACGCTTTTGGCGAGCCACATTCAGATAAAACGTTGTAATGTCCTAAATCCGGCAACTTTGTTACCAATTAGTGCAGAGTCAGATGCAGTAACAGAACATGACTGTTACTTGCGGACAGAAGAGGAAACAAAAGGTCGTGTGGACCTTAAAAACACCCCATTGGAAGACCCGGATGGCACCCTGTATGTGGATGGGTCATGTTTTAAGTTGCCGAATGGTGATGTGACTACTGCTTATGCTGTGGTGACATTGAATACTGTTGTTGAGACTGCAAGATTGAATCAGAATTCTGCCCAAGCTGCAGAGCTGATTGCTCTTACTAGAGCATGTGTATTAGCAAAAGGTAAACGTGTGAATGTGTACACCGATAGTCAGTATGCTTTCGGTGTAGCGCATAGTTTTGGACGATTGTGGCGAGAACGTGGTTTCCTGACGTCGCATGGCACGAAAATACAGCATGGCCAGCTTGTGAACGATCTTTTGGATGCATTAACTTTGCCTGCACAGGTTGCAATTGTTAAGTGTAGTGCGCATCGTAAAGTGACGGATGATGTTGGTCGTGGTAATGCGTTCGCAGACGAGATTGCTAAGGAGACTGCTCGGAACCTTAGCACTCGAATGTATGTGACAAGTTCGGTTAGGTGGCCTACAGAATCGAGTATGTGTGAAAATACCATAGAGAGTGTGAAAGCAATTCAGAATGAGGCCACCGACACTGAAAAAATGAAGTGGAAAGAAAGTACGGGAAGGTTGGATGTGAATGGTTGCTGGATTGATTTGTCAGATCAGAAAAGATGGATGTTGCCTGATGCGTATGTACTGGCCGTTGTGCAAATGGCACATGGGTTAGCACATATTAGCGCGAAAGGTATTTGCAAGTTGCTGGCTGATGTGTGGAAGAATGATGGAATTACTAAGTGTGCTGAACGTTTGGTGAAGAATTGTATGGTGTGTATAATGTACAATCCTGGCAAAGGAACCCCAACTCCTCCTGGCAGTTTTGCTCCTCCTTCGTATCCCTTTGAGGTGATCCAATTGGACTTCGTCCATATGGAGCGATGCAATAACCTGAAATACGTTTTGGTTGTGGTTTGCGCATTTTCCCGATGGATTGAGGCCTATCCCCTCAAAGACAATACTGCTTTGTCTACTGCGAAAGTCCTACTGAAGGAATACTTTCCTCGGTATGGAATGCCTAGAGTCGTGTGGTCAGATAACGGAAGTGAGTTTGTTGGAAGTGTGATGAAGAGTGTGTGTAAGGGCCTTGGAATTAATCAGAAATTCCATAGCGCCAATCATCCCCAGTCAGCTGGATTGGTTGAAGGGTACAATGGCACCCTTAAACTGAAATTAGCGAAGATTCAAGCTACGACTGGACTTTCGTGGCCTGATGCTTTGCCTCTAGCATTACTGTCAACTAGGGCGACTGTACACTCCCGAATAGGGCTTAGTCCCTATGAAATAGTGTTCGGCCGTCCTGCGAATGTGTGGGGGGTTCCTAGGCCAGGAATATTCTCTGATCTTGAGTTTCCGATGTTGATCGATTACTTACATGACTTGACTGCTAAACTGAGGTTAATTCATCAACAGGTTTACGACGCCTTGCCGACGCAGACGGAGGGTCCAGGCCACCAGCTCCAGCCCGGGGATTGGGTGGTTGCCCGAAATTTTTCACGCAAAAACAATCTGGACCCCCGCTTTACCGGACCTTACCAGGTGCTCCTGGCCACGAGGACTGCCGTTCGTCTTGAGGGGCGGAAGAATTGGGTACATGCTACCCATTGTAAGCGAGTCCCTATTCCTTTGCCGGCAGACCCGTGGGTAAGGAAAGGCATTGCGTCAACAGAAACAGAAACATTGCCGGCGTTTGTACCTTTTAGCGACGCACAGCTTGTTGGAGAACCCTCGGCGCAGCAGAAAGCCACTGTTGAACATTTGTCAGCAAAAGACTCAAGACCAGATCAACGAACTGATCAGCAGGACGCTGTCTCTTCAACAGATCCTTTGTTTGAAGAGCAGACACGTCCCGGGAAACATCGATATTCTTTGCGATCTCACACTAAGGACAAATAAGTTTGCTTGCTTTGCTGAGATTGATAACTGCAATATCCTCGTTTCCCATGATCAATTTTGAACATTCATATCATTGAAAGTTTTTGTATATATATATATCAAGCTTCTTCCTTGTATCTTTTTCCTTCCACAGCTGAGAAATATTGTGCTAAATAAATACATGTTGTGTATTGAGGGCCGTAGGGCCGCGCGCGTACTTCCTTCTGGACAGTAGGTCTTGACGCTAGGTTAAAGACCGTCGGTTCCTAGGAACTCCTGGGGATTGACTATTGCTGCACAGAACGAAGTGCGTCAAGAAACGTTGCGGACGGTCGTAGGGAAATGGCATTTTCGAAGCTGAATGATTTGGAAGGAGCTCAGGCGTATAGAGTCAAGCTGCAGAAACTCAGTCGTACTAAATGTTTTGTATCCCAATTGTTTGTTTTGTTTTTGACTGCTTCTGCATTTTTGGCGGGTGGGGTGTATTACACTATGTCTTACTTTTTCCTTGCTCCTCCTACTCCTACTCCTTACCCTAACATTACTTCTACTGCTTCTCCTCATTCCTTTCATATGTTACCAGAACACGAACAGGCTAGACGTGTAGAATTCCGCAATAATTCCTTTATCCAGCTCCTCCATCAGCATCAGTTAGTGGTTAACACTACTAATTGTTGGGTGTGTGGGTTAATGCCACATACTACGGGTAAGGGAATTCCATATCTGGTGTTACCGTATAGTTCCCAAGGGTCAGCTCGAGCATTCCAAACAATGTTTCGAAGCGCACTGGGTTCCCACCCCACGCAAGAACAACGTTCCCCCAATTTTGGTCCTACCTCGTATCAGAGGCTGCTATCGATGGCAATAGAGGATATGGAAGATGAGATCCATGATCCTTTTCTTATCCCTAGAGAAGAGGTACAAGCCTATAGGGTCTTAAGTAGAGGGGAATATAGTATGTTCACTAATGAAAAGCAGCTTAAAAGCTCGTCTCCAATATGGGTCGTACCCCACACTGGTAATCTTTGTCTTGTGGGTCGTGGCTCGCAAGCCTCACTTGGAGTAAGTGCTTGCACTGAAAGTTACGTTCTGCCAATGTCCCCGTCCCCTGTGTTTCTGGCTGCCAAGGGTACATACTTTATCTGTCATGATCGTGCATACACATGGTTGCCCGCAGACTTCATGGGCTCATGTTTCGTTGCAAATCTGTTGCCTCCGACGTTTACTGTAGATGCCGATTATCATAAGACTAGAGTTGTACGAGGCGTAATTAGCGAAGAGGATACTGCCGGTCAAGAGGCAGGAGACTTTTTCAAGGGTTTCCTCCCGTTTTGGGGACCTATGGTTAATAGTAGGAACCTGAGACATTTGACTCGAGTGGTAGAATCGACAGCTAATATTACTGCCAGTGCCCTTGGTAATATCACCACAGAACTTCAGGCGGAGAGACTTATGACATTACAAAACCGTATGGTTTTAGATGTTGTCTTAGCAGATCGCGGTGGGGTATGTAAAGTGATCCATTCGAGCTGTTGCATTTTCATTCCAGATAATGCTCCTACTGTCTATCAAGCCATCTCGAAGTTGCATAAGATCTCCGAATCCATACACGTGGATGTAGGGGATTGGACGCTACTTGGTTGGTTTTGGGGCCTGATGTCGACTTGGGGTTGGAAGATTCTGACGATCATCGGGGTTGTGGTAGTGTTCCTGTTCACGTGTTGCCTTTGCGTGCAGTGTGGTCCTGCCTTATGTGGCCTCTGTGCTACAACGTGTATGAGACAACCATCTGTTACCAAGGGGACTCGATCGGACAGAGCTATGCTACAACGACATCTTGATGGTCTGATGAATATCGAATATGATTCCGACTAGTGCTTGCCTACATGAGGGCAAAAGGAGCGTCTGAGGTTCCGTGACAATTGTAAGTGGTGTTTTTGACTCGCACGGATATGGTCGAGTCTAGTATCTATGAACCGCAAATGGCGAGTTTAGTAAGTGTGCGCAGTTTCGCTGTGCTAACTTAAACCGTTCGTTTGTTACGTGGGTTTGTCATCTGTACCCACGGGTTCCATCTTAGATACGGCATCCATTTTGTCTCTTGCCCTCAAGTAGCCAGCGAACGGACGCTGTCCGCTTCGCAACCCTGGGACTCCCAAGATATGGCGGAAGACACATGTTCTTTGTAAGTGCCTTTATGACGAGGGGGATGCTACTGTAAGGCAGATGGCGCCGCTCGAGGCTCATCTTGCCGCACGGGCTTATTGTCTCAGCCGTGCATCTCATTAGGCACGTCCCTTTGATGCCTGTATCTCGTGCTTCTCGATACCTCCCCTTTTTACACCCTTTCCGATCTCCCTACTGTCTCCGTCTTCCTCTACACCTGTCTTCGTTCTTATTTCGATCTACTTTACTGCTGATTGGAATTTGCTAAATGGTGGGAAGATGGGTTTTTACAGTTGGGAACCGACAAATGTTTCCGCACTTATGTTCCGGACCTTATGTGTTTCAAAGTGACCAAAGCGACCCCTCTGAGAGCGACTTGTGGGAACCAGGTTGTAAACTATTGTGTATCATGTTATCCTATGGGTAAAAACTGTATAAAAGGAGCGATCCACAAATACAATTTGAAGCAGTCTCCCCGAACTACACTCGATGTACTTCCTGTGACTTCTGTGTTCCCTGCAGTAAATAAACCTTGACTCTTTGACGCCGAAGGAAGTGTCCCGTGTCTCTGTGACTTGTACGCCGGAGCAGGTTACCCACGAAGGTTTCAGGTGTTGTGCCCTGGCACCGCTGGGTCCAAAAGAACCCAGTCCTTCAGGGGTACACAGGAGGTGCCAATAAGTATAGGGTAGACCTTCTCACACACACGGGGGTCAAGAGTGCCCAATGACTAGTGATGGCACCCGATGACTAGTGATAGCGAGACCTGCCCGGTTCGCGGTGCACAGGTGCAGGTAGGATTTCGGAGTGCAACCCCCAGCGTGTGTTGGAGGGAAACACGAGTGGCAGCGTTAAATCTGCGTGGCCCCATGGCCAGGGTCACACTGTCTTACCTAACAGGAAACTGACGGTGTACAATCGGTTACTCTCCGCGTGTGCATACAACAGCGTCCTAACGCGGATGCTGGGCGATTAGTTAAGCCAGTACAGCGTGGACGTAGTGTACGTCCGTTGCTAGGCAACGACATAAGGCATGCGCTGTCTCACGCCGCTGGCGTGGTACAGCTGGGAAGAGTCATAAAGGGCACCTCCTAAATGTGACTACAACAAGATTCAGAAAAGGGGGTGGTGATGAACAGAGTGTCTGAATTAAGCAGACCACTCTTACCCAGTCCAAAGATCAGGGCTTGATCCATCACCGTTATTTAGCTCACTGCACCATCCCAGCTCACAACCTGGCTATATGCAAATCAGTCTGTCCCTGGCCCAGTGCATCATGGGAACAGGGCAGACTAAACTACCAAGCCAATTCTTCACCAGAAAGGAGACAAGCTTTTGGGGACCGGTTTCTGGCATTTCAGCCGTCGTCGGCCCGGCTTGCTTGAATCCTGATGGTGCAGCGAGCAAGGGACTCATGTCTGAGTATACCCTGCCACACCTATAGCCCTGATCTTTGGACTGGGTAAGAGTGGTCTGCTTAATTCAGACACTCTGTTCATCACCACCCCCTTTTATGAGATAACCTGCCATATGGGCAGTACCTACGGATGAGACGGAACTGTTCAAGAAGGCCTGACTTCTTCAGGAAAAGCGAAGTCCTGACTAAGCGCCTACGAGAGCGCGGCTACCCGCTGGGCTAACTCAAACGTGCCAAAAAGAGGGCCTGGTACTGCCCCAGAAACTATCTCCTGAACCCAAGGGAAAAGAAACCAGCAGCCCACAATTTAGTTTGCGTCACCACTTTTCACTCAAAGAGCAACATAGTGAAAAAAACGGTGATGAAATACTGAAACTTGGTTGCTCCTGAACTTAAGATGGATGAAAATCCCGTTCGCGTTAAAGAGGGGCCGCAACATAAAAGACAACGTTGTCAAAGCCTTTCTCGAACCCCCGAAGCCGTCCACGCTAAGGGACCAACTTGGGCTTCCACCAATCGTGGGGCATTTCAAATGTGGAACATGCAAAGCTTGCCCCCTCAACCTAGAGGGTGCTTCCTTCCATCATGGAAACAAAACATACCAACTACCTTCTCTTACAAACTGCAATACCACGAACGTCGTTTACATCATCCTATGTCCATGTAACATACCATATGTAGGACAAACGACGCAAAAAGTAAAAATGAGAATACTCCAGCACATGAGCAAGATTAGATGCAAAGTACAGGGCGCACCGCTAGTGGACCACTTCAGTAGTCACAACCACAATCCGGATAGCATCCGGTGGAGGGTGTTAGAAAAGATCAACCCTAATCCAAGGGGAGGTTCAATGACACTAGCCTTAAACAGAAAAGAGTGCAAATGGATACACATTTTGAACTCTGTATCAACAGGTCTAAACGAGCATGAGGAAATGTCTAAACAGATGGGTTTACTATAACACTAAGTCAGTTCATGTGTGTCTGCCTGCACTTCCTTGCATATGATAGATCTCCTGACTCTCAGTAACATATGTGTTCAGAACATCAATGTCACCTGATCTTCTGTTTAACATGTTTTCTATCCATGCCTGCCTTAGCAGTGGCCTGCACTGATTTAACTATTGGCCTAAGGAATGTATATACATTTATCTGAATTTTATCTCTTTTGTAATGTCTTTATCCCTCACACAATGATTATCGAATGTCCCTCTGTCTAACCTGTTCTTTACCATGCCTGCCTTAACAGTGGCCTGCACTGATTCAACTATTGGCCTAAGGAATGTCTACACGTTTATCTGAATTTTATTCCTTTGTAATGCCTTTATCCCTCACATGTTGATTATCAATGTCCCACATCACTTTTTCACTTTATTATGGGATAGTATTTGTAAATGTGTAAATATGTTTTGGCAACGTGTGCCTCTGAAAAAGTTTTAACCATGGTACTGATCTTTTGACTAACTTATCAGTTAACCCGCTTTTATGCCTTTATGATTTATGTCATTCCTTAAAAACATGTGACTAACATCTTGTTGTACGATTCAGAAAAGGGGGTGGTGCTGAACAGAGTGTCTGAATTAAGCAGACCACTCTTACCCAGTCCAAAGATCAGGGCTTGACCCATCACCGTTTTTAGCTCACTGCACCATCCCAGCTCAGAACCCGGCTATATGCAAATTAGTCTGACCCTGGCCCAGTGCATCATGGGAACAGGGCAGACCAAACTACCAAGCCAATTCTTATACTGGGAAGGAAACAAGCTTCCGGGGACCGGTTTCTGGCATTTCAGCCGTCTTCGGCCCGGCTTGCTTGAATCCTGATGGTGCAATGAACAAGGGACTCACATCTGAGTATACCCTTCCACGCTTATGGTGGACAAAAACGATTCAGAAAAGGGGGTGGTGCTGAACAGAGTGTCTGAATTAAGCAGACCACTCTTACCCAGTCCAAAGATCAGGGCTTGACCCATCACCGTTTTTAGCTCACTGCACCATCCCAGCTCAGAACCCGGCTATATGCAAATTAGTCTGACCCTGGCCCAGTGCATCATGGGAACAGGGCAGACCAAACTACCCAGCCAACTCTTATACTGGGAACGAAACAAGCTTCCAATGATGAAGCATGACACCACTAGGGTATGTGAGGGTAACTAAAAACAACAGTGTTGCCCCCCCCACCATACACATAGACATGGTTAGCATATCAAACACATCCCTAGTCAGTTAGTGTTTAATCCCACCCTACACATAGGTTCTCTTTTTTTCCTATGTGCGCTACCTACATTGAACTATCGGTTCTCTCAGTAGGTTTCCTTTGGAGTATTTTTTGTTGTAAAGTATTCGCTGGGAGGACATACTCCATATACCCTCTTAAATCCCCCAGGACCTCTGGATTAAATTACAGTGGTCCTTTGTTTTGAAGGTTTGGAAGCGCCTTGGACCTTGCCTGCTTCTGTTGGAGAAAAAACCTTGTTCGTCCTGCTGGTAATATTCGTCAACCAAGTATGGATAAGTATACTTTTTATCGTAATTGCGGATATCTTTCGCCAATTTATCCAACTTCCTATTCAGGGTCACTGTGTTGAATTCTGTCAGTGCTTTTTCAGCACACTCTAGTGCCTCTTTCGCGTTGGTCAGTGCGCTGTCTTCCAGGATTTCCTTTTTTAGGTCAGCTATCTCCTGTGTTAATCTCTTGACATATTCTATGGCCGTCTCCACCCCTAGCACCATCCAGTGCCTAGAGCAGTTATTCGCCACAAAGCTGAAACCGTCCCTGAATTTTGGCACATCAATGAATATTGTCGGCTAGTTTCTCACTTGCAGGCCTTTTGGGATTATGTTTGCTGCGAGGGTAGCCAGAGGGTCTGGTTTCCAACTGAAGAATCGCGGTAGCTAGTGGTCCAAAAGGGACGCAAAAAAGTCTATAGAGAACGGGCCCCACATGTTGTGGAGTCTCCGGAGGGCCGGAGGATGCAATTGCCACATGCTCATGTCCGACCAGTTCCTGGAGCACCAATCTGCTATTACGTTGGAGGCTCCTGGGAGGTATTCCGCCATCACAGACATGTTGCGGGAGAGACAAAACGTCCAAAGGTCCTTGGCCAAGTCTGCTAGAGCCTTGGACTTCGTTCCTCAGAGATGGTTGATGTAACGGGCCGCCTAGAAATTGTCCCTCTTCGGGAGCATGTTGCTAGACACCTTGTCCTTCGTTCAGCACTGGACTGCGAAGGAGCTTGCCATCAATTCTAGGCACTTGATGTGGAGCTGGCTTTCTTAAAATTCTATCTTGAATCCTTGAATAGTTGTTGCACCGATGCGCTGGAGGTGATAGACCTCCAATTGTGCTCGAAAACTACCAACTGGCCACCCACCTTCAAATGGGGAAAGGGAGAAAGGCTTACCTGATGTGACCAGGGGTTGGGCTCATGCTGTTCCTCAGCCACAGTGTTCTCTGTAGCCTCAACGCAATTGGAAGAATTCTTGACTGCCTGTGTCTTGGTTTTTCTTGCCGCCTCTTTGAGGGCCTTGGGTATAAAAGCGGCCGGTCAAGTGCCCTCTGCCACGACCGGCCCGACAAAAACTCTAGGGTGGAAAACCTTTTTAATGGAGGACCGCGCCTTGTCCAAGGACGTAAAGGTGGGTACAAACTTTGTCAGCTCTTTGATGAACGGTTCTCCGAACAGATCGCCTTGAGCTACTGTGCCCACTTCGGAAGAGGCTAAATCCTTCAGCTTGGGGTCCACTTTTAGGAGAAAGGAGCGTTGCCTCTCTGTAGAGAGGGCGCAATTAGCATTGCCCACTAAGACTATGCGTGCTACACCCAGTTCGAAACCCTTTCTGGAGAAGGGGTGTGCCTGCCCGTTTGGCCTCCTTCGCAGACTCCAAGATCTTCATAATGGGGCATGATTAATCTAATAACTTATCCTGGCAGGATTTACACGATCTGTCTATTCCTATTTTTAGGGCCCCAGGATATACTTTTGAAGGAAAGTGGCCATTTTCGGGTTAACCTCTGGCATTGTCGCCACCTTTCCCGGTAGGGTGGGTGGGGGAATTCTTCTCTAAGGCAAGCCCTTCCCCCCTTCTCAAGGGGTTTGCGAAGGAGCCCTGCTACGAACGCCGAAAACTTGGGGGTGGGTGTCCACTCCGAGGACCGGGGATGTACTTAGTCCTCAGGTACCAACATGTCGGAGAGTTCCTTTGATTCCTTAGGAGTATCTGAAGCGGGGCACTATAGGGCGCCAGGGTCTTCAGGGGCCTGCCACATCTGCTGATTACCCTAAGAAGTCTTCCCCATCTCGTGGAAAGTGGGGTTCTTTGGGGTGTCTGTGGTATCCTGCAAGCCTGCATCTGCTTTTGCTCAGAAAGCCCTCTTCAAGTGCTTGAAGGCTCCCACGTTCATGCCGGAGGCGCTTGCGCTTTGAGGCGTGCTGGAGTTGCTCTTCCTGGGGAAGCATACGCAATTTGCATTATGCCGTGCTCTAAAAGACCCATGGCTTCTGCAACTACTTGCTGGTTGGAAGCATCCACCGCATCGCTGAACTCATCATCCAGGTTAAGAACCTGCAGAGACACCTCCTCTGCATATTCATCCTCCATGATGGTAGAGCTAAAGCAGATGCAGTTAGGGCAAAGGTAGGCAACTGTACTTTGGAGCGTTCTCTGTGCTAGTAGAAGACCTACTGTAAGGCTAATCTCCTTGTGCATAAATCACTAATTTTGTGCCAGCTGAGTGAGCTAGTCGCATATTCCCATCCGTAATGGGGGCGACTCACCCTTGGTTTGTACTGGGTGTCTAGACAGTCTGGGCACGCCCCTATCAGCCACCTCGCACCGAAGTGCTCTCTCGCGCCTTACTCTGTTAATTACCGACCTGCGATGTGTGCATCTGGCTGAAACACTTATCAATAAAGACCCACTCCTCCGTGGCCGTAAGGACTTCCGGACCGCTCAGGAAGCGTGTTGAGTTGCAGGCGCTGTGTCTACCTCTTGACGATCCCGCCGACTAGAGCGGCAAGGATCAAAAAGACACAGACACCAGCCCCCTGCACTCCTGGTCTGTACTGCACCGCCTGACTCTGTGAGAGGGGCCGCGAGCAGAGCTTAGAAATCGCTCCCGCGGCTCGGAGAAAATTCCCTGACACAGGAAAAAGAAGCACTGGCGTTGCCAATAGGTCTCGCAGTAGGAAAGTTGGAGCTATTGGTTTTGAAAATGAAAAAGCCTGTTATGTTTTTAAAATGAAAAAGAAATAAAAGGCATTGTTATTTGCAATTGTAATGGCTCCAACTTTCCTACTGCGAGACCTATTGGCAACAAGAGTGGTGTTGCGTGTGTGAGTGGCGTTGCGTGTGTGAGTGGCGTTGCGTGTGTGAGTGGCGTTGCGTGTGTGAGTGGCGTTGCGTGTGTGAGTGGCGTTGCGTGTGTGAGTGGCGTAGCGTGTGTGAGTGGCGTAGCGTGTGTGAGTGGCGTAGCGTGGTTGAGTGGCGTTGCGTGGGTGAGTGGGGTTGCGTGGGTGAGTGGGGTTGCGTGGGTGAGTGGGGTTGCGTGGATGAGTGGGGTTGCGTTGATGAGTGGGGTTGCGTGGATGAGTGGGGTTGCTTGGGTGATTTCCCTTTTAATGAATATTTATTTTTTTAATCATGGTGAGCTGGCCACAGACATGAAGCCCCTAAGCACCGACCATACCCTTGTATATAACCCCCAGCAATTAAGGTTGTTGCAGGGTTAGAAACAACTCATGCAGCATAAACACAGGCAGGGCAAAACAGTGGTTTCACAGCAGAATCGGCAGTCTGAAAACCGTAGCAAGGCACAGGGTTTGGGGGACGGGCAAGCAATGAAGAGACAGGAAACAAATGAAATGGGGGAGGGGGGGCAGGAACGATTGGAAAGCTCGCAGAGGAGGAGAGATAAAAGCTGCAAATGCAGTAATAGAGTGATAGATAGCAAATACAACTTTGCTCAGGGTACTTTATCAATATGCGAGGAACATCTTTATTGTTGTAAAAATAAACCAGTATCTTAAGTCAATGTTGGGTATGTGAGACAATGGTAACAAATTCAGCTGGCACACCGAATGGTAAATTGATTATTTAATTTTATGTGGAAAATGCACAAAATAATTTAGGCAGTAGTTTGGGACGGAAAGATGTAAGACAACTCCTCAGGTAAAAAAACAGTAGTGAAGTGAATATTACAGTACATTTGCTTGTGATTAAATTGTCGAATGAAAATGGATTAAAAAAGGGAGATAAACGGAGACAACACTTTACATGCAACTAGCCTTTGGAGTGAAAGAAGGTCGTTTCAGCGGTACAACACAGAGAAGAAGGGCAATAAAAATGGCAATTTTAGTTTTTAATTAAAAAAAATCACTTCATATCATAAGCAACTAAAGTTCGAACATTTTTAATTAAAAGAATAGAAAAAAAGCCATAGGGAATTCAAAATATCAGCGAGGTGATTTTAACTTTTCCAACAACTGTAGTCCGTGAACATGTGAATGTAGGTAACAAAAAAAGACAAGAGGAAAATAAAACGAAGCAAATTAACATTAACAAAGCCAATATATGTGGCTTTTGTGTAGTGCACACACATAGGGGCACATATGCTGATACAAAGGTACAGAGAGCATGCACACAGGCCAACTAAACACAAGTAAGCCCTTGCATGTATGCCAGCATATTATTACCACACATGCGTCAAGCACGAGGAGTGAAAGAAAAAGATAACCAAGAGCAGCACGAGGCACACAAGGCTATGGAGCGGCAGACAACAAGATGGCGTGCACCAAGGGATGCGTGGTGAAGAGCATAATAAAATGTCCATGGGGAGTACGGGGCGATGCGTGTCAGGAGTGCACTGGATTCTGCACTACTACATGTGTGGCGGATACGGGTGTAATTTATCACTTGAGCAAGTGAGTGAAACACATATCTGTCGTAAGCTGCAGACGAAAGGTCAGATAAAGAATGGCAGGATATTTTGCCCCTTTCAGGCCTCCACTGACCCGGACCCCACTGCCCATTAAGCATTGAAGATTATAGTTCCCGATCCCATACCTTTATTTTCACACTTCGACAGCTGCCGTTTCAGGGAAAGAAAAGATCTTCTATCGATGCTCTTTTCAGTGCGCTGCTGCGTGTGTGAACGTTTTTATTTCGCGCAATGGGGCCAGGATTTCATACCAACTGTTAAGGCAACCATAGTCAAACCGATGTCAAGCAGGATTACTCTGATGAGCTAAACGTGATCGCAAATCTGCACGAAACAGAGATGCTTCTTGTTCAATCCCAAATTCAACTCACTGATTTCCCGAGCAATTTAAAAAAAAAACGCGGTCTTACTGGCGCCACAACCTTTGGCAGAACCAGCAAAAGCCGGATGGGGGCGGGAGAGCCTGGTGGGGAGATGCGCGGAGGGAAGACGGATGGGGGGCGGGACATCTCATTACAGCTTTGTTAATTAATGTTCTGTTGCTACTGTGAGAGCTAGACGTTCTAGTCCGTTCAGTTGGCCGTGATCTGGCGAGGAGAGAGGTCACGCTCGACTATGAAGCACAATAAAGTTATCTACTTCAAAATCCATGAGTTTCAGGATGGCAATCAGGACAAAAAAGTAAAGACGAAGAGTGGCGAGAGACGGCTGACAACCACGTAAGATTTAGGAGAGTCTGTCTGCGCTTTCGTGGTATATCAAACAAAGTGCAGAGCAGTGGATAATTTAAGCTCAAAGTAATGCGAGTAATACAGCATGAGGAAGGTGAAAGGCAGCGACGCGACAAGCAAAAGCCGGAATGGGGGCGGGAATGCTAGCGAGGGGAGGCAGGCAGATTAGGAGGGAAGCCGGATGGTGGCGGGAGAGCCTGGGAATGCGAGAGGCTGGGCTGCAATCAGGACAAAAAAGTAAAGACGAAGAGTGGCGAGAGACGGCTGACAACCACGTAAGATTTAGGAGGGAGGCAACGACGAGAAAGGAGGCATGGTTTAGACAGGGCGGAACTGAAGTGCTGGCGGGCAGAAAGGACGGCCATGCGAGGTGGGAGGAGATTGAGGCGTCCGCAGCTCTAGTGTGGCAGGCACATGGCGGAGGGAAGCTGGATGGGGGCGGGAGAGCCTGGGGCGAGAATGCGAGCGAGGGGAGGCGGATTAGGAGGGAAGCCGGATGGGGGCGGGAGACTGGTGGGGGGGCGTGCCTATGGGAGGGTGATTGAGAAATGTTGCGGCGGATTAGGAGGGAAGCCTGATGGGGGCGGGAGAGCCTGGTGGGGGGGCGTGCCTGTGGGAGGGTGATTGAGAAATGTTGCGGCGGATTAGGAGGGAAGCCTGATGGGGGCGGGAGAGCCTGGTGGGGGGGCGTGCCTGTGGGAGGGTGATTGAGAAATGTTGCGGCGGATTAGGAGGGAAGCCTGATGGGGGCGGGAGAGCCTGGTGGGGGGGCGTGCCTGTAGGAGCGTGATTGAGAAATGTTGCCGATGCGCATGCATGTTTAATCACGTGGTTCACGTGAACTGCATGAAAACCGCGGGGCTGAAAGCCCTTTGGTTTCATGATGTTTTCGCCACTTGAATTCTCGCTCCACTCGATGCGCTTGCGCACATCGATAGGTCGTGAGACCTAAAAAAAGCACACAAGCTCAAAGTAGGCAGCTAGTGAGCAGTGTAAATATAAAAAACACAAGTCAATTACAAATAATTATATATGAAATTCCACCAACCCCGAAGAACAAGAGGGAAAAGATTACTTAGCTATTGGCAGCAGGAAAAGAAAGAAGAGGTTGCACAGGAAGCACACGCCCTAATGGAGGATATGGACTGCCTATTGGTGGACTGTGGATGACCCCTGCTGCAAGCACAATGGGAGTGCTAGTTTTTTCGTTGTTAAGTGAAAGTTGAAGCTGCTGGAAAAAGGAATAAAGAAAGTTGAGCAGAATACTCGCCTCCGTTCCTGACAGAATTTACCCAACACTATGCATTTTCCATGACTTGCTCCAAAGCAGTTCAGGTTTTGCTTCTGTCCACTTTCACATAAAAGAGTACTGATTACATTACGAGCTTCAATCTTGGATCTGCCAAAAGTGATGGGATACTTGGCAGAATAACACAACCACAAAACGTTATGGAGTGAGATTGCCAAGTCATTTCAATGTACAGTGATCACTGAGTCAAAGCTGTAGCACAGAGCATCGATCGAACCTTCCCTCTAAAGTAATTCTATAATTTATAAAAGAAGCAGGCAAAGCGTACTATCTAACTGGTGGCCCCCAGTCACCTGTGTTTTTAGATTGAGCACTTTAAATAAAGCAATTGTATAAAAATGACATCATGTGTTAAACATGCATTTCCTCTAGAAAATGAGATTTTAGGTCTGGGCTCTTGTTTGTGCTGAGAAAGGAAAACACGATAAGTCACGTGAAGGCACTTCTAAATATATGCATTTAAAGCCTGAATGGACCAATTAAAATCTATTGAAGAAAGAACTGCGGAGGAGCAAGCAATAACTAGAGTTAAATGAGCAATTAGAAACTGCTTTGAAAATTGTAAAATTGTTAACAGCAGCAAAAATAGTAAAAAACCTCCAAAATAACAAAACAGCTGTGTGTATTATGTAGAAAATTACAGATGGAGCTAACAGGACAAGTAAACACATGTGCCACTTCGGCTTAGTAGCCATTATCAATGGAGAGCCAAATAATAACAGAGACATTAATGAAATATTATGAGAAGCTCATCTTTTTAGTAAGAAGCTTCTTGTAAGTAGACACACTTATTAATGTTTGCAACTGGAAAAACTGTCATGTTATGCAGTATTCATTGAATGTTATCCAACTGAAAACCTTCCAGGCAAGACTTATGTTGACGGCCATTAGTTATGCATTATATAGGCAATGACAATGAGGAAAGAGGCACTTGAGAAGAGGGAAAGAAGGAGGCAGGAGAGAAAAGGAAAGAAGGAGGCAGGAGAGAAGAGGAAAGAGGACAAACAAGTGACAGGAATCAGACTAAATGACAGGGTTCCAGATACAAGATGAATAGGGAGCAGAAAGAGTAACAATGAGTTAAGAGCATATGTAGGACAGAGATAACAAACCAGTCATAAATAACAGGCTAAACACAACAAGCTCTGTAACAGGTTCCTTAACCACATTTGGAAAAGTAAAGATTCAGGGAGTGCCTGGAAACCCAGAATTTTCCCTGACCGGAAAGCACCTGAAATAAAACAAAATGCTAGCAATTTTGGACTTCATTGTCCCCTCAAGGAGCAGTAACAGAGCTGATTTGTGTTGTCTTTTACAGGGGAGTTTCGGACAGATTCTTGTGCATTCCAAGATGTGACTAATCTGAAGTACGTTCATCCTGCTTCGGGTCCTGGCTACCTACTGGACTGGAATGAGTTCAGGGTGAAAATACAGAAGGAGTCGGTCATTTGGAGGATTCTTGGGTTCTCCACTGAATGAAAGCCCATATTTTGTTTTTCATTTAGGTGTGTTGGTTATACATACTGTTAAATCTAAAGTGGCGGATAGCATCTCCAAGACTCCCAACACACTTAATGAACTCATAATCTTGATTTATGCCCTGAGGCTTTAATCACTAACTTTAACAAAGAGGGCTTCTACATCAAATGGCATGTCTAGAATATTTGCTTGTGCCACTGATCTAAAGAAAGTTCATTGACACCAGCTTTGTCTTAAGACCACACAGTTCACTAACAGTTTGAATTCCATGTTGGCTGGCACATAGCTGGGTCAATAATATTGCCTTTTAGGGTAGTTTTTTAGGAGGTTTCTTTTATCATCTAGGAACAGTTTAACAATTGGAACAATGTAATTCCTCCATTCTCTCCATGAAAACGATTGCATAGGAAATTAGAATGGCTTTGCTGTGTCTTTTATACCAAGAATCTTCCCTGGATCTTAAAGGAACAACTGTGTGCAGGTTGTGGCTTGGATTTTGCTTTGTTTTGGATACAGTGGAGCTGACTGAGTCTGATACCGCCTTTGTCAGTCTAGCACTATCCTTAGCATTTGCAGAAGTTCTAAAAAAATCCATAATACAATCTCGCCTGCAGTGAACTTAAAAATTAATGCATAGTCCTTGTTGAGCCCAGATAAAGGAAAGGGAAATTGGATTTTCTTAGGCATTAGAAGTCATGGAAGTTCTTGGGTAGATGTTACTGTCATTTGAGATGTTTCTCATCTATTACTAATCTTATCATTCTAGATGCACAGAAAGACACCTGGAGGGGACACACTGTGAATACATTTTTCTTACACCAAGCCAGTTTGAAGTTCCACGGTTGAGGTCTCTTCCTGCAGCTTTATGTTCTGCTTAGCACTTCAAATATTGAGAAGGAAGAAACTCTTGCAACACAAGTTACTCTGTACTCATGGAGCTCTTTTACATTAATTCGATTCCTAATACAAGTCACCCTCTGCTTCTTGTTACTGTTATTCTGAGGATGAATTTCAGCTGTCAGCTGAAGCACTAGTGCACACATTCACTGGTTCTTTTATTACAGGTCTGAGATTGGAGGTCGTAAAGCATGGCAGCAAATAGAAAAAACCAGAATGAGAGGTTCACAGCATGGATGTCTTGTGGATCTGAAGTCTGAAACCAAGTAAGGTATTCCATTCTTCCCAAGATTAGATAAATAAGGAAGGAAATTGCAGAGACCAATAAGAATTCCGCTTAGAGATATTTCGAATGAAGTATATTTTTTCAGATTTCCACTCCATCTGACTGAACATGTTCATCACTGTCTACATTCTGACAATATTTAGAGTAGAGCGAGTGGTTGGAACCACATCGAGGGTTTCCTCTATACAACATAGTTAGCCTTTTGGTTGTTGATCAGACATTTGTTACCAGTGTCACAGATGGTCTTAATCTCTTCTGCCTTTATCAGGGGGAAGTTGTAATTTCTCATTATACATAATCTTCGCATTATTACTAGAAATAAGAGCAAGAGCATTTTAGGCAGTCAAAGGTAGGACAGTAGGAACCTCTTCTGAAGATGTTGGCATATGAGTTGGAAGCTGCACATGAGGCGAGCAAAATTCAGTGAATGGGTTGCACGATATACTGAAAGACCTGTGGTGCCCAGCCGGTAATTCTTTTTTGTAAATGAGATTCATCACAGTTTACAGAAGTAGAAAAAAAGCTGCCAGAATTATGACCATTTAATTTGGAAATTAGGTTCATAGATTGAATAACTTTTGACCCCTTCTCCTCATAACAGCCCCCTTCCAGCTCTATTGACATGAAATGATTATTTGGTGTTATACACAAATTAAACTACCTTTCAGGAATATACTTCACTACGTCTTCTTTCACTACTTGTTTCCAAAGTCCCATGGGTTCCTTTTTTAGTGAAACTTGTAGCACTGGCAAGAATTGACAATGAGGAGGAACTAGATCAGAGTGTGGCTATTGACAAGGGAGTTGTAGTCATCAGTGTGATGTAATGTCTGCTAACTTTACAAAAAGAGAGAGTTTCCCTTAAGCCAGAAAGGACTGGGAAGTAAAAGACGTAAACAAAAAGACTTTCCTTTCTGTGCAAATCAATACTGTTAGACTCTCGACCTTATCAGAACATTTGAAATGGAACCTGAAATATACACCTCTAACACAAAACTATTAAAATATCTGTTTCGATTTTATTAAAAACCGGCATTAAATGCCAACAAATATCATGATCATTTTACATATACAATATAAAATACGAAGTTAATTTTTTTTTCATCATATTACATAGAATGCACGATATACATATAAGTTGATACAATAGTCCTTTTGTCTACGCGTTTCGGTGTCTTGATCTTTTTGTAAACACCTTCTTCAGGACAGGTACATAAAATCTATAACATTTCAAATCTGCAAACAAATACATACAGTTAATATCACTCAGAGGTTATAATTTTTTTTCTCCTATATTTAATCTAGGTTTTAGGTAGATCTGTTAAGGTCAAGTGGGTCTTACTTAAAAAGCTTATATCTTTGTGGTTCTTCTTGTTATCCTTAGACTCGAACCAATTCTTCTTTTAAATTATTCGACGGGGCATGGACCTGTATTAGAAAGGACGGTATGGGTACCAATCTCAGTGCCGATCTTTAATATGCATGAGTACCCCTCAGAGTGTTCTATTAATTAATGAGCAGTTTATGGGCTACTTACATGTTTTTGTCACACAGGATTTATTACACGGAGTTCGGGTCATCAATCTGAAATATGAATGATCCTGGAGTTTTCAATTCTCCTTTAACTCTTATTGCCCGGATGTTCGCTTTCCCGGTTTTACCACCATGCAGTTTTGGACTTGCTTCAGTGGAACTTTATCTATAAATGGAGTTACACGAATATTATTTCCCACTCTTTAGTTAATGTGGGATGCACATTTTTTTCAGTACAATTACGATCTATTTTGTGCATTCATTTTTATCAGGCTCACATATAAAGAGTATTCATTTCCTCTAATTCTATATTGATTTTTCTTCCTCGTTACAAGCCAGTTATATATTTAGCAGATTATGATCTTGCTCAGTGCCCATTTGTAGAGATTATCTTTATGCGCAGTTAAAAACTCACTGTCTACATGCTATTATACTCTTATATTTACATGTAGAGTTTGTGCACATTAGTTGGGCCATCAGCCCCATGGTGGTATTATCCATAAGAATGGTCCTAGGGTTTATGTGTATTCAGTTCAACTAAGACCCACCACAGTGATATTATTACGAGGGATATAGCGTTAAGTCCCTAATTCTTTTAAAAAAAGCCTTAGTAGGTAAACACACGTTAAACTTGGCTTAACCTACGGCCCAATATCACATGGTGCTACAGCGTTTTCCTTACCTGGCGTCTAATGACACACCGTCCTGGTCGGCCTCCTACCGTCTTCTCAATCGAGTGCCGAAGGACTGTGGCCACGCCTTTATATACCATCCACCCAAATGTTTAAATGGGTAAATTGCCTTAATTGAACGCTAATTAGTTGCGCGTTACCGTCACGGGAGTGACCTTGTGGTCGGAAGAGGATTCATCCGAGCGCCATTTTTGTAGTTTTTGATAGGTTAGCGTTATGGTGTCCATGGTAACCACAGCGGTCTCGTGACCGGAAACACCATTGGTTACTTTCAGCGCCATTATGGTAGTTTTATTTACACATGGATATTCGTAAGATCTCTGCTACCCGTGCCTCCTCTTAAATTTAGTACAAAAATAGGCGCCATCTAGGTAGATTATTTTAACCAAAAACACGGCCATATCCTCATGTCTGTAGCCGGTGTCCATGAGTGCGCTATTTGTAGTTTTTTTGTAATTAATCTATGTTACTCCACTCCTTCCTAGTATACAGTTATTCCCATTTTTCTCCAATTTCTTGCCCGGGGATTCATTTTTACTAAATACGAAAATTGTTGTATATAACAATCAAATGTCATTAAACACAATGCACTTTGCAACATTACTTGTGACATATCGCTCGCTTTGCAGGTTTTATCTCTCGTTTTTCTCCATAAAAACCACATTTTGGTTCTTTAGCCAAATATAAACAATGTATTGTTTCTATTTATCAGAGAGTCTTTTTTTTTAATATATAAAAAAATACAAACCAAATACATCAATTTCAAGTTCATAGCATGGACATATTTTCAAACTCTATGCATATTATATTTATAACAGTTTTTTAATTCAAAAAAGACGGTATCAATTTCAAGTAAATAGCCCAGATCTATTTCCTAAGCCCTGCATACAAAACATTTATCACAAGATCAGATGTCAATTCGCCTACTTCCTTTCTATACATTCAATTTTAGTACATTACATTCTCATGTATATATATATATATATCTATACTGGATTAGCATTTTTAGCATAGTTGTATTATCAGCCAAGTTGTTAAACATTATACATTTGTTGTTAACCACATGTATATATTGATGTAATCTATAGTTTAGCCAATCTGATAGCTAGACTCGAGACACAAACATAGTTCGCAGTCTGATTAAATGTTCTTAAATTTAGATGGGGTGGTTTGGTCATACGGATAGAAAGTCATTATCTGATCATCCTTTCCCATTCTTCCCTATTATTTAGGCCCTGATGATAGGTTTTAAATTTGGACACATAAAACTGCTCTCTCTGTTTGCGTCTCTTGTCCATATCCCCACCTCTAAATGAAGATTTAATTTTTTCGAGAATGAACCACTTTAGGTCCTCAGAGTCATGTTTCTTATCTATCCAATGTTCCACCAAAGGCGCATTCTTTTTATGATTTTTTAGGGCTGACCTGTGTTCAGTTAATCGCAGGCGCATCTCTCGCCCTGTCTCGCCTATATATCCCTTGGAACAAGGACAAACAATCAAATACACTACATTTGTAGTCCTACAGTTTACGTGCTCATTCATGTAGTGTATTGTCCCATTAAGTTCTACCTTTTCGGATTTCAGCATGCTTTTGCTATGAGTGTAATTTCCACATGGGATATTTCCTTTTATCGTGTTTCCACTTATTATACTTTTTTGAAGGGAGGTCTTTGGTTCTTTGTACGTGTGCACCACGTGGTTTCTGATGGTTTTATTCCGCCTATATGCATACGTGGGTTTCTTCAATGGTATTTTGTCAGATTTATTTAATAATGACCAATTTTTATTGATTTGAATTTGAAGGGGATTTATAGAGCGCATGGCTGCCCGAGAGCGTCCCAGCGCTAACTGAAATCCACTATGAAATCCAGAGGTAGGGTCAGGCGGGGTGAGGAAGAGGTCAGGGGAACAGCCATGTCTTCAAGGATTTACGAAATGACAGGAGATTAGGTTGGGCCCGAAGGTCCGGTGGGAGAGTATTCCACATCTTGGACGCCTGAAATGAGAACTGCCGACCTCCAGAGCGTGTTCTCTTGATCCTGGGTATTTGGGTCAGATGGGCGTTGGTTGAGCGTAGGGTTCTGTTTGTCGTATAGGGAGTCACGAGATCTTTCAGGACCGGAGGGGCTTTTCCATGCAGGATTTTGTGAGTTAGGCACATGGCCTTGAATTGCACCCTTTGCTCCACCGGCAGCCAATGGAGTTCTTTGAGTGCAGGTTTAGCAGAGCAGCGTTTTTTTGTGCCTGTGAGGATTCGGGCGGCCGCATTTTGCACCACCTGTAGCCTAGAGATGACTTTTTTGGGGAACCAAGATATAAGGCGTTGCCGTAGTCAAGTCTAGACAGTATGAGACCCTGTATGAGTAGTTTTCTTGACTGGAATGGGAGTAATGGGAGGATCTTACGGATGGAGCGAAGTAGGCCAAAGCATGTGCCTGCGGTTTTCCTGGCCTGCGTGTTGAGGGTTAGTTTGTCATCCAGCCAAATCCCCAGGCTTTTAATATCAGTTTTGGGGATTGGTGGTGGGCCCATGCTGGGGGGCCACAGAGACTCCGGGCGGAAGTGGGACTGGTTGCCCAGCACCATTAACTCGGTTTTGTCCCCGTTGAGCTTTAAGTGGGAGTCGCTCATCCAGCTGACTATATCCTCCAGGCAGGAGTACAGATCGATGGTGGGGGGTTCTGACTGGCTGAGGGAGACGACCAGCTGGGTGTCGTCCGCGTAGGTCAGAAGTTTAATGCCATAGGGGACGACAATTTGTTCAAGAGGTGCCATGTATACGTTGAAGAGTGTAGGGCTCAATGAAGAGCCCTGGGTGCACTCCGCAACGTATCGGGGTTTCCCTGGAAATGCAGTCTCCCTCCGCCACCTGAAAGGAGCGGTTGTGGAGGAAGGATTTTAGCCAGTCGAGGGCCGTCCCAGTGATGCCAAGGTTTTCCAGGCGTTGGGCCAGGATGCTATGGTTGACGGTGTCGAATGCTGCGCTAAGGTCCAGGAGGATCACTGCCACTGATCCTCCTGCATCGATGATTTTCCTAGCTTCTTCGACTACCGCTACCATCGCTGTTTCTGTCCCCTGGCCCGGGCGAAAACCGGTTTGAGAGGTTTTTAACAGCTCGTTGGACTCCAGGTAGTGTGAGAGCTGGGAGTTGATGTATTTTTCCGCCAGTTTGCTAATGCCGGGGAGAAGTGATATCGGCCTGAAATTAGCCAGGTTGTCCGGGTCAAGGTTAGGTTTTTGATCAAGTTCTTTAAATTTAAGAACATTTAATCAGACTGCGAACTATGTTTGTGTCTCGAGTCTAGCTATCAGATTGGCTAAACTATAGATTACATCAATATATACATGTGGTTAACAACAAATGTATAATGTTTAACAACTTGGCTGATAATACAACTATGCTAAAAATGCTAATCCAGTATAGATATATATATATACATGAGAATGTAATGTACTAAAATTGAATGTATAGAAAGGAAGTAGGCGAATGGACATCTGATCTTGTGATAAATGTTTTGTATGCAGGGCTTAGGAAATAGATCTGGGCTATTTACTTGAAATTGATACCGTCTTTTTTGAATTAAAAAACTGTTATAAATATAATATGCATATAGTTTGAGAATATGTCCATGCTATGAACTTGAAATTGATGTATTTGGTTTGTATTTTTTTGTATATTAAAAAAAAGACTCTCTGATAAATAGAAACAATACATTGTTTATATTTGGCTAAAGAACCAAAATGTGGTTTTTATGGAGAAAAACGAGAGATAAAACCTGCAAAGCGAGCGATATGTCACAAGTAATGTTGCAAAGTGCATTGTGTTTAATGACATTTGATTGTTATATACAACAATTTTCGTATTTAGTAATAATGAATCCCCGGGCAAGAAATTGGAGAAAAATGGGAATAACTGTATACTAGGAAGGAGTGGAGTAACATAGATTAATTACAAAAAAACTACAAATAGCGCACTCATGGACACCGGCTACAGACATGAGGATATGGCCGTGTTTTTGGTTAAAATAATCTACCTAGATGGCGCCTATTTTTGTACTAAATTTAAGAGGAGGCACGGGTAGCAGAGATCTTACGAATATCCATGTGTAAATAAAACTACCATAATGGCGCTGAAAGTAACCAATGGTGTTTCCGGTTACGAGACTGCTGTGGTTACCATGGACACCATAACGCTAACCTATCAAAAACTACAAAAATGGCGCTCGGATGAATCCTCTTCCGACCACGAGGTCACTCCTGTGACGGTAACGCGCAACTAATTAGCGTTCAATTAAGGCAATTTACCCATTTAAACATTTAGGTGGATGGTATATAAAGGCGTGGCCACAGTCCTTCGGCACTCGATTGAGAAGACGGTAGGAGGCCGACCAGGACGGTGTGTCATTAGACGCCAGGTAAGGAAAACGCTGTAGCACCATGTGATATTGGGCCGTAGGTTAAGCCAAGTTTAACGTGTGTTTACCTACTAAGGCTTTTTTTAAAAGAATTAGGGACTTAACGCTATATCCCTCGTAATAATATCACTGTGGTGGGTCTTAGTTGAACTGAATACCCATAAACCCTAGGACCATTCTTATGGATAATACCACCATGGGGCTGATGACCCAACTAATGTGCACAAACTCTACATGTAAATATAAGAGTATAATAGCATGTAGACAGTGAGTTTTTAACTGCGCATAAAGATAATCTCTACAAATAGGCACTGAGCAAGATCATAATCTGCTAAATATATAACTGGCTTGTAACGAGGAAGAAAAATTAATATAGAATTAGAGGAAATGAATACTCTTTATATGTGAGCCTGATAAAAATGAATGCACAAAATAGATCGTAATTGTACTGAAAAAAATGTGCATCCCACATTAACTAAAGAGTGGGAAATAATATTTGTGTAACTCCATTTATAGATAAAGTTCCACTGAAGCAAGTCCAAAACTGCATGGTGGTAAAACCGGGAAAGCAAACATCCGGGCAATAAGAGTTAAAGGAGAATTGAAAACTCCAGGATCATCCATATTTCAGATTGATGACCCGAACTCCGTGTAATAAATCCTGTGTGACAAAAACATGTAAGTAGCCCATAAACTGCTCATTAATGAATAGAACACTCTGAAGGGTACTCATGCATATTAAAGATCGTCACTGAGATTGGTACCCATACCGTCCTTTCTAATACAGGCCCATGCCTCGTCGAATAATTTAAAAGAAGAATTGGTTCGAGTCTAAGGATAACAAGAAGAACCACAAAGATATAAGCTTTTTAAGTAAGACCCACTTGACCTTAACAGATCTACCTAAAACCTAGATTAAATATAGGAGAAATATATAACCTCTGAGTGATATTAACTGTATGTATTTGTTTGCAGATTTGAAATGTTATAGATTTTATGTACCTGTCCTGAAGAAGGTGTTTACAAAAAGATCAAGACACCGAAACGCGTCGACAGAAGGACTATTGTATCAACTTATATGTATATCGTGCATTCTATGTAATATGATAAAAAAAAATTTACTTCGTATTTTATATTGTATATGTAAAATGATCATGACATTTGTTGGCATTTAATGCCGGTTTTTAATAAAATCGAAACAGATATTTTAATAGTTTTGTAGAGGTGTATATTTCAGGTTCCATTTCAAATGTTCTGATAAGGTCGAGAGTCTAACAGTATTGATTTGCACAGAAAGGAAAGTCTTTTTGTTTATGTCTGCTAACTTTGCAGTTGGTGAGGGCCCGACTGATAAGGGAGTGGTGAATCAGGAAATATGCAATGTTAAGGCAGCAAAAGAATTGGCCTCCTCTTTTGGTGACATATACTGTAGTAATTAGATGGATGCTGTTTCATTGAGAGGGCATACTTTTGAGACAGAATCTCCAAGTCAGATCAGAGCTTTTTTATTTTTTTATCCCCAGATAAAAAATATATTCATGTTTTCAATGCAAAGCCTACATTTTTTAGACAGGAAACTTGTGTTTACTCTTTTGCATAGATCCTTTCCAGAGGAAGGGGAGGCTCCCTCTTTGCGAGGAAAAGAGATTAGCCTATTCTTCAAGGTATTGTTGGAGAAAATTG
Organism: Lissotriton vulgaris; assembly: GCF_964263255.1. Lineage (NCBI taxonomy): Eukaryota > Metazoa > Chordata > Amphibia > Caudata > Salamandridae > Lissotriton > Lissotriton vulgaris. Next base: position 655,986,094 of record NC_141694.1, on the reverse strand, counting down.
ACATAAGAAAAAAGGTTCCCAACTATGCTTAAGATACATTCAAATAATATATTTTCAAGAAGGTTACCAGAAAATATTTTCTTTAGTCCAGAGAATGAACAAGGTCTGAAAAGGGATTAATGTTTTGTTTCTCATGAGTTCTCAGTCATGCGTAGAGGGAGAAACTGCAGTGGTGATAGAAACCCATCCTTTGGCCCAGTGCCCTAGCCAAGGAGAGCTATAAATAGAATTGCCAATACCCAATTGGAAAGGTAAAACACTTAAAAAACAACTTACATGAACATAGAATTCAGATGGAGTTTAGCTGGAGCAGAATGTCAATAAAAAACATGATTAAAAACATGATATAATTTGCAACTCAGTAAGCGGACTCCTTTCAAGTCCCTGCTGCACAAAAGTTGGCAATGGTCTACAAAAGGTGGACATTAAGGATTGCCATCTCAGTAACAACTTATCAGTCCCAAATTCAGAGGCAAGTGGGCCACAGAGATTATTGTGTTAAATGTGGACCATAACAATTGCTTTGTTAACTGCACTAAGGATTTCAAATGTGGAGATGTTATAGTACTAAACATGTGAATCAAAGATCCAGTGCTAGCAAAATGCTAGAATATAAGGTCAGAGAGAAAACTAAAATGGAAGAACACTAGAATTAAGACAACAATACATGAAAGATAATAACAGATGAGCAAACCTACAGATAATAGAATAGGTCAACAAAAGAGTGTGAGATAATACAGCAACATAAATTGGGAAGATAAAGACAGAAAAATAAAGAACTGTGAGAAAGAGGGCAAAGAGAAATCGTTGCACGTCGGAGAAAATTAGGAACTACTTGCCAATAAATCTGCATTTGTCAATATTGTAATATTTCAACATGTATGGTGAGAAATTACTTTCAGACCACCAGATCAGGCAAAAACACACTATTTAGAATTAAGGCATTTACACTTCTAAATGAAGTTGAATCAACTAGCTTATTGTTCTGCAGAACGGCGCTGATGATAACCATAGCGGTTCGTGGTGGATAGTTAAGCACTCTACCTAAATTTGTATGTTCCAATATGTCTTTCCTGGTCTCTTTGTAATCCCAAAATGCCCAAACTAATCACATCTCCCTATAAAAGGCTTTTCTTATCCCTTTTTGTTGTGATATAGCTCCCAATCTCTTAAATTGAGAATGAACATTGCACACGCCCACTGCTTCAGACCACAATATCCTTTTTCTTACTCCCTCCAGGACCTGATCCGCAGCGTGCCCCAAGAATCACTTCCTGGTGTCTTCATACCATTACATAAAAAAATGAAAACTTTGGAATTAGAGTGTGTCTGTGATCAAAGCGTTTTGCTCATTATATTGTGCATAGGATAGAACTATATATATATATATGCACACGCTTAAATAAAACCAAACACTTTTATTAACTGAGTTGGCAACATAAGCAGCAGCTATTTATTACACAACATTTCGTATAATGTTTCCATATAACTGCAATATGTATTATTTAACAAGAAAGTTGTTTCGACTTACACCAATAGGCTGAAAAATTAATCCATCCACTTCATGACTGACCTCTCTGGCAAAACTTCCTTCTAAAAGCTGCAGAATAAAATAAAACACACAATAAATATTTTCTAAATTAGCCATACAGATATACTCAATATGCTCAAATAAGTGCCTGAAACAAACAATTACAGTTCATAAGAATAAGGCTGGGACTTGAGCATGGCTATGAATTCACACATTTGGGCTTTCCTTATAACAGAGGGGTGGGCAACAAACCATCACCAAACTGTATTTGAGTTCAGTTATTCATGTGTAGCTGCTATTATCTTCACATTTTTAATACACTACTCAAGGTTGCGCTCATGAGCTACTTAAATTTAACAAGTCCTCCATAGTGAGCAGGTCCGATGTATTCTCAAGCTTAGACCATCATCAGAAATGAAATATCAGATACATTTTTTGTCTTTTATTAGTAAAGGGCGTTTGAACTAGTCGCTGCAGAAGTATTTTTAAGTTTGTTTTTCAATCAGTAACAGGGAAACATGGTCTCACTGAAATGAGAAGTGAAAGTACTGCCCTACATAATACCTGTAAAAAATAACTACACTGCTAACTACAGTACCAAAGTTTTATAGTTTAAATAACTACACTGCTAACTACAGTACCAAAGTTTTATAGTTTAAATAACTACACTGCTAACTACAGTACCAAAGTTGGTGTATTTAATAGATTAACATGCTTCGAATTATTTCCGTTACCAAACTGCTAATTCGCGGCAGGTCAGACAGGCCTGCGAGATATAAAGTCACGGGTGCAATGTGTTATGGATAGGGGATTTTGTTGTCTCAGTTTAATCGAAAGGGAGTTACATGTTTAGGTACCTAGTGATACACCCCCAAAGCATAAAGCATGAACAGTAAGCTGCAAGTGGAGAGAAAGAGGAGGCGGGAAGCACAGGTTCAGGATTCACCCGAAAGCCCACACACCAGCCACAGACAATCAGTGTCCCTTTTAGTAGGGAAGTATAAACATTCTTGACTTGGAATGTCAAGGGCTTAAACAAACCAACCAAAAGATATATAATGTTCAATCCTACATAAAGATAAGTACTCACTTACACTCCTACAGGAAATTCACTTCACCCACACAGACGGTAAGACTACTACAGAAGAGATGGAGGTGGCAGCTCTATTAAATATCCTACTTGGCATACGTCAGGGGGTACTAGTGTGAATATGGCCAGGGGTTCCAAGTTACTAAGAATAAAATTGATAAAAAAGAGAGATTTGTGGTTATATGTGGAACGCTAAATGAAAAAAATATTGTTCTGATTAACATATATGCCCCAAACCAAGAGGAGACCACTTTTTTGGTGAGCATATCCGCAAATGGGCTAACGAAATACCCTTGCAGGGTTGGTGGTGATTTCAACTGTGTATCTGAGCCAGATTTAGATAGACTACAATGTCTAATGCAAAATAAAATGATAATGCAACAAGAAGAACAGAGAGTGAGGAGAAGCATCAGGTTGATTCCATATGCCACAGCTAACCAACTGCCAGTTTAGGATCCCGCAGACTCCTTACTCTACATTCTAGAACTTTTTGATCGCAAGGTTCCACTGTTCTAGTCTCTTCTGCAATGTTCTGGTATCTTCTACAGTGCTAGTGACCTAGATGGCAGAGAGATAACACACATCTACCTTTTTTCCACAAAAGCTATTTTTCTCTAATTCCCACCCCAGAAAGCACAGAAACACAGAACAGTGAATAACGCATTTAAAGAAAGACAAGCAAATTAAACAAATGTGTTAAGTAAGGATTTTCCTTTGTGGCTTCACAGTGTTAAAAATAGAACCACATTACACTTCCAAAAATAAGATAAAGTAAACCATTTAATACATTTCGCTGTATTACTTGACTGAGTAATCTTTTAAGAAACTTGCGTGGCGAGTCACCCATCCACTTGATCTGACTCGAACCTCAGTGTTGTCCCCTTTTGCAAATCAGGACTGTCATTGGTATGGCCACTTTTTGCCCTTGATTCACCGTTGTTTTCACAAATCTCCCCGTTATGTCCATCCTGTGTCTTGACTGCACTGCAAAAGAACTTTATGATTTTCATGGGTTCAGTAAATGTTTACCATTTTTTGTGGCCAGTCAGAGCTTTCACTCTTACCCAAGTACCCACTTTAGACTCGAATAACTTTGGTCGTATGCAATTCGTCAAACCTTTCTTTGCGGGCTGCCTGCAACACCAAATCTTTTAGCATCCACTGTTGGCCCACATCAACCCTCACCCAACCTTTGTGCCACTTTATCCACCCAGGTACCAGAATTGGGCTTTCTACTCTTTAAGAACTCAAAAGGGAGTCATACCTGTTGACTGATGAGGAGTTAAGCGATAAGCCTCCAAACCTCATCTTACCAGCTCATCCCATTTGATCTTGGCAGCTGAATGCCCTCTTTGAATGTTTTGCTAAATCTTTCTACTGCCCCATTGGTTTCTGGGTGATACAGGGCACTTAGTATGAGTGCTATTCCATTACATTGCATACATTCCTTCATTTCTCAGGAGCAAAACTGAACACCATTGTCATTTAAAAGGGTGTTGGGTGGTCCTTCTTGTAAAAAAAATAACCCTACCAGGAAGTTTATAACTGAGGTTGAGATGATGTCAAAGACAAATTTGAATTCTGGCCATGAATATAGGTCAACTAAAACTAGAATGTGTGGTGAATTCCTTTTTCCCCATCAGTGGTCCAATGATATCCATTACTACATCCATCCCGGGACCTTCAGGTCAGTGACACTGCATGGAAGGAGTGTGTAATTTTGCTACCTTATCACTAGTGGAACAGGCTATGCATTTCCTTTTCTCTCTCTAAATCAGTACATTCATATCTGACCACTAAAGTCTAACCTCAGACTTTGCTTGATTTTGGTGACACCCAGATGGCCTTCATGTGCTACGCCAATCAGTTTTTTCTTGAGGGCTTCCTGAGGTATCAATTTCATGCCTCTGAAAAGGCATCCATCTACTTTTGATAATTCTTCTTTGACCATCCAATATGGCCTAAGTCACTCTTCATTCTTTTCTACACTATCCCATCCCTGGATTAACAAATCTCATAAGTTACTTAGAACGGGATCTGTTTCTAACTCTTATTCCAATTTTCCTTCTCATTCACCGGTTTGGTGATCACACACACATTTTCTTTGTGCAATTCTATATGCCCACTTTGGTTATCACAGACTTTCTCTACCTTTTCAGTCTAATCAACCAATCAGGACACGCAATCTGCTGCAACGTTATGAGTACCTGGGATCTATTCTATGTCAAATGTGTACTCTTGTAGAATAATTACCCATCTATTAATTCTACCGTAAATTGCCTAAACCCCCCTACGATACAGACAGTATATTAAAAACGTGGCTATTTGATCAGAAATAAAGATGTCTAGTTTCGACCACCAACCTACAGGAGTCCCGCAAGCGCCATGAGACGTTTTTTTCTGTGATTGGTGTGCTCTATAAGTTCCTTTGACTTTGACATGGCTCTCTGAGTGACCGACGCCAGCGTTACCAGACCAAGCGTTTAAATTGGTATGCCCCCATGGATATGATGAAAGCAGTGAGCTCTTGAGAGTCGCAGTGTAGACGGATCTGGAAATAGCTGGATACAAGACCTAATGTTCAGAATAGCTTTGCTACAGTTGTGATGATCTCTGTTATGTTTGGCAAAGGAAAATTATCAACAACTACCTCTTTGTTGAGGGCGCACAAGTCAACCCACAGGCGAATCTTGCAGTCTGGTTTTCTTTCCACTACAATGGGTGCTAACCATTCAGTTGCTTCCACAGGTTCTATTACATCCAGCTGCACAATTTTACTAACTCTTCTGTAACTGCGTGCTGTACACTCAAGGGAAGACTATGTACCTTAGCTGACAAGGGAACTGCTTTCTCTTTCAATTTTATCTGGTGCACATAGTGTTTGAGGCATCCTAACATTTCTGTGAATACTTCAGAATAATCTCAAAATCAGATCTCACCTCCACATCCTTGTTAACATTCACAATCAGTATCTGAGGTACTGCATTTGGATTCAGATACACTCCTATGCCTTTTTGTGATGGCCATCCTAAAGTTTTGTCTCCTTAACAAGAAAACCTAAACTTTGCATTCTTAACATCGGTTTTATACTCAATCTTTCCTACAAAATACCTGTCATCGTTATTGGCCGACCACCATACCCTCCAGTTTAAATCCATTTGTTGGAGCTTAACCGGTTTCTTAAACAGTTTATTAAATAACTCCTCTGAAAGTATTGTTAATCTAGAGCATGAATCAAACATGACCTCAACCTCTAGGTCTTCTATCCTTACCACATCTTTAAGGGTTGCTAGAGCCTCCATCAATAATCTGCAGTACAATTTCTTTGAACATGCAGTACAATTTTTTAGCACACCTCAGCCACACCATGTTTCTCAGGTTTCTTGCTACCAGAGCTACTTCTCCAGCCCACAATAACATTTCCTTACTTCCTAAACTTAGAACACATGGCTTTGATTGCTGGGCATTCCTTACTGTTTGCCATGTGGCCAACCCTCCCACATCTATATCATTGCCCCTTGAAGATGCCAACACTCCTTCTGTCCTCTGTCAAAAGAGTACACTTAACTATTTGTATCTCATTTTTCGCATCCACAGCTATTTGTACATTTTCCTTACTATTGGTGTCTTGCTCTATTTCTTTCACACAGATCATCATGCACTCTACTTTATCTGCCACAATCAACACATCTCCCAAGGGAGGATCATCTTTTAGACAAAGTTCCTCAAGTTTCCTTTAAATTTTACAATTCAACACAAATTGGTCCCTGATGCACTCGTCATTTGTAGCTTGAAACTTACACGAGGCCGCCAATTTACGCAACTCAGACACAAATTTCTCTACTGTTTCTCCTTCCTTTTGTGAGCACTTCCCAAAATGATAAAGCTCTTTGATTGTACTGATCCTAGGAAGGAAATTATCTAATTTCTTTATGCTTATTTCATATTCCTTTAGCCCCCTGGATTTATCAGCACTGTCATGAGTGGTGTAATGTGTGAGATCATGAGCCGTGTATGCTGGGGGCGCAAGTTATAGTAAATTGACTTCACTATGACTTATTTCAGTGTTAATTTGGATTTTTAACACTAGTTCTTGTCTCAATTTAACACCTAACTATAAAGCCATTTTAAGCTTTTTGTTTTTTTCAGTAAATCTCTGTTTTTCTTTCATCATTGGGGCGTCAACCCCCATTGCGCACAAAGTTTGTCTACCAAAATGCTACTATTTTAAAACTAGGAAGCTGTTAAGCGGCTGAGAAGAAGGGTAAGTTGAGTAATCAGATGTGGAAAGGGGATGCTGTACTTATGATGACGTCTTCCTTTAACCATTTTTAGCCCTTTTAAAAGTACTTTGTGCCTCAAATTTCTAAAAACCCATACCTCCCCTCACATTGGAAACCAACTGGTTTCATAGTGGCATTAACATCTCAATGTACATTTACTTCAGCCTGCTCCTCCGGAAAGACTTTGAATTAAATACCTTCTATTCCAACAAAATGGTGTTCAGGAGTGACTGACTGTCTGTGTCATGAATACAAAATGGTAGCGCTCTAGTATTTCATTAGAACTCTATGATGAAGCTGCAGTTGAACACTAGGGAGTTAACCAACAAACTGCTGCTGGTGTTGGAAATATATGCTTATTCCAACTCTGCATGTCTTAATGTTTACTGATATGGATGAAGAATATAAATGAGGATTCATAGAAAGTATGTTTTCATTTGAGTTGTCTTGAGTACCAACCATACATTCTATGTCAATAAGAAACCTCTAATTTACTCATCAACTGCAGTATCCTCTGTTGTATGAAATGCTTTCAGTTTTACAGCTTTGATTTTATCAAGATGGCATTCAGGTGTGCCACAATTTTTTCAGAATACAGAATTCTAGCACACTAGATGTTCATTATAACACCATGGTAAAACTGCTGTAAAACAATGGGGATACAACTGGCAGGCTGTGCGGGGACACCTTGGAATAGCTGCATCCAATATAAATAGCCTATCATATCAGGCTGCTCCTTCTAAAGTACAGGTTTCAGTCAGCAGAACAGACTTTTTTCGGCATTGAGGAGGAGAATATTCAGTTTTACATCTTTGATTTTATCAAGATGGCTTCAGCGGGCCACACTTTTGACTTTTGTCATAAACAGAGAATACTAGCTCTTTGTCAATTATAACACTGTGGGAAACTGCAGCTTAACACTTAGGAATCAAATGACAGGCTGCTGCAACTGTCGGAAGTACCCATTTTACTCAGAATATCAGACTTTTTTCTTCCATGGCTGAGGAAGATCGTGTGAGCTTATAGAAAATGTATTCTCATTTTAGCTTCTGGAACACGTTCCACAAACTCGCCGGAATCGAAAAGGACGGGTCCCTGCAGATACGCGGATGGGACTGCGCTTATGATTGATACTGTTGCAAGACCTTGCGAACAACTACGGACAGTAAAACAGAAGAGCTGCGCTCAAAGCTGTGAAGTTATATGCTGAAGTTACTTAAGCTGACAGAGTTTAGCTATACGCTAATTCAAAGAGAAGTGAATTCACTGATCTGCTGGGAGTTTTTTTTGCCCTGAAGAAGTCATTTGTCATATACTGACAAGACGAAACACGTGTTGGCTGTGTGTATGAAATCTACTATGAAAAACTTTATGAAGCAATAAAGAAGAAGATTGGAATACATGGATTTGTAGTTTACTTTTGGACAATTTGAATAATTTTGAGTGCTTGGTGGAATGGTGCATTCCACAAACTCTATAAGAAAATAATTAGCTAAAACCATTTTTTCTCAAACACAGTCCAGCAGAGGATGAACATTGATTCAGAGGTTAAATCATCGTAAAACACATCACAATACCTAAAGTTGGCATGGTACCACCATGATGCCGGGCATTTAAGGGGTGTTACTTTAGGATACCCTCCCCACCCCCGACATGTCCCGGGGAGTCAGGGTGTGCTCACACTGTCCATTATATATATTTTTAAGTGGCAGGAACTATTTCCCTGGGTCCTGTAATGGCTGCATAACATATTGTTCATGATTTAGCCAACCAAAAAGGGATTGACAAATCTCCTTTAAATTAGCCAGTCGGAGCATATCTGGGCACTGATGGGTCAGATATCCATAACTTAAAAAAATGCAGATACAGCTAAATTTATTAAGAAAACCTCAGCATTGTAACCTATTTCGCGGCATAAGATAGACTAAAGTGCCTTAGTGACCACATTAAATTAGCAAACAGAGCTATAGCATATAATCAAATGTAATGGAAGAAGTGCAAGAAAAATATTCAAGTTAAAGTTCATATAATAGGACTTTCAGAACAATTTTAGGACAGTTAAAGTACATATGCTCTCCCTTACTTAAACATCTGGTAGCTTATAACTAACTTTTTCCTGAGATTAACCCCTTCATGCCTAACCCAACAAATAAAACTGTGACACAGGCCCCATCTGGCCCCCATCTAGAGAGGCCACTGTAGGGAAAAGATATCTGAATTGATTATGCAGTTGTTATGGATACCAGAAATTGACTTTTGCGAATAGTGTGGATGAAGATCAGGTCCTGGACATGACAAATCATAGGAAACGTCAATTCATCTGGCTAAGATGATGGTTAAGAAGGCGGTCTTTCAAAAATTCATCTAACAGAACAGCAAATGGAAGGTTTTGCCAATGGTCCGTACTCATTATGTATACTGTATATCAGCAAATTGTATTCATTGTGCACAACACAGCTCATAATCATTTAGAAAGTACTCAAAATAGCATGAACTTCAGTTAGCACAAATACATCGTTAGCAGTTTTTTTTTTTAAACCGAGTTCTCCTACCTGCCCCCAGAAATTCCACTATATTTGACCACGGGGATATCTTCAAAAGCACACTCCTCTGTTTCACCATCCCACAGTGACTGGCATCCCCAATAAACAAGATTTTATCTGACTATTCTGCATGTAATCTCATGCAGTCCTACGTTCAGCAAGGGTGTTTTGGACATCAGCCGAAAAGTTGGCGGACCTCAACCAGGCGTTGCGACGAATCGCCACCGTCGTTGCAATCGCTCTGCCCAGTGAGTCCGTGGTATCCAGCCCACACGGATGGAGTACTGTGCTGCATCTCGAGCCTCCGCAAGGGCTTGGGTGAGTTAAGTCTGGACCTCCACCGGACATTGTGGCAGCACGTCCGCGACCGTGTCCCACTGAGAGTGGGTGTAACGGCCCAAGAGGCACGCGGTGTTGACTGACCGCAGTCCTAAACTCAGGGAGGAGAATACCTTTTTCCCGTATTGCTCGTACCTCTTGGATTCCCGATCGGGGGAGCCGTCGGGAATGCGGTCTGGGAGTTAGAGGCCTGGATGACCAGGCTCTCGGTTGTGGTGTGGGTGGACAGGAAGCAAGGGTCGCCCGGAGCCGGGCGGTGGCGTCTGGCCACGTTCCTATCTACAGGCTGCCCTGCAACGGGCTTGGACCAAGTGCCCAGAAGAACGTCAGACAAGGCCTCATTAAATGGCAGCAGAGGCACGGCCGAGCTTGCCTGCGGTTTAAGGACCTGCCGCAACGGGGAGCTCTAGGCCCAAGGCCTTGGCCGCCCGCGTCAGCACCACACTATAGGCAGCCCCCTCCTCCGTAGCCACGCTAGGAGGGGAGACAAAGCCAGTGTCCGGCGAGGTGTCCAGACCACTGGCCTCCCCTAGCTCACCTGCCCAGTCCTTATAAGACTTGCACTCCTGTGCCAGAGGGTCCTCAGACCCCTCCCAATCCCCCTCGCCACCCATCTTCTGAGACTCAGGACCAAAGGATGGGGTCAGGTCATAGAGGTAGAAATCTCCTATCGGCGTCGAGAGCGGCGCCGAATCGAGGGAGGGATCTGGGACGGCGCCGCACTGGGGGCCGGCGCGGGCGAGGTCGTAAGGTCGACCGGCGACAAACCGGATCCGGGCCCGGATCCTGTGGGGGCCTGCGGTGCCGGGACCGAAGTAACCGGCGGCGTCGGGACCGAATTGCCCGGCGGCGTCGGGGGCCGAAGTGCCCGACCCGCTGGGGCCCCCAGTTGGGCACGCTGGGCACGAAGACGCCACGGAGCCCAATGGAGGAGTGAGGGACCTCATGGCCGTGGGGAAGGCCTCAATCTCCTCCGGCGTCGCGTTTTGCAGAGGGACCGACAGTTATGAAGCAGGCCACGACGCCCGCGGCTCCGACGGAGCCACGTGAGCGGTGTCGCCCGAACCCATGGCCGCGTCACACGAGCGTCGGGGGAGTCGGAAGAGTGATGACGTCTCTTTGACTTCTTGTGCTTACCTGAGGACGACTCCCGGAGCTATGGTGGCTCTGACCACACGACCGGTCCCTCAACCTCCTCGCGGACCGGGACCTCGAGCGGCACGGGGCCAACTGCCGGAGCTCGAGTAGCTTGCGGGACCTATCCCGCCTAGCTTTAGATGTCAAGGTCCGGCAGTCAGAGCAGGCCTTGTCGTCATGGTCGAGGCCCAGGCAATGAAGACACCGGTGATGGGGGTCGGTAACCGACATCAGTCGGTCGCAGTCGGCGCAGGGTTTAAACCCGGGCAGCCCTACCGGCACCGTCATAGTTGCTAGACTTCGAAAAGGATCAAAAATGATCGAAAAAGTTTAGTCAAAAATTGACTAAGGGGTACCACTTTTTCCGGCTCTGCGCTTGCTGGCGCGGAAAAAAGAAGAACTGACGTTGTCGCGCGAGGGCGGTGTCTAAGTACTCCAGCGACATCATCCCGGCGCCGACGACAGACCCGGAGCCGCAGACGACGCCTACCGACGCGCAGGGGTACTGCTACGCAAAAGGTTCCGTATCCAGTCTTACGCCTGGGGATATTCTAAGGTAAGGAATGTAATACTAACCTGTTTCTGTCAGATTCTGCAGTTAGATAGAGTCTCTGTCAGATAAGGCGTTACCTAAGTTAAGTAGCGTGTTCATCTGATAGAGACTTCTAGCTGCAGATTCCTTACCTTAGAATAAATACCCAATCAATACCTCTGGAAGTGCGTCTGCAAACAGATTTAGTCCAGGAAGTCATGGAGGCATGAACAACGAAAATGTCTGTCACAACAGACCTGATTTTCCAGGCAGTAGAGCTTGGTAAACGTATGCAGAGACGTCCATTTTCTTGGCGAAAGTTCTTGAACAACATGTTCTTAGAGTACTTTCACAGCCTTTGTAGAACAACACCAGTTGCTACATACTAGGCAAGCCGGCTTCAGGGCGCATAACAGCACTGAGTTGGTGATGCTTTCAGTGCTGGATGACCTTGGCTCGCAGCCGACAAGAAGACCCCCACAGCCCTAATCCTCTTGGACCTCTCAGCCGCATTCGACACAGTGAACCACGTGCAGTTGTCAGCCCGTGTCCGGTGGCTGGGAGTCTCCGGGATGGTCCTCCAATGGATTGCCTCCTCCCTGAGAGGTCGGTCCCAGAGAGTCCAAGTGGGAGATTGTACATCAAGGCAGGGCATCCTACAATGGGAGGCCCCACAGGGCTCTGCGTTGTCTCCTTTAGTTTTTAATATTTATCTGCAGCCTTTGATAGACACACTAGCTAAAACAAACTGTCTGGTGTTTACGCCGACGACACCCAGCTAATTGTGCGTATTGACAATGGTCCCGCCCCTCTGGGTAATGTCCACAACATCCTCCGGTTCCCCATGAACTGGACGACTGGTAACCCCCTAAAGGTAAATCCAGATAAAACAGAAGTACTAGCTGTGACCACAGGGGTTTTGCCCTGGTCAAGTCTTTATTGGCCTCACGGGTTAGGCACCACTCCAACCCCGTGACAGGACAGTAGTGAAAAGCCTAGGCATAAAGCTGGACACTGGACTAACCCTGAAAACCCAGGTCTCTGCTGTCGCAGGGAGCTGTATCGGACTGATGCGGCAACTCCGGAAATTAGTGACCTTGTTATCTTTCTCAACTATGCAGACTGTTGTGACTTCACTAATCTTGTCACGTTTAAACTATGGCAATGCAGTTTACCTTGGACGTTCCGAGATATTTCTGAGGAAGCTACAAGTGGTTATAATGATGTGTCAAGGCAGATTTTTAGGTTGCCGCAAAGTGCTCATGCTGTCACCCTTTTACAGCAGCTCCACTGGCTTTCCATCAAGCAAAGGGTTAAATTCAAGGGACTGTGCATTGCTCACAAGTCCCAGTTTAGAGAGGCACCTAAATACATCAAAGATCACCTTCGGCCCTATGTGCCTGGTCGTACCCTTCGATCGTCAGATTTATGTCTGTTAGCATTCCCACTCTTTAACAGGACGACCATAGGGGGCCAGGCATTTTCTGTCGCCATCCCCCAGATCTGGAATAAACTACCTGACGGTATGCCCAGGGAAAGTAAGCTACTACCATTTAGGAGGAGACTTAAAACCCTTCTGTTTACAGAGGCGTTTAGTTAAGCCCACTCTGATGCTGGTCGTGGATAGCCGCACTTGGGGATACTGGACTTTTGATTCATGTTGTAGCGCTTAGAGACATTGCGCTGATAGGCGCTCTATAAATGAACTCTAACATAACATAACCTAACATAACATATTGCTGGCTGACGGATGTCTAGGGCTAACGCAGTAGTCGCAGCCTTGGCTCTGGTTAAATAAGCATGTAAATTCTCAGCGAGTTGCTTCTTGCCCAGCGCGTAGCATATTTTAATGCAGAGCACAATTCATCTTGAGATGATCTTTTTTTGCACGGTCTTTCCTTTCTTTGCCCTGACAAACTTAAAGAAGAGTTGGTTGTCCACCAAGAACTCCCTTGTATGATCGATGTAGAATGATAACGCTCTTTTTGGGTCCAGGTGGAGTCTCTCCTCCTCTTTGGAAAGGTGAGGCGGAAAAAAGAAGGTCGAAAGTGTGATGGTCTAGCGCACGTTAAAGGGTGTCCCCATTTTCGGTAGGAAACAGGCATGTATTCTTAGAACCACTTTATCTGGAAAAACGTGTCTAAGGAGGGTGCACAGAGAGTGCCTGCAGTTCACTAACCCTCCTGTCCAATGTGATAACCACTAGAAAGGCTGCTTTGATAGTCAAGAGATACAAAGGGCAGCTACACATAGGCTTGAATGGTGAACACATCAAAAAGTCAAAATCATGTTCTGGTTCTAATGGGCCATGATGAAGGGTTTTGGGGGAAACGTGCTGAAGAGCCTTGAAAAAATGGGTCACAACAGGTGACTTGAACAGGGAGGGCTACTCCATCAGCAGCAAGAAAGCTGATTCGGCTGAAAGGTACCCTTTAACTGTGCCCAAAGCAAATTCTTGCTGGGCTAATGAAAGAACAAATAACACACCTCTGACAAAGGTGCAAAAAGGGAATCAACCCTTTTTTGGTAGCACACCAAATCACAAATCTGTCCCAAAGGCGGATGTGTACTGTCTCAGTTCAGGGATGCCTGGCTGCCAGAATGACTTCACAGACTTCCGCAGTAAGGTCAGAAACTGTCAATTGCCGCTGCTCAATCACCAGGCATTAGGGCAGAGTATGCACAGGTTTGGGTGCAGGACTCTGCCCTGTTGCAGCAACATGAGATTCTCTTGAAGGGGCAGCCAGATTGGAGGACCGACGCTCAAGCTCAGAGAGTTTGGGAAGTGATACTCTCTGTGTGCTATCTAGAGCCATAAGAATGAATTGGGCCCAGTTGTTCTGATTTCCTTGAGAACTCTTGTCAGGAGTCGTAGTGGCTGAAAGGCGTACAGAAGGCCTCAGCTCCATCAGAGACAAAATGCATCTCCGAGCAAAAGTTGCCTTGGAAACTCCATCGTGCAGAAGTGCAGACATTGCGCGTTCCTGGTTGGGGTTAATAGATATAACAAGGTTCTCTCCAGTTTCCAAAGAGAACTTGCACCATCTAAGGATGGAGATGTCATTTGTGATCTGCTAGGCATGGATGGCTGAGTTCGTCTGCTCTGGCGTTCAGAGATCTTTCCAGATGTTCAACCACCAGGAATATGTCCTGACGTTTCAGCCATGTCCAGAGACACAAGGCTTCTTGACACAGGGCCCACAACCCACCCGCCTCTGTTTGTTGCAATACCACATGCGGGGGTATTGTCCATGAACCCCTGAACCAGACTTCTCTTGGATGAAGAACAAATGCTTTCAATGCCGATGAATCGCAGATGACTTCCACAATTTGATATGGCGCCGAGACTCCGCAGGAGATGAGCGTCCCCTGATCTCCAACTCTCCCAGTTGGTCGCCCCAATCCAGGAATGATGCATCTGTCACCACAGTCAGTCTTGGGTGAGGAAAGGAGAGGGGTCTGCCGCTGACCCCATTGCAGTTTGTCAGCCACCACTTCAGGTCTTTTATAGTTCCCTTCGAAATCTGGACCTGATCAGAGAGATTCCCCTGATGCTGCGTCCACTGGTACTTTAAGCCCCACTGCAGAATTTGCAAATGCCAACGGGCATGTGTTACCAGCAGGAAGCAATGTGGCCTAGCAGCCTCAGAGTCAGTGTCAACAAAATCCAGGGTATAGGCTAAAACATCTGAATCAAAGCTTGAATATCCTTGACTGGCCTCTGTGGAGTATAGGCCTGAAACTGCCCTGTGTTTAGATCGACTCCAACGAAAATAGGCGCCTGAGAGGGAGTCAGGTGTGACTTTGGCACGTTGATAGTAAACCACGGCGAATGCAGGAGGTCTGCCGTAGTATGGAGGTGGAAGACGAATGCCTGGGGAAAGGCGCCTTCAACAGCCAGTCGTCGAGGTAGGGGAAGACTGGAACCCCTGATCTCCGCGGATGTGCTGAAACTACCGCCATCTCCTTTGTGAATACCCAAGGAGCGCTGGTGACGCCAAAAGAGAGCAAAGCAAATAAAAAATGCTCAGGGCTCATCATGAGCCACAGGTAACGCAGGTGGGCAGGCAGGACGTGTATGAAAGAAGGCGTCCTGGAAGTCCAGGGCTACCATCCAGTCTCCGGGATCAAGGGCAGACAGGACTTGAGCCAACGTTAGCATCCTAAATTTGTCTTTCTTCAGGAAGACCTTGAGAGTGTGCAGGTCTAAAATACGGCCGAGGTCTCCAATCTTCTTGGGCACTAGAAAATAGCACAAATAGCAACCACGACCTGCTTCTGGTGCTGGCACCTTCTCAATGGCTTCTTTGAGGAAAACAGTTTGGAATATTTTCAAACGGAGAAGCCTGCATTTCCTTGTGGTATTCTTCAGTCAGCCGTCTGAAGGTGTTGGCATGGACAATGGGGTTTCCATGAAAGTACCCACTTTTTCAATGGTATGGCCTGCTAGTGGTGCAGGTGAAGTTGGATCCTGCCATTAACTAATTGCCTGTTTTGGTGACGGAGCAACTAAAGGGCTTTGGAGGAATTGGCTATCGAATGGCAGACTGGGTACTAAGGTTCTATCCCCCATCAGGGCTTTTGTGATCTGCGGCCACAATGGACTGTGGAGCCTCTAGGCCTTGGTGACTGGGTGGAGAAGGGGGGGTGGGGGGGTTGGGTGGATGCATCTGGTAGCCCCTACTATAGCCAAAGAAGGGGCAAAAGGCAGAGTGGGGCTGGTGTGGGACCACAGCAGTGGCTCTGCTGTCCTTGAAGTGATCCAGCATGAAATCTGCCTTATTGCTGAAGAAGCAGGATCCATCGAAGAGCCTGTCCATAAGGGATGCCTGGATATCCTCCAAACAGCCAGGCAATCTGAGAGTCACTGGCAATGTAATCATTCTGTCTAGCGAGTTGATCGTATCCAGTCCGCAGCAAATGGTGAACTTTGCTGCATCCCTGACATTGGCAATAGCCTGGGTCATGATAGCTCGGGCCTCCTTTGAGACCATGGGCAGCAAGTGTGCAACTGAATCCCAAACAGTGTGAATATATCGGCCCAAGAGACATGCAATGTTCACAGTCTGCAGTGCAAGGCTGGCAGATGGGAACACTTACTTGCAAAAGCTATCCAGCCTCTTAGATTCCTTGTACGGTGGTGTGGTAGGGAACATGCCAAGGTTGGCTTTGGAGGTGGAGGCCTGGACAACCAAGCTCTCCAGGATGGGTTTCTGGGTGAGGATAGCTGGTTCCTTTGTTAAAAGGGAGGAGAGGTTCTGTAGGAGCACCTTTGTCAATATGTTCGTCCTGACTGCCACTGAGGGCAGCGTAAGGTCCAGAACCTCAGCTGCCCTCCTCACCACCATGACCAAGGAAGTCCCTGCCTCTGCAGCCGCATTAGAAGGTGAGACTAAGCCAGTGGGGAGTTGCCCAGAACACTGGCACGCACCAGCGGAGTCGAAACCAATGTCACTGAAATGGGCACCTATAACAAAATAACTGGGATGGGCTCTGGGAGAGTCACAGTCTTGCAATCCAACCCCAGATCCAAGGGTCCCAACTGGCGCCTAGGGCTGGCCCCCCTGAGGAAATCCAGTGGGGGCACTCGCCGAACCCATGGGGCACAAAAAAGCTCCAGAGGAGTAGATCCACCCAAATATGAGAAGCATGGCCTCATAAATCTCCCTTAACTGGGTGGGCGTCGCTCTGGCTCCTAGAAATTCAGGGAGGCACTGAGCAGAGCCAGACAAGGGCCCAGCAGGGCCTAGAGTGGTGATGTTGTTCCCACGCCTCTTCTGATAGTTTGAACTGATGCAGACAAGCCAAAGAGCGCTTTGACTTCTTAGATTATTTTGAATTTTTTGTGAGCAACGACTCAAAGAGTGATGATGAGTGCTGAGAATGGCTCCATGAATGGGGCTGGGACCTTCCATGCGACTGAGACCTGAAGTGCGTGGAGTTGACTGGCGTTGGGCAACCAGGGGATTCAACGATTCTTCCTGCAGTACCTTGTGATTCAAGGCATGATAGCCTTCACTAGCCATGGAGTTGTGGCCAGACTCAAAGCACCAGAGGTAAACCAGATGAAGGTACGTGACAGTAACATTTGTCTGTGACAGTAACCACAGGGTTTAAACCCACAGGTTTTTAGGGGGCATTCTAGCAAACTGAGAGACGAAGCTCAAAAATATATTTGACAAAATGTTGTCCAAAAATTGGACAGAGATGCCTATATAGGCACCCTGCATGTCACATCTGACACCAAGGCTGAGCTGAACAATGCCATCTACTAGGATGCAGCAGCCAGTGTGAAAGACACCACAAAAGAAGAATTATATTCCTTCCTTCTTTATGCTCCTATTTATACTTGAGTCTCTCCACAATGCATTACACTCACATGTGATTGAAATATCTGGCATACTTAGGACACCCATTTATAGCCCCAATATTGATCTACACCTAGCCACTGCTGAGCACTGGCTTGGAGGATCATGAGATTCAAGAAGGTAATTAAACTTCTGGTGGGTTCTAGTTGAAGCCCTATTTGAGCATTTTAGGATGTATGGGAGGAAAGTGCTGATTGGGGTATAAATGTGCATGCTATTTTGTGAAGCTAAGCATTACTAAGTTGAAATTGTCCTGACTAGTGTTTCTTAGCCTTTTGACTTCTGTGGAACCCAAATCATTACTGGAATCTAGAGACCACTATTGAATCACTATTGGAATTCGGAGTTTCCCCTACAAACTGAGTCATTACTGGAAGCCGGGGAGCCCAGCTTAAGCAGTTTTGATTATTTAAACCTCAAAACAATACACAAATATACAGAATCATGCAAACAATTCACAAACAAAGGTACATAAAAAACGTAAATTTAATAGTAAAGTTGGGGTTTTTCTAATTTCAAGTAAGGTCACCCATTTTCCATACTATATTATGTTTGATGCTCTTGACTAATTCCATGCATCAATCTGAGGTCACAAACTGAATATATAGCCTTTTTTCAAATCCCTTCACACTTACGGAGCATTTGAAAATGTTCAATGTTATATTTTGCTTCTTCACATACATACACTTTATTAATCTGTTAATATTATAAACATTTTTAAGTAGTTGCGGACCCCCTGAGTAGGCATTGCAGACCTTGATGGGTCCCTGTACCACTGGTTAAAAACTGCATGTCCAGAATGAGTAATGAAAACAGGCTTGACAAATCAAAAACGAGCTACTGAACAGTACTCACTTATTAAAATACTAGCATGTGCAAGTAGGGGAGAAATTCAGTGATCATTTATCCCACTCAACCTTCTCATTTTCGGCGTGGAGGGCTTTGATATGGTTGAGCCCATGTTTCACTTGAACTTTATTTTCAGTGTTTGAGTGTTTACACCCATGACATTGACACTTCCGAATCCTAAATACTGTTTACTGAGTGCACAAATGCAATGCTCATGTGATTAATTATGTACTAGATGTGACCTGGGCTTACATCACGCACTCCTATTATATTAATGTCTCAATTCTGAGTAGTAGAAGCCTGGAGACTACATTTTGATTAAAAAAGGGTATGCACTTTTAAGTCAACAGTACACAATTCCCATTGTACAATAATATATCTGCGTTTAGAAGGGATTAGATTCATAGGGTCAGATTTGAAGGCTATCTTCTCTTCTCCATGTTGGAGCACGCCCTTTCCCTGGTCAAGATGCAGCTGAATGATATGTTCCCCAATATGGCGAACCTCCGAACTGAGCAACATGCTTGACAATAGCAGCTGATGAGGGCTGAAAGCCCGAAACCGGTCCTAGGATGCTGGTTTCCAGTACAGAGAGGATCTGGTTTGGCAGTTCGGGCTGGACTGTTCCCATGGGGCACAGGGTCAAGACTGATTTGCATATGGCTGGGTCTAAACTGGAATGGCATGGTGAGCAAAAAAACTATGGATTTAGGCCCAGATCTCTGTACTGGGGTAAATGTATGACATTGTTCTACATTCTGTCCATCAACTGTTGTTTTTGCATTTGACAATAGCATGCAGCTCGTTAGCGGTTAGTCCGGGTTCCCTGCCACAGGCACGCCTGCCAGAAAAACATTAAAAAAACTGCCAGGTTTCCATCGTGGCTAATCCCCTTGCCAAGCGATTCATTTGACTATAGCACGCAGCCCGTTAGAGGTTGACCGGGTTCCCTGCTACAGGCACACCTGCCGGAATAATATTAAAAAAACTCCAGTGTTCCCTTGTGGCGAATCTCCTCGCCGAGCGATTCATTTGACTATAGCACGTAGCCCATTAGCTGGTTATCTTGGTTCCCCGTAGAGTGTAAACTTGCCGGACGGTATCTCACAGTGGGACCATCGCCTTTCACATCCAGCACTTTCATTCGTAGGCACTAAATTACAGCAGAAGGAAGTAAGCACTCTAGTGTGATTGTTCCCTGTCGTCACTCCATTTTCACCTACTGGTCTGAGCCCTGTTGTATGGTTTTTAACAACTTAGTCGAGGGATTCATGTACCGCTTCAGAATCCAGAATTCTTTATATTAGAATTATCAGGTCCTGTGCCTTGGACATCACCCAAGCCCATTGACTGAAGCTCGCTTGCTGTATATATCGTTTATACATTGAAAAATATCTGTGGCCCTCCTGATGAAGGCACTTCAAGTGACGAAATCCGCGTTGAGAACTTTCATCACCCAGCCACGTCATACTAGTCAATGTTTATAAATGTTTGTTATAGTCATATGCATGAATACGTATCATATGTGTTGTATATTCAATTTATTGGATCAATTTTTTTCTCACAATACTGAATAGTGAACACATTGTACCTTATCCATGATGCATCAATTTGTTGTTCTACCTTCTCTTTTATACTTATTTTTAGGTAAATATGAATAAAGCTATTTTCTATATGTTTTAAACAGTTGTTTTCCCTTTACACTGAGTTCTTGTTATCACTTTGGTCTTGTTGAAAATGTATTGATGTAGTCTTAATTATCAGACTGCCTAGGAATTTTGCTTCCATTGTAATATTACCCTGTCCTAGGAGTTCTAGACAAATTGCAGGGGGTCCTTGTTATTTGCATGAAGTTCCCCCAGTACGAACATGGGGATTTTAGGTTACAGCATGCCGGGTCCACATTTTGAAACCAGCAGCAGGGTGGCAAGTGCATTCTTTTAAATTAATGAAAGGTCAGTTGATGAACTGCTGCCTAAGGGAAGCACTCAATATACTGATTGAGTGGGAAAGGGTCATGCTATGTATGTGCAACAATCACTGTCTAAATAGCCAGTGAGCAGGAGAATCTGATATAGGTGCCGAAAAAGGTTTTCTAAAGCAGGCCACATCTGAAGAGGAATTGTTGGAAGCCGGTCTCCCATTCCCGCACTACTGTCACAAAGTGAGCGACCCGGGGCTCCCCACTCAAAGTTAGGCCAAGTAAGGACACCATTTCAGATAGCCCTGCTCACCCCCTTAGTAGCTTGGCACAAGCAGCCAGGCCTATCTCCAAGGCATGAGAGTTCTGTATGTGCAACCACGCCCACAGCAAGCCCCTGGTGACACCACAAATGGACTCCACACGAGTTTGATAAAAACGAGTATAACTTTATACAAAAAGATATACGATCAGACCACACGATACATAAGCCAACATAGAATAAAGGATAATATTCGTTCCGGCTGGCTGGTCGGTTCAAATCCCAACCACTACATTCCAAATGCTATGCTGGTCATAATGCTAGAATCACACATGTTGCGGTAGACAAACAATAGTGCACTGCGTAACGATATAATCCTGTGCAGGGGAAAGGAGAAATAATACAATGCTCAACGATGCACCCCGGTACCTGCAAAGGGAGAAATAATGCAGTGCGCACCGCTACATTCATGTACTGCACAATGAAGGAATAATGCAATGCGTCACAACCCAATCACATACTTTGCAATGAAGAAATAATGCAATGCGGGCCACTACAATCATGCTCTTTGCAATCAAGGAATAATGCAATGCGTAACGACAATCATGTACTGTGCAATGAAGAAATAATGCAATGCGGGCCGCTACACTTCTGAACTTGGCAAGGAAAAATAATGCAATGCGTAGTGCTACAATTGTGTACTTCATTAGGCAATAATAATGTCAGACGTCCTAAGACAGTCTGACAGTTCGTTAGCAGCAATATTGGCAATGTGTATTATGACAATTCAGCCACTTCAATAATATTTCCCCCCCCCCCACACGGTTCAACGATGACAAAGAGTACAGCTTCTTACTCTGGCCCCTGTACTGACACTCCTTTTGTCAGTGCGGGCTCCAATCTAAGCCGAAGCAAAGGCTCATGTCGTCAGAAGGACTGAGAGGTGGAGAAAGTGTCCCTCCGGACACGCACCCCGCCCAGGTAGTAATCCACGTTACCTGGGGGCGCAACCCCACTCTCCTCTCCCCTTCCGCGAACTGGGCCTTCCATGCAGAACTCTCTCAACGGGACTCAGCGGCACGGCCTGGAAGCTCAGCTCCTCCGGGGCTGCCGGTATGAGCCGCGACTGTTAGGAAGGTCTCAGGCGGCCGCAGGGCACA
Source organism: Lissotriton vulgaris (assembly GCF_964263255.1). NCBI lineage: Eukaryota > Metazoa > Chordata > Amphibia > Caudata > Salamandridae > Lissotriton > Lissotriton vulgaris. Next base: position 655,964,079 of record NC_141694.1, on the reverse strand, counting down.
CGTACCCCACGCCCCTGAGATTACCCTTACTCCGGGTGCATGTTCACCACCGCACCCTCCGGATCTCTTCTGGCACGAAGGCATGCACACAACGCTGATGGAACTCCGCGTTGTCTCCGAAAACACACTCACCATGCACTCCTCCCTGCAGTCTCAGTTGGCACCAAGACACAAACACTGCGCTGCAGAGACTCACTTTCTTCCTGTGCACACAATGATCAGCCGATCACCTCCACAGCCCCAGGTTGCACAAAAGCACGCACACTGCTTTACTGAGACTTACTCCAAGCATATCGGTGCCTCGATATGCAGGCGCTCTTCACCATAGCCTTCAGCCACACCACAACACACTCACTGTGTCCGAGCCTCATTTCTCCTTCGGTGCACTCAATGACCAGGCACCCCTCACCAACGCCTTCGATGCACCCCGACATGCACCCTGTACGTCCGAGACTCACTCCACTTCCGATGCACACGTTGGTCAGGCGCTCCTCACCAACGGTTCCCGTGCATCACGACACGCACCCTGCATGTCCGAGTCTCACTCCACCTCCGGTGCACACGCCGACCAGGCACTCCTCACCAGCGCCTGCGGTGCACCACGACGCGCACCCTGTGCATCCGAGTCTCACTTCAGCTTCGGTGCACACAATGACTAGGCGCTCTTCACTAACGCCTGCGGTGCACGACGACACACACCCTGCGCGTCCGAGACTCACTAAACTTGCCATGCCAAAGATGGCCAGGAGCTCTTCACCTGTGCTTCCAATGCACCACGACACGCACCAGCGCGTCAGAGTCTCACTCCTCCATTGTGTGTCCAAGATCACAGGCTAAACCTTCTGAGGGTCTCAAGCTGCCACAAAACGCACCCACCGCGTTGCTTGAAACTTCTCCGGAAACTTTTATGTTCCGGTGTTTCCAAACAGGGAGCCAGCTCACCTCGGGCCCCTGGGGTTACAAGACACAGCACAAAGCCCAGTCTTCGTCAAGCAGGGGGACCCAGCGCCTCCAAGCACAGTCACAACAGCCTTTTACTTGGTTAGAACAGCAAACTGCAGACCAGCCCCAGACCACGAAGCAAGGATTGGTCTTTCCCCAGCAGTCTCTTCAGTTGCTCCTTCCTTAGCAGAGGTTCCTCTTGACCACGATATGGGTCTAAGCCTTTTCAGTCTCAATCCATTTCTGTTTCATTCCAACGTTCAGGGGGTTCAGCTCTCGAAGTTATACCCCTTAATGTCTTTGAAGTTTGTTCAGCTAAGGGGTCCCTGACCCCTCCCTAAATCAGTTCAGGGTGTCTCCCTCCCAGTGTCACCTTTCTCCCTTTGATACTGGGGGTCTGGATCCTTAATCACTCAGCAGGAGATGGGTCAATTGGTTTATAGCACCAGCCCAGGCCTTTTCACCTCCCGGGCTTCTCCTCCCCCTACTCTCCAGATGCAGGGCAGCCTTGTGCCATCTCAACCCCTCCCTGGGTCAAGACCTCTCCCAGCTCCTCTCACCTTTCAGATACAGACAGTCAATCCACATTCAATAAAGACACACAGAAATGCTTAAAGCACAAAACTCAGCCACTTTCTATAAGAGTGGTTTCTGAACACACAGAGACAAAACAACTTTCATAGAAAGATGTGTTATGACACTGTGAGTTCATACATACTAAACTTCACCTCTCCATTATAAACTTACAGGAAACTAGGCTACCAAAACACAATACCCAGCCTCTCCCATTCTGTCCTATGGGCAGGATGGCCTTTCAGCAGTGAAAAACTAAATGGAGTACTTTTCACTGTCAGAACATAACACACACCTCAGTATATGTCCTGCCTTTCACTTACACTACTCCCTGCCCAGGGGTTAACCGGGACCTACCACAAGGGTGCCCTTATATGTATATAGAGATAACTCTAACCACTAGTATATGTAGTAGACCTTTGTACTGTCTACCATTCCTATGTGACTCTTAGAGTTTATCCATTTGTATCTCTTCCTTGAGTGACTTTACAACGTGTACCTTTGCAATTTGTTTTCTGTTTCTATCTCTTCCTTGTGTGACTTTACAATTTGTACATTTGCAATTTCTTCTGTTTCTATCTCTTCCTTGTGTGACTTTACAATTTGTACATTTGCAATTTTTTCTGTTTGTATCTTTTATGTAACTCATGTAATCCTAAGTCCTTACGTAGCGAACTGGTTCTTATGTAAAGCGCTCTGACACCTTCGGTTAATGTTCGGGCTATATAAAATCACATTAAATAAAAACAAATTAAAATGTGTATGCAAAAGGAAAAGTAAGGCCTGACAAGTTGTTGCACTTGTCAGGACAACATGCTAACTTAGCAAACTACGTGCAGGCCCTACACTGCAGGCCTGAGTTCCCTTCTCAGCGCATCTTTGCATTACTAGCCCTGGCACACACAGTGCACATTACTAGGGATTTTACTAGTAAGGCAAACATACCAATCATGGCCAACCAATTACCATTACACTTTATATAGGGAACATTTGTACTTTGACACTGATCAGCCATTGCAAAGTACCCAAAGCATCTAAATTGGCAACTCTATGTCAGGAAAACGGTCTTAGGGATCTTTAGCCAAAAGGCCAAGTCCTACAGGAACTCTGAAATTAGATGACAGAGCCGTTTAAGGCTTATAATAGCCTGGGTATACATGATTATACCACCCTAGCCAAACAAGATGATGAACGGGATAAAGACCTTGCCCTGACTAGGGTAAGTAACTGGAACAATGGTGTCAAACATCTGGCAAATTAGGAAAGTGTGAGAAGCATTAGTTGAAAATCAACAGGCCATTAAACATATATTTGAGAAATTCTTTAGTTAGTTACAGGTAAAGCATACTGTATAAAATGAGTAAGGGCAAACTTACTTGTAGAGTTTTAAAGCATATACAGTTATCGGTTTTCTCCCTGGATGCATATCACTTTGAGTCCATTGTGAAACTAGGGGCTTTTTCCTTCCGTGAAGGAAGTAATCATAGTCTTCTGGTCAGGTAACCTCAGTCTGGAATGCATGCCCTACAGACCTTGGAATAATCGAGAAAGCAGTTCAAATGGCACAAACTAGATGTGTTCAATAAATGGCAAAACCACTCTAGCTTTGCAGACCCCTCCTGTTTATTGGGATTCGTCCGAGACAAAATATGCTCTGTGACAGTGAGGAGTATGAACATCCTAATGGATTTTGACAGTGAGGATTCACTATGCATGTCAAAGGACATGGAGTATGAGGAGATGTTTCTGCAAGGTGTATTGTAACATTTGTAACAGGGTGATATAACGATAGCATGGTTTTAAACAAATATGTGGAGGTAATAGTATTGTCACATCTTCACCCCTCATTTGCTTTACCTGTGGAGTCCCAAGCTTACCTACTAAGGGTGAATTTGGTTAGCATGGCCGTGCTCTGTAAAATATTGCTCTGTAGTGGCTTTGAGGGAGAGTAAACCTGGTCAAAAGCATATTGCTGGGGCGTGGCTAGGCGAGCCAGCATGGCAGACGTGTCTTAGCTGTGCTCCGTCCAGCCCGACACTTATCCTGTATTTATCCGGACTTTCTCCACGCGTTTGAAGCCTTGAGGGGTCACCCCTGCACCCTGTTGCGACGCTCTGACGGCATTTCTGGCTGTCGGCGTGGTAAGAGACCGGAGCTGTGGTCCCCGTGAAGTGGGGCATAGTACGGATCGGAGGAGCCGGGACATAGAGTTTTGCGTGCCCTGGCGTGTGGTGAACAGACAGTGCTGTGACCTGCGCTCTGCCTGGTGGGTCTTCAAAGGCAGCGGGCCCCATGGAAGGTGACCGAGGGGCATATCGACCCCCTTGGGGATCCTGCAGAGCGGCGGCTGAGTGGCGATACCTGATGGAGTCCCCCTTCCATTTTCATGGGGTCCCCACGAGGTGGGGCCTAGTGCAGAGCAGAGGAACCGGGAGGTGGAGTTTGGCGCGGCCCGGGAGTGGGCTGACAGTACTGTGCCCGCACTCTGCTTGGAGGGCTCTTGAGGCAGTGGGCCCCGCGGTAGGAGATCGGGGGCAGATCGTCCCCCAGGGGGACCCCGAAACGCAACCGTGGTTCAGCTGGCCCGGAGTGGAGGGCCTCCTCCCCTTGTCCTGTGTCCTTCCCTGGATCGGGCTGTGTGGATCGGCCTACATAGCCCCTGATCGGTGGGTCCGGTGTCTTCTGCTGCTGCGGGCCTCAAAGATTGGGCAGCGGAGTCCGGCCTCCACGGTGGTGGTGGGGGACGCGGCCTCGCCAGTGGATTGGGCCTGTGGTGTGTCCTCGAGGCCTGGAGGTGTGGGCCACGTGGCGGCCTCCCTGGTGGCGCTGGCCTGCAGGACCTTCCACGGCGGTTGGATCGGGCCGCAGAGGTGAGGAGTGTGGCGTAGGGGCAGTGTACGGCTGCCAAGTACTGATATTGGCGTCATCCTAGCCGAAGAACCCGGAGAGAGGAGTGCGGAGTGTCTGGCCGGACTGCAGGGGGTGCTGGCATTTGATCGTTGGTGCCCCTCCTTGCCCCTGGGTGGCACCTTCGGTTACGGTCGTTCGGACCGGAAGGGGGTCTTGGTGGTGGTGGTGGCGGTCGGACCCTGCGGATATGTCAGGGCATTGGGAGTAAGGTGCCCTCCCAGTGCAAAAGATCCGGGGGCTGACACCTGGACCCACCTGGGTGGATTGCGGGCCCTGGTTCGAGGGTAGCTTCCTTCCAGTGGGGAGCGGTCCAGTTTGGGTTCAGCGGTGTCCGCGTGGGATTACGTGTGGACAAGAGAGCCAGCCCTGACTTGGGTGGATACCTGCCACGGGTGGCCATGACGCGGGACAAGGGCAGTAGCGGGACCACAAAACATGGGCCCATTGACAAACTTACAGGACCCGGCAGGGCGGGGGGGGGCTGGAGAGGGGTGGGGGGTGTGGCAGGAGCAGCAGGAGCAGCAGGAGTCCGGGCTGGACAATGCGGGGTTGATGGCAGCAATCACTCAGTCCCGGGATATGCTGGATGCTAAAATAGGCGCAGTAGGCTCAGATGTCATGCTACTGCATCAGGACTTGCGGAATGCCGTGTCCGGCATCACAGAGGCTGAGACCCAGATCTCAGGGGTAGAGGACGACGTCGCGGCCCTGAAGCCTAAGGTGGCCAGTATGGAAAGTATTCAGAAGGGCCTGGCGCTCCGAGCCGAGGATGCGGATGGGTGGGCCCAGCGGAACAATTTGCACTTTGTCGGGTTTCCGGAGGGCTGCGCAAAAGGCAATATGGAGGGTTTCCTGATGCAGTGGTTGGAAAGCTGGCTTCCCCCTAATGCCCTATCTTGATGTTTTGTGATAGAGCGGGCCCACAGAGCTCTCATGCAGAAACCTCCGGAGGGGGCTCGCCCGCGGCCTGTGATTGCAAAACTTTTGAATTATCATGACCGTGACACCATCTTGAAACGGGCCAGGGAACCCCTGTTCTATGAGAACCAACGTGTCCTGATCTTTTCGGATTACACGCGTTCAGTACAGCAGCAGTCGTTCATGGCCGCCAAGGCCCGTCTCAGAGACCTCAGGCTCCCCTATGCCTTGCTGTTCCCGGCCCGCCTGCGGGTAGTGTTTAAATCGCGCACCCACTTCTTTGATACTACGGAGGAGGTGTTCAAATGGACTGACGAAACAGTGAAGGTGAGGGTGCACTTCCCGAGGGTCGCGCCGAAGGGGGAACTAGCGATCTCGGTCCCGGCAGCACTCCGCGTCTGGTGGTGCCTCCGACCGGGGGACAGCGGCTCCTGAGCAACAGACAGTAGACCCTGGACTTTCGTTCCCAGCTGTCAGGTGGGTGTCGGGGTGTTCCCTCTAAATAGGCTTATGTCAATGTATGCTGCAGTGGGATGGAGGGAGTTGTAACATGGGCGGACTACCCCTCAGTCTGGTACTTGTGGGGGGGCCCTAGGAGCTATGGGCTGTAGGTTGGGGATCCATTGGCATGGGCGGCCTCTGGTCCCTCGTTGGGGGCCGAGTGCCAATCTTGCAGCAACAGGTACTTCAACGGTTTTGAGGTATGGGGTGGGGGTTTGTTCCTTTTTAAGGGGGGTTTGTTCTGGTTGGGCATGAGTCGTACAGCCACAAGCAGTTCCTTATACTTACTTTGTGCACACCCGCACGGCCCTGTGCTCAGGCTATGGTACTGGTCGTTCCCTGATGGCGGGTCATACTGACAATGTTCTAGGGCCCCAAGGTTCCCTCCGTATCCTCAGTTGGAATGTACATGGCGTTCTGGATAAAATCAAGAAGGGGGCAGTTCTATGCCTGCGAAGAGGGCTAGACCTGACGTACTATTGCTACAAGAAACCCACCTGCTGGGTACTAAGGCTCTGTGCTTGCAGCGCTATGGCTATCAACAAGTCTTCCATGCAGGCTTTTCAAGGGGCTCCAGCGGGGTGGCCATATTAGTGCATCGTAGAACCCCTTACATTCATTCAAAGCAGTGGGTCGACACACAGGGGCGATATTTGTTTATCAGGGGTATGGTCGGGGAGGATCCTCTGGTGTTGGGATGTATATATGCCCTGCCCCCCTACAGTGGTCGCTGGTTGAGAAACTGTTTGCAGTATGGGCAGATATCCCGACGCAATATCGGCGGTGGGAGGGGATTGGAACGATGTTCTGGACGTGTTCAGAGACACGTACAGGCCTGGGGGAGGCCCGGGTATAGGCCATTCCACCAAATTACGTGATATGGTTGAGGGCTTGCATTGGGTGGACACATGGCGGCACTTGCACGGCAATGTACGGGAATACACATTTCTCTCATGCGGTCCACAAATCCTTTTCTAGATTGAATTATATTTTCATCCCTAGAGAGATGGCTGGTAGAGTGGAGTCGGCGGACATACTTCCGCGTGGGCTCTTGGACCACTCCCCTATTTCTGTTGATCTCCGGTTGGGCAGGGGGCGGCAGCCATTTCGTTGGCACCTGCAAAAGGAAGACTACGGGAGGCACATGGGTGAGGCAAAATCTGATTATTTGGTCGAAAATGTTGGGTCTGTCACCAGTGCTGGGACACTGTGGGAAGCACTAAAGCCCACGCTCCGGGGGGTGGATATTGCTTGGTGCGCAGCAGCCCGAAAGAGGCGCAGGGCGGACTTGGTGTGGGCCGAGGCTGAGATAGAAGCGCTGGAACGCCAGGGCCGCGCGGCGGGTGAGGCTCAGGCGGTGGGGCAGCTGCTCCTAACGCAACAGTCTTATGCTTCTTCCCTGGTGGATGAGGCGCAGCAGATCTAGCTTGCAACGCGCAGCAGAATATGTCAGTGGGGGGACAAATCTGGCAAAATGCTACATCGGCTCTGTCAGGGTACCTTCCATGCGCAGACCATACCGGGGATACTTGACAGAGCGGGTACCCGGATTACGGACCCAAGGGAGTTGGCAGAGAGCTTCGCCGAGTATTATGCGGACCTATATGCCCCGAGAGAGTGCCTACCAGAATACATGGTGGACAAGTTCATAGCCAATTTGCCGCCTAGAGCTGTGTCTGATGAGGTGCGGGAGAAGTTGGAGCTTCCGCTGACAGACTAGGAGCTGGACATGGCCCTGGGTGAGCTCAACTCGGGGAAAGCTCCAGACCAAGTGGGTTCCCCAGTGAATTCTCCAAGAAATATCACCTACAGCTAGGCCCTCACTATAGGGCGGCGTTGGAAGAGGCCAGAGAACAGGGCAGCCTCCCCCAGACTCGAGACACGCGGAGGTGGTGGTGTTTCACAAGACGGGCCGACCCCTGGAACATCATGCCTCGTACTGCCCAATTTCTCTTTTGAACGTGGAGGCCAAAGTCCTGGCCAAAGCGTTAGCCAACCGGCTTCTACCTCACATCTCAGCGCTCGTACACCCAGATCAGGCCGGCTTTATGCCCCAGACGGCGACCAGGCACAACATCCGGCGAGCGCATGTGGAGGTGGCGGCGGTTCGACGTACTGGGGAGCAGGCCGCACTTCTCCTGGCAGATATGGACAGGGCATTCGACCCGCTGAGCTGGGTCTATCTGTTCGCGCTCATGCCCCGACTTAACCTCGGGCCTCGCTTCCTGTCCTACCTGCAACTTCTATACACTGATTTGACGGCTTCGGTTCGAGTGGCGGGAGAAATCTCCTCCAGATTTCCCATCAGGCGTGGCACCCGCCAGGGCTGCCCTCTCTCGCCATACCTATTCGCCCTGGCTATGGAGCCGTTGGCGGCATGGGTGCGCATGGATGCGCAATTGAGTGGGTTTGAGTGGGCACAGGGGCTGTCCGATAGAATTGCACTGTATGCGGATGATGTTCTGTTCTTCCTCACGGATCTCAATAGTTTGGGGCCGAGCCTCCTGCGGATAATGCAGATCTTCGGAGAAACGTCGGGGCTCTACATGAACCCTCGCAAGTCTACCCTATGACTGTTGGGGGAGCGGTCAGGAGTGGGTGATTGGGCATCTACACTTCAGGTGGCAGTGGGGGGCATTACATTTCTAGGGGGGTTTCTATCGGAGGTGCCTACAGTCTCCTGGGAGCGGAATGTGGTGCCAGTATGGGAACGAGTTTGGGCAGATCTCAAGACCTGGTCCCGTATGCCGCTGACGATCTACGGCAGGTCAGCCATTTTTAAAATGGTGGCTCTCCCCCGACTGCTATACCAACTGCAAAATCACCCATATCCCATCCCGCCCCAATGGTTATGGCAGGTGAACTCTGTGCTGGGGCAGTTCCTATGGGAAGGTGGTATTGTGCATGTGGCGCTGCGCACCTGCTTTCTATCCACTTATTGTGGAGAGTTGGCAACCTCGGTCATCCTCTCCTACTATCAGGCCTCTCACCTTCTAGTCTTGAATGAGTGGTGGTATGGCGACAGGGGGGACCCGGCGTATGCTCTGGAGCGCAACCTTATGGGGTCTCTTACGCTGCACACCATTCTTTACACAGCACCTTTGCGGAGTGCACTATCATCGGCCACGCAGGTGTTGTTTCGAATTTGGAGACAGGCTTTGTGCCGCATGGGATTGTGGAATACCCTAACTGGTGAAACCCCCCTGTGAAACAATGAGCGGTTACCTAGCCTCGCGACTCTATGGGGCTTTTGGGGATGGGACAACATTGGCATCTCGACTCTGGGGGATGTATTGAAAGGTACAACCCTAAAGTCCTTTCAGGATCTTTGTAAGGAATTTGGTATGCCCCGCTCCCAGTTTTTTAGATACCTCCAATTCCGTCATGCACTGTCCCCCAGCTTAGAGGGTTTGGAGTCCTTCCCTGAGTTTAGCCCCCTAGAAGCGAAGGCATTCATGGGGGATTTGGAGACGAAGAAGATATCACGTATATACCAGTCACTAGTCACGCATTGTTCCCCCACGCTGCAGAAGCTCCGGGAGACATGGGAGGAGGATTTGGGCGAACTTGAGGAGGAGGATTGGAGAGAGGCGTTGTCTGCCCCCAGGGGTGCAGCCATAGCAATGCGCCTCCGTCTCATCCAATTTAAATACCTACACAGAGTTTATTTCACCAGGGTTCGGCTGTGGTGGGCGGGAATGATTGCATCACTGGAATGCCGCCACTGCGGCAGGGAGGAAGGGATGTTCTTGCATACAGTCTGGAGTTGCGGATCCCTAGATCAGTTCTGGAGGGGGTATTGACCTGTCTGTTCAAGGTATTGGGGTGGGAGCTCCCACGTACGCCACAGTTTGTTTTGCTGCATGTGATGGATGGGGTGGGTGGCAACGTTTATAAGGCACTAGGCCTCACGTTGGCCAAGAGAGACGTGGCCAAAGCATGGAAAGATCCACAGGTCCCATCTGTGGCCGTATGGAAAAAGGGGTTGGATTTTTGTATGGGGCTGGGGCAGCCGATTTTGTGGCGAGGGGGTGCCCGCGAAAACATTATAAAATTTGGAAACGCTGGGCTGATTATAGGGGCCTGTGGCTTGAGCCTCCAGTGGAGTTGGAAGACCTCCCGGGGGTGTGATGCTGGGGTCGAGAGACGCAGGGGAATGGGGTGGGGGGGTCTAGAAGACAGGTGTGCATATGCAATTATCTATTCGGTGTACGTTGTGTTGTGTGTAGGTGACACGTGGCGGATCTTGTGCGACTCTGGGGGCGGGAGCAGGGGTGAGGGGAGTTGGGGGGAGGGGCGGTTGGGAGGGGGGAGTGGTAGCTTGTTAAGTGTTGCTCTGTTCTATACGAGCTTATTCTTGCTTGTAAAGAAAAGTCAATTGCATGCTTCTAATCTGCAGATGCCTCTGGTGTGCAGAGCCCTGCGAAATATGTGCAGTCCGTCAATAAAGTCTGTTTAAAAAAAAATAAGCATATTGCTGCCAAGAGCACTAAACATGGTTTGAAGACATCCAATGGCAATTCTAGCCAGAAATTACATAGATTGAACACACTTCTGAATCTGCTTTTTTTGGGAGGGGCCTAGGAAACCAGGACCGAACTGGCCACACTTTTCTTTTAAATCAGGAGATATCAAAGAACTAAAGAATGTAATGCTTACTGCACTGCAGCTGAACTTCAACGCAAGGATCCCTTTTTTTCATGGGTTGCACAGATATGGCTGGTAATTATTTTAAAGCTCTAATTTCTCCACACCCAGTTTTAATATTCCTTTTCTTTTCCCTGATATACGTATGTGTTTCCTATAACATGCCAATGCATTAGCTTGAGTATGTCTAAAGCGACCTGGCTGGTTAATCACAAATATATGTACCAGAACTTCTATTGAGAAGAATCATCCGTGAATAACCGGAAAGAATTTGTATTTATGACGAAAACCTCCTCTGATATCCAATAAGCTGTAATCTACAACTTCTAAACATAACCCAAAGGCATAACCTTGTACTTGTGCCTGAAAAGTTATTTCTTCGACTTCCCAGTTCCTCTAAGTGACAGAGTAATTACTTCATTAAATTCCCACTCCGGAACCATATGTCTCAAAAATAACAATTCCTATTTCTCTTTCTATTGTTACATCACAACTTCAAAAACTGCACACAAGTAAATCATACTTTCAATTCTGTTCAACATCAGTCTAATTAATGCTGTAGTGCTATATTTATAACTTTGCTTTATTTGATTATAATCTCAACCTACATGATAACAAACTCCGGGTTAAAATGTGATCTCTTATCCAGTAATCAAGTGTGTCAAGTCCTCTGAATTGATTTTGCATGGAGATTCATCAGGTCTCCAAACTGATTAATCAGGAACACCTTGTTGAAATCCAGCCCCTCTCCTGTTCAGTTCTGACCAGGCTTTTCAATTTTTAGAATTTCACATTTCATTAAATATTACTTCCATCAGCACTATTGTATTACATGCACAGAGTGAATTACTATGTCGTCCGAAAGTCCAGCTATTAAACAAAATCCCAATCCATTAAAACTTCAAATGATACTGCGCTTCCATGATATTTCTGCCTTCATCATGACACATTTAAGTAAAATACAACTTTCTCCTTCAACTGAAAAACTGCACTATAGATGTAAGTTTCTCTATGGGCATTTGCCTATTTCCATCCTGTCAAATCAGCCCGACACTTACAGAAGTATTTTACACCTCACTCACAAAGCCAGTTGGAAGAATGTGTACGCGTGATTTTTTTCTGCTAATAAAATCGAACTTTACCGTTGATATATAGTCAACTATATACATTTTGTTTTCATCCTTAAAAAATACACTCTGCCCTTCCACCTGGAAATTCTTAAGTTTTCGCCAGATGTAGAATTACCCGTTACACAAAGCTTTTCATGCCATTTGCTTTCCATCATGGTGTTTGCGCTGTTAATATGAACAGTCTCATATGTTATATGACCTATAAAGGCATAATTACAATTTCTACACAACCTTCACCTTTCTGTTTGCTTAGCACTAAAATTGGACATGAATATTTCATGTTCCCATGGAATTTTTCTGAAAGTGGATCTGCTTTAAGACCGCGCACGTAACAGATTTCCTCCTTCTGTTGCACATTTTCCAAAGGTCGTGACTTACAAATACATATTTCTTTTTGCAAAGTATGAGAGAATAACAAGTGGCCTAGCCAAGCTAGGTATAATCGGTGGAAAGCAGCCACTTTCTTCTTTCCCCCTTCACGGAAGCCAGCACTAGCTTACTTCAAAGCAAAAACGTAAAAATATGACATCCGCAGTGTTATTTCACTTCCGGCTATCTTTTTCTTCGTTGGTTTTCGGCATTGTGTTTCCTAAATTTAAAACTGTATTTGCAAAATAATAAATAAGAATCTTCTACATTTAACTAATAGCAACCTTGTGTAGTTCTTAACACGGCGCAAATTAATTAAACAACTAAAATGTGAAGGCTAAAGATGCTTTCATTAATCAAAAGCAGTGGGGATTTTTCGGAGGTTGTAGCCTGCTTGCGCCATTAGAGAAGGGAGCTAACCATATGCAAATCTACCTCAGGGGCTCACTAAGGGGCATGTCAGCAAAAAGTATTAGGCCAGGTTTCCATTGAAAGGTAACACAAACAGTTGTACGTGATAAAGAAAAACAATGTCATGAAATACCATTACTTACAAACCATTACAGTTAAACTGTTTAATGGAAATATGTAGGATGTATGAAATTAGCCTTTTTAATTGAAACCAATTCCTATAATGTCTGTTTTTTCCCCTTTTATTTTTAATGTGTAAATGCAATTGTTGCAGGTTCAACATTCAGAGACATTTTTGTTGGAGATATTTATTGCTTTACTTCAGGAGCTCTTATCTCGGATTTTTATATTTTACAATGTCTAACAATTACATTGGATGCTTTTAATTTGATGCCCCATGGCATCTCTAAACACCATTGATATGTGACCCCCTAGTTACCCTAAACACCATCCGCCATCCTTGCCACTTAAAAGCTCTCACCACACCTAAACTACAACCATGCGTGACTCTGAAAATCCACGCATTCCTGAACCCTAAAAATCTCTCACCATGCCTACAATACACCTATATCTCAACCCAAAAAGCCCTTTCTACCCTTAAACACCACCCATTATTGAACCCCAGAGCCCCCCTAATTGCATGCCTAAACCCCACCCATCCCTGAAACCTTGGAACCCCCTCATGTCCTTAAATTCCACCCATTCCTGAACCCTATTTATGTCCAGAAGCCCCTCCTGGGGTATAGGCCGCCAACCAGGACTCTGCAGCCATCTCTGTCTTGGGCTTTTCTTTCAATGTGACTTCAGGTGTAAACCATTCCTTTAAAGTTAGCCTTGAGGCCAGGGGTCAGTAGTTTCTTGGACTTCCTCTTTTCCTGAGGGTTCCAGGTCATGGCTTGCTTGGAAGTGTTTGATGCGGGCTTGATGAGATTGTGACCTATCCAGCCCCAGAGTCTATTCATTATTTCTTTATAGACAGGGAGTTGGGCGGTCTCCTGGCTTTTTTGCTGATAGCATTTGGAAGATTTTCCTTAAACATGTTGATGAGGGTCTGGACTTTGTTGGTGGTGACCACTGTTGTCCTCTAAGTTTCTGCTCCATACAGAAGGACCGATTTTACATTGTTGTTAAAAAGCATGGTCTTGGTTTCAAGCGTTCGGTCCAAGGAGCTCCAGATCTTCTTTAGCTGAATGAAGGCAGCCCTTACTTTACAGATTCTTGCCTTGATGTCAGCGTATGTACTTCGCTGCTTGTCTATGACACTGCCCAGGTAGGTGAAGGCCTCAACATCTTCCAATGCATCGCTTTCAAGAGTGACAGCAGTAATGACAGCAGTTGTGATTGGCTGTGTTAGCCTTTAGTATCTTGGTTTTTCCATTTAGATGTTGATGCTAAGTTATACTGATGTCCCTGCCACATTGTCGGTCTTCTCTTGCATCTGCAGATGGGTATAGGAGAGTCTGGCCAGGTCATCTGCAAAGTCCTGGTCATCGAGCTTCGTCCAAGGTGTCTACTGGATACCATTTCTTCTACTTGCTGTGGATGTCTTCATTACCCAGTTTATGGCCAGCAAGAAGAGAAAAAGAGAGCGCAAACAACCCAGGCAAACACTGATCCTCACTTGGAAGGTTTCCATGAATTATCCTCCGTGGACTATCATAGATGCCATTCCCTTGTAATAGTTCCTGATGATTCTTATGAGTTTATAAGGCACATCGCACTGGCGGAGGTGTTTCTAAAGGGTTTCTCTGTACACACTGTTAAATGCCTCATCATGCATGATGAAATTGACATAATTGGGGGCAGGGATTTCTATTCCATAGACTGCTCAATGAGGATGTGTAGTGTTGCAGTCTGGTCTGTGCAGGATCTTTCTTTGCGGTAAGCCAGCTTGCTTGTCTTGCAATTGAGCGTCGACTTGTTCCTTCATTATGTTCAGGATGATGTTGTTGAACACTTTGCCTGGGGGTGAAAGAAGAGTTATCCCCCTGTAATTTGCTTATTACTCAGGACACCTTTCTTGGGGATCTTGAGGAGATATCCATCCTCCCAGCCTGACAGCATTTTTTCCTCTTCCCAGATCCTTCCAAACAGAGGGTAGACCATGTCTATTGATGTTTCAATGTCTACCTTTGGTGCCTCTGCCGGAATGTTGTTAGGTACTGCTGCCTTTCCATTTCTCAGATGTTTGATGGCTTGCTGTATTTTTTCCGTGGTTGGTCTGCTGCAGTTGACTTGCAGGCTTTTGTCAAACCTGACAAGGACCTAATCGTTAGCCATCCTTAACACATAAAAAAACCCTTACCACGCCTAAACACCACCCATGGCAACCCCTTAAAATACCTAACCGCTCCCAAACCCTATGCATTTTTTAACCCTAAAACCTCTCACCACCTCTAAACTCTACCCATTCCTGAATGCTACAAAAAACCTTCACCACCCTTAAACTCTACTCATCGCTGAGACTTTAAACCCATTCACCCTCCTACACTTTACCCATCATGATCTCTAAAAACTCAACAACCTACACTTCACCCATCCCTGAACCCTAAGAACCCCTCACCACCTCTAAACTTCAATCATCTGCATACCCTAAACATTGTTCACCACCGCTAAAGTCCAGCCATTCCTGAATGCTAAAACAAAATTCTACATCTGACCTCTACCTATCCCTGACCCTTAAAAACACTTTATCAACCCTCAACATCACCCATACCTGAACCTGAAAAAAAACCTTGCTATCTCTACACGCAACCAAATTTTAAATGTGCTTTTGGATTTCACCATAAAATAACTTTCCTTTAAAGTCTTTTCTTTAATTGTTGTATTTCCTAAAAATTGTCTATCTTAAAAATTTGTTTTTCTTTATTTGAGGTCATCAAATGTCGTTTCTCAATTTTTTGTTTCTCCGTTGATTTACAAACATCAAACACAAGCTATCTCGAATGCGTTTCCGCCATGGTCTGTTCTCATTTGTAAACTGCAGCTTGAGTCAGTAGCGTACAGTAAACAAGAGCACAGCAACCTTGCAGCATGATATTTAAATAACGTACACAGTATGTATGAAAAACTGCCTTTCTTTGGAAGTTATTAAAAGCAATTGGCTGCTAGAAGGAGAGATAAGAAAAGGTTCAAATGAGATATTTAACAGTAAAGAGCTTTGTCTTGTTCCTTAACCGGTCCTCATCCAAGACATTCTCTGTCTCTCAGAGCCTCTGCTACTATCCTAGGTAAAGGCGACATGGAGCCGTATTTAAACCTTGGCATAAGACTGCAGGGCAAATACATGCCTCACAGGAGTCCACTAGGCCCGCCTTCTGCACATCAGCCCCTTCAGCTAATAAACCTTGGGATCTGGTGCTAATGGGGCTGCACAGGTCATGGGAGAAACCATACCGGAGAAAACTCCAAGCAAAACTACCCCTGGAATGCTGGCTGGGAGAACTATTGAAGGGGGAAGGGAGTTTGGGGCTTCTGAAGCTGACCACCTGGGAATCCTAGAGTAGGACAAAAGGGGTGTTTCAGCTTTCCTAAGAGAAGAACACAAAGTCCGTAACTGCATGGTCAGTGAGCATGTTTCATCTACCTACTCCAGCCCACATGAAAATAAGGCACAATAGGAGAAATGGTCTGAATAGGGAAACAGAAGTGTAGCAAACGGGACCACTCAGGGAGAGACCATGCCGTTATATACACCAGGATGGCATCTGATCGGTAGGTAGCCCTTGTAAGGGCTGGAGCACAACAACTATATCGGCCAGATCATCCCATCATTAAACAGCTTTCCAGCCTGGCCAAGCATCTATGGAACAAAATAATTAAGCTAGAGTAGCCATAACATAATAAAAACATGTTTTAACTGCCTGGCCCTAGAAACTTAAGGGCTGAAGTCCAACTCCAACAGGAGACAGAAAAATACAGGAAGTTATGTAGGGAAAGTGAGTTTATACATAAAGGGAGATGGGGTAGTATGCCAATGCTAAACAAAATGTTAACTTTAAGGGGATAACGTTGTTTGCTTCAATGAGTGGCAATTGTGATGAGGAAATGGAAGATGTTGTAACGTGAATTTGGAATTTAGAAAGTCCATGAATCATGTAACTTAGCATGAAAAAGTCTGTGGCAAAGCCATTAGAAGCCCTGGTTACCACAGGTTACTGACCTACTGGCTTTAACCATGAAAAGAGTTCCACAGTCCATAAAGTTTGTCCAGTTTTTTCGAATAGGATAGTGTACCATTTCTCCCACTGCTGGCTGTGACGACAGCCAAGTCCCCCTCCGCCCAAAACTGGCCCATGAACGGAAAAATAAAATTATAATGCCAGCAAGTTATTATCATGTTATTTTTTCTTTTTTACACTGATAAAAAGCAGTGGGGTGACTCTCCTCTGCTTTAGTGGAGGAGCCGCCTGTGGGTATACAGGCTTAGAGTATTCCACGTAGGGGAACTAAATGCGTGGGGCAGGGGGTCATCAAACCAAGCTACAAAAATGCGGATCATATGTCGACAAAGGAAGAAATGACTTTTTGGACAGTTGGTACATCTAGTTGAGAACTCCCTTCCTCACAATAAGCAATAAATCAAACCTTGCTTCTACTGTGAAATGAAGATGCGTGCTTCCAACTAGGAAAGGTACATTAATGCATATTCTAGCAGGCCTCCAGTCAGACGACCCGTCCATAAAATAAAAACTGTAGGCTAGTCAGTGGCCAACAACAGATTCCTAAAGTTAAACATATCCGAAGTAGCGTAAGGACTAAAGTACTTGTAGTAGTAATACTGGCCTAAGTGAAGTGACTGTAAGGACTAAAGTACTTGCAGTATTAATACTGACCTAAGTAAAGTAACTATCTTTCCTTGAAAAAAAAAAGCACTGGGAAATGTTCGGAAGAGAATTAGGTGCCTGCATATATCTGTAAATTCAAAGTCAAAGTGGCCATTTAACATCTTTCCTCCCCAAATGAGAAGTATTACATTTTTTTATACAGTTTGGCATAACTTGAAGAGAATAAAAGACAAGGCTGCTCACCACCAGATTGGGTAATCAAATGGAGAGGAAAAGTATTTAGTCACTTATACATCGGACACAGGTTGAAGCACCATACTGCAGGTCTACGGGTCTACGCCTCACCCCTGCTTTACATGCCTCAAGTAAAATCGCCAAGCAGGATACCCAAGGCATAACCCTGTAGTAATCAGAGTAAAGAGACGGTTTACTCAACCCACGCAACACCCTTACGGAAGAATCTCTGGATAGGTACAATATATACTCCACAATACAGGGCTAAAGCTAGAAATAAGAAGACAAACTTGTAATATCTGACCGACCTGTGAGTGTCAAATCAATAGCACCTTGAAAATATGTATGTAATATGTACCCAGGGCTGTGTCCTGTGATGGTTTACAATTACAACACTCTTAGCTCTAGCTGACATCTATCTGATGGGGATGAGCGTCCCCTGCTCCAAAAGCTATTTTCATGCAGATGCAGGGTAAAAGCTTATACGAGAGCTTGAAAAGAACCCGGCATGCATTCGGCTTTTAACTACTTAAAAAACTACCATCTGATGAAACAATTGCTTAAAAACAATGTTGGCTCATTCCCTCCCACGGTGCGTCTAGACGTGTGAGATTATAGGCACTCTTACATTGAAACAGAACCTCTGTATCTCATCTCGTTTCTCAAGCGAGCAAGAAGACTACAAAGTGAAGTCAGGTTGTATAATAAAGTTACAGTTCTGTCAGGGCCCATTTCAACCCAAGCTGTAACAGTGATTACTACTTCTACAGTGCCAATGTTCTTCACTGCAGGGCACAGACTCTAACCCCGCTGAGCTATGCTGCTTAGCAGAAAGCCAAATGTTCTGCTGAAAGATGCCCTCAGCACTTGCAATGTACCGGAGACAAATTATTTAACCCCTTGTAGTAAGGAGTTTCCTAGAGCACCTGCAAGTCAGTGAGCGAATACAAACAACTGGCGAAGGCACTGGCATTATTCAACCACTCCCATTTCATCATCGGCAAGTCAGTAGGAGATTGTCACCCCGACTCAAGGGTTTAATCGTTGCAAGACATCAGGAACAACCCATGTTAATGGTTTCAAATTGAAAATGACAAATAAGTATTACAAGGAAATGTACTGACAAAGCGGAAAGTCTAATACAAGAATGTTACCTTTAAAGCATTTGACCTAATGTAAGCAGGAAGCAAATGCCCATCTTTAGAGAAACAACATACAATTCAAAGTAATATTCATGTTACCAAGAAACATTATCACCCCGAGATTTGGAAATAAAATTATATATTGAAAATTCTAGTTTTCCTCATATTGAGTTTCTCTCCACTGGGGGTCAACGTATAAATCACGCCCTAATTAATCGAAGCTCCATGATCTGATTTACAATTTTTTGGATGGTTCCCAAGACTTTACCCACAAGCACCACATAATGCATTCAGTATCTGCTGCTTCTCTCCACCCAGGCCACCGCCAATCGTTCATCCTACGGGAGCTGTCGCGCCTAAAATCCTAATGCTGTCTCAGGAAGAGGTGTGACAAATTAGGCTCCAAGGGTGGCCTTCTCGCTCTGTAAAAGACGGCATGAGCACTCAAGTTCTAAAATGTTGATCGCTCTCCACGTAAACATGGCAGACCTAATCTACGATTCACTGCATAAATAAACCCTGAACTTCATACATATGATTGTGAGACCAGGGAGTGGGCTGATCACAAGAATTCTTCCATTGGCCTATCTGTGAAACGAATATGAATGCAGGATAACAGAGTGAGCCATAGGCACAGCAACCAGGAAGTGATCTGGTCGAAAACAATTCTATAATAAATTCAATCTAGGCATCTTTATTTAATTAAACCCCTTAAATGACTAACACCCTAATAATTATAGTTGATAACAGTATGCTGGAGACCAAACTCTTCTAAGCGCATTTCTTTTTATTTAGATTGTGAATTATAGTGAAGTTCTAGGTCTGCATATTTGAGAGGCTGACTCTTAATAAAGGTGTTTAAAACTGTCCAAGACACACATGATCCCACCTGGACCTTTAAGCCTTGTGCAAACAACCTCTACAGACAAAACAACTTACATAGAACCTCCCTCTATCAGTTAGCCTCAAATACCACCGAAAGATACCAAGTTGTCCAGATAATCGCCTCTGAGCATATCTTTTTGTTCTTTGCAGTTCCCAAGGTTATATTAGTTTAACGGTCATCAGTTTATACATAGTTTTCCTTGGAACATTCCTGGCTAGCAAGAATATCAAGATCTGTAAGTGCACAGTCGACACGCAGCAATGACCTGAACCAACCGAAGACGTGCCACCCTACAATTTAAGCCTGACTAAAGCTTCAAGACCCATACCACTGAGGAGACGTAATTGACAAAGTATCAAGTACAGCCATTTCTATCACCTTGCCAACTGAGTATGCATTCCTCTTAGTCACTAGAGCATTCAGAGGTGGTGATAGATTATTTCTTATTATGTTGAAATAGAACATTTTATTGGCATTCATTGTCAACACAATATACAGCGCTGGAGTCCATTAAACGAAGTCTCTACAACATTACTTAACCAGTGTACATTATTAGCAGATCTTATTTCTTCACTTGAGTTTGGTAACTGTATAAATCAATTTTTCCTTATGTCTACACTTGTTTTTTAAATTGCCTTCATGTAGGTAAAGTCTCCCATTCCGCCACCAGGCCGAGCAAATGACCTTCCTTTACATAAATCTAAGGAATTATTTTCTCAACAGGTATAACATGAACCCATTCAACTAGGCCAGACGCGAGTCTTCTGTATCTGTACTGTATAGTCACTGCTCGTATCTTAGTGGGGGAAGACAGGCAGCACTTTCTCATGGAGTGAGCAGCCAACAGTGTGTGTGAAGTTGCTTTCAATCGGGATATGTATAGTTGAAATGGGACATTTGACATAGTCCACCATGTGCCTAAGTCTTTCCAGTAGGGATGTTCTATAGAAGTGGGCAGGTTTCCTATACCTTATGTTTGTTTAGCGCATCTCTACTTTATGGTTTGTCATCATCCTTTGCTACTTGGAAAAGGACCGGACTAATTTGTCCCACTCTCTTGAGACTGAGAACTTCCGCAGCCCTCGAGCCTCTTCTCTGTGGAATGCTATAGTTTTGCTTTCTGCAACCCTTACCACTGAAGTTCCCAATTGCATGATATTAGGGCCTTTAAGGGATTACCAGTACATTGTTATTACTCGCTTAGCTCGTACCAACAGGAGGTTCATAAATCTCAGCCCTACCTTAACGTATTGGGGCGAAGGGCCAGAACCATAATATAAACCTCTAAATATGTATATCGCCGGCTTACTGCAGTTTTCTAAATGTATCCTTCCACCTTGTACCAGAACTGTGTAACAGTAAAATTAGTGGCAACACCACATTATATGGAGAAACCCAGCATGGCAGATGGGGTAAGTCACTGCTCTGTGTAGTTGCAGTTTGCTAATAGTGCGAGGGATCTTATACGTCCTGTGTAATTGATAATACTGAATTTGCTGCAGCCAAGCATTCCTAAAGATCTTCTTGGGATACACTAGGTTCTTGTGTTTCTCTATAAACAATGTATCTGTGTTTACTTCCTGCCTGTGTTTCAGCTCAACAAAGTGCGATCCACCCAGGTCTAGTAAGGCCTTGAATATCCTTGTGATGGGTCCATGGACTCTAATCATTGTAAACAGCACCTACAAATGGCCATGTGTTTGCGGCTTAGTGTCTGTGGTGTCCCCCCACTGGGATGCATTCTGGCTATCTGAGCCCTATCATTTAAGATTTGTCCCAGAGGGAGTCCTGTTGTGTGTACCAATGTGTCCAACAGGCTCATTGTGCCCCTATCTAAAGTCTCCGACTATATTTATCATGCTTGCTTCCACCTCATTGTCTCTTTACTACTTCACACCCCAAAAACATGATAAATCCATACCCAGTGTTGCAGCCTGTAAGTAAGGTATTGTGCACTGGGTAAATTGCAGACCACACCAGTGACCATGTTATACGGGGGACAGCGGGGAGGTTTCATCTGTCAAGAATCACCCCTGCGGCCATGATGCTTCACTTCTCTATGGACCCATGCCCAGTCATGATGTGCAGCACCCTGCTAACCCAAGGGCGAGCCAATCTATCTGGGAAGCAGGATAGCACTGCTCTAAGTCTATGACACCCAAGCCCATGTGGAAAAAAAAAAAGCCATCCTGCGTTCCAAACTGTAAGTTTGCATGATATTAGAGCAGTAGAGGCAGGTTAGGGCTACTCTTCATGTTACTGAGAGTGGAAGCGTTCAGCAAAAATTGATCTGTGATCTAAAAGATCAACTAGCACGTACGACTTTGCCTTCAAAAGCGTCATCCTCCATTTTTATAGATCTTTATTCCCAGGTATTTAAAGGTAGCACTCTCCCATCTAGTGGTGATATCCTCAGTGCCCCCTACCCCGTGTGGGTCTGTTCTCGCTCTCAATGGAAAAGACTGGTCTTCCCCTAGTTCACCTTTAGTCGGGATACTCTTCCAAAATTGTTGAGCGCAGATAGAAAGGAGAAGTGGAGTGCTCTTACTTTGCACCGCAATTGGGTCTGGGGGCCACAGCAACTGGCCCACCATCTCCTCTAACACTGCCTCAGCTTCTTTGAGCAGGATCCTTTAGCACTGCCCAGGCGGCAGACAACTGGTTGGCCACCATCTTCCGCTGCCTCATGGAGGACTGTCTGCTTCTCTTATTGCCCAGCAGAATCATTGCTTATAAAACTGCCTTGCAACCACTCACCTGATGCAGCGCAGCTTCAGTGACACTTGACTTGTCTTTTAGGTCTCAGTGGCCTCCGTTCCGCAACTACAAACAGTTGCTGGCTGAGCCAACAAAGGAACTCACATTGACACGCCTGCCATGCTATGCAGCCAGGCCATGCCACACTTGTAGAATAATATTTATGCTTAAAACAAATGCTACCATTCATTAGGTCATGGTGTTAAAGAGTACCGTGCCTTGAAAAGCTAGCCACTATAATTTCTGGTTTACAGCATTAGACTAACACAGTTATTGATACAGTCAGCATTAATTATAGTTAGAGCGCAGACAGATAAAACTAGTATAAATGGAGGAGTGCACTGCCTGAAAATTCTGGGAACGGTCAAAAGGGAAATCTACTAAATAGTGGTTTGTGAAGATTTGTACAAAGTACTGAGCTGCAGCACAGCAAATTTACAAAATAGTAATGTGAACAATAAAAGCATAAAAATCTGACTTTGATATATTTTATTCTTACATATGGGGCCATAGAGAATTTATCTTAGTAAACTCATAATGATTTAATGTTGCAAACTATCCCTTTGGAGACGTAGGGCATTATTTGGAATTTGGCGGAGGGGATACTTTGCCACAAATGTGGCAGATGTCCCATCTGCTGTGTTGCACGTGCATTTTAGCCTAGCTATGGCATTGCGGACGGGAGAACCTTCACGTTTTGACAGAGAATTTTGCCTGCCAAACTCTTAATAAGGCCTGCATTCTTTAATTCCATTCATCCACCTATTGATTTCAATCTAGAGTTACAAAGAGTGTAGTATGGGCTGTAAGATTGACTTCCATGCAGCATTAATACAGGGGATACTGGGAGAAGTACAGGTCACCTTTAATAAGAAACCAGCTGCATGACGTTACTGCAAGTGGAGTGATTTGGTGAACTGAATTGACAATACGTTGACTAGATCTCCGTTAACACGTAGTGAGAGATATCCTAGACATACAAGACAGGGTACTCTTAAAGCAGCTAATAACAGCAACTAATTGAAAATAAGTCATTTTGGGCTGGATGTCACAAACTAAAGTGTTACAAAGGTTGAAACAGGAGTCTAAGTGTGGTCTAGCTATCACCAAACAGTACTTTGCTAACTAAGAACAATATAATTAGTCCAAAGTAAGGCTTCAACTTCAAAAGCAGCAACTATGCAAAGATAAGAATTTTGTGAAAAGAGGTCCTACGGGGTAGAAAGTTTGAAGCTGGAAAGGTTTGAGAAAAAATTATCTTCTCATAAGCGTTAACTACTGTTTACTTGCGAAGTAGGAACCTGTATGGTTTTGAAAGACACAATACCATGCTTATACATTTTTATTTTATTTTGACCTTTTAAGCTATCACATTCTGCAAAACCAAACACAACAAACAACCTTTTTGACTTTTTTGACAAAATGTAGGACAGGATACTTGTATACAAAACATGCTTTCACACTTCAAACACTTGTATACTTTTTTTGGTGCATAGCCTATCTAGCATAGTTAGCACAGCAGAGAGCACCAAATCCCATGTGTACCATTCTAACATGCTTAGGTTCGCATTTAGTCTTTTCGTATTGGAAATATTGGAAGCAGTTAAATTAACCCTGCTGCTCATTGGTGTACTCTTGCAGTGGCGCTGTGAATGCTGGGTTCAGTGATGTCAACATTGTGGTACTTGTTGGGAGCACCGTGTCCAGAGTACACTTGAACAGCATCCAGTGACAGAAAGAAGAAAGGTAGTCTGAAGCCCGCACCAGTGAAACTTTTCTCTTTTGAAAAGTTAAAGAGTGATTTGAATTCAGAGCAGCCTTTCTTCCACTAATAAGCCGTGGGCTTGAATTGCTTTGACTAGGATTTCAAAGTTCATGTAGGTTATATTTTCAATACTGACTGTGACAGGATTTGACAGTCGTAATATCAGAAGTAAGGTTTTTCTTTGCACCGAGTGATTTATTCAATTATGTAAACGTAATACCTAAGCAAGTGATGAATTCCGAATGCCAACCTGATGCACAATAATCACTTCCCAGGTATGCGGCGTTGATAGATCTGTAATACAGTCTTTCTTTTTTACAGTTCAGAATGTGAAAAACAGCTTCACTTTGCATTTCATTAGTCAGGACAAATATGGATCTGTGATACTCGTCTCATTCAATTTAAAATTGCTGTAATCTAAGTCAATTTGACAGACCATTATTTGAGGCGTCTGCTTCTGAAGATAGCTGCACTTGGGACTCAATTTAAAAACGAGCAATCACATAGCCCACTATCTACTCTACGGGACCTCATAATGGCTTCCATAGAAGAAAGCTGTTTTTTGTGTAGATCTATGGCATAGAATTCAAAAGAAAGAATGAAATTATCTGCATTGCAGTGGTAAATACGTAAGTTGCTGGGTGAAAGAAAGGAAAGACGTACCACCATTAATGGATTTTTTTTTGCCTGGGACACGTTGCCATTATATTCTCTTCCATTCAAGCCACTTTATGTCCAGTCGCTTACATCTCGATTCCACTGGGGTAGTTTATTCCAAACTCTTAAGGTACGCAATAGGAACACCAACAGTGCTGTTACTGACATACTACTAGCTGTCCCTGACCCAAAACCCACCTAAAACAGATCTTCTCTTGAAGTTCAAATCACCTTGTCCAGTTTTTGCATCACATTTATATTTTGAATAGTTTCCCATCTCTCTAACCCTGCAGGAACACTGTTCCTTTCTTTTTTCTTCATAATTATTTTCTGCTATACAGTGTACCATGAGCCAGTTACAGCAGTGGCCCTGCTCATCCATGCTTCACCCAGCAATGTCGCTCCTAAGAATCTAACACCACTCTGTGTTTTGGGTAGCCTCTCTAAGGAGGAGTGCGAGAACAAAGTGCCTAATGTCAAGGAGTTGACCTACTTTAATTCCAGCCCTTCCACCTTTTTCTCAGGCCTTCTTGTTGTTCCTGCTGTGTTGCTGATGGGCCACGATCTTCGTGTTGTGTCATGCCCAAAAGACCACTAAACCAACATGTCCTCACAGTGATAATACTGGGTTAGAAAAATTCCCATCAGCCCACCATTATTGGCGGAGTGTCGTCATGTGGGATGTAAACCATGAACCATAGTTTCTCCCAATGCACCTGGTAATGATGCGGAGATAGGTTCTGGAAGGTGTTGTTCTGAACCACAGTATTTCAGAGGTAGGACCGATGGAGTGCAGTGCTTGTGCAAAAGGAAACAAAGGTGAGTAAAAATTGGCTCCTGGGACAAAAAATATGTTTATTCAGTATTGTCCAGGGTCAAGAGTAAAAACAACGCCTCATAGTCTTAAGGAATAACTATGTCATGGCGTAGTGCGCGGAGGTCGACATGTTTCAGCTGGGAGGACAACTAGTCCAAGCTTTCTTCAGGACCATTAGATGTTACGCATCTGCACTATGTGAAACATAAAGTGTATTAACATTTTGGATTAATCCTACCAGATCTTTGAGCCCAAAGTATTCCCTGGTAGTTATCCAACTGGTCGTGATTTTCCTGAGGAGGAAAAAAAGGGGGGTGTAAGAGGCATTTGTGATATAATGGCAATTAAAAACACAACACAACAACAATAGGCAGGGCGGCAGAAGACTGTTCTCCGCCTTTCAGAAGCTGCATAAGTCTCCTGATTTACAACTAATTTAGTTACACAGTATTAATTTTATCTATGTTCTACTCACCCAACAATCTGTTGGAGAACACCTCACCTCACCCGGCACCCACTCGGGAAGAAGGAGGCCCCGCTCTGTTAGGGATGGAAAAGTATAGTGACCTCAGATGAAGGTTCTATTGAGGTACAGAGTGAACTTGCTCTACTTATCCATACGTATATACTAACACATACTAGTTGATTAAAAAGAGACTCAACCCAAAAAGAGGACATGGTTATGACCAGGCTTGGGAATGATGCTGATAGTGAAATGGTTCTATAGGTGAGCTATAGATACTGGCTCAACCTACACAAAACAGTTTCTTAAGAGCATAGTATAGGAGAGGCCAAAGAGTCTAAATTGGTGCATACAGGGCAACAAAAATTAAGTAAACAGGACTCAAAATGGTATTCCTAGTTGCTGGATCTTAGGTTAACAAGGAGCCATACCTGTCCGTCGGTACCCCAATGGCCAGCGTCCAAGTGGGAGTGGAGGTGATCTAAGCTGTGTAAACCTCCTTATTAAATACCCGCTCTAATTGGTCAATTTAGGTGAAAAAAGCGCGAAAAACGGCACTTTTTTATGAAAGGAACATGCCCATTGGTTCGCGCTGCCTGACTCTTATCTTTAATGGCAGCAGACGCTAGACGCGCAAGTGCCGATAACTAGCATCACGTCTACACGCTGACACTAGCGCGATTTGTATATTGAGCAGCGTTAAACAAATCGCGCATGCGCCGGGCGAGGACGCGATTTGTACATTGAGCAGCGTTAGACAAATCGCGCATGCGCCGAGCGAGGACGCAGTGCACATGTGCGAAGGGAAGACGTCGCTCGCGTGTGTCAGCGGTAGCGACCGCACTGTAAAGATATAGTGCGCATGCGTGAAGCAAACAAACACATCGCCCGCATTTGTTCGTGATGTATTAGTTTTGCCAGTTATTTATACATTACCATAGCTTGATTTTTGCCCTCAATTAAATTTGTTTACACAAGAGGATGTAGCGAAATAGGCTATGTTTAACAGGCATGACAGGGTGTATATAAACGAGCCTATTGGTTAATACTGTGCATTGAGGCATAACAATAATAGGATTGGAAGGTTGCCGATCCACAAGCGGGGGGCTAGAGGTTGGTGTATGACCCACATGTGTGTCTGTTATATGTGTCTGTGAATGGTCCTAGAGTGTGCATGCCAATTATATAGGGCAATACATGTCTAAGAATGTCAACCTTACGAGGGGCTAGGAGAAGATGTGATCCTATGGAACCTATATATTTATGTCTATCAGTAGTTGTATTGAATATAGTCCCAATATTAAAGCACTGTATGTTTAATAGGGCAGATAGGTTGTTGTTAGCGCAACCATGGTAAGTTATAAAGACGCCCATGGTATGTCATCATTGAGCCCCTTAGAGTCACTTTGTAGTTGGAAAACCCATTTCTGTTCTCTTCTGAATAAGAATTTCGAGACATCACTTATATGGGTGGGGATGTACGGATGTTCTAGAACCACCCATCTCATGTCCTCTGCTGTGTGTTTGCAGATCAGAAAGTGATTTGTGAGTTTAGTTGCCTGTTTGTGACACCTAATAGTGCTCTTATGCTCTCCAATCCTGAGTTTGATTTTGCGAGTTGTATATCCAATATATCTGAGAGAGCAAGGACAAGTGATCATATAGATCACGTTTTCTGTATTACAATTAGTGTGTTTCTTAAGGACCCAAGTCCTCCCCGAACCCAAGTCAATAGTGTTGGTTTTCCTAGTCTGGGGGCAGACGCTGCAAGAACCGCATGGATGATGGCCAGTGACCGGAGGGAGATCCCATAGAGTGGTTGGTCTTGCGGTATTCTGTATCCTAGGTCTCGTATGGACCAACGTGTCACGTAAGCTTGGCGCTCTTTTAAATGAAAAGAGAGGTAAGGGGATGTTGGTATTCGTGGTATTGAGAATACCCCAGTGTTTTCGCACCGCTTTCTGAAGTCTGTTGGATTGTACGTTGAAAGTACTCACAAATGTTAGTCTCTCAAGAGGTGGTTTTGGAGGACGTCTATCCAACAGCGCCTCACGATTGTTATTTGAGGCCCTTTTCCATGCTCTTTTCACAAGATGTGTTGGGTATTCTCGTTCCTGTAGTTGGTTGGAAAGGATCTTTGCGTGTTTGTTAAATAGCGCCTGAGATGAACAATTCCTCCTCACATCTACGAAGGTTGACAGAGGCTCCAGCAGAGAGCCAATCCCGGAAATGATGGGGCGTCCCGGTGGTGGTCTGGTGGCCTTATGGATCTTCGGTAAACAATAGAAACCAGGGGTAACAGGGTTCTCTGTTACCAAAAATCTTGCCTCCTGAGATTTCTCGCCATAGGTTTAGTGTATAATTCACTATGTAGACTGCCAGCCTCAGGAAAGATGGACAAGTCTAAGAATGAGAGTCTGACACGACTATGTTCCAGCGTGAATTTAAGGAACTGATTACGTTCTTTCAGCCATTGGTGGAAGGACTCGATCTCACTCTCGGTGCCTCGCCATACCATCAAAATGTCATCTATATATCTCCTCCATAGTACCACTTGGTGGAAAAAGGGATTACTATGGTGGAGAACAAGATCTTGCTCAAATTGATGGACATAGAGGTTGGCGAGGCTAGGGGCAAAAACACTCCCCATCGATGTCCCGGAGACCTGCAGGAAAAATTGTTCCTCAAATTTGAAAAAAATTTCTTTCATTGCTATTTCAGCACATGCAAGAATGAAGTTCACGGGAGTGATGCTATCCAACTCTTCCAATGATAGAAGGTGTCTGATGGTGTCCAGAGTGTCCTGCTGAGGTATGCAGGTGTAGAGGGACTCGACATCACAGCTGGCTAATAGGTCGGTCTCTACATTGAACTCGATATCAGGTAGTAATCGAAGCACATCAGCAGTGTCTTCCAAATACGTGGGCATTTTCTTGACGAGAGGTCTGAGAAAGACATCTACGAAGGTTGACAGAGGCTCCAGCAGAGAATGAAGGGTGGATCACATCTCAGGAGGCAAGATTTTTGGTAACAGAGAACCCTGTTACCCCTGGTTTCTATTGTTTACCGAAGATCCATAAGGCCACCAGACCACCACCGGGACGTCCCATCATTTCCGGGATTGGCTCTCTGCTGGAGCCTCTGTCAACCTTCGTAGATGTGAGGAGGAATTGTTCATCTCAGGCGCTATTTAACAAACACGCAAAGATCCTTTCCAACCAACTACAGGAACGAGAATACCCAACACATCTTGTGAAAAGAGCATGGCAAAGGGCCTCAAATAACAATCGTGAGGCGCTGTTGGATAGACGTCCTCCAAAACCACCTCTTGAGAGACTAACATTTGTGAGTACTTTCAACGTACAATCCAACAGACTTCAGAAAGGGGTGCGAAAACACTGGGGTATTCTCAATACCACGAATACCAACATCCCCTTACCTCTCTTTTCATTTAAAAGAGCGCCAAGCTTACGTGACACGTTGGTCCATACGAGACATAGGATACAGAATACCGCAAGACCAACCACTCTATGGGATCTCCCTCCGGTCACTGGCCATCATCCATGCGGTTCTTGCAGCGTCTGCCCCCAGACTAGGAAAGCCAACACTATTGACTTGGGTTCGGGGAGGACTTGGGTCCTTAAGAAACACACTAATTGTAATACAGAAAACGTGATCTATATGATCACTTGTCCTTGCTCTCTCAGATATATTGGATATACAACTCGCAAAATCAAACTCAGGATTGGAGAGCATAAGAGCACTATTAGGTGTCACAAACAGGCAACTAAACTCACAAATCACTTTCTGATCTGCAAACACACAGCAGAGGACATGAGATGGGTGGTTCTAGAACATCCGTACATCCCCACCCATATAAGTGATGTCTCGAAATTCTTATTCAGAAGAGAGCAGAAATGGGTTTTCCAACTACAAAGTGACTCTAAGGGGCTCAATGATGACATACCATGGGCGTCTTTATAACTTACCATGGTTGCGCTAACAACAACCTATCTGCCCTATTAAACATACAGTGCTTTAATATTGGGACTATATTCAATACAACTACTGATAGACATAAATATATAGGTTCCATAGGATCACATCTTCTCCTAGCCCCTCGTAAGGTTGACATTCTTAGACATGTATTGCCTTATATAATTGGCATGCACACTCTAGGACCATTCACAGACACATATAACAGACACACATGTGGGTCATACACCAACCTCTAGCCCCCCGCGTGTGGATCGGCAACCTTCCAATCCTATTATTGTTATGCCTCAATGCACAGTATTAACCAATAGGCTCGTTTATATACACCCTGTCATGCCTGTTAAACATAGCCTATTTCGCTACATCCTCTTGTGTAAACAAATTTAAATAAGGGCAAAAATCAAGCTATGGTAATGTATAAATAACTGGCAAAACTAATACATCGCAAACAAATGCGGGCGATGTGTTTTTTTGCTTCACGCATGCGCACTATATCTTTACAGTGCGGTCGCTACCGCTGACACACGCGAGCGACGTCTTCCCTTCGCACATGCGCACTGCGTCCTCGCTCGGCGCATGCGCGATTTGTCTAACGCTGCTCAATGTACAAATCGCGTCCTCGCCCGGCGCATGCGCGATTTGTTTAACGCTGCTCAATATACAAATCGCGCTAGAGTGTCAGCGTGTAGACGTGATGCTAGTTATCGGCACTTGCGCGTCTAGCGTCTGCTGCCATTAAAGATAAGAGTCAGGCAGCGCGAACCAATGGGCATGTACCTTTCATAAAAAAGTGCAGTTTTTCGCGCTTTTTTCACCTAAATTGACCAATTAGAGCGGGTATTTAATAAGGAGGTTTACACAGCTTAGATCACCTCCACTCCCACTTGGACGCTGGCCATTGGGGTACCGACGGACAGGTATGGTTCCTTGTTAACCTAAGATCCAGCAACTAGGAATACCATTTTGAGTCCTGTTTACTTAATTTTTGTTGCCCTGTATGCACCAATTTAGACTCTTTGGCCTCTCCTATACTATGCTCTTAAGAAACTGTTTTGTGTAGGTTGAGCCAGTATCTATAGCTCACCTATAGAACCATTTCACAATCAGCATCATTCCCAAGCCTGGTCATAACCATGTCCTCTTTTTGGGTTGAGTCTCTTTTTAATCAACTAGTATGTGTTAGTATATACGTATGGATAAGTAGAGCAAGTTCACTCTGTACCTCAATAGAACCTTCATCTGAGGTCACTATACTTTTCCATCCCTAACAGAGCGGGCCTCCTTCTTCCCGAGTGGGTGCCGGGTGAGGTGAGGTGTTCTCCCACAGATTGTTGGGTGAGTAGAACATAGATAAAATTAATACTGTGTAACTAAATCAGTTGTAAATCAGGAGACTTATGCAGCTTCTGAAAGGCGGAGAACAGTCTTCTGCCGCCCTGCCTATTGTTGTTGTGTTGTGTTTTTAATTGCCATTATGTCACAAATGCCTCTTACACCCCCCTTTTTTCCTGCTCAGGAAAATCACGACCAGTTGGATAACTACCAGGGAATACTTTGGGCTCAAAGATCTGGTAGGATTAATCCAAAATGTTAATACACTTTATGTTTCACATAGTGCAGATGCGTAACATCTAATGGTCCTGAAGAAAGCTTGGACTAGTTGTCCTCCCAGCTGAAACATGTCGACCTCCGCGCACTACGCCATGACATAGTTATTCCTTAAGACTATGAGGCGTTGTTTTTACTCTTGACCCTGGACAATACTGAATAAACATATTTTTTGTCCCAGGAGCCAATTTTAACTCACCTTTGTTTCCTTTTGCACAAGCACTGCACTCCATCGGTCCTACCTCTGAAATACTGTGGTTCAGAACAACACCTTCCAGAACCTACCTCCGCATCATTACCAGGTGCATTGGGAGAAACTATGGTTCATGGTTTACATCCCACATGACGACACTCCGCCAATAATGGTGGGCTGATGGGAATTTTTCTAACCCAGTATTATCACTGTGAGGACATGTTGGTTTAGTGGTCTTTTGGGCATGACACAACACGTAGGTAAGCAATCTGACCAGGTATCTCCTGTTTGTTGCTTCAGTTGATAAAGGGGTTTGAGCTACCGTGGTCGTTAAACTTTCCCCTTTGACCCCCCCACCTCCTTTTTCTAGGGCCACGATCTTCTCCTGCCTTCTCCTCAGATTCTCAAAGACTGCTGCTCTTTATTACTTCACTTTATTTGGAGGGCTGTTTATTTTACTTAGATAAAGACTAGCTCTGGACTGCGTTCGAGGTTTAGTCTCTTAGGTACCCTGCTTTTCTGAGCACTGGATGTGTCTTAATTTTTATTTAGTCTTGGATGTTCTATCCAGTAAAGTATATAGAAACGAGCAAGTATTACTGTATATTATTAATTCTTGTTGTTTGTGGCTTCTAGTGACCTATGCTTCCCAGGTATTTCAGCTTGGATTATCCGTCTAAGCAAGGTACCAGAATTATCTCCATCACCTGGTGCTAGGCGCCTTGGACTTGGCACCGTCCCTTTCATCTCATTGGTGCCACCTGTTAATCAGGAGGCACCTGATCACAAGCATTTAGTAATATGCAAGCACAGGTAGTAGCTTCACGCGATAATCTAGCTAGTCAGATCAATCAAGAGCCCAGGAGATACTCTTGTCCAGTTCCTCCGGCGCTTCTGCTTCTTCATTCTCCCCTCTTATTGCAGCAGCTTTTGCTTTCCTAACTCTTGTGGTTATGCTCACACATTTTCCCTTTGCGCCACCGAAGAGTTTCCAAGGAGACCTTCAAATGCTTAAAACGTTTATAAATCATTGTCAGTTACATTTTCCTCGCCGCTCTGAAGCTTTTTCTAATGTACCTGCTTAGGCAATTTTTGTCCTGTCACATCTAGGAGTTGATGAATCTATGTGGGCCAATCCCTTACTTGAAGCATATGATCCCATACAATATGGCTTTACAGCTTCTCTGTAACAATGACTCCTATTTTCTTTACAGATTAAACAGGCAAATAAAGTTTTAGCTTATGCAGCCCATTTTAATGGAGGAATGACTGAACGTCCAAGATGAAGAAAATGTGAGAGTGAGAACATTTTCTAGGCCCTGAAGAAGTCATTGGGTAATGTCCCTTGACGAAACACGTGTTGGCGTTGTGGCTGTTGTGTTCTGCATCAAGACTGTACTGCTGTATCCACAAGTCTTCATGAACATCTATGGACTGTGAAAATAAAAAGAAGGGCTTTTCATACTTTGGATGCACAGATATGGACACTGATTTTTTGAACAGATATTATCTGTAATATTCACAGATACATGTACTTTTGTGCTCAGGGAATCCTACATGTTTGTTCCATGAGCTGGTGTACTCGCTGGTACATCCATAATTTGGTGAAGGTATTTTTCTCATAGCAATCACTGCACTGAAGTTTGCACAATTGACTATCCCAGATAAACAAGACTGCAGCCAACAGAAAAACTGTGCAGGTCAAAGAGATGTGGCCTGAGAGCTTCAACAGTGGGGAAGTCTTTCCTGGTGAGCTGTTATCAAATGCCCTTCAAAACGCAAATGGCTGCACTCCCAACAAGCTGGACAAGACTCTTTTGCCAATAAAGACACAAGGCCTGCTCTAGAGCGAAAAATAGATGCAGTGGCGCAACACCTTGAACTTTCCAGAGAAGATCAGCAGAAATTTAAAGACAAAGTACACCACAATAAAAACATTCTGCCAGACTCCTCCCCGAAACTAAGGTCTTGGACCTTACTGAAAGAGTGAGGTACCCATCAGGGTGAACTGAGATGCAGAAAACAATCTATGAAAAGGGGAGATGCATGAGAACATTGAAGGGCCCAATGCTACTGAATGCATTGACACTTGGCTTTCAAAGGGTCTTTTCTTAATATATTTTGCAAACAGTAGAAAGAGCCAGAGTGCCTACAAAGTGACCCCTGTCGCGCTAGGCGCCAAACCGAGGACCATAGTGGCAAAGATACTACATCCTTTCGACAGAGACACCATCCTTCAAGCTGCAAAGGGGAAAACGTCTGGCACCTCGAGAGTAATGAGTTTTATTTATGTAGGTTACGAGGAAACTTAGAGTGTGGAAATTCACGAAATTGATGTACATAAGCGGCGTTCATTTGTCTTTTCCCATTCCCCTCCCTGTGCGCACCATGAATGTCATGGGACGTTGACCGCATCATTCTGCCAGCAAAGGCCCATGCCCGTATGTACCTGACAGCCATTTTAGGCAACATGGCCTCGTTGCCCGCTCATTTGGAATCCCCGGCTTCCCTCCTGCATGCATTTGAACACCCCCACCCACTCTCGAATAACCCTCTCCCTCTGCGCGACCCTGCTCTGAGAAGTAACCCTCCTGCTTGACCCACGCACCCCCCCATCTCCTCTTGAAGAAGCATCCTTCGCCTCAGCTGACAAACCCCCCAGCTGTACCTGACTGCCCCCGCTCTCTCATGCACGGGTCATAAGACATCTCACTCTGTGCGACTCTGTCCTTGGAAGTCACGCTCGCGCCTGACCAACACCTCCTTTCCTTTCATGAATAACCCCTCTGTTGGTAAACCCTCCCTCCGCAATTGACTGTCCACACAGGTCCGAGGCCATCGCCTAAGCCGGGAGATACTGTTTACTGCCCCTTATTGTATGGAGTCACTCCTCCTCAAAGGACCCACTATTGATCCTGGCCTCCCCACCCCCTGGGGTACGATCAGGCGCACACATCCTAAGAATCGGCGGAACACTCAGCTGCGCGATAACACCCCCTCCTGATGTCAGCAGGGTGAGGGCCACTATTGTGGATTTATGTGGGGTGGGATTGACACGAGGATTACGGGGATGTCTTTTTTCCTTGCTTCACAATGTCTTGATTGTAATAAAGAAAGGTCATATGTCATAAACCAGGGTATAAGAGTCCAGGCCTCAGAGAGGTTGTTAGAGCACCTCCCGAAAGACACTGTGTTTCGTGTCCGAAATGACAGGCTCTCCTCATGAGAAATAAAACTCTGTTCTTGTGATTCCTGCTTCCAGCGCCCGTCTCTTTATTTGGTAACTATTCAGAATGGGAACTAAGAGGCGACTTGCGCCAGCAGCCCGGGCATCGATAGTAATATGGGCTCACCTTTTACAAGAGAGCTGGGATTTTTTCAGCCAAACTAAATATGATCTATCACACGTCTTCTCAGAAGCAGTTGTTGCCTTAAACTTGGTAGAGCAGTACAATGCCTCTAAGGAGCATTGAAGCAAATAGCATACACCATTGCAGATCCCCCAATGGAGGAGTAAGGAGGTGCAGAGAAAATTATTTGGCTGCCTGGAACATGCCTTCACCATCGCAGGTACAGCAGGAGCAGAGCAGAAAGAAGCACATGCAGTAGCCGCAACCCTATATGACATGATAAGCACCCATCAAACAAGGAACCAGACAAAACCAGCTATGATGGGGAATCTATAGCAACCACAAGTGGCAGCAGGCTGCCAAGAACTTATTATAGTCTTTAAAACCACCCACTGAGTTAGGAAGCATACTGATATTGGATTACTAAGACGTCCTTTAATAGATGCATTGTTTTCAGGTCAATTCAGCAATGCTGGGTAAAGAGTGGATAGTTCATTGTTTTCTGTAACTAGATCTGTTTCGCCCCACGTTAAGGTATGCCCTGAGAAAATAATAACTTTTTGTAGAGAAAACGTGCCGGAGTTAGGTAAATTCCCCTTCACAAAATGGTCTTGGCTCCTTCTTAGGGGCTCACCGAGTTCATATAATTACACGTCATTAGCAGTTTGGGACCAGTCAAGTGCTAAGCAATAGCATAAAGCACCCACTATCACCTCCAAGTGGCAGTGAGTTACTGAGAGGAGTCAAATCAATGCAGAGTTTCACACTTTATTTCATTAGAATGATGTTCTTACAGGAGCTGTCAGGGAGTTGGGGATTCAGGGTAGCTTCATAAAGGAAGGGTCTTGGCTGGGTGTACAAAGCATACAGAGCAAGAATAATTGAGTGCCAGAAAACTGTAGGTCAGATGGATAACTTTCCTGGAGGTGCAAACTCCCAGAAATTCTATATTTTCTCATGAATGCACATGTTACTAAATACTTGACCTTAACTTGGAACATATAGCAAACTGGTACAGCGCGTAAAAGACATAAAATACATTACTTGTCTAGAAGAAAAGAGGCACAGATTGTGTTTCTGCAGGAGATATACCTATTCAGTACAGAACGTACCAGATTAAAACCTAAGTGGAGGGGACAAGTGTTTTCCATTACACTTTCCATATGCGCTAGAAGAGCTAAGATCTGGGTACGACCTGGTGTTCCCTATATGACAGACACTATACTCTTAGACCCAAAAGAGAGATTTGTACTCATAAAAGCCGAACTGAACGGACTCCCAGATTGCTGGGACATCTATGTCCAATGTTCAATAGAGTAACAGACTCGAATAATAATTACAGGAGTCAATGACAGGTTGGGTGTCATGTTACATGTTCGAGGGGAGATTAACGCAGCCTTTGACCACTATAAGGAGATTTATACAAACATCAAAGACCCCACTCGAAGAGCATATATCATTCACTGCTCAACAGACATAACATATCCCTAGCTAACCGCTGCTCAAATGGATGAGATGGAATCCCCAGTTTCACAACAGGAAATCAGGGACACCTTATTAGAATTAGCTACAGGGAACACTCAGGACTCACAGGGGCTTCCCACGGAATTTTATTCTACTGATATTACTCTGTTGATCCCTAACTAGCCATATACTCTGAATCAGCTATTCACAATGGTCACTTTGCTCCTACAATCGACAAATCTCCCCATGCCAGGCCGTCTGAGTCCTTAAAAACGGTTTAAGACCTCTTTCAAGCTTAAAAACGAACCTCACTAAAACTCTGGCAAATAGATTCCTTTCCAGCTTACCAGTATAATATGCTGTCATCAAAACGAGTTAATTCGCTGGAACAGCACGTCCTTAAACATGCGATTTGTCAGCACACCCAAGAAGGCACTCATCTCAAAGTTCCGCATGCTGGTCTCCCAAGCGTGGTGACGCAGTTGTCATGCAGGTGGTGCTCAGCACCGTCTATTCCCCGGTTGTAAGTGCCTCCCTCTTGGAAGGGTATAACCAGGTCCTCCGGGAATTCAAGCTGTACTTTAAGGTGTTGCATGACTAGTATTGGTAGCCATGAAAACACAAGTGGGCCAAGCTGCTCCTTCACGACCTCTGCTGGGGATGCGATACTGGTCACTGCGACTTGTTTCATACCCTTTGGGGTGTCAGTCTCTTGCGACTTACGGGGCAAGTATATGGTCTCAGCTCCATGTTACTGCTCCTTCCCAGTCCCCCCTTGATCTCCTCTACGATATTGCAAACCTACCGGACCATCCCTCACATGAGCACAGGTGGGTTGCTGCCACCTTCACCGTGAAGCTCTGCGTCCTTCCGTACTGGCGGCATCCGGCAGTCACCACGGTGGCGGAATGGTATGTGGAAGTTCCTCACACTGCCGCACATGAGCAGGCGAAGTACAAACACAATGTCAATCTGGACGCCTTTGAAGTGGTCTGGGGTCCTTTCCTTGCTGCTGTTGGCCCAGATTCACCCAGAGGTTTTTGGTGACCTCCCTCCCCATAGCCCCCCACACGCTTAGGTTGTTCCCCGCCTTGTTTCTCCAGCAACAGGATGTCACGCTCCTGTTTTTGACCCCCCCCCGGCTGCCCCTTCTGAGCACTCCCTTCCGGGACACCCATACAGATTTCTTTTCCTGTTTCTCCTGCCCCTCAGGACATACATACCTCATTCTGTTCCCACTTACAACTCCTTTCCTTGGGCTGGTGGCTAACTGCAACTCTTATCCTTCCCTGGCCGCAGGCTGTAGTGCACGATCGCGTGTCACGCGTGGGAGAGGGCTTGCCCCATGTTCCCCTCCTCCCCACGGATTTTATTTGGCTATAGATGCATCTGGTAGATCTGTCATATCCTTATGCATAAAACGTGATTGCTGTTCTAACAAAGAATTGTTGACGAAAAAAAAAAGATAAAGGAGGCTCTTGTCACTGGCCATGTTCAGTTTACCTTGCCCTAAATTTGGAAAAGGCCTTCAATACCATTAGTTGGTTTATGGAAATAAGGAATTCGTCCTTGGGAAACAAATGATACAATGGACCAGGGTACTCTATGCTAGACGCACTGCAAGCCCCTAAAATCGATGTATTGCAGTTTCCTCAAACCAAATCAGCAGAAGGAAGCAGTAAGATTGCCCGCTGTCTCCTCGCTCTTGGTTTTGGCCATTGAACCGCTTGCTTCTAAAACGCACAAAGCAGGAAAGGAGGGGAGTCCCATTATTGGAATTCCATGGATCCAATTTGATTATATGCTGATGATATGCTCCTAAATATTACAGATGGTAGTGCCAACCTGTCTTCAATCATGTACATCTTGAGCACCATTAGAAGCATGCCAGGCTTGGGTGTCAATTGGAACAAATCTTGCATATTTTCACTAGAGCAGGTATAGCCACAACCAGGGTTAAATGTAGGGGTGGGATTATGCTTGGAGCAACACACATTTCAGTACTTGAGCATAAACATACACAATTAAAAAATCTGCATTAAAAATCTGCTTTAGTACATAGTAATATAGGAGCTGCTATTCAATCTTCAAAATCACAAGTGATATTCTGGTCTTCTCTCTCATAACAGTGTTGGGCTGTATACCAGTGGCAAAGATTGTGGTACTAAAGTAATTACCACTTTGCTAAGCTTCCATCGATTAACCTTAGAAAATACTTCACTGAATTAGACATTACTAATATGGGGTTCTCCCAAAAGAAGAGTAGCACTGAAGAAACTAAGAATAAGAATACTCACTAAAAAAGCAGCGTAGACGGTCCTGATTTTGAATGTTGCTACTTAGTGTCCGAACTGGAATGGGCGTCTCCCTGTTTACCTGAGCACTCTGTAGCTGCAAAAGGGTATAAACCCTGCTACCTGCAGGAAGGGAGGCTATATCCTAATTTCTTCTCCAAGACCCGGACCTCAAAAAACCATCCTTTATTAGTCAAGACCACGCTGGGTTGTATGAAGCAAAGTATATGCCTAACACTTACAGTGGGACCATATGTACCAGTGATACCCCATTGAAAGATTTGCAATGCAATCAGGTAGAATCACCACTGGCGCCCAACTACACTAGTGAATTTTGAGAGATGAAGGAAGAGATTAGGCTTCATGTTGGACAGTTCCTATTGCAGGAAGAATAATCAATGGCACTGAAGAAGAATAGAACATTATACATGATAAGCTACATACGCGGTGCAGTGAGAGTGGTCCAACCTAAGGAGGCCCACTCATATCTGTGGTCACAATAATCTTACTGTGCTGGATGAATACGTGCCGGTGAATCCGGAGAGTAAGGGAAAGAGATGTACAGAGCACAGCAGAAGAAGCAACCCCCTAGATGATACTGAAACCGCGGAGTCTGACTCCAAATCGACACAGAGGAACAGAGCACCCACAAAACTGCCACTGCACTCTCAGAATGATATGAATGTGAGAGAAGAGTTGCCACAAGAATAGCATGGAATCCTACCCTTGAACATCAGAACAAAGGTTACAGTGAGTAGAAAAGTGGGGTAAATGAGATGATTTAATTGGAGGCCTGCAGATGGGCAGTGACACACTGAGGAGGTGGGTGGATCCCGAGGACTAAAGGAAGATAAAGCTTAAATCTCAAATGAGTTTCCTTGAGAGGGGAGCACTGACAACAAAAGCTGAGAACAAACTATGGGAACAGAAACAGAAGGTGGCATGAACCTGTGCACACTCGCAGCTAATCCCACAAGTTAGGGAGGGAACTCACCACAAATGAAGCAGGCAAGACGCAGCTGACTAATTTAAACCCCAGGGTTCTATATAATCACCGCAAGGTGACAGAAAGATAGAGCACTGATACGATTAACAAGCCACCACTGATTGAGAGTAAACAACTGGGTAAAACGGTTTGGAGGTCCCACTAGGCAAAGAGGCAATTCCAGAGCATTCCACATAAGGTAACACACTGCAAGATGACATCCAATTTGGGGAGAACAAAAGCCTGGAATGCTCATCCTGGGTCCCGGGGACCCCTATCTCTGACGAACGCCCTAGAAGATAACTCTCAAGGAGGAAAAACATATTCAGAAAATCTGTATAAAAAAGTAATTGCCATAGAAGCCTTGAAAGAGCACTAGAAGCCTAAAAAAACACTGTTAATTGATGTGGGAATGTTAGGGGAAGATCTAAGAAGACTGTCATAGAGAGTAAAGCAGACAGAAGTGGCACTGAAAGAACTTCAGCCAAACATAGCAGAGCTAAAGCATAGAATATTAGATCCCACTGAAAGTGTCCGATTGCTTTAACATTAAGTGGAGGTCAGTAAAGACAAGCTGAATAGAAACAATATCAGGGTGGCCAGACTACCCGAATGAACAGAAGGTAAGAACATAGTGTATTCTTGGAATACTTGATAACACCAGAAGTGGTCCAATAGAAATTATCCAAAACTACGCCTTCGAGAGAGCAAACAGGGTCACAGCCAAACAACTTCAGCAAGGAGTACGGCCTAGATCAAAAATGGCTAAGTTACTTCATTATATGGACAGAGACGTGATCCTGAATTAAGCCAGATCTGCAGGACTTACGAAGGTAGACCATGCCATGGTAAGGATCCTCGTAGGTTATATAGTGGTGGTCCAGCAGCACAGAACATCATTCCTTGAAGTGAAAAGAAAACTGTGGGACAGAGAAGTACAATGCATGTTATTTTTCTCTACCACTCTGAAAGTAATGCACACAAACAAAATGTGGTTCTTCTTCACGGACCCGAAAAAGGCATGAAACTGGCTGGAAGGGAACAAGCCGACAGAAAACAATTAGTATCCTCAATATCAGAGATACAGAAGAAGTCAATGGGCCCATATCGGAGACGGCTAAAACAATTATGAGCCAGTAAGGAAGAGGCAATTGCAGTGGCGAGGAAACTGGATGAAGAGAGATCCTTCCAAAAGTTGGTGCAAACATCTTTTGAATCGATGGGATGAGAATCAGATCCTAGCCACAGCTCACTAGATGAAGAGGAGAAACCTCCTGACATCAACCTGACACAAGCAGAGGAAATGTAAAGAAAGATGTATCTTTCTCTTGTTTTGGAGACAGAAACTGACTGATGGCTACACAAAATGAGATGTAGGAGTGGAGGCATCAATAAATGGCACCATAAATAATTTGGAAACCTATGTAACAAGGGGACTGTTAAAATGGTCTAAGGGGCGGGAAACGAGGGACAGCTCTCACTCCTTTTGGCACTCATCCCCATTTGTGGAATTTGACTGTCTAGACAGAGTAATAGTTGACATGGGATGAATGCTGTTGCAGGAATGCCTCAAGTGTTAGTTAAGCTGTGAAGTTATTGCTGTGAGTATTATCCAGAGCCAATCAACTGTATCACGCACCAGACCAAGTGAAAAGTACACCCTAATAATCCCATTCCCTTAGTAGGGAAGAGATTTGGAAGACCCAACCTCATATCTGCTTCTATCGATGCTTAACATCAAATGTAAAATTCTAGGCTAAGGCACCACTAACCATATAACACATAGCAAAGCCCAACTTATTCATCCTCATCAAAAGGGGTTTGTCCCAGGATTTAACACTTCAGCAAATATTAGCAGAATAATCCATATACTGGAAATGATGCCCACACCCAGTGGTGGTATTTACAGATTTTTAAAAAAAGCTTTTGTCTAACTAAGTTGGGGATAGCTAGATGCAGTACTATCAACCAAGGGCTTTGGTGCATGCTTTCTAAGATGGCTGTTCCTCCTCTATAAAGACTCAGAGGCTAAGAAACAGAAAAATAAATTTCAGACACCTGTGTAATTAGCAGGGGGCTACACTGGGGTGCTCAATGTCACTTTTAATATTTGTTATTATATATTAGGAGAACTTATAGAGCGCACATACACCCACGAGTTTTTGTCGCGCTATGACAATCAGAAGGGAAAAGAGAGAGGGCTCAGGCTAATCAAAAGCCTCCTTAAACAGCCAGGCCTTCCAAAAACGTCCTGAAACTTAGGAAGTCAGGTGCTAGCTTGACCTTGTTAAGGAGAGAGTTTCATAAGATGGGAGCCAGGGAAGAGAAGCTCCTGCCCCTGCTCTGTGACGCTTGTACCAAATGATCCTCAACTGGTTGGTAAGAGAGGATTTGAGAACTCGAGTAAGAACATATCTCTTAATTCTGCCAAATTCAAAGGTTGGTGCCTGGCCACAAATGGATTTGTAAATAATACAAGCTGTTTTAAAACAGCTCTTTGTTTGAAGGGGAGCCATCTGACTCCAGCCCACCAAAAATTGTTCATGATATAGCAGTTGTGGTTGCTACTGCCCTTACCATGCTATTAAACACGAAAATTGACTCCAGTCATTTTCCCATTGAGTTGAAAAAGGCCTTGGATCCTCCCCTAGTTGAAGAAAACATTCTTAAACCTGAAAGAAGAAAAGAGCTAATGCCCTATTTCTCGCTTACTATTGCCACCAAAAATCATCGAGAAGGACAGATTTTTAGAGGCGAATGAAATCCTTGACACCATGCATTTTGGATTTGGACTAAATCATAGCTCTGAGCCAGCTTTGGTAGTGGCCAAAGAGGAGTTGGGAACTATTCTAGACAATAAAGGGAAGGGGGTGATGATCCGGTTTGACTTATCTGCAACCTTTGATACAGTGAACTATTCGCTCATGAAGGATCGCTTGGTAGACATCGGTATCAGAGGAGTCACCTTAGAACTGTTTCATTCTTTTCTTTCTGATAGCGAGCAATCAGTCACCCTGGGGGACTTGGTTTCTAAATCCTTTTCACTGCTCTGTGGTGTACACCAGGGTTCATCGCTGAACTCCACACTTTTTAACATTTACGTGCCCCCTCCCCCCGTGAGATGAATTTCTCAATGAGTCTGAGTAGGTGCAAGAGTTGTTCAGTGGGTCTATCAGTGGGTGTGTGAGTGGCTGAGCATGTCCGGGAGTGACTGCATAAGTGTCTCACTGGGTGCGTGAGTGTCTGTGTGGGTCGTGAGTGGGTGCATAAGTGTCGGAGTGGGTGGATATGTGTCTGAGAGGGTCTGTGAGTGGGTGTCAGAGTGGGTTTTTTGAGTATTTTCTGGATGTCCTTGTACCTATTACATTTCTGACACTAAAAAGAGGACCCCTTGGCCTCGGGCGTCTGTTCCTGCTGTTAGCAGAGGTGGTTACTGAAGACATTCAAGTAAGACCTTTCTTTGAAGGTCTCACTTCTTTCGCTACCTTGCTGGGCATGTTGTGGAACATTCCCATTCTAACCCAACTATTCATCAAGCATCACAGCCATGCAGCAGTGGGAGGATTGTCATTCCTACACAAACAGAGTATAATTAAATTACACCTGATGAGAGATCGGACACATGGGACCCACTCCAGCGATTACTCTGTGCTGTTCAAAGGTGTTTTCAGTAATACACAAATGTTTGTGCAAGGGTCGGAAAACTGTGACAAGTTTGGAATCAAGGCCATAATAGTGTTAGAACAATTTCATCTAAGTGTTCATAGGAGTTTAGGTCTTGTGACGACCACTGCAAAAAGTTAAGGACAGTGGGGGATGACATAGATGATAAAATATTTTGTATCACCATTTCTCGGCGCAACCTATAAACGGATTCTCCGTGTACCAAGCTACAACGAGCAGCAGAGTGCTGTACAGAGAACATTTTTTGGTTGAGTCCAGTTAGCGCTTGCA
Organism: Lissotriton vulgaris; assembly: GCF_964263255.1. Classification (NCBI taxonomy): domain Eukaryota; kingdom Metazoa; phylum Chordata; class Amphibia; order Caudata; family Salamandridae; genus Lissotriton; species Lissotriton vulgaris. The sequence goes on along the minus strand of NC_141694.1, from coordinate 655,920,326 downwards.
TTGCCTCTTCGGGACATGTATATACTTTGCGGGCTTATAAACTGGCCATTGCTTTTCATTTGTTTATTTCAATGTACTTTAAAAATCCTTGCTTCCAAGTGGTTATGATTTCCTATTTGTCTGTCTTTTCCTTTGTTTGCTCCCTCCTATGGAGGAGGATCCAATTACTTGCAGTCTTACACTTGTCCCATTTTAGCATCTGTTTCAGGGACAACTTTTTCCCTTTTGCCACGAGAGCTTTTGGAGCCTGGGGCTACGTTGTTGTCTCCTCCAAACTTGTTGTCGTCCTCCTCCCCTGCGTGCATGCAGTTACTTATTTTTAATTATATTCGTAGATCACTTCAGCTCCCCATTTCGCTCCCCCACCTCCAGCACATTGCTGTTTGCATTTTATTACAACTTGAATCTCCCCTATTTTTTTTTTAGGCTTCCTTTCTCACTATGGGTGACACCAACCTCAGCGCTACCAGGTCTGAACACCTCTTTCCAAGCCCTACCCCTCACTGATAGAAGTGTCTTAATGTTCCAGATTCCAGTGGAACAGACCAAAGCAGCAGCTCACCGAGCAAAGCTGTTTTGTTTTTATAAAAAAACATTGTCCAGCTTTGGCGCCCGTCCCCTCATTCATTACTGCATAGCTGCCAAGGTTTCAAATTGCCATGTGTGACATTTTCATAATTTCAGTGAAATTATGAGTGACATTTCAACAACTATGACAGGCTGCCTCAGTGACCAAAGTAAGTAGTAGTAGTACTTACGGTTGTGAACAAATTCTCTACTAGTCTCGGACAGTGCAGTGACTGTGGCACTGGCAGGCACTACTGTCTGTCTGAGCGCTGGGGCCGCCGCCTTGGACACAGCCGCACGTGATCATCGGCGGCCGCCCAGCACTACATGCAGCAATCTCCTCGCAGCGCCCGATGCCTCGCCAGCGTGATTGGTTGTGTACTGAAGCAACAGTTTTGGCAGTGTGATTGGTGGTAGCATAGATCAGTGCAGTGGGTATTGCTGGTTTGATGCTACACGGCCATGATGGAGACAGTCAGTGCTGCAGGTTGATGCTGCAGTATCCAGGCCCTCCGTGGTGGTCCGGCAATGACGCCGGGTAATTCCGCACACTCAGTACAGCGCGCAGTCTTCCAAGTTAACTCCAGTCCGCGTGGTGTCTCCGGCTGCCACTTCCGACAGACCTTTCTTCCTTTCTGCAAAGGACGTGAGGTCATTGATTCCCCCACACGGCGCTGGCGCCACAGTTAATGAACGACTGAGAGGGCAGGCCCCCCTCTGGAATTTTATTTCACTTATGCAGGCGGCCTGGCAGATAGTTTGTAACATTGTAGCGCTAGTCTAGCACGATCGATCGTGGCAAGTTTAAGGGGAGCTGAGTAGCAAGCACACAGGTGTCAGAGGCGCGCGCTAGCACCCTAGCATTACCTTGCCAGTTTCAGCTGGTGCTGTCAGCAGAGTGCATGCCAGTCCGTGGCATTAAAATGCGTGACAATGCATTTCAGTGCGGTGACGCGGAACACTGCACTGAAATGCGTTAGTGTCACGTCAGTTGCGTGATACTTGGCAGAACTGTTACTGTCATTCTTCCAGACCTACCGCTCCATAGATTTCTGTAAATCAAAGCAGAGCTACCGTCTTCTGAAAATATGCCGAACCCCTGACCCAGGAGAGACTAGTGTACATATCAATTCTTTATATGACTGTCAAACTTAGGGAAAAGATTTAAAAAGGAGAACTGAAGCGCAATGGTGTCCATTAGCAAAATCTGCAAGTTTTTTGTCCCGAAAATGAAAACAATGACAGCCGTTTAAAATAATCGAAAATACAGTGCTAACACACGTATGTGAGCGGAGGATCTGCTGTGGTGAACTCCGTTTACAAACTTCTCTTCTAGTAGCAAGTTATGATTTTTCACCCGCCAACTCCGAGAGCTGAGGCCCAGCTCTCCAGGGACCTCTAGTAGTGGCCTGTGAAAGTGCAACATAGCGCACCCAGCGCTGTATATCCCTATCCAGGAGCCTCTAGTGACGGTCTGTAGTAGTGCACCATAGTTCACCCAGCACTGTATATCCTATCTGGGAACCTCTAATTTTTTTTTTTTTTTTTGTCAAATCTGTTTATTGGCATTTTTTTTCAGTTTCATTTCCACAAACGGTACAATGCACATACATATTCATATTCATCCAATACATTACTGCAGTTATATTTCGACAGTCAAATACTTGAACGCATTATGCCCCTTAGGTGCTGCATTGTGTTGTGCAAACATTCCTGTAATTAGCAATTGTTCCTGAGTGTATCCAAATTCAAATAAAATAAAGGGGGGCCTATGCGACCCAGCTCCAGGTACAGAAATGAGTTATATTTCCAAACAGTAAACTCTTAACTTTGCTAATGCAACCAAGCACAGTGCGACATGGTCTTGAGCAGACAGTCAATGTTATCCCCCCCCTCGCTTCCGGTACCCATCCCAGTCTCCCTCTCCCCCACCCTACACCCGCTCAGATGTCCTTCCCCCCATCCCCACATGCCTTCAGCTCCCGTCACTCCCCTGCCTTCAGCTTTACGCATTGAACCCTGCAAGTTGCCATATATGGGGTCCGCTGCGCGCATCCCCTGGTTAGCTGCAGTCCCGACTAGCCCTCCATCGTCCCTTCAGCGCCAGCTACCCCGCCCGACTGTAGGCTGTGAAGCATACGCTCCCAGGTCTCTGCCATAGGCTCCCTATGGAGTCCCACTGTTTCCTCCCGCCGTATAGCGGTCCATTCCGCCCTGGCCCACACCTGAAGGGACAGGGTCCAAGCCTGCGCGCTGGGTGGGTCCCGCGCCTTCCACCTCTTGGTGAGGAGACGCACCGACACCACCAACCCCAAGTCTAGGAACCGGGACGATGCTTTATCTTTCCGGGGCATCTTAAATAGATGTAGAAGGAATTCAGGCCAGTTGCATGGGATGATGCGCCCGGTGCATTGCGCAAGGAGCCTACCGATGTCGTCCCAGTAAGTGCCCAGCCCTGTACATCCCCACAGAATGTGAAGTATGTCAGCGTCCACAGCCTCGCATCTGGGGCAGGCCGCGTCCGCCCTTAGAAAAAAACCTATTGATTAAGGCTGGAGTTAGGTAGGCCCTATGAATTATGTAGATCTGAATTTGGCGAAACCGCATGTTCCGGGGGATCCTCACAGGACTCTCTCCCATTCTTTATCGTCAAGGGCCCGCCCCAGATCTTGCTCCCATTTGCCCCGTAAAGCATCTAGGCTTATTGCTGTGTGCACTCTCAGCGACGCAGCGAACCACTTAACCAGGTGTCTCACCCTTCCCATGACGTGCAAATATTGTATGGTAAGGTGCTGTTCGGACTCCGTCGCAACATCCCCCATCCCTTTGCCATGCGTGCCAGTAGGGAGCGGTGCAGCAGGAACCCCCCTGGTGGGAGCCCCTCGTCAGTGACCATTGTCTCATATGGTGCCAGCGCCCCGTCCCTGTACAGGTCGCCTAGCGTCTGTATGCCTGCATCATGCCACCTCTCTAGCATGGGACGCGTAAGGACCCCCCCTCCTCCCGGTGAGCCCTCCAAGGGTACCGCTGGCGGGTATGGTAATATTGCTTGCGTGAGCCTCAGCGTCCTGCGAAAGCACTGGTATGCCACCGTCAGCAGTGGTGGGGCGCGCCGGGGTGGTCAGTGGGTGAAACAGCACTTGTATTCGCTCCAGCGTGTATGGAGGGTCCCTGGTAGCCGTGTCCTCCCTTCCCCTGTCCGCTAACCAGCGAGCAACCCACTGAAGTTGTGCAGCGAGGTAGTAGTGCTCAAAGCAGGGGGCAGCGAGTCCGCCCTTATTGGTGGGGAGGAACAGCTTCCGGAGTGCCAGCCGATGCCTGGAGGAGCCCCAGACGAAATCACGGATGATCCTATTTAGCGTGGTAAAAAAGGAAGCTGACAGAAACAGAGGTAAGTTGGTGAAGTAGTAGAGCAAGCGCGGGAGCATGACCATTTTGGCCAGGGCTACTCTAACCGTGGGCATCAGTGGGAGCGTGGACCAGAAGCCAATCTGCGATCGGAGCGCGGTCACTGCGCGGCCTAGGTTCCGTCATTTAGATCGGCCGGCTGGCGATAAATCTGAATTCCCAGATATTTAAACATGTCCGCCATCCACTGAACTCTTCTGCCTTGTAGCCTAAACCCCGGGACCTCCACTCCATCTCTAAACGCAAAGAGGCAATACTTGCCTGCGTTGACCCTGAGACTGGAGAGCTCCGCGAAGCCGCTTAGTAGACGGTCCAGACTGCCCGGAATAGCGCTTACATCTCTGACAAAAACTAGTAGGTCGTCAGCATAAAGCGACACCTGGTGCACACCGTCCCCCAGCGGAATCCCAACGCCCAGTGTCTGTCGCATGGCCAGAGCCAGGGGTTCCATGGCAAGCGCAAAGAGCAGCGGGGACAGCGGGCACCGCTGCCGGGTGCCCCTGCCCACCGCCACCATCTCCGATACATAGGGTCCCAATCTCACCCGGACCACCGGGTCTCGGTATAGTAGGCCCACCATCTGTAGGAAATCAGTGTCAAGTTCATACTTCTCCAGAACTGACTTGAGATACCCCCACTCCAGACTGTCGAACGCCTTTTCTAGGTCTAATATTAGACATCCTGCTTTAGGCCAGTCCTCCGTCGCTCCCGCTGCTACCCTGAAATACTGTCTAAGGTTCAGTGATGTGGACCGTGCCGGTACAAAGCCATTTTGGTCCGGATGCCCCAAATGTGGGACAATCGGCGCCAACCGCTCTGCAAGGATTTTGACGTAAATCTTGTAATCCACATTCAGCATAGCTAGTGGACGGTACAAGCCTAACTCTGTGGGGCCTTTGCCAGGCTTGGGTAGCGACACTAAAAAGGCCTCTCGCAGAGACGGCGGGAGCCTATCCTCATCAATCGCTGTGTTATATAGTTGGAGAAGCCAAGGCGCCAGGATCTCTCTGTTGGCCATGTAGTATTCGGCTGGTAGGCCGTCTGGCCCTGGGGATTTCCCTGTTGCCAGGGCCTGAATCGCTTCCCCGACCTCTTCTAGGGTGAGAGGGGCACAGAGTGTCCCGTTCTGGGCGTCAGTGGCATTGGGCAGTGCCACCAGGTCTAAGGAATCCTCTAGCGCGCGCCTGGAGCCAATACCCCGGGCCGTATACAGGTGCCTGTAATGTGCAGACATCACCTGATGAATTTCGCGCTGAGTGTAGACCATTTCCCCTCCCCCCGCAAGAATGGCTCCCACCAATGCTCCCCGGTCCGATCTTTGCACCAGCCAACCCAGCAGCCTCCCAGCCCTGTCCGCCTTAGCATGCGTCCTGGCCGTGGGCGCTGCATAATTATGGCACCTTAGCCGTTCCATTAAGGCCGCATGTTCCCATCTCAGCTCCTCCAGTTTGATTGAATGCCTTCCGGCTCCCTCGCCCTCCCTCTCATATCGCAGGAGCTCTGACTCCAGTCTGGTCAGGGAATCAGACACCGCCTTGCGAATGTTCCAGGTGGCGCCGATACAGTGTCCCCGGATGGTCGCCTTATGCGCGTCCCATTCCAGTATTGGATCGGCCGTCGTCTCCGCATTATCCTCAAAGTACAACAGAATGGCCGTGCCCAACGAGGAGCGAAACTCGGCGTCCTCAAGGGTGGCTGGTGCAACCTCCACATGGGTACTGGCGGCCGGCCCGCATCCCAACAAATCCGGAATAACAGAGGGTTATGGTCGGAGTGTGTCCTAGGTATGTCGTCTCGGCCAGGAGCGGAAGCATTGACTGGGAGCCCACTATGCGGTCTAGGCGGGCATGCAGGCCGTGAACCGCTGAATAATATGAGTATATTCTATCGGTGGGGTGTTGTACCCGCCAGAGGTCATATACCTCCCAATGGGCAAGCCAGTCCTGCAGCGCCTGCGCATTTGATGCCACCGGTGCAGAGCGTAGCGTGGGGAAGGACCGGTCTAGGTGTGTGTCCAATACCATGTTAAAATCTCCGCCTAATAACCATGGGAGTCCCGCGTATGAGTGAAGGACTCGATTCAGATTTTCCAGAAATGAGTTTTGACTGGTGTTGGGGGCATACAGGTAACCCAGAAGTACCATCTGCCTCTTAAGTTTCCCCTTCTCCAGGGAGTACCTGCCCTCCTGATCCACCTTCGCCTCTTCACATACAAACGGAACTCCGGCCCTTACCCGGATTAGCTTGCCGCGCGCATGCGCTGAGTATTCCGTGCTGTATATCTGGCCTCTCCATCTCCTACGGAGTTTCCCAAGTTCTGCTCGGGACATGTGCGTCTCTTGTAGCAGCACGACCCCCACCCCGTGCCGCTGCAGGAAAAGAAAAAACAGAGTAACAGGGCGCTGGGGTGTGCATACCGCGGATGTTCCACGTTATGATGTTAGTGTTTGCCATTGATAGTGTTGCGTTGTCGCCTTGTGTGGGTCAGGGGGTGAGAAGGGTACCAAGTGTGGCCGGTTGGCCGGTGCTCAGGGGGTTCGTCTGTATGTCGCTTCTGCATCTTGTAGCTAACTTTAAACAACAAAACATGTGGGGCGATTACCCAACGGGGCATTGGTCCAAACGAACAGTGTGCCTGTCCCTCAGTGGGTCGTGCTCTCAGCGCAGTGTTCGCACAGTGGGTTGTGTAGCCAGCAATGTGATGGTGTTGCTCCCATGTGTAGGGCCTATGCGCGTCTAAGAGGTGTTCAAGGATGACCAGCACGCTGCTCATGCAGTACACATGATAACCCCCTCTCCCCTTTTGTTTGTTCGGGCCCTTGACTTGGTCGGTTGCTCGCCCCCAAGAACCAGCTTTGCCTGTCCGCCTGCTGGAGCACTCCCCCCAGCCCCCAGGTGCCGCCTCCCTCCCCATGCAGCACCCGTGTCACTGGGTCAGCGTCCCACTCCAACTGCTCTTTGCGCAGTAGTCAGGCAAAGGATATGTTTTTTAATGTTCAATGGCTGACAGGCGATGACCTCCAGTTCTGCCACCAGGAGCTCTCTCATAGTCACATCAGGAGGTCCGCTGTCTGTGGTGTCACCACTGGTAAGTTGGCGTCTTCCGACAGAACTGTGGACGGGGAGGATGCGCCACTTACATCCAGATCACTCAGCTGCTGGGCTTCCACACGTTCAGTGGTCTTGGCCGCTCCCAGCTCAGCAACTGCCGCCAGCGCCTCCTGTCTCTCCCGTCTCATCCGCTCTGGACTTGGGGCAGCCTGGCCCGGGTCAACACTCTGTCTGGCCCCTTTCCTCCTTCTCCGTCTCCTGGACCGTTGCTCCTGCCAGCCTCTGACCTCCGGGCCAGTGGGCCTCGCCCCTGACCACTGCTCGGTCTCCTCCAGCCAGTCCCAAACGTCAGATGGGGCCTCAAAGAAGCACGTGCCCTCCTTGGTGACCACCCGGAGGCACAAGGGGAACAGCAGGGAGTAAGGCAGGTCCAATTCCCGCAGCTGCCGCTTCACGGCCATGTACGTGCTCCTTCGTTTCTGTACTGTCGCTGTGAAGTCAGGAAAGAACCTCACCCGGCTGTTGCCTACCTTGAGGTCCGTCAGTTTCCGGGTTTCGCGGAGTACCACCTCACGATCCCGGTAGTTAAGGAGCTTAAAGAGGAATGGGCGAGGCCATGTCCCCGGACGCTGTGCCTGTGCCGGCACTCTATGCGCTCTCTCTACTACAAAGTGCGCAGACAGCGTTCCAGGCCGCAGGAGCTCCTGTAGCCACCGTTCCCTATATTTCTCTGGGTTCTTCCCTTCCTCTCCCTCCTCTAATGATGGCCCGTGGTGGAGCACCATAGCTCACCCTGAGCTGACACCGGCTCTACAGAAACCTCTAACTATCTGTGCTACTGCACCTTTGAACTCCCAGTGCTAGTGCGATGACACAGGGTGCTCTAGTAACAATCTCTGGCCCTGCAGCTTGTGCAGACAGCACTACATATAGAAACTTATGCCCAGGTATGTTGTCTTTACTAGAAGGGAGCGTTGCCTAATTAATGGCAAATGAAAATTGTAAAAGGAAGAAAAAGAAATGTTCACACATTCCTGACATTTGAATGATTGGTGCCCGGTGCTCACTTATTCCGTCTTGAATGAATAAAAGGTTGTGTCAAGCAGAACGATTGCTACAGGCATTACTACACGTTTCGCTTTTAACCGATCTCTGGAATTGGTAAATAAAACGTTGTTCAGTGGTGTGAGATTTCTATTCTACCTTGCAACATGAGATTTGTATAGCTCTTCAATCCCTAGTGGTACAGCACCCAGGATAATGTGCTGCATGGATAAACACCGGTAAGGTCCCAAAGGCAAGTGCATGATGGGAACAGAGCAAACCAAACTACCAAGCCAATTCTTCTACTGGGAAGGAGACAAGCTACCGGGGACAAGAAACCGGTCCCCGGTAGCTTGTCTCCTTTCTGGTGAAGAATTGGCTTGGTAGTTTGGTCTGCCCTGTTCCCATCATGCACTGGGACAGGGACAGACTAATTTGCATGTAGCCAGGTTCTGAGCTGGGATGGTGCAGTGAGCTAAAAAATGGTGATGGATCAAGCCCTGATCTCTTGACTGGGTAGGAGTATTCTGCATCATTCAGAAACTCTGTCCATCACCTTTTCCAAAATTGATTTATACCAAGGTTCCATACAGGGCAAGTAAAAAGAAGAAGGGAACAGGAAGGGCAAGGGATGGGGAAAAGTGAGAGAGAAAGAGTGTGTGTGTGTGTGTAGATAAATGAAACAAGAAGGAGCAAAGTGAACATAATAGCACATTATAAAGCAGCATACTTTACAGTTGCTTTCTGCAAATTTGGAGATATTTACATTTTCAGATACAGCGAAATGATCGTAAGATGTATTTTGGCAAGGTCAGAAGAAAGATGCTTGGATTCTAAAGTCAGCTATGTATCCACTAAGCATCGACTCCTGATTCATAGTGTTCTTTTATAAATTCTTCAGTATTAAAATACAACTTTTTAGCATGTTACCAAAATTCAATTGAAAGTTCTTGTTCCGATTACAAGCATATCAACAGACATTTTCTAAAATGGTTCTCATTTCAACTGAATTCATGCACTGAAATGGAAAATGTTGATATTACATCCAACCCTAGCTGTTGTAATGTGCTCTTTTTACTGCTGATTAAGAAGAAGCAAGGAAATTATACGAGGGGAGTCACTGACTACAACATGAATTTATGCCATTGTCAACAAATGCAACTTACTCCATATCTGCCGCCCCCAACCACACAAGGAAAATAGTTAATCATGTCAGATTTGGTGTTTGGAATGGTTTCGGGCTAAATTAGCTAATTTGTTCGTGTTCCATCAGCCTTAGTTTCTCATAAAACAACATTCAGTTGTATTTTACAGTTTCAGGTGCCTTTTCCTTACCCTTGGAAAATAAGGAATCGTGTTCAGTTCCTGAATATCCGTTCTACAACTCTTAACTTCTACACATGAAGATACTTACAGCCACATCATCAAATTCTCTTGTGCATTTCATGCATTTTGGCAGTAGAATTAGTTAATTAGGGATTGTACATGGGTTATGGGGCACCCTTGCTAACGTGTTAAGCAATCCACCCTCTCTGTAGCCCACCCCTAGTTCATAGCACAACAGTAAAGAGAAAGTCAATAGAGTGAACCTCTGATTGGGAGGAGTGAGCTATGGCTGTACATCTGTAAAAAAAAACGAGTCTGGAGAAGAGTAGGTTGCGGTAATACATAAGAAAGCAGAAGCCATCTCACCTTTAGTGAAACAGCTTACGCAGAATTGATAGACCTACAGGCAATCAATCGTTGCTGCCTTCTGATTTAGGCAGTACTGTCTGGTGAATGACTGAGTGTACTACAAGGTTGTGATCTGGTAGATGTCCTGTGGATAGCCACTTTTCCCGAGAGGAGGGGTTTGCTCTGTTGTGACAAAACAAGCTGCTGGCAGAGATCCATACTCCTATTACTTTCTTAGTGAAGATAGCTCATATGAGTTTCTATAGTCTCTTGTCATATGAGTACAGAAATGTAGGCACCTGGGTACATCAAGGCAATGCAATGTCCTTTCCACAATGGAAGATTTACTGTGGAATAAGGAAAGTACAGAGCTGACTCATTTAGATGGAAATTTAAAAGCATTTAAGAATTGTCCTCTACATAACTTTGTTATGGGCAAACTGCAGGAATCCTTTAAAAATATTCTGCAGATGTCAAGGCCAGGAGGAATACAATCCAAAACAGATTTAGCTCAAACTTCTCAATGAGCTCACATGGGCCTGACATGCGTTGTCTCATCACTGTCTTTTACTTCCTCAGTTTAGGTAGATGGTGCACTGGCAGTAATTTCCTAAAGAGGCCTTTCACGAGTTATCAGAATAACTTTTTTTTCAAGCTCCAATGAACTTTTCTACAATGCCATGCTTGTGGATAAACAGGTGCGATTTTTTGTAATGGAAACCTCAGCAGTTTATGAATAGAATATCTATTTCCATTGAATTATCGCCTTGTCTGATTTTGGGGTATATAATCCAAATTAGATATTCGTGTTAACTGTGATTGAAGAGATGATCTGGAAGCAAAGTATGTTAAACTAAGCTCTAGCATTTTAAACAGCAGTCACCCCATTAAATCGGAGAAATATAATCTGTACAGTTGCATAAGGCAGTATCAAAGATAATTTACTGCATAAAGGAATGTGATTGCAAAGTTGTCTGTCCAAGGTTCTTAGAACTGTCCACCTCAGCAGAATTGGGGGAACATCTTCACTGTCTAATAATGTTTTGTTTGAGTGCAAATAAGATACTCTTACATTTACTGCAAACCGTAAGAGAGGGTTTAGGATGAACAATGCATTTTCTAGAGTACCTTTTAGGTAAACGATTGAAACATAATTACTCCAAGGGCCTAGTGCAGAAGAATAGTATTTCAAAATAAACATTTGCTTAAGCATTTCCCTGAGCATGAGATGTTGCCGAACAGGGAGCAAATACAGTGTTGCGCATGATGGTGCCTTCCATCTTCTTTAGGCTTGATCTTAATCAAACTCACATGGGAAGAGACAGATACTGACTTCTCCAATCAGGAGGCTTCCAGCAGCAGGAGTGTATATACCATATTTCTCCTTTTTATATTTTTCCATTTGAATGGATTTATAAGCCTCACTACTAGATTTAGGGCTACTATGAACAGGTTGCAATTTTTGTAAGTGAACTATCAGCAATGTGAAGTACTCAGATTGAAAATAAGTAGCAGCTCACAGTCTAATAAGCAACTTGAATGCGTCCGTGTCCTACTGATGAATATTTGTTTGGCTGAGAGTTATTTTGCATAACTAACCTCTCAGCACAAATACATGGAGGTCTGAAGCATTTCGCAATTATGTCCTTAATGAAGCAGGCCTAGACAGGTATCAGTAAACACTCATGCTTGTGTCTTCTCTGAAGACAGTAGTGGAGACCAGCTGAAGAAGCCCAATGGAGCTACTGATTAACACTGTCATTTCAAAGCAGTCAGCCTGTGGGACACAACAATCAGCACGCATCAGTCGTGCTTCATAGAGCGGGCAGATTTCCCTTCAAGTGCCATTACCACAGAGCTCTAATTGTAACCCGCAAGAAGCAAGCTGAATGGCAGGATCCAGTGGCATACTAAAAGTACATGTGTTCATTTGCTCCTGCGTGTGTTGCTGCCTCCATAATCACTGTTATTATCGACACCAATTTCCCACCTGAATTTCTTATGCGATGTGCTCATTTTGAATGATTAGCTGTAATTTCAGAATGCTACAGGGTTGAGATCCTTTATTCCACTGCTGCTCACAGTACAACAAATTACTATCTTTAGATGAAATGCTTGTACACTCTGGTCAATCATTCCTTGAGTTACTTTCAGAACTGGTTATGTTAAAAACTGGAAGTTGATGTTTCACTTGCTGATGCCTGTGTTAATATGCAGACCTATTACCTGGGTTACATGCCCCATTCTTCAGGTTCCAAAGACTCAAAAACACAAACAAGATTCTGTTTTTTTCTCTGCCTTCGCTGTTAGGAAGGACCCTTGCAAATAACTCCATTTTCAATTTTAATGTTTACAGGAAAAGCCTGTTTCCCAGTTAAAGCTCACTCGGTTGCTAACAATTTGTTTTTCCTTTCTTGCATACAATCTTACCTACCTCTTTCAGTACCAAGAAACCTATCAAATGTAAGCGCTCCATAAAACTATGTTCCTAGCCTCCAGAAACGTGTGGTCAGGTGCAAATACACATTTCAAACTGGATATAATTACTAGTGCCACAAATCTCAGATCAGACTTACTCGATTACCAAAGCACTACACAATCTCATGGTACTTCAGACGAGATCCTCCTCGCACTCAATATAATGTTCTTGTGAAAACACAGGTCTGTCTCACTGCTGGTGTAATCTGGAGGCTTCAAGACACTGTGAGACAGAACCAGTTTCAAACCTCAAGGCACAGTGACAAAATGAGACGAATGCCTCAGAGGGAGAAGGAGACTGCAGTTTGTAACAAACATCTCTAGATCTTTTGAAAATCAAAACAAGAAGTACAATACAACTTCTAAGGTAACACCTGCGGAAGTAACATCAAGTGTTAAGATGGAAGAACTGGATGAAATGCATACTAGCATGGCAAAAGAATGCACACACACACAGACACACACACACACACACACACACTGTCGATGGTGAAAGATGTGGTCTGCTATGAGGGAACTAGCCTCTATCTATGTAAATTAACCGAATGCCCTCTGTTTACATATGTATTTCTTTCCACCAAGCAGGCGCATTCGGCTGAATCTGGGATGCTTTCTGATCTTGGGTGATATGATCAGGCTGTACGTTTGGTCGTATGCTTCTATAGCAGCTCGTGCCATCGAGAAGCTTTAAGGAGCTAGCCAGGAATAAAACAAAAAAAAGTAATTTCAGTGGATTTAACACTACTGCAATACGATATTATTTACGTCTGGGTACTGAATATTCAAAGGGAATGAGTAAAAGTGATTATTTGCTGAAAAACAACCGGAATATAAAAAAGCTGGCAGGTATAGGAAACATCTGCAAAAAACACAAACGCGTTTTTGGACTCCTTTAAATATCAAATTTAGCATATTTGATTTAAGCGATAATTGGAAAAGAAAACTGCTCCGAGGAAACTTGCAGCTTTGTGTGGCAGGAATTAGCAAACAGTTCTTTTCTCCTGCCCTGGGTAAACCGAGACATTATTTGCTGCGTGTGGGAAGTTGGTGTTAAGCAATCAGTTTAGGAAACTCTCCGAGGTCAATATTTTGTAATGATGAGGCATGTTCAAGCGTCTTGTTTTTAGAACAAGAAAAAGAAGCACTTGGTGTTCATTCAATTCGTGGATCTGCCTGTTCTAGTGCATACAAAGCATTATTACTTTCTGAGAAGTGCAGAACCGTATTTCTGCTAATGGACATACTGTGATCCTTTCCAGTGATCTCTGCCTGCACTGAGGGAGGATAATTATGTAAAGTACCAACAGGTATGCACTGGAGTGGATACCCCTCGGTACCCCACATAAGTATGTACGGGCAACGAGGGATATGTGCTGAATTGGAGTACGGTGCATACCCATCAGTGCCGTTACATAAGCAGGTAAGGGCACCGAGGGGTATCCACTCCAGTATGTACCCCTTGGTGCCTTTAAATAATTATGTATGGGCACTGAGAGGTATGTACTGGAGTGGATACCCTTTGGTGCCCTTGCATAAGTATGGACGGGAACCGATTGGTATGTACTGGAGTGGATACCCTTTGGTGCCCTTATGTAAGGGCACTGAGGGGTATGCACTGCACAATGTGGTGCCCATACTGCTCCTTCGCGGAATTCCACTGAATTTCAATGTAATTCCGAGTAATGAAACACCGTCAAAATACTCCACCCGTAAAGGAAGCATCAAATCTTATTCTCTCCGTCTGGTTGCCGCCTTTGTTTGGTAACAGATAGATAGTTAGCAAATCAGAGCCTCAGCATAAGGCTCAGGGCAACAATGATGACTAATATACATTTTTTGTTCTTGAGATGTGCATGACAATTAGTGGAAGGCAACTGAGTTTCTTTTCAAATCTCTTCTCTAGATTCTCAATATACAATTTTGACGCTCCGAGAAGTAAGTTTGGCTGATCTCAAAACACTTGGCAAACCCAAGGTGGAAGTGCTTAATTTGTAAGTGAATGAATGCTGGTGCCCAAAACTCTGCTCAAATACCTGCAGCCACTGCTCTTAAACATAACCACTTCGAACAGCAAGGGGGCGCTAGGTGGAGCACGAGCAGAATGGCCGCACTGGAGTGAGACTCCGGCAGCCCGGCATCTTAATCTGTCCAGAAATCCTACCCAAATGGCCCCAAATGCTAAATCACTGTCGCACTGGAACACCTAGACACCCGTGTCTAACTCCTGAAACTCGGGTGCACAGAGCACACTCCTAACCGCCAACACAGCGCTTTTGAGAGTCCACGCTGCTGAAGACCTGTGTGCCTGGAGCCGCTGCTGGGCAGAGCTCGGCACGCAAGCACAGCGGCGCCCTCGTGGTGTCTGGGCCTCGCATCAGCGACCATCTACGACTCCAACTCCACAGGTGAGAGTGGTGAATCTTCATACAGCTCACCCCCAGAGCTTGCCGCCACGCTGAGCCCTGCACTTTCCTGCCACGTGGAACGCCTCATAGCAGTGAAAGTCCTGCTGTTGCCCTCTGCTCTCCTGCCCTGCTTGCCGGCATTGCGCCGCCGCTGTCTCACAAGCCCAGAGCGCGGATGCGCTGAGAGAACCTTTACGCCCACTGGCCACGATCCTGTCGCTACTGCGCGTTACCGCCACTTGGCCCCATGCTCAATGACAACCCCACAGGGGAGTGTGGGGGCTCATAATACTGCAACGGTGCACTGCCGACCATCGCGGTAGGTGCGCTGGGCGGATTGCCAGAGACCTGATTAGAGACTAAGAAGCCCAACTGCCTCTGCCTTGCTAATAGTGGGGCGAGAAGAGAGAGAGAGCTAACCGACATACAGCAGAGCAATATGGGGACGACGTTTGCGCCCTGCCGCTTTGAGCACCCTTGCACAACTTGGGCCCTCGTGCAGGGGAGACCCGTATTGTGTGAAGGCTGGCCGCACCCCCATTGCTGCCTCCTCTGGGGTCACCTGGTGGGGAGAATTAGCTGGGGACGGAGACAGAGGCCATATCTCCTTCCCCTCCACTGTGCTATTGAAAGCATTGGTCATACCCTTGGGCTACTACACACAGCAGAGGCAGCGACCAGGCACCAATCACACTCTGACCGATAAGGCCCCCACGATTGCAGCGCATCCAGCATGGGGAAGGCAGATCCGAAACAGCCCAGGTTGGTGTTCGAGGCCAGAAAGAGTAGCCGAACACAGCAGGACAACGCCAATGAGGCTGGCGACACACCTGCACCGGGGTCCTCCCTTGAACGGGACGATGACATGAAAATCATACTTCTGAAGGTGCGCCAAAGCCTTGCATCGATAGCTGAGAAAATGGATGCGATGAGCAACCGAATGGCCGCTGTTGTGCATAGACTAGAGGGCCATGAAGAACGTATCAAAGAAGCAGAGAGGCACATCTCCAAAACACCGCGACCCAGCTCCAGACGAACGTGGCGGAAATGGACAAACTGCTGAAAGCCATTGCAGCGAAAAATGAAGATTTGGAAGCGCGCAGTAAAAGGAATAACATAAAAGTCCTTGGTATTCCAGAGAGCGCCAACACCAGGAAGATGGAAGAATATATAGAAAGGTTTTTGCTTTACACCATCGGTGCTGAATCTTTCTTGTCCCAGTTCATCGTTGAATGGGCGTATAGATCACTCGGGCCCCGACTTCCAGGAAGCATGCCTCACCCCATCATCGCCCGGCTACTGAATTACCTGGACCGGGACACTGCTTTCAAGGTAGCGAAGGAAAAGCGTCAACTGATCTTTGAAGGTACTCGCTTCATGATCTACACAGATTTTACCGCAACCGTGCAAGAGGAAAGACGCAAGTTCATGCCCGTCAAACAGAAATTGCGAGTGGCCCAAATCGACTATGCACTCTTATACTGGGCCCGCCTGTGAGTCACCCATCAAGGCAAACAGACGTTCTTTACCAAGCCGCACCAAGTGGAAGGATTCTTAAAACGACAAGGCACAATAACAACCCACCTACCAGGCTGTCTTCATCGCCTAGATCAGGATAATCGGCCATGGAGTAGTAGACACAGGGGGCGGGCTAGGGGACGCCCCCACCAGAAACACCGCAAACACCATATTGATGCAGCAAAATCAGACTTTTGAACTGTACAGCCTTAAGACACGACCCCCGGACAGCGAGCACAGGAACAAAGACACTGATAGTCGCCTGACGACAACCATCAGATAAGTGACAATACAGGACCACGGGGTACCGAATCCAAGTGCACCCTTGCCCTCTTGGAGCTAGTATATCTTAAACAACTAAGGAGCTAGACCAATCCATCGTTTAATCTCTCTGAGGCCAGGGAGGTCACGTGCCTGACCCTAGGAGTTCCCCCCGAGGGTGCTCCCCTTTTGTTCTGAGCTGTGGCTTTACATGCAGCTTTTTTTTTTAAGTTACAGGCACTTAGGGTAGGTACACTTTTCTGGCATGTTGGAATGCTGCAGTGGGAGGGGGAAGGGTATAGGGCTCTTTTTGGAGTTAACTGCATCACATGTGCCGCATGTAATGACAAACTGTGTTGCTGCTTGTTTCATCTTCCTCATAGGCACAGAGTAGCTACCGCATTGCTCATCATAACTCACTGCTACCCATGGCTCACTTAACAACCTTTCAGAATGTGTTGATCCTCACCTGGAACGTCCAGGGATTGGGAGATCTGAGGAAGCGTTGCCAAGTATTAGCATACCTGGATAGACATCAGGCCCACAAAGTAATGCTCCAAGAGACTCATATTAACCCCAGTCATAATAATACCTTCGCCAGCAAATGGGCAGAGCACAGAATATTCTCCTTCTATTCTTCATATTCTAGAAGGACAACCATACTTATTGAAAAAAACATTCCCTTTGCCTTGGCTGGATCGGCACAGGGCCAGCATGGAAGATACTGCCTGGCTTGGGGCAGGCAGGGCCTTTGTCACTTTATCATGTTGCTATGGCCCCAATGTAGATTCCCCCCCAAAAAATTTTATGCGTGGGGTAAGATCATAGAGGTCGGATCCACTCATCTCATATGGGGAGGGGATTTTAACGCTGCTTTTAAGCCGGCTATATACAGATCCAACCATGCCCCACACCATTACAATGGATCACAGAAAGCGCTACGTGGTATAACAGCGAGTCATGGCTTACTAGATGCCCGGTGCCACTTCAACCCACATGCTGCTGAGGGCACGCATTACACAAGCAAGTTTGCATCTTGGGCCCGCCTAGATTACTTCTTACTATATACTCTTGTCCTGATGATGATCTATGTATCTAGTAATAGATCGAAACGTTGCCGACTCTCTAAAAAGCATGCTTGTTAAACTCACTTGTTAAAGCAAGTGCATTACTGTTTACTTCTAAAAGCTTGCCCTCACTATTTTGCATTGGCAAAAAGCTTTTTTGTTTTGCCTGAAAAAAAAGTGTGTGTTTATTTGTGATTGTCTTTATGTTTTGTTCTTGAAGGATACAGGACCCACTCAATTACGTTCTGATTTATCACTGACAATCGCTTTTGAATCTATTAAATTCAAATGTCCGGCTGGACATCTTAAACTCAATATAGTACTGATTCTGGTCTATATTTACTGTTTTTTGACTTATAATTGTTTGAAGGACCAATTGTTTTCATAAAAATTTGATGTGACTGAGGGTTGCAGTGATCCAGTAGGATGGCGGTCAGGGATCAAGGTGGGGCGAGGTAAGGGGTTGGAGGTAAGGTGGGTGTGGGGGAAGCGAAAAATATACTTCTAGTGGCTGAAATGCAGAATGTGAAACCAGAAAGCCTGGGATGAAACCCAGCTTCCCTACTTAACCAAATTGTGTGATCCTAGCTAATTGTTTAACTTCACTTTCCCTCTTTTTAGGTTGAGTCTAGCGGCAACGCGCATGCACTACTCGCTCTGCAAGGCATGCTTTGTTATGGTATGCACTGGAAGCCCCGCCCACTCTTTGCCCATATTTGTCATTGCCCGTCGCAAATTCTGGCTTCTGCTTTGTACATAGGCTTGTTAGTCCCCCCCCTGGTACCACCTTGTCTGCATTTGATACCGCCCATAACAAATGGACCTTTTACTTGGCTCGTTACACAGTCTGCGTTATCTAGTTGGTGAGCACTATTTTCTTTAATGTTCTTTTCCACCCACACAACGCCGCAGCTGTCTTTTACACTGTTGTTACGTTTTTGTTTGGGAATTGCAGCGCAGTCCGCTTTGCAGTCGCGCTGCTTTATTTATTTAATTGACAGCGCAGCAGCCCTCTTTTACATGGTTCTTACGTATTTTTTATAATGTGCAGCGCGGTCCTTTTTTGCAGTCACGCTGCTTTATTTAATTAATCTGCAGTGCGGTCCGCATTGACTTTAGCGGTTGCGCTGCTTTATTTTATTTGCACATAAATAATTGGAGATCTTGTTGGATGTTCAGCTGTGAGTAAGGCAGCCAGTGAGCCTTTCATTTTCAAATCCCTACAGTGAAGGGAAAAGCATTTTCAAGGAAGCGCAACACTTTTTGTTGAGCCCTTAAAGAGGAGGTCTTCTTCCCCCGCACACTAGTGTTAATTTTAGTCTGCTAAATCGTCAAGCCCATCAGACAATTGTGGCAACTTTTTAAAAACACAACCACCTATCAACACACTATAGCGCCAATGCAATTTACTATATATATGGCAGAGGAGATGGGCAGCTGTGCTCGCTTGCTTTGCTATAACCGCAATACAAAGACACGACGTAGTAGAACGGCTACGGCTTTTAATGCTCCGATAGCAAACCAAACAGCAGAAATACAAGTGGTACGACATCCACTGCTTCAGTTCAAAGTGTCAGGACCAACGTTCTATAAAATGATGTGCCACATAAATCTAGGTATGGCCACTGATGTGGCCTAACGGCCAGAGCTGCCAACTTTTGAGCATCGGCTTCACATCCTGTGATTCAGGGAAAATCACTTTATCTCCCCGTGCCTACCCAGAAATTAATATGTCCTTGTGTAATGTAGCTTTCGGCCTGCCCACTCTACTGAGTCTGTAATTCTGGCTTTGCTTGACACTATCAGAGCCAATGCTGATAAGGGTGGCTCTCAGGCTTTGTTGCTACTGGATTTGTCAGCTGCCTTCAAAACGGTCGACCATAAAATTCTGCTAGACCGAGTCGAAAAAGCCGGCATACAGGGCTCCGCCTATAACTGGATCAAATCCTTCCTTGAAGGTAGAACCCAAGCAGTCCGTCTTGCTCCTTTCACTCCCCCTAAGATCGCGACTTCTTGGAGAGTCCCACAGGGCTCATCCCTTTCCCCTCTCCTGTTTAATCTATACCTCCGGCCCCTGATCCATTCCTTAAAAGATCTGAAGGTAACCACCTTTAACTATGCAGATGACCTCCAGCTCGTCTTTACACTGTTCCTCTGACTGCATCCATCAATTTCAAACCACTATGCTTCACATCCAGTGCTGGATGGACCTTAACCATCTGAAACTCAACCCAGGCAAGACCGAAATAATCTTGCCTGGGAAGAGTGAATTTTCTTGGGGTCCACACTACTGGCCGGCAGAATTGGGCCCCCTCCTGCCTCTTCTTTATCTGTGAAGAGTCTTGGGGTCATTATCAATGCAGACCTATCACTCAGAGGTCAAATAGGGGCAGTGGTCTCGTCCTGCCTATTTCAGCTACGAAGGATGAGGAAAATTGCCCACCTGCTTACCCACTCAGCTCTTACACAGGTGGTGATTGCTTTGGTACTTTCTCGCCTCGACTTCTCCAATTCTATTTATCTCGGCCTTCCATCATGCCAACTTAAACGCCTCCAAATGGTACAAAACCAGGCCGCCAGGCTAATCCACAAGCAACCCAGATGGCTATCCGCTAGACCTCTGTTGGACAAACTTCACTGGCTTCCTATTGCCCAACTTGCGGACTTCAAGTCAGGGTGCATAATCTTCAAAGCTCTGCACGGTAGAAGTCCCAAATTCATCAGCTGCCTGATAGCAAGGCACGCCCCACCCCGCAACTTACGGTCCGCCCATCTTCAGCTTTTGACCACCCCCACCTTCAAGTTCAAACACCAGGGAGGGTGTAGATTCTCTGACCTTGCCCCGAAATTCTGTAATTCTTAGCCACTAGCAATACGGAAGTGCAACAACCTACTGGGGTTCAGAAGGCTGCTTAAGACCTGGCTGTATGAGCAAGCACTTGCGTAACCCGTCTCCGTTCTGACTTTTGCCTGATCAGCGCCATGAAACCTCTGGGTGACCGTGCGCTCTACAAATTTCTATTAACATAACTGGTGCTCATGTTATGTGTGCCAATTCCTTTGGGTGCAGTTCGCACTGTATAAAACTACCCCCCCCCCCAAAAAAAGCATTTGCAATACAAAAGGTCTTGCATTTACGTGAATTTAAGCTATTGCCTTTTATGTATGTTTTAAAAAACAAAACATGAATAAAAGACATTGTAATTTACAATGCCAATAGCTCAAACTCGTGTAAATGCGAGACCCACTGCATTGCAAATGCTTATTTTCTTCATTATCACATATAAGAGGACCTTGAAATACCTGACTTCAGGAAATGTGCAGGAAAAACCTTTTCCTGTGTTTGATTAAAAAAACAATGTTTTTCATGTATAGTAGGAACTCAGGGCACCCATAAGAGTGCACATACCAACTGACTTGCCTCTTAGTTCAGTATTGGCATTTTTGACATGGGGGTGGGGGGGAAAGGGAGGAGGAGGGTTTTGAGGAAATGTTTTTAAATCCATGTTTGAAAAGTTCAAAACGATCACTTTAGAAAAACAAAAAGACTTCTCAATGCATTGATAATCTTATGTACTAAGGTCAATTTGTTTTGCATGTTAATGAAATACACTGTTTTAATTCTGAAGATACTTCATCATATTTTTACACTTTTACTGCAAGAGGTCTTTCAAAAGTGAGATGTTCCTAAAGTAAAGCACTGCAGAATATCCTACTTACTTCCTTTCTTTAACGCCAGTTAATCTTTATACAAATGCTTGCCTGTTTCCTTAACATACTTTTGATGTTAGTGCTGAGTCGAATAAACATCAGCCCAGTGGGCCGCAGGTAAAAGTCAGGAGGGCTGCATGCAGCTCCTGGGGCGTACTTTAAGTATCACTGCTCTAAGGAAACGAATCTGCGGATAGCCGCCTTTATCAGATATACATTAACCCTTTCGATGCTGATGACGAGCTCAGCTCGTCATGATGCACAGTTGAGCTGTGCTGATGACGAGCTGAGCTCGTCATGATTACAGCAAAAGAGTAATTTCCAGCACAGGGGGGGAAAACACCTAGCAGCCAAGGTGTTAATGGGGAACTCCTTCGACCACATTTACTGGAGAAACGACCTATTGCCTAGTGTTTCAGGCTGGTCCTGTACAATGTGCTACCTCTCATTGAACATATCCAGCGCTACACAAATGAACTACCTATGCATCCCTAGCCGAAATCAGGGGTAGTAGGACCTTTGGGTCTGAAGTAGACACCTTAGATAGGGTTTCCCTCCAGCATAATTGAGAGAAGAAAGTTCTAAATATTTGCGTACAGTGCAGAAATGACATATGGTTGCAGCACTAATGCTTGGAGGTGCTGCAGTCTTCCATGTTTGGCTGTGTTCTCATATCTACTATGGCTCATCGCCTGAGGAACTGTTGGCTGCAGGAGATGTGGCATGGCCAAGCAGTAGTGGATTTTGAACCCATATATCAATAACCCAGTGGCATGCTGTCTAAGCTTACCCAATCCCACAACCGCAAAAAACTTAAACCTTACTAATACAACACACCTTCCCTATCTCCAAGCTGTTAAGAAACAGTCTAGTCCTCAAGCGATCTCTAGTTTGTGGTGTTATTTGTGGAGGATGTGGCACCTAATGTGGTACTGCAGAGCCAAATGAACATACTTTATAACCAAGAAAGGCCCAAAGGTTTTCTTAAAAACTAGACCACCAAACACTTCATAACACAAACTGCATTGAATTGGTGAGAGGCGTTTAGTGATGGGAGGTATCACTAAAGGCAATCGCAAACTAAGACGAAATAACCATTACTGTACCATGTGTTAGTTATTCAATGACAAAATGTCAACAGTTTGTTGCAGTTAGCACAGGAACAACCATTTAGGACACCACCATATAAGGCATGTAACCAATAAAATATAGAGTGTCCAGCAATGCTTAATGAGCTCATCTCCATCAGAATCTAATGCCTTAACACTGCATCCCCTGGTTTCTTGAGGGTGTTTTTTTCTGTCTGAAGTTCTGTATTGGCTCCTGTGCCTTACATTTTGAGGGCCTGTTTCTGATTCTCGTCTTTCTCTTCTCTATAGGTGCCTTTCTCCTTTTGAAGGATGGGCACCTTGCTCTTCCTTTGGGTCCCACTTCTTCATACCATTGCATTTATATCTGTAAAATTGAGCTAACAAGGTGGCTTCTGGGAAGGTTATCTTTTATCGACCATCGAAATTAGCCACAGCGTGATACATATGGATTGATTTATTGTTGAGAATTCGATCCATTCGAAAAGAATACAAGTAAACTACATCCGTATCTGGGATGACAGATGCCTGATTCTCGTACTATCTTACATTTGCTCACCTGGATCGCCGCACAAACAGAATATGTGCCAGAGCAAAAATCTCTATCAATAGTGAATCTGTGCATGGGTGCGTACAACATAGGCAGGATATTTTAAAGGTATTGCCTAAATTTTCATATAGTTAAAGGGAGAGTGTCAGATGGCAGTATCCCTGTCCAAACAGATTTCTTATAAGCCCAAGACATGACTTACCCTTGCAGCTGATTCAGAAAAGGGGGTGGTGATGAACAGAGTGTCTGATTTAAGCAGACCACTCTTACCCAGTCCAAAGATCAGGGCTTGATCCATCACCGTTTTTTAGCTCACTGCACCATCCCAGCTCAGAACTTACCCTTGCAGCTGGCTATCACAATGGTAGGACCCCAATGAACATTCCTGAGGGCAAGGTCCCAAAAGCGAAACCTTGGGGACATGTACGAGTGGGGTAATATTGCCTGAAAGAGAAGGGGTATGATTTGCTCCAGAGATTTTATTTCAAGGATGGGACTCTGACCTCCCCATTACAGGACCTCCAGTGGAAATTGGTCCAAGGCTTATTGAGAGTTGATCCAATGCATGTCAGACTGGTTTCGACCATATCCAGAACAGAGGGATTGGAGGGGTTTAAAAGCAAGCCTACTCAGTCAGTCCAGGGATGCTAATGAAGGGCGATATATATATATATATATATATATATATATATATATATATATACATATATATATATGGATTGCGCTTCCCTTATGCCATGCAAAGACCATCCTTACTAGAGGATGACTCTTGAGTTCACTGTATATAAGAAGTTACCCAAATTGGAGGAATGGTTCTGATTTTAGGAATCTATTAACATTTCGATTTAGTGAAGTGAACAAGAAGAAATGTAATGATTTCAGCCTTTTCTACGTCCAAACAACGACAGACCAGTGGCATAACACAA
Source organism: Lissotriton vulgaris (assembly GCF_964263255.1). NCBI lineage: Eukaryota > Metazoa > Chordata > Amphibia > Caudata > Salamandridae > Lissotriton > Lissotriton vulgaris. The sequence continues at coordinate 655,896,578 of NC_141694.1, read as the reverse complement.
GCCCCCGCTGCCACCGCGGTGTGGGGGCCCCGAGCTGCAGGGCGCCCCCTCAGCACAGTACTAAGGCCTGAGAGTTCCATATGAAATGCAAAGTGGGGGCCACTTCATGTACCTTGAACTAGGGCCCCCTCAACTTTCGTTACACCAGTGCCATACTGCCAAAAGCAATGATGCTTGTGTTGTGTACTTGACAAAGACAAAGGATCTGACAAAAGTAGTTGTTTTAATACTATATAGCAAAATAAAGAATAAATGGCTCTTTAGTGGGTTTTTTTTATTTAAAAAATGTAGTCTCTTGGAAGCATCCTGGGTGCCCCCCACGACCAATTTTTATGATTTGGCCATCAAAAAAATCCACAAAAACATAAAAACAAGTATACCCCAACAAATGCTCAGATATTTGAATACTTTTTGTATTGTAGAATCAAATGTATAAAAGTGTTCACATTTTTAATGTTGCTTCCTAATTTGTATACGCTTTATTCATTTTATTTTGATTAGTTTTAATATTATTTAATTTTGTTTAACAGTTGTGGACCTCCTGAGTAGGCCTTGCGTACCCCAGGTTAAGAACCACTGCTGTATAGCGTTGACAGTCGCACTGCAGCCTCTTAGCAAAATGAGCTGCAGCAGCTCTGTGCTAGTCTGCCTCTCTGGAGTTCTTTTCTCCATGTTGTTACTTTAACCCACTTGAGTTCTTTTGACCCTCAGGGTAGTTGCCCATTTAAACTCAAAAACGAACGAACCATTTCTCACTTGAACTCAATTAAATGGAAAATCATATATACTGTGTGCAAATGTAGCCTCTGTGTTGATGTTCTTCTGAAGATATAAAGCCCATCTATGTTTTAAATGTTTAAAGTATATGTGGAGGTTTTCATTCCTACGTGGGTGGAACTTAAAGTGCGACTGTGACTTTGTGTAAAATACAGTGGAAAGCAGCAGATGTAATGCAGGTGCCCTGGAAAGCACAATTCCTTCCAGGAAGGACGAGGATATAAGAATGCCTTCAGTTTCCGATGAGCCTCTCATATGCAAACGGCAGGAACCTGTGAGCTGCGCCTCAGCATCACAGAGTCCGTCAAGCCTTCAAGCAAAGAACATGTCGAATTTGTATCAATAACGATTTTATGAAAGATGGTAATTTATGTAGCACACACTACACGGTAAATCGTCCACAAGCTGAGGTGCATATGTTGTGTTCTTGTATGACAAAAGGCTGAGCTGGCTGCCGGTTTAGAACTTGTGATCTTCTTGTTCTCTGTGTGGCATCTCAATTTGCTGATCTACGGACTCGGTTTTGGCAGGTGACATAACCACAGTCAAGGCGGCGGATGTCCTGCAGGGGAGAATTCGAGGCCTAGGTCAAAGTAAAACCTCAGCTTCCTGTACTCTATTGTAATAGTATTCATAGATTGCTTTGCATATTCCTTGAGAGAATTAATAGGGCTTTCTCCACTATTCTGGAACTAGCTACTTCGAACCTATTGTTTATTTATTGCTTCACAGCCCTGACAAGGTCACAGTGCACTCGGATTCTCGTTTGATTCATGGTCTCCTTTCATGTCTAAGAGCAATAGTGTTGGTTGTAGTATGATCTTTGTAAGAAAGGTTGGGTGAAGTGCATGGGCATGGAGGCAGGTCAGAACTGTTGGTAGTCTGGGCAAAAGTGATTCACGGGGCTTGACAGACATAAGCATGGTTTTGCAGACAAGGGCGGCTCCTTCGCTAAGGAGGAAGAGCGTCGCCCCAATGCTCTCAGAGCAGTGGAAAAATTAAAAATAAAATGATAACAATGCTATCACTTTATTTTTCGAGGCTACAGGGCTAGATTAGGGCGGGGAGGAGCTGGGGTCACAAGAGGAGTGGAGAACACACTCTAAGAGCGCATAACGGTTAGGCCGGCCGTCTTCGACCGGCCAAATAGTCATGCGCACTTAGCATGTTCCCCACCAGGCTGTAATACACAGCCTGGTGGGGAACATGCACCAGCTCATAGTCCCAATCTGAGCGCCAAACCATGGCGCTCAGACCAATCACCATGCTGCTGTCATGGTGACAGCAGCGTCGTGATTGGCTTAGGAGAGTCTGTGTGCTTCCTGCTTCCGGACTCGGAGTCAGAACGAGAAGCGAAGAGTCAACAGTGGGGAGAGGGCGGAAGAGGTAAGTGGTTTTAAAAAATATGTATTTTTTTTGTTTTCAACCCCCATGCCTCACCAACCCATTCCCTTCCAGCCGCCAATGGGTGCAGAGATGTGCAAGAATAGGAGGAGCCACACAGGCAGGTAATTACCCTCTTAGTACAGCGATTGGTATGCATAAAGGCTGCCACTAGGGGTTTCTGTGTAGTCCATAGCTTTAAACCCAATACCGGGCCACACACGACGTGTAAATGATAATCCTGGAAAAGAGCTCCCCTCTGAAGCAGCCCCAATCTAAGAGTTAAGCCAAGTGCATCCCTTTCTCAAATGGATTTCTTCTAAACTGCCAGTGCTTAATCTGAGCCGGCACTTACATTTCAACATGGGCACTTAAGACAGTCTCCCACGTGGTGGCTTTGTTTGTCTAATTAAGGGATAAGCACAACAAGTTATTTATAATGTATCAATATACATTAAAATGACTAACACCTTCCACCCAAAGTTTTTCTTATAGCTTTGGGTGCCTGGATTTGTCTGAATTGTCACTCCTGTAGGAGTGTCACAGTTAGTAGTTGTGTTGGTGCTGTCATTGGCAGACCTGGCAGGTGTAATGGGTGGTAGGAGCTGCAGTGGCCTCCTGTTGAGGGCCCAGCATTTTAATTAAGTACTGCATACTGCCTGTCCATAGGCAATCTTATCATTCTCCCTGACAGCCCTCATTAAGACTGGATGTGTAATAAATACACTGAGAGAAGCTTAACACACCACAAGGGGGTATGGAGCACACTGGTTCTCATCCCAGCACCAACTTTGGTGACGAACTACAGCAACTTTGAAAGTAAGCATAATGCATTTACCATAATGCAGTGGGGAGAACTATGCTGGGTTGAGAGGCAGTGTGCTCCCTCCCCCCCTTGTGTTTGAAAGGCTCCCTTGAGCCAACGAGCTGACAAGCTTTCCTGGGATGCACATGTGTGCCTGTGCAGTGGTACTGTGACCTGTGAAACTTGGGCACCATTTCAGCAACCCATGATGACTTTTCTCTGTTCTACACTACTTTTGCTCTTTACTGATGAAGGGCTAAACCCAGAAAAATGTGTCTAGAGATAACAGCACTACCTGCACCAACTTTGCTGAAGAACTACAGCAACTTTGAAAGTAAGCGTACTACATTTACCAGAATGCAATGGGGAGAACTATGCTGGGATGAGAGGCTGTGTGCTCCATCCCCCCTTAAGCTTAACACACCACCCTGGATGCAAAGCGCACAGTCCATCTCTGAGCCTGGTGTATTAAATATTAATCTTGAAAGATTCCTTCTTATAGTTACATGTCCCATTCAAAGGCTACAATGCGCCTAGGATATTGCCTTATAGGCGGGACGCCCTGGTCTCTCTCTCCACGTCAAGTGGCCCCTCATCTCATAGTAAGAATACAAGAGTTTTAGCAGTTAATTTGAAGGGCGTGTGCTCAAGGTTTAATTTAGAAATCTCTCTTACTCATGCTGGGATATGATTCCTCACATTCAAAAGGTCCCCACTTTAACATTTGATTTCTGATAAGCAAAAACACAATACTCTGTTGAAGGGTCCCTTCAAGAGATCCTACAGAGGTGTGCGTGCACGCAATAGAACTATCTAATGGACAAATTATTTTTCCATCCATCTGTGGGAAGGGTGACTGACTATCTGTGGATAAGATTGGCCTGATATTTAGAGGTATAAGACATCTGCACAGAAAATATTATTGAGTCACAGCAGTGTGTCACCACGTCTAAAACGGAAAATTAACCCAAGTATAGAAGCAGACGCATTTTTATTTCAAATGACTAATAGAAGTCAATCACATAAAGATCATTTCCCCTTCAAGGATGAGGAGCTTGAATCACGCCAACAGTATCATACAAACACTCACTAATATTATAAAGACTAATTAGCATCCATGAATCATTTGCTGCATTCTAATCTTCGTTAATGCAGGGTATGGTTCAACATGTGAGGGCTGTGCTGGTGCTGCCAGCGCGCTCACGAGTGCCATCTGTTCCTCACATGAATAACTGTGTGCAGGGAATGGAATCACATCTGAGCTGACTGGTCACTTGGACTCTTCACAGCATCAAAGAGTAGTGCTGCTGATGGCTAAAGCCAACTGGGAAGCTATCAGACCACCTGCCAATGCAAAATCAAAACCGGCCTAGCCCCAGAAGGATAATTGTACATACAGCAGGTTCACAGCTGGCTTGGGTGCCTCAGTGGACTACTTCATGCACTTCAGGGATCTATGTACACCACTTGGCCACTAGTTCGAATCCCACTGGTCCTACGAGGTTGGTAAAATAAGTTCCATTAAGTTGAATAACACTAAACATCTATTATTTAGCGCCAAGAAGTCTACAAGTAAAAGTATGTTTCACATATGAATGTTAACAACCTGTTAAGTGAGGACTGCATTATATCATGGATAAAGTACCCGCTGTTGTACATTATAAGGATATTGTAAGTCATGGAACACTGATGTGACTTGCAATATCCTTATAAGGTTCGGCATGGAGTACTTAATATATGGCCACAACATGATCCTTCCCACATTCCATTTAAATCCTTGGTGACTTGTGCTTTACATGGAAGAGATAATAAGAGCGCAGACGTGAAGAAGAAAAGCAGAACTTTGTGTAAAATAGTCATTTGTAACACGCAGATAGTTGCTTAATGTAAATTAGATTAAAACAATGAGGAGGCTAAGTATGTGTGTAAAAATGTTGAGATTCTGTTTTTCCTGCAAAGCGTTTGCAAAAAAAATAAACACATTGCTATACATATTTAATTTCTACTCATCACTGTTTATTTAATAAAACAGACCAGAAGGAGGAAAAGACAGTTCCGGCTTTCCTTGTTTAAACCAGCTGTAATTATGCTCCTTCACCACCCCCAAACTCCTCCTCCACTGTTAGTCCTGGCGCCAGGAACCTATTGTAATAAGTTGCTACACTTGAGCAGCTATGTAGTTTCACTGTTTTAATTTAATTTAAACAGCATTTATTGAGCGCGTAGCTACCCTGAGGCATCCCAGCGCTAGCAGCAAAGACAGGGAAGAACTAGATGGATTATAGGGTGGCATTTTGGAACAACCATGTTTTGAGGAGCTTTTGAAAAGGGAGATGGCCAGACTTTGAGCAAAGATGTAAGGGAAGGGTGTTCCAGAGTCTTCTAGCTACCTGGTAGAAAAGGACCTACCTCCACTTCTTACCCTTTTAGTTGTGGGGATTACAGCATTTCCTGTGGGGGTAGAAAGTAATGAGAGAGCCATTAATTAAGGGGCCCTTCCCCCATAAGGTCTTGTGGGCTATACACAGATTTAAATTGTATTCTTTCCGAAATTGGAAGCCAATGTAAGATCTTCAAAGCCTGCTTATCTGACTGAGTTTTAGGAGTACAAAGCAGCAACCGAGCGGCATAGTTCTGAACGACTTGGAGTTCCTTAATTAACTACTAAAGGTGAGTAGAAACGTCACTGGACGCCTGTAATAAAGAAATCAGAAACTTTTTCTTAAACTGGGATTACAGGATCCAAAGTATTATATGATAAATACTGGGTTGCCAATATAAATACTGCAAATTCAAGAAATTCTACTGTTCTGCCACTGGAGTGAGGATTACAAAGACGGTCAACGATTCTCATTCAAGACTTTGCAGTACCTAATTGATGATGTTATCTGGGTGCACCTTTAGTTTTAAGACGTTTGGTGTGGAATGAACATTTCGACGCATTTACTACTAGCGAGTGTCCCATACTACTTATATCCCTATTGCCACTTAAAGTTTTTGAACATTATTATTTCAAAGCAGTACACAACTCACATCACCATGAAAGCACATTCTCTCCAACTAATATCTAAAGTATTGTGGGTGTCAGCTACTCTCCTCGCATTCACTTCACGCCTGAACGATCGTTCTTTCTGTCGAATAAAGCTTTTTTTTGTGGATAAAACCTATTAATCAAGCGGCGATTGTTTCGCTCTATTTCTAGTGCGCGGATCACAGGCAGAACAGTTCAACAACATCCTTCGCTCACTGCTGCCAACTAGCGCGTGCCAACACCGAATGAGGGAAGCAGCGGATATCAGATGAAACACTACCTCGGCTAACATACTTTAGTGTAATAAGTTCCTGTCCGATTGCCAAACAAAGCTAATATATTCCAGTAGGCGTAAATGCAGCAATTATTTAACATAATAATGTGGATTCCTCTGGCATGCAGAGCACATAAAGATGTTCCAGAACATTCTCTCGCCCGACCGAGCTTGATGGCGCCATTCATAACTTCATTGTTTGAGCATATCCATAAATACAGAAAGGTTACAGAAAAGTTTTGCAGCCGCCAACAGAGAAGAATGCTTAACGGTGTAATTAAAATGTCACCGTGTGAATTAAAACGCCATCTGTAAGAGATGTTTATATTTTAAGAGAAGCCGCTGAGGTAAACTCCTCCAGGCTCGAGCTTCAAGTATGACTGACAGCACCGAGATGAAAATATGTCAACTGTGCCTAGAGAGCTTAAGTATGGCGACTACGGCAACGGTGGAATCCAGAAGAGGTTTGTTAAAGAATGGAGCTGCATACAGATTCTCTTTTGATGGGGCACATGCTCAGGTTGTAAATAATTTGATATTGTGGTAAACTGACAAAGATAATTTGACTTTAAAGATGAACTAGGGCTAATATATTGAATTATTTGAAAAAGTGTGCATGTTGGGCTCTCCAGAGTTACCAAACAGGAGAAATAGTTTATTAGCAGGTGCCACTGTAAAACACCGGATCTCTTTGCAGTTTTTCTAGTCTTAAATCTCAGGAAGAGTAGGAGCAGGCGTTTGTAAATATGGAAACATATTGTCCACAAAGAGAGGAAAAACAATCATAATTAAAGATGTACTAAAATATCAAATTATAAAAACAGTGGGCATTTTGAACTCTCCAGAGTTACGAAACAGGAGAACTAATTAGTGCCTCTGTGCAAATACCAGGTCTCTTTGCAGTATTTCTAGTCTTAAATCTCCGAAGGTGTAGAAGGCGTTTACGAATACGGAAACATATTTCCACACAGAGAGAGAAAAATAAAATAATAGTTAAGGTGCACACGCCCAACCTCAGTTTGGAGAGTAAGCTGCTGCTTTGGGGGTATGCTCTAAAATCTGAAATTTTCATAGCAGTTAGTCTGTAGATCAGTGTTTTATGTGAATCTCAAGTAAGTTTTTACTCCAAGGAAATTGCAGACTCAAAACATGACTTATCTCATAATCGTTAGAAATATGCGCTGATAAATACTCCCGGTCTGGAAGTTAATGAGCTAATTTTAGAACATGATTTTGATTTTTTTTATTACGGAGACCTGCTTACAAGAGAACTCGTCACCTGAAATGTCACTACCCACCCCCTCTGGATGGATAAAAGGTGAGATAAGCTGATTGTTACGACAGCTGAGGTATGGTGGTAGCCTGTATCTTTAAAAAACATTTTAAAATTGCTCCCTACTCTTTATCAGTAATTAAAGAAGCTGAGCCTCTAGCATTGACGGTAAAGGTCTCTTCCCTCTCCTTTAAATGCATTCTTATGTACAGACCATCCGGCCCTCAGCCTGCATTTCCCTAGATCCATAGTGACTTGTCTTTTAAATACAGGCCAGTTATTGATTCTGGGAGATTTTATTTTATATGTCAATGACTTGTCTAACACCAGCGCCGCAAAAAAATCTTAATTGACTTTCTCAGAAATACATTTAGAACTACTTTCATATAGCAAGACAATTGCCTTGATTTTTGCTCTCCTTCATTTATTCAAACCAGCAACACAGTAATTTCGCCCTGAGCGGATGACAGACTAGTATTGTTCTTTATCTGTTTTAAGTTCAGTCCTCCTCTCTACAAACTAAGTCATCAGTTTTTCACTATCCTTGGCCTAACGAAATTTAAAGAATTGGTCTAGACTTCATGACAATTCTGTTCGGTTTTATCCACCATAGACCGCAAAGACAATTCTGACATAGTAAACTAACTGATGAAGTCTTTAGGCATTCGTTCCAATAAAAAAACTTCAGACCCAGGCACCAAACTCATTCGATCCTTGGTAGACTGAAGTACTTAAAACAGCCAAACTGGCTTTCAGAAAACTAGAAAGATAATGGAGAAAAGACTACAAGCTATCAGATCGAATGGGGTGTGAAAAAAAGAACAAAGCATCGCATCAAGGGCTTACTACTTTCAGAAGCTCGTTCTTAACTCAAAGAATCCCATCCGAGAAGTGTTCATTCTTTATAAAAACATAGCCTCTCCATCAACAGATACCTCCTACAATGAACCTGGAACTCGGTAATAACCTATCTGATGTTTTTCACATATAAAAACCCCAATAAAAATAGTCAGACTTACTGGAGCATTTGTCAAAACACACATCTACTTTTGGCACCGATACTCCTTGTTCTTTGGAATTAGCTACCAGCGATCTGGTTACAAAGAAACTGGTCTCACTCATCTGTGCTTCCCCTCTTTTTTCCTGCTCTATGCAGCCTTTAAAGAGAGTCAGGCCACTTGGTCAGACCACTATTTGATTAAAGGCCATTTTCCGCTTTCCTTCAAACGGCCAGAAGTCAAATCTGACTGGAAATGGCTACGCAGCTGGAGCCAGGTTAATGCAACAGAATTGTCAGCTATTCTATCACAGTCGGACCTCCCCCCGTCATGCGGGGAAAATCTGGAAAGTGAAAGCATCGCCTTGGTGTCGGTAATCAAGGAGGCTATGGAGGTAGTCGCCCCTGCCCATAAAATCAAATTGAGGGATAAGGGCAAAAGAGCACTATGGTTTAACAATGCTCTTAGAGAAAAAAAGCAAGTTCTTCGTAAGCTCGAGAGAGCTTGGCGCAAATCCCGTTTGCCTGCTGCCCGCGATGCCTATACTACACAGTTCGCAGATTATAAAAAGGCTATCCGCCTGAGGAAAGCCGATTTCTACGAAACGGCTATTTCAGAGGCGGCTAATCCGCAGAAAGAAATATTTAAAGTCCTGAATGATCTGCGGACAGTGAAAGGCCCAACCCCGACCTTCAATTTGAAGGATTGTCAAGATTTTCAGGCCTTTTTTCTGAATAAAATAAAGGATCTGATGGTAGAGATTAGCCAAACCTCCCATTTTCCCTGTTCTATTGAGCCTCCCCTCATATCCCCAAGATCAACACTGGGTACGTTAACAGACCTTCCAGCTCTCACAACGGAGTCGCTATTCACCATAATGAATCGGGTGAAATCAGGATCCCCAGCCGACCCTTGCCCTCCCAAAATTTTTAAACTGGGCTGGCCTGGCATGGAGGATAAAATTCTCAACCTGCTGAATCGCTCCTTATCAGAGGGACGGGTTCCCCACAACTTTAAGGAAGCACGGGTGATCCCCCTTCTAAAGAAACCTGGTGCCGACCCAAAAGTTTTAAAGAACTTTAGGCCAATCTCGCAGCTACCCTTTCTCTCTAAAATTTTAGAGCAACATGTCCTGCACTCCCTCACTCATTTCGTAGAAAGCAACCTTCTTCTGGAGCCCAACCAGGCAGGGTTCAGAGCTCATCACAGCACCGAATTGGTGATGCTTTCGGTGTTGGATGATTTGAGATTGAAGGCTGACAAAAGAAATCCATGTGCCCTGGTCCTTCTGGACTTATCCGCGGCATTTGATACCGTAAACCATTGTCAACTATTGTCGCGGGTTGAGGACTGTGGGATCCAGGGTACGGCCCTGGCCTGGCTGACTTCTTTTCTAGAAAATCGCTCACAGCGAGTCCAACTATCTGACCTCGTGTCAAGTCCAGCCAAATTGACATGTGGGGTGCCTCAGGGTTCAGCTCTATCACCCCTGCTTTTTAATATATACCTACAGCCACTGATTGCAGCCCTAAATAAGTTGAACTGTAGGGTTTATAATTACGCGGATGACACACAAATTCTGATCCAGACTGAACACTCTTCGAACGCCTATTTGAGAATGCAAGACATTCTCAAATTTACGATTAACTGGATGTCGGATAATTGGTTGAAAATTAACCCAGACAAAACCGAAGTCTTGGCAGTCAATACAGCTACCGATCCATGGAATGATCGGTTCTGGCCAGTTGAATTGGGGCCATGTCCAGAACCTGCGGTAGCAGTAAAAAGTCTGGGAATCAAAATTGATGCTCTGCTGACCTTGACACAGCAGGTGTCGGCAGTGGTGGGCACTTGTGTCGGTCTACTGCGCCAGCTTCGGAAATTCTCCTTATTGCTGTCCGTCCCCACCCTTAGGCTGGCTGTTTCTGCCTTAATTTTGGCACGGCTGGATTACGGTAACTCCTTGTATCTGGGCCTGCCTAACAATCTTTTAGCCAGACTCCAAGTAGTGATGAACGATGCGGCCAGGCTGATTTTTAATAAGCCTCGGCACACAAGGGCAACGCCTTTACTTCAGGATCTACACTGGCTGCCAATAGCTCAGAGAGTGAAATTCAAGAGTCTATGCATCGCTCACAAAGCGGTCCATGGCTCAGCCCCCATCTATATCAAGGATCGACTGACTAAATATGTGCCAAATAGGACCCTTCGGTCTGCTGACGCATGTAATTTGACATGCCCGAAGTTCAGTTTAGTATCCAAGGGTGGCAGAGCCTATTCCAGCATGGCCCCCCGAGTATGGAATTCGCTCCCAGTCAGATTGAGGAAAGAAACTAATCTCCTCATTTTTAGAAAGCATCTGAAGACGCTGCTCTTCTTGGAAGCTTGGGGTTCATCGTAGTGGGAGGTTGCGTGTTCTTGCCAGTGTTATGTGTCCATTGTGAGCGCTTAGATACCTCGGGGTGATATATCGCTTTATAAATGAATAATAACATAACATAACATAACATAACATAACATAACATAACATAACATAACTATTGCTTAATATTATTTATGATGGCGAAGTGGTTGCTCTATACAATTTGATGTTAATATTTGGTGAATGTGTGCAGGGAAGCTCACATTGCTGTATGGCAGATATTGAGAACTGGACGTTTGCGAGTTAACGCAGTGATAGCAGCGTTAGCTCTGGTGGAATGAGCTTACAAGCCTTCCGGAGGTTGCTTCTTGGCCAATGCATAGCAGATTTTGATGCACAGCACAACCCAGCCACATCCTCAGCACTGCCCGACCTTTCTTCACAACAACACACATCACGAAACGTTGGTCATCCACACGGATAGCCCGCGTGCGGTCAAGGTAGAACGACAATGCTGGACTGTTGGTGCCCCAAAGCGGCCTAACAGCCTTTTATTACTCCAATGTTAATAAAATTATTACAATGTTGAGCTGCAGTACCATATATTTAACAACACTCAAAAGTAAGCTATTTTAGAAAAAAAAATACTTTTTATTAACTATATTTGAGATTCGATTACAGACCCCTCACCTTTCTCAAGAAAAATCTTACATTTACGAAGGCTAAAAGACAACACATCCTACAATCCATTAGACTGGTAATCCCAACAACCTCTCTAGTGAAGATGAAACATCTTCTAATGCATTTATTTTTATTTTTTAGAAATTTTGTATCTGACTTCAGACTGCCAGAAGCTTACTCTTCTTACATAAAAGCTCTTTTTGGGTCCACACAGTGGAGTTGACCCTCTTCTTTACAGAGATGTGGAGAAGCGTAAAAGGTAGTTAGGGCGATGGAATGTCCTACATGGAATGGTATGACTACTTTCAGCAGAAAGGAGGCCTTTGGATGAAGCACCACTTTGTCAGTGTTGATAGAGAGATACAGCGGCTTGCAGCTCACTTAATCTACTAGCAGATGCAATTGCCACCAGGAAGGGTGTTTTGAGTGCAGGGAGCCTGTGTGGACAGATGCCTGGAGGCTTAAACGGAGCACACAGCAAAAATGTCAGCACAAAATTAAGGTCCTGATCAGGCATAACTAATAGTGAAGGGGGGAAAAGGTGGGCGAGACCTTTCAAAAACCTATATACAATAGAGCATTAAAAAAAGGAGGATTGATCTGGCAGTCGCAAGAAGGCAGATAGAGCAGAAAGAAGTCCCTTAATAGTAGCCAGTGCAGAGCCCTGCTGGGTAAGGGAAAGAGCAAAAAAGCAAAACTTCAGAAATAGGGGCAGAAAAGGGATCAATGGCATTTTTTTGCACACCATGCCACAATTCTTTTTCCATCGTCAGGCATATACTTTCTTGGTAGAGTGACGCCTGGCTGCCAGAATCTCATTACAGACCTCGGGAGGGTCAAAAGCTGTCAACTGTTGCCTCTCAAACTCTACGCAAGAAGGCGGAGAGTGGATAGGTTTGGGTGGAGAACCCTCTACTGCTGCTGTGACAGAAGATCCTCCCGAATGGGTAGCCTGGTCGGAGGATCGATGGACAAGCTCAGTAGCTTGGGATACCAGGCTCTCTGTGCTCAGTCCAGAGACACAAGGATGTCTTGGCTCCGATGTTCCTGATCTTTTTGAGAACTCTGGGCAGGAGTGGTATGGGTGGAAAGGCTTACAGTAAGCCTGAGCTCCACTTGAGATGAAAAGTGTGTCAGAGCGAGAGCTGCCTTGGAAACTCCAGGTCGCAAATTGCTGATATTGTGTGTTTTCGACGGAGGCAAACAGATCTAATCAAGGCTCTTCCCACTGTTGAAAGAGACCTTGCGCCACCGCTGGATGGAGAAGCCATTCGTGATCCACTAGGCATCAAGGACAGTGTTCATCTGCCCTACACGTGAGCAAACATGACAGATGCGAAACCACCAGAAAAATGCCCTGCTCGTCCAGCCATGTCCAGAGATGCAGGGCTTCTTGACAAAGGGTCCACGACTCAACCTGCCCTGTTTGTACCACATGGCGCTGATGTTGTCTGTGAACACCTGCACTAGCCTTCCCTCGATGGAGGGTAGAAAGGCTTCCAATCCCTGTCGATTTGCACTGCGCTCCAGCTTGTTGATGTGGATTCTGGATTCCGCCAGATAACAGAGTCCTCTAATCTCCACCTCTCCCAGATGGCCGTCCCATCCCAGGAGTGACACATCTGGTGTTAATGTCAGACGTGTTTGTTGAAGGGAGGGTGTCTGCCTCTTACTTAATTGCGGTTGGTAAGCCACCACTCACATCTTTTCCTGTTACCCCTGAGATCTGGACCAAATCTGAGAGATTCCCCTGATGCTGTACCCACTGGAACTTCAGATACCTTAGCCTGCATATGTCATTTGACATGTGTCACCAGCAGGATGCAGGAGGCCAAGAAGCCCAGCAGCCTCAGAGTCAATCTCACAGAGACAAAGAATAGAGGCTAGGTATCCTAGCCCAAATATCCTGGACTCATTGCTTAGGAAAATAAGCCAGAAACTGCACTGTGTCCAGATGAAAGGGAGCATCTGAGAGGGAGTCAGGTGTGACTTCAGCACTTTGATGGTGATCACCAGCGATTGCAGAAGGCTGGCCGTAGTCTGGAGGAAGGAAACGACAGCCTGGGCCAAGCCTGTCTTCAACAGCCAGTTGTCGAGATAGGGGAAGACGGGCACCCCTGATCTCCGTAGATGAGCTGCAACCATGGCCTTCACCTTGGTGAGCACAAAGGGACACTGGTAAAGCCAAAGGGGAGCAAGATGAACTGAAACTGCTTGTGGCCTACCGTTTAAAGCAGATAGCGGCAGTGGACAGGCAGGACGGAATATGAAAATAGGCATCCTGCAAGTCCAATGCTACCTTCCAGTCTCCTGGGTCCAGGGTAGTTAAGACCTGAACTAGTGTGAGCATCTGAATTTCTCCTTTTTGAGAAAGAAGTTGAGGGCTCAGAGTTTTAGGAAAGGACGAAGGTCCTTGTCCTTTTTGCGGACCTGAAAGTAGCTGGAATAGCCACCAAAACCTACTTCTGGCACCAGAACCTTCTCTATGGTTCCCTTGGCCACGAGAGCCATGACTTCCTCGCAGAGCAAGGACAAATGATTCTCTGTCAGCTGGCTATGAGATGGTTGCATGGGAGGAGGGGTAGTATCGAAGGGGAAGCAGTAACTGACTACCCTACCCTTGAGGTTTGTGGGTACTGCCCCTATGTCAATGCAGAAGCTGGGGAGCATTTGCGGTTCTGTAGCTGGCAGAGTATTGGAGCAGTTGGAAGCTCCTTCCATAGCCACAAATACTTGAAAGGCAGACTGGGGGAGAAGTAAGGCAGTCTAGAGGCCCAAGGACTAGGCCATAGCCTGTGATTCCTTAGAGTGTTCTAGCGGCGAGTCTGCCTCGTCTCCGAAGAGATGGGTGCCATCAAAGGGCATGTCTATAAGGGAAACTTGACCAATTAAACAAAGGGGACCCCTGAGGAAACTAATACTAGGCAGGAAGGCAGGGGAATCAAAGACACATCCAACTAACAAAACTTCTGCCTAGATTTGATAAATATATAGGCTCATATAGAGTCCCAAACTTATACAGCCAGTCTGAAGCCCACTAGACCAACCAATATCATAACATGAAAAGGACCACAGTTAGAAAAAAAGTTTCATATTTATTTGTTTTTTTACATTGATCAATTCATACATCAGATTGTAAAGTTCTTACATTTACATAATAAACAATCAACTCCTTCAACCGACGTCCCACACATCCCTTCAGTCAATCATACCAGAACACACATACATGAACACTATGCATTCATCCTTCTCACACCACAACCAAATTGCCAACTGTTGTAGATGACTCAGGTCCCATAGGGTCTCATATGCAGTAGAGACCAGATGGAGCAATTACAGGACAATCTTCAAGCGCCAAAGAAAACTTGGACTTCCCCTGAAAAGCCAGTCGTCCTCAACTAGGCATGGCGCTTCAGGGCCACTTAAGAATCAACCGCCCTTCCCATTGAGTCGGTAGTGTCCAAACCACAAAGAATTGTGAACTTTACAGCCTGTCTCCGATCGGCACCAGCCTGAGAGAGTATGGCCAGGCAGCCTCTCGGACCTGTGTCCCACAGAGTGTGGGAGTAATGGCCCATAAGGTGTGTGGTGGCCACAGACCGCAATGCTAGGCTGGCAGAAGAGAACATTTTCTTCCACAAAGAGTCCAGCTTTTTGGATTTGCCGTACTGGGAGTGGTAGGAAATGCGCCCTGGGAAGCCGCGGCTTGAACCACCAAGTTCTTCGAGGTAGGGTGTTGAGTGAGTTAGTTTGGGTTCGTTGGCACGGGGTAATGGTGGCCGTGATCGTCCAATTCACAGGAGCCCCTGTGTTTGGTTTAGACCAGGTTCCCAACAAGACGTCAGTGAGCGCATCATTTAACAAGAGTAGGGGTTCCGATTAGGAGACTCCTGGTTGCAGCACCTCTGTCAAGATGTTGTCTTGACTGCCACCTAGGGCAACTGTAGGTCAAGGACCTCAGCTGCCCTTCACACCACCATTGTGTATGAGGCTCCTCCTCCATAGCCACGGTAGGGGGAGAAAGCATACCAGTATGTGGAGAAGTATTCATTTCACTGGCTTCACCCAGTTCCTCACTCCAGTTTATATTAGGGTCTTCTATGTATGGCTGGTTTTCTTCAGTGTCCAGTGACTCCCCTCATTCCTCCCCGAGTCCAAACGCATGGGAATAGGGCTCAAGCTCCGATCTAGGAAGCATGTTTCCTGTCGGAATCGGACTCTGCGTCAGCCGACGCCCATCTTGCTCAATGTCGGAGTCAGGAATCACAATGGGGATTGCGCTGCTGGTGGGTGCCAGGAGCGTTGGCATCGGTACTGGTGCCAGGGAAGGTCGAAAAGGTACGACCGGCATTGCTCCGGATCCAGAAATGAATGCTTGGGGTCCAGCTGGAGCAGAACCAGAGGGGGCTCCCTCGCACTCCACAGGCCCGAAGGCTCGTGGACGGGGTCGTGCCATCCAAAAATGAGACACATAGCCTCATATAAGCTTTGAGTTGGGCAGGGGATGCTCCAGCACCCGGAAAGGCGGGGAGGTGAGGAGTTGGCCCAGGGATAGGCTCCGAAGAACAATGCCTCGAGTGTGAATGATCACTGATCCCGTCGACCAATGGACAAGGAGAAGTCAAAGAGCACTTCGACTTCTTGCGCTTTTTCTTATGCCTCTTACCTGAGTTTTCCCAGGACTTTGAATGGAACAAAGAGGACTTTGGGCTTAGCAAATGATCACAGGACCTCAATTTACGAGGAGACACGTGCCGAGCCACTAGTAGCTTTAGGGACAGCTCCCTCAAAGCTATCAGACCCATGGCCTGGCTATTGGGCATGATTTGGTGTGGTGGTCACGCTCCTGGCAGCATAGGCAGATGAGGTGCAGGTCCATTACCCACATCAGCCGGGCAGGCGTCGCAAGGCTTAAAACCCGTCTCATGAGATGACATCTCGAAACACACGGAAACAGTTGGCTAAACATTGAAAAACTTCTGGCCCGACTACGATTTTGTTGGATGGGATACTCTGTCACAAACGTGATATCCTGTCCAGCGTATTACAAATTCCATAGGATATTATGGAATTATAATTTGGTGGACGGGATATCGGTCATGTTTGTGATGGATTAACCTTGTTTGCCAAGATCGTAATCAGGTCATGAGTCGAAAAACAACACGGGGTAGCTCTTCTCTGGATCGGCGCTGGCTGGCATGGAAAGAAAAAGACTGAAGCGAGGATGTCGCCTATATAGGTGCTGCAGACATCACGTCTGGTGAGGACGACACCACCTACCGGCGGGCATGGTTACTGCTCACAAAAAATCTTTCAGATCCAATTTAATACCTGGGAAAATACAAAGGTACACAATCTGCAGCTAGAAGTCTCTAAAAAAATCTATTGGCTTTGCCAATGCTTGTTTATATAGAAGGGGGACAGCTATAGTGTGAGGGGAAAAGGGAGAGGGAGCACCTAGTTCAGAAACATTTAAAATGGAGAGAGACAGGAAGAACCAGGGAAAGAAATGGAGGAACAAAAGTTATGCCAACAAGATATAGAAGGAGAAACCTGGGATAATCCTGATAGTCATTAACATCTATTTGACAGGAGATGACAATTTCTTCTAACAAAGAAATGCGATTGCATTCAACTGAAAGCTGATATATTTCCAGAAAACTTGCATTAGAAAATGATTTGCCTCTAAACTTAATGAAAATTCCAGGCTTGCACTGTTTCATTGTTCAGGAGAAAGTTGAAAAGGCAAATACAAAACACTGCCAATTCTAACAGTCCAAGCTCGAAAAGTTGAATATTAATGCAAAGGATTTCTTTATATACATCGATAGCTTTATTTCGGTCACAGCGGACCATAAAAGTACATGATAAAATACATGAAAACACTATATTATAATAAATAAATAGTCATGGAACAAATCAAGACAATCACAATCATATATATACACCTACATACAGAGATAAAACCATCACATATTAAGATCAAATGAAACCAATCACAGTAGTTATCGGAAGTGTACTTATAGTTTCATAGAAAATGTAAATCAAGAATTTATTTCATTAGAAAAGTTATACGTTTTAGCCACATTCCGTTTAAAAAACGGGAGACGGCAAAAACTTTAGGAGGGTGCGTGTCATATTTTAGTACTCTAAAGGCCTTATGACATTCTCTAAAGCCAAGGTTCATACAGATAGGTTTCACCCAGCATTTGCTTACAGACTGGTATTTGGAACAGAAGAAGAGGACATGGATCTAATTTTCAAGATGGTATTTGCACGCTGGACACTAAGTATTTTTATTTGGGTCCCATTTACTAGTAAATGACATGAGCGGCAGACTACCCATTCTAAATTGCATGCACAGATTCCTTGCCGAAGCTGGATAAATCAGGTCAAGGAAGTCCTCCTTTCTGTACTCCTCTTTTATTTGGAGGAACTGAGATGTCAGTCTACCAGCTGAGGAGCTAACACGGAGAGCCAGTAAATTATGGTGCCTATACTGGTATACCAAATCGGCCCTAGATAATACCGGCGACAGTACTTCTGGTGTTCCCCATAGGTCGGGTAGACCGATCCTACTACTACAGAGTTCCTTAATATGGGTTAGCCACGGGATTTTCTTAGTTCTAATTTCAGCCCACACATCCCTGTAACTCATTTCTGTAGGGAGCCAGTTCAGGGACTGACCAACGTCTTCTACAATAAATCAGTGGCTTTAAGGCCACATCCTCCTCGATAGGAAGTAACCCTTTCTTTATATGTTTGTGGAGTGCTGGAATGTGTCTATGAATATAAACTTGATGGGAGCAGGATCTAGCCACTTTTAGAAATGTGAGTGTAATACCCAAGTTAATAAAACAACTGGAGTTGCATATTGTTGACTGTACATGCAAGGGTGGGAAGATATCCTAGGTCTTCTGGCACGAATTGATGCATTCAGATTTCATTCTTACTGAATCGAAGGTCGTTCGTTTTGCTACAAATCAGTTTGAGGAAGTACGGCTAATTCAAATGATGTACAGCTGTACGACCAAATTCAGCAGATAGAGAAATAGGAAAATAGAAAATTACAATTGACCCTTTTCTCTTCACGCTGTGAATAACACATGTAGAATTACTTGTAATAAATGCAAGATAGGAGGAAGCAATGTACAGTGAAGAAATTCGGCTATGGTGAAGTGAAATCATTTGTAGGTCACTAAATGAAGTACTAAGATGCCTGGGTTTCATTTGTGTGTAAAAGATGGCACCTAAGTTGGAAACAGTTATTATGGCATGCCATAATAGAGGCAGTACTGTGAAAACACTGCCCAGATTTCCCAATTAATATGAACTTGTCTTAGATTTAACAACAGGGTCAATTGTCAAAATACAAATAAATGTGAAGTGGTCCTCAGGACTGCACTGTTAAGACACTGAATATTCACACATGACAGAATGTCCCATACTGGTACATTGAAATGAATACTGTTCAGTCTTCAATTGGAATGTAATACATAGAGAAAAGAGATCCAACAAAAAGTCTAAAGTACTTGAAGTGCCAGATAGGTGAAGTGCGGGGCCCGATTACCAAAAGAGTGAACCTCTGCACATATTCTGTCAACTAGTGCACTGCTCCTTAAAGTTATACATTTTGTTTTCTTAAAAATGTAGAACCTAAATTAAGATATCTTAGTCTTTGCAGCGCTGTGAAAATACCTCTAAGTGTTTCCCCTGGGTACTTCTCAGCTCAACTGCCTTAACAGATGTGAATTTGGTAAATTACCCATATTTCTTGCCAAGTCGATGGAATTGTTTGTATGTGGAGGTGGATTGTCCATCAGTCATGTCAGCAGAAGGCCAGTGGCAGGTTCTCCACTAAGGCGGAGGAACGTCGCCAACTGCTGAAAAGGAAAAATAAAATGATAATAACGTATCGTTATTCTCATTTTATTTTCCCTATTGCAGTTAGTGGCGGGGCTGGCCCAAGCAGGGGAGGAGTGCTGTGCACTCCCTAAGTGCGCCTGAACTGTTTGGCCGGCCCGCTTGTGCTGACCAAACGGGTCATGCGGACTTCACATGTTCCTACCAGGCTGCATTACACAGCCTGGTCAGGAATATGCACAGACTGGATCGGCGCTCAGACCAGTGTTGTGATTGGCTCAGGCGAGCCCGTGTGCCCGGCTGCTTCCTACTGCTGGCCAGCACAGGAAGAGGAAGAGAATGAGGATGGAGGACGGAAGACGGAGGAAAGGCGCCGGCCGGCTGTTAAAGGAAAGTCCTTCTTCGGTCGAGCCTAGCGCAGCGTGCATGCGCTGTCTATGGGAGGCTTCTGGTGAGCACTCCACACTGTTCCTAAACTTCTCTGTGGGAGTTAGTTTACTCCCCAATATTCTATTGGCCTTTAGCATGTTGCTTTCAGTAATGAAAGCACGCAAATGGCCAAAGACGGCAGCATGTCCCGCCTTTCTTCCAAAAGTTAACTCCCACGGCCTAAGGCTCTCAGGAGTGAGCAGCGGCGTGCTGCATTCCTCATCGTGGATCAGGTTACTGTGGATTTCACTTTCGCGTGCATCGGCGGGCACGATGCCAGCTGCATTCATTACAGCGTGCTAGCGCACCACTCGTTAATTATGTTTATTTACACAATTCGCCCTCAGCGCACTTGCCACATTTGCAGAGTTACACTGCTCGCTGTATGCGTGTTAGCTCGTTGTATGTGTATTAACACGTTTCCAAAAGTCACCAGGCATTTGTATAGAACTCCTGAAAAGTTGTCAGTTGGCTGGTTTCCTGATGTACCGCAGGAAGTCTTCTGTGAATTATTGCTTTAACGTGTGGATTGGTATTTCTTTGTTTGTGATTTGACAGTTACACCTGTTTAAATGTCAGCATCCTGGTGCAGTGGCACTTTTTTGTTGCTTGTGTGTTTTTTTTTTTTTACAGGCAAAATATTTCTCTTCGTGGAGAAGAAACTCCTTCATTGTCACCTTTTGGGGTGCACCATATCCCTTCACACCATGGTAACAGGTTTAATCCTGCCTGTCTCAGCAGTAATTCTTTAAACATTTCCAGTGTGTTAACGAAATGGGGGAGTTTGTGAATGAGCGCAAACTAATGGCTGTGTGTCGGAGCTGCTACAACATTCTTGAGCACTAATCACTTTATTGCCCCGACCATCATCAAACCACTATCCTGGCTTCCTGTCAATGTCCCACATCACTAGGAAGACCCTCTGCCCTACCCACAAATGCATCCCAGGTGGGGTCCCAGAAAGACTCCACTAACAGTATACGTCACTGGTACTCGTTGCACCTCCTCGCCTGCATGGTAGACTACAACCTGCATCACGTACCGCAGTCAGGTAATTACAGCGTACTTGTGCGCCTGCTGAAATGGATGGTTCTCCTTTCTTAAGTGTGCTCAAATTCCCATCTTCAGTGTGCAGAAGTCTCATCTCTTCTTGCCTCGTGTTGCTTGGGCCTTGTCCATGTGCACAAGGATGACCACCCCCTTAATGTTAGTTAGCAAGGAAAATATCTCCGACTCCATTTTTGCTATTAAGACAGACAAAATTGTGATGAGGTTGCCCCTCACAATCTTCTCACAAATGCCACTGCATCTGGTGCAGTAATGGCCTTTTTTTTTAAAAAAAAAAGAGCCCCATTATCTCCACACCATCCTGAAGGCCTCTCTCACAGGAAGCTGTATCTGTCATTTGTAAACTGAACAAGCATTGGCATAGCCAATAGGCCTCGCCTTTGGGACCTTATAAGTGTTCAGCCATCCAACAGCTGATGTGTTGTTGCACCAAGGATATTGTGCTGAATAACTAAACACTTATAAGGTCCTAAAGGCTATGCCAATGCTTGTTTTTTTAACATTTATTCCCACCCCCTGCCATCCCACCAAACCTGTCCGGCAGCAGCTGCAGAAAGCCTGACCCTTCACCTTCCTCTACTTGCTCTCACCCTATGCCTGTAATTGGGTTGGTGGCATTACATGCCAGTGTGTTCTAGACAGGTCATGATAGTCGAGTGCTCTCTCGTTCCATCTGAATTATCTTTTTTGTTATTTAAACTATAGACTTAACGCCTTTGTACATGCTGTGAAGCGCTCTGATACCCTCGGGTCCAGCTAGCGCTATACAAAACTTTAATAAAAAAATAAATAAAAAACTTCCTGAATAGTGCCTTTGGAGGTTTAAGAACAGCACCAATCTAGCAGTCTGATGCTATCATAAAGATGCTGGTACTGGGACGGTGAAGTAAATTGACGGCAAGGTTTTTCCCACTGAGAGAGTCCAGTACAGCACAACAGGACTACCAAAGCTTTGTAGGAAGGGGAAGACCTTCTTCAGACTCAATAGTAGTGCTTCTGAACCGTTGAGGTCAAGCTTTAGATCCCCAGTCAATGCTTTTTAGTTTTGTGCCAGGGAATAGGTAATTTGGTTTGTAATGTTATTGGATCATGCAATACTTTTGTTACTCTTTGGACCAATGCAACTCTTGCATCTTGGGATGTAAGCACCAACATCTTAACCCTCAAATTCCAAATGATAGGTGGGGCCTCTTCTTGATTCAGCCTACAAGCCAACAAAGATATGCTGGTGTTGCTATACTGTTCCAGTGGCTGTGTAGTAGCAAAGACAAAAGCAGCGCAAGAGATTCCAGTGAAGATCTGAACCAAGATGAAAACTGAAAGACGACTAGGAAGGTATCAGAGATACGGCAGGATGTAATATACACAGTAAGCTCCGAGGATGCATCCAAATTAACCTCTCAATTAAGTCTGTCCAAGTTGGGTCACAACCTCAAGAAACACTGATAATCTTGTGGAAAACAAACTCACAAAATGCATCTAAGAATAAGGTGCTGAGGCTTTTATTTAACACTGACTAGTCTAAGTCCCTTCTGGCACCTCCACAGAGACAAAGCCCTCACAGTCATCTAAAATAGATGCTGTTGAGGCCATAATGACATCAAGTGCTGGCCCCATCATCATTTTACTTCCTAAAGAAACAGCACTTCATCACTTAGAATAAATTTCAGTACTTTCCAATCTCACCTGATTTTAATAATTTTCATCTGAATTAACAATGTTGTTGCAAAACTAATATCAATTCAATAAAACTTTATTCGGTTTTTCACAACCATAAAAGTGTACAATTGTTAACAATGCCTTCAATAAAATAGATATATACAGTTTTAAAATCAATTTCTAAGATTCACAAATTCATTTTGATATCCTCAAGGTAGTGTGTTTCTATTCACATGGCTTTTACCCTTTTGTGACTCATTCTCCTCGTACCTATACACCAGATCATCTCAAATCTCAGTGCATTTTAGGGCCTCTTTAACTTTTTTATATATATTTTCCCATGGCACAAGCTATGTCTAAATTAACCATTTCCACTAAAAGGTTTACTGCATGCATCCTATTTTTAATATCATACTTTTTAAAAATCGGGCATAAAAAGTCTTTTTGAATTTCTAAAAACTTCTGACAATCTAATAAAATATGTAGAGTATCACATTTTGTTCCTAAGGTGCAAGTGCAATTTCCTTTTTTATCTATCATGGAACTTTTTACCCCTTTGTTCACGTGACATGGATTTACTCCAATTCTCAGCCTGAACACCTCTCTCCTTAATGGGCAACTAGGTAGCCTTTCAATATAGGGGAAGTGTCATTCCTTTTGCCACGCTGTGGCCGTATGGAGAACTGAGCCTTTTTCCTCAAGAGGTAATTTTGGTCCTGTACTCAAGCTATTTCTTTACCCAAGATCCTAGGTTCCCTCTTATCTATCTTAAGTTGAAGGGACTGGGGGCACAGCTTAAGCTTTAAAATATGACATGCTTTCTTGACAATATCTCTGGTCTCTTTTGCTCACTTTAGCTCACTATTTACAATTTCATTCCTACACCATTGTGAGATTTTGTGTTCTTCACCCAAACCCAAACATTGCCAATAGCGTAGTAATGCCATGCAAGCGGTTAAACCCCATGAGGTAATTACCAGTTCTAGACTTGCTGCCTGTACCATTGATGATTTAGGCAGAGAGAATAGATTTTTCAAGCTATTTCCCTCTTCTAAGTCCCACTGATTTTTACCACTCAAGTAAAGGACTTCTGCCCCATACAAGAATTGAGGTGGAACCATTGCAGAGAAGGCTTTTAGGACCGGTCGGTCAGACATTTCACCATACACATTGTTAAATCTTTTTAAACGCTTCACTGAGGTAGCTGTTCTCAGTTTTAGTGCGTCGAGATGGGTACGCCATTGTAGGCTTCTTTCAAACCACATCCCCAGGTATCTATATTCTATTACTTTTTCCAACTTTTCGGTCCCCAAATACCAAGAAAACCCTGTTTTCCTTCGGCTGAAACATAAAATCTTAGTCTTTTCCATATTAACCACTAGTCTCTTGACCAGGCAGTATTCGAAATATGTTTCCCACCTTGCTTTGGGCTGACCCCTTTTGCATTTCCTAAGATTAGGGGTAAACCCGCGATAAACAAGGGAAAGAGCAGGGGGGCCAGTACGCACCCCTGCCTTAACCCATTACCAATTTGGATTTTGTGCGTTAAACTCCCCTCTACATCTAAAATTATTTGCGCCCAATTTTCCGTATGCAGGGCTCGAATCAAACTCAGTAGATCCCCCGGGATATTGTACCCTATCAAGGTCAACCATAGCTGCTCCCTATCCACCAGGTCAAATGCTGCGCGGAAGTCCACGAAGCAGCAAAACAAACTGCCCCTCTGCTCGAGCGACTTCTGAGCAATTGCCCAGAGGGCGAAGCAATGGTCTACCGTTGAGTGTCCCTCTTTAAACCCTCCCTGCTCGGGGGGCACAATCTGTTTTTCTTCCACCCAATCTTTGAGTAATCCCAGGATTATTTTAGTGAATACTTTTTCGCCTATATCTAGTAGGTTTATTAGCCTGTAATTTTTTGGGGCGTTTACATTTCCTTTTTTGTGGATAGCTCCTTTCCAACTATCTGGCACATTTCCTGTCTCCAGAATACCCTGGAACATATTCTCAAAGAACTCTGACCACCATTCTGGCTTAGTTTTTATAGTAACTGCCGGTATATTGTCTGGGCCAGCTGCACGGGTCAAGTTTAATCTAGAAATTATCTTCCTAATATGGCTTGGGGTAAAATGTTCTTTTAGCGCTTCCCTCACACCTGGCATGCCGTTGGACTTATTTTATCTATTGTTGGCCACTTCCCATAAATTTCCTCCAGGTAGTCCACCCATTTATCCTCGGGAACCGAGCACTGCAGAGACCCTGACACTTTACCCGTGCTTTCTTGTACCAGGCGCCAGAAGCCTTTCACATTTTTATCTTCAATGGCCTCTAGTAGAGATACCCAGCATCTGTCTTTATAAGTTCTTTTCTTATTCCTGATGATTGTTTTATATTTTATCCTTAATTTCACAAGGTTAGTAAATAGTCCTCCATTAAACCTACCTTTAAGTTTTCTTTCCTTTTGCCTGATGTTAGCTTTTGCTTTGCGACGTTCCTCATCAAACTATGGTCTATTTTGGTGTGCGACCTTTTATTAATTTTTGCCCCCGGTTTACCACCTCTAATTTTTACCCTTAGGCATTCTACTAGTTGACTTATTATATTTGCATACCATGTGTTATCCTCATCAGATGTCGTTTTTTCAAATGGGAGGTTTTGCTGAACAGCACTTAATTTTTGAATATGCTCATTTGAAATACGGGTTATAAGTCGCTTTGGGTATTCTACAAGTACTTGAAGGACTGTCTCCCTCCGACTTCCCTTTTTTACTTTAAGTTTAGTCAACATGGGGTAGTGATCACTACCTTCCACATTTAATACTTCAAAATGCTTGATTAATTCAAAGCTCCAAGCGTGTGTAAACACGTAGTCTATCGGGCACAGTTGCTGCCCTAAAGTAAATGTTCGCTTGGCTGGCCGGTCGGCTTCCATTCTACCATTCACACATAACAAGCCCATGGAGCCCAGCAAATGACCAAGAGCCACATCTTGGGACGAAATATCACTGTGGGGGAACTTTGCGGTCTCTATATTATAGGCTCCTAATAAGTCACTACGCCATAAATCAGATCTTCGAGGGTCTAATCTATGATTAAAGTCGCCCATCATCAGAAACACATCCTTTGGGTAGGTATCACATATAATCCCCATGTCCTCTTTTAGAATTTCCAGGTCCACCTTATAAACTTCTTCCTTTCCCTTCTGGATATATACATTAAAAATACATATTCCTTCAAAACAAGGTTCAACGTTCTATAACACCACTCTACTACCTAAGCAAAACTAATAGATCTCAACTTTTATCAATGACCTGAAAGGTAACTGCTAGAATTTTCTTATATTGTTGAATGTACTGTTACAAGATGGTCGATGACCATTTTGGAACAGCAATTTAAAAATAAAATTTGTGCGAGATTCCCCGCAAATTAAAGAAGCGAGTAGCCTGGTACAACTAAGCAAATGCTAACCCCCTGAAAACATAATAATAATAATAATAAAAATAATATATATATAAAAACAAAGGAACCAGGGTGAATATGGATGAGTGGGTATGGGAACGAACCAATGATAGTGGTGACCACTTTGGATATCACCTGCTAAGGTGCCACTCTTTCTAAATACATTAACTCACATATGTGAGAAAGAGATGGTTAAGAAGTCAATGTCATGCCACATTTAAAAGGGCAGTGTAAGGGATAGGTTACTGGTTGATGGAGGTGAATCCCTACTCAAGCAGGAACTACAATACTGTCAGGGTGAGGCACACACAAACCCCAAATTAACCATTGCTCAAACCTCTGGTAGCCTGGCATAGAGCAGTCAAAACTTAGGGGTAATCTATAAAGTATTTATGTAGTACGTCAAACAGTTATAAACAGAAAACACAACATAAGAAAAATCCGACAGCAATTTAGAAAAATAAAGTACATTTAAATAAATAAATCAAGACCAAAATGACAAAAATCCAATCAATCAGTAGAACCGGAGATAATCAATTTTCAGTGAATATAGTGCCAAAAAGCAAAAAGTGCCAACTGTGGATATCTGGTTGTGCTGGACCGGTGCAAAGGTACAAGTTTGGGGCAAAGGCACAAGTTCATGCCAACCACAATGGAGCACGGGCCGGTAATAGGGACCCACCTAGGTCCGAATGAACAAGAGTACCTTAAATCCTTGCTGCGAACAGTCACGGAGTCCCGCGTCATGGATGTGCCGCGCAGCCGAGGTGATGCAAAGTCCTGGTCATAGATGTGTTGCACAGCGTCAGTTCAGAGGAGCTGCGAGGTTGCGATGCGATGTCTTCAATCTAGGATGTGTTGTACACCGACCGGTTTTGAAGAAGCTCCAAGGCTTGCGATACGGAGTCCTGCACTGTCATCGAGAACGCTGTCGACGAGAGTCTTGCGATGTGAAGGCCTCCATTGAGATGTGTTGCGCAGCAGTGGTTGTGATGGGGTTGCTATGCTAGGTCCTTGTGTCGGGAACATCCACACAGGAGCAGCAGCAGCAGAGGAAATGTGTCTGTTCTGCTGGATTTACAGATGGGCTGGCAAAGCACCTTCAGGCCCACTTCCAACGGTCCAGTACTGGGTTGGCACTACTTGGTACGCTAGGACTCACAGATCGCAAAGTCCAGGGGCTGGGTTATAGGTTGTTGGAGCCTTCTGTCCTTGATGCTGTAGTCAGGAGGCCAGCCAACTAGCCCTTGGAGTCACTTTCGGGTCCTGGGTTCAACAGATGCATGTCCAATCCTTCTCACACATGCAAAAGGGCAGCAGGGCAGCAATGCTTAAGACAAAAAATTGCCAACTTTTACAAGTGGCAATTTCAGAATAATGACCAAAAATCAGACTTTACCATCAAAAAGGGCTTTTAATTACAATTCTTTAAACACCAAACTCGACCTGTCTACCTACTACCAATTGGAAGTTACAGATTATTAGGTCTTGTTTTACTACCAGGACATATTAAAGTTAAAAACACATGTCCAGCTTTTTAAATACACTGCACCCTGCCCTCTGGGCTGTACAGAGCCTACCCTAGGTATGATATATGTATTAAAAAGGAAGGTTTGGGCCTGGCAAAAGGTTTATTTTACCAGGTCAAAATGGAAGTTTAAAACTACACAAACAGGCCGCAATGGCAGGTTCGAGACATGTTTAAAGGCCACTTAAGTGAGTGGTACAAGCAGTGCTGTAGGCCACTAGTACTATTTAATTTACAGGCCCTGGGTACTTACAGGTAAATAAATGTGCTAATTGGGCATAAGCAATTGTACCATGTTTTAAGGAGAGAGTACATTTACTTAAGCACATGTTAGCAGTGGTAAAGAGCACAGTCCTGAAGCCAGCAAAAACGAAGTCAGCAAAAGTGAAGGGTTAAAGCTAAAAAAGTTCGGGGAGAACCACGCAAATGATGTAACAGACAGCAACATGTAGTTAACAGACTGCAACTATTCAACCTATACTTTTATTATTATATCAAGTCATGCCATTTCATGGTGGCTTTCAAATCATGTTATGTCACACAGTGGCTTCATATCATGTTATGTTACACCATCTCACGGTGGCTTTCAAATCTTGTGTTATGGTGGCTTTCAAGTATATGGTATGTTACGTCATCGAATATAATGTAATTTCAGTTTTCAAAGCATGTCATGTCACTTTAGTACACTTTGGTATTGTGACTTCGTAGCGCTGCATGCTTTATAATTGTTTCAAAACATCACACAGGAAAATGGCATTTTAATAGAACTATTGCATTCCCGTTCTCAAATAATTAACTTTATAACTAACCACTACATAATTTGAAAACAAGATGGTGGATGGAATGTATATTGAATTTAGACCAAGCAATGTAATGCTAATAGATGACACAATTCTTTCTACTTTTGCCATATTTGTCTAAAATGAAAAAAAGTATATATATATAGGAATTGGCAAAAATGAGTTGTCACCGACTAAAATACAATTTCAAAAGTTGTCTAACTTTATACACATTTTGTAAATACAAACATGATCAGTGCTTAGTTTGACTTTTCTTCTCAAGTTAAAAGCCAAGATAATGAAGAACACCCCTGTCTACATGACCTTTTGGGCAAAAACAGTGACGTAACATAGACCCCCACAGCCTACGCGATGCGGTGGGCCCCCGAGCTGCAGGGGCCATCCCCCTCTGCACAGTCCCCTGGCTTGAGAGCTCCTGAATGAGCCCAGAGAGGGCCCCTCAATGTACCTTGTAGGAGGGCCTCTCAAGATCAGTTTCGCCACCTGGCAAAAACAGAGCATGACTGAAGGAGCTCTCAGTGTAATCAAAGAGCACCACCGCAGTCATTTATTTCCCATGACAAACCGCAGTTTCCTGCCACACATACCCAGTGCAGTGACTACCAGTGACCAGGAAACAGCTCCAATACTAGTGAAGTATATATGTACCTGCAAGATAAATATCATACATAACATAACATGTGTATTTGTAAAGCGCACGTTCACCCGTAGGTCTCTTGGCGCTGAATAACAGATGTTTATTGTTATCCAACTCAATGGTACTCATTTTATCGACCTCAGCTGGATGAAAGGCTGAGTGGACCCACCAGGATTCAAACCTGTAATCATGAGGTCGAACACAGGCCCCTGCAATAGATGCATTAGTTCACTGAGCCATAAGACCCAGCCCAGTGCCCTATCTTAACCCCTTGCGTGCTGCCGTCAGCAGCCCCACCCACTCTTCAGAACGCCCGCTCCACGGCGGTTAAGGCGTTAAAGGCCCCACAAAACCTCTCAGTTATATTAATGGAATTAGACCCCTGTTTCTTGGGCTTTCACACATAGGTCGGGTTTAAGGGGTGGTTCATTGTAGTAAAACTTTGCAGGCTCTATACCACTACTCTATTCGTATCCAGGGTGCAACATTTCCTGCAAAAGAGTCTGTCAGAGGATTCATGGAGGGTGCAGGGGAGCAACTCAGGAGCTTGAAGAAGAGGACGGCTTGAGTCGAAGAGGACGGCTTGAGTCAAAGAGGGCGAGGGAGGGTGTTTAAGGGGAAGAGAAGATCAAAAGGTAGAGTCCCAATGAAAGCTGGAAGAAAAAAGTAGTTAATTAAAAGCAAGCAGTGAAAGGATACAAGTCATCCAGTAAAAAAGACTGTAAAGAACCTATGTTCCAGGGAAGGGACAAACACAAGATAAGAACTGGCAAATCCCATAGGCCTCACCTTTGGGACCTACTGGTTTTGCCAATGGTTCTAGCCATGCAGGATAGCATCCCTGTGCAGCATGGCTAATAAAGAGGAGAAAAAACCTATCATGTGGACTGCTTCATTTTGTAGGCACCGTATATGGAAAGGGGGGCCACTCGGCCCCCTCGCACATATGGCGAGGCGCCGGTCTCCCCTTCCCCCTACATCCTCGGTGGTGGGGCGTGCCCTCTCGCCGCGTCTTGATGACGCGGCGGGCGCGCCCCACCACCGATTGGTGCCGGCTCCCGCGTTTGACCCGGAAGCAGTCGGATTGCTTCTGGGTCGAAGGGGGGGAGCCCGGGGTGCGGACCAGTTGGAACTGGGCTGCTCCAATGCCGCGCCACTAGTTAAAAGGCCGGGAGAGCGCGATGGCGCCCGCGCTCTCCCGGCCCACTCCGTGCCCCTTCAGCAAGGGGCCGAATAATTTTATCTTTTTCTTGTTTCAGGTTCGTGATTCCACTTCGTGGGGCCCTGATGATCTAGTGTTGTGTCGCGAGGAGGATCACCGAATGCCGGTTAGAGGGGGAGAAGCAATTCCCTCACGGCGCGCTCCGTGCAGTGTGGCTTGAAGCCATTATACGGGGGCACTGCGGACAGAGCTATCTGAGGACACGGGCAGGCCTGCATTTTACTGCTTCTGTCGGGCCGCCGGGCTAGAGTGCGCTCGCCCACAAACACCCAGGCTAGCTGGTGTGTCGGGGTCACAGTTGCATGGTGCACTCGGCCAGCCTGTGTGCCTCCAACGTTGTACAGGTAATAGGGCACATTGTGCGTATTGGTGTAGTATTGAGTTAGGCCATTCCCTGTCATAAAGGAAAGGAGAATGTCTAGTGGGCGTGGTGTAAAGCGTTCCCGCATGGAACTTATGCTGCTGGGCATGATGCGCAGAATGTCAGCCATGGATAGGAGACTGGGGAAGGTGGACCAGCTAGGGAAGAATGTGGCAGAGCTTAGTCAGAGGTTAGAGGATCAAGTAGGGTCTTCGGGGAGATCCAAGCGAGTTATAGTGCCCCCGCAACCCAGGGGGGAACTGGATGCTTTGCCTAGGCGGGGCAGGGCCAAGAGGGGCAATGGCCGGGTCCCCAAGCCACGTGCGTTAGGGGGGTCACCTAAGGTGTCCCCAGACAATGTGCCCACACCACCCGTAGCACCCATATCTACTCCACCAACACCGAAAAGTAGCACCCTTGGTGGTACCAATTCCAATTACACCAGTAGTGAACCCGGCACCTACACCGGTGCCCGACATAGGGTTACCCACTCCAGTTAGTGCTCCCCCGGGGGTTGGGCAGGTGCCCCCTGAGTTGGCAGCACAGATAGCAGCAGTACTCCCATGGCTGGGCATTGGGGGGGTGTTGCCCTCTGCAGAGGATCCCTCCGCAGAGGCACAGAAAATGGTAGCAAAGATCCTGTTGGCCAGGGGTGGTGGCGGGGAGCCAACCCCTCCCATTTCTCCTCAAGCAACAGGTTCGGGCTGCGACGCCAGAACGGACAAGAGTACTGAGCCAACGCAAGTTGCTGAAAGTGGTAAGGAGGTGGCATTGCAGCTACTCGGGGTGGATACAATACCCTCCAGGAGAGAATACATAGCCCAGCATGTTACACAAGGATTGAAAGAGTTGATTTGGGCCGGCAAATATGTTAATATATTTTCATTGCTAGTAGACAACAGGGAAATGGAGTATGCTAGGACGCAGAAGGATGGATGTTCCCTAGTGAGTGGCGGGCCCAATTGGCAAAATTCAGGGTAGATGAGACACTGATTAATTGGATAAGAGCCTTTTCTGTGCTTATGGCGATCACGGCAGAGCGTTCCGCAAATATACTGACTGAAATGGCATGTTACCAGAGTAGAATTACAACTTTCAGTGATCAGTATGGAGGGGATAAGTGGAAAGAATATGACATGGCATTCAGGAAAGCAAACGAGTTTGACAAATCATTATCCTGGGATAGGTTCGATTCCATTTCATGGTATGGCCAATTTACAGGGGGGCAAACAGTGTGTGTGGGCCCGAGTGGAAACAAGGGCTACCCGTCAAAACCCCATCAGCGTTTTGGGCCAGGGCAGGGGGGCCAACGCGCCGCTAGGAGGCAGTGGTGGGGATCGAAAAGGGGTGTGTTGGGACTTCAACAAACGAGCATGCACCAGGGCAGCGGGTACTTGTAAGTTCAAACACGCATGTTACATATGTGGCCACTCTTCTCACCCAGAAACAACATGTCGCTCAAAAGAGAACGCTTCCGGAAACAGGGTCAGGAGGAAGCAGGACTAGGGGGGGGGGGGGGAGAGGTCGCCCACTCAACCATTGATGTTATGGCTATGATTGCTGGGCTGAACAGGTACCAAGACCATTCCTCTGCAAGGTTGCTACAGGAAGGCTTCTCACAAGGCTTCAGGATTCCAGCGTTAGGATATACTGGGTCACCAGAATGTAAGAACCAGTTGTCAGTTAGGCATACTCACTCCAGTAGTAGTATATTCTAGAGAACAATGGTCCCTATTTTTGGAGCAGAAATCACAATCATACAATAATCATACTCTAAATAGCTAGTATGTCTTTTGTCCAGCCGGACAAGAATTTATTTTTCAAATAAGGGTGAAAATAAGGAGGTGTATCAAACACTAGATGACAAGTGGGCACAGCCGTGACCCACAGAACATTGAGACACAACAACGAACACAGAATGGCCAAAGGGCAAGGTAAGATATGTCTGTACACTTGTGTTTAAAAAAAATTCCAGACTTAAATCATTACTTTATACACCATTGCACATTACAATATTGCTTAGTCATATTGCATATGGCGTGTGGGTGTCGACAACGTTTCGATGCCAGCACTAGACACCACCCCCTTTTGTACCGCTTTTGGCCGCCATAAGTGTGGCAGGGTATGCTCAGACGTGAGTCCCTTGCTCACTTTGCCACTGGATTCAAGCAAGCCGGGCTGAAGACGGCTGGAATGCCAGAAACCGGTCCTCGGAAGCTTGTTTCCGGTCCAGAGAAGACATGGCTTGGCAGTTCGGGCTGGACTGTTCCCATGAGGCACAGGGTCAGACTGATTTGCATATAGCCATGTCTGAACTGGGGTGGCAGAGTGGGCTAAAGAACGGTGATGGATTAAACCCAGATCTTTTGACTGGGTGTGAGTGTTTGATTGATTCAGATGATCCGTCCATCACCACCACCACCACCCCTTTTGTACCAGCACTAGACACTAGGCATCATCCTCAGGACACTTAGATCAATCATTGTTGTCTTAATTAATACAATTACACAGTGCCTTTAACGCATTACGTAGAGGTTTGGAAATCCCGCTCATGTGGAGAAATAATCGGGTCCAAACAAGTGCGAGATCGCACGATTTTTGAGGCAGGAGCACAATGGCCTGTCTGGCTGCACACGCCAAACCTCTACGTAATGCGTTAAAGGCACTGTGTAATTGTATTAATTAAGACAATGATTGATCTAAATGTCCTGAGGATGATGCCTAGTATCTAGTGCTGGCATCGAAACGTCGTCGACACCCACACGCCATATGCAATATGACTAAGCAATATTGTAATGTGCAATGGTGCATAAAGTAATGATTTAAGTCTGGAAATTTTTTTAAAACACAAGTGTACAGACATATCTTACCTTGCCCTTTGGCCATTCTGTGTTTGTTGTTGTGTCTCAATGTTCTGTGGGTCACGGGTGTGCCCACTTGTCATCTAGTGTTTGAAACACCTCCTTATTTTCACCCTTATTTGAAAAATAAATTCTTGTCCAGCTGGACAAAAGACATACTAGCTATTTAGAGTATGAATATTGTATGATTGTGATTTCTGCTCCAAAAATAGGGACCATCGTTCTCTAGAATATGATACTGCCCAAGGTCCCTATACTATACCTTTTGGGTTCCCTTGTTTCTTTGTCACAACACTCCAGTAGTAGTGGCAACAAAAACTGAGAAATAACTGTGCCTGGGTAGAGTAGCTGGTCCCTTTACTGAGATTCCAGTACCCAATTTTGTCTGCTCACCCCTCGGGGTGGTCCCAAAGAAGGAAAAGGGCGAGTACAGACTCATCCATAACCTCTCAGCGCCTAGGGGGACATCTTTAACCCCTTCGCTGCTGATGACGAGCTCAGCTCGTCATCAGCCACGGGTGGCGTGTGCTGATGACGAGCTGAGCTCGTCATGTAACGCTGTATTTTTAAAAATGCCGCACAGCTCAAAAATCACCGCAGCAGCGATGCGGTTAAACAACACCATCGACGAAGAAATTTGTAGCGTTAAGTATGCGTCCTTTGACCAAGCAATAGAGATGTTAAGGACTCTTGGGCCAGGGGTCCTCGTGGCTAAATCAGATATTGAATCAGCCTTTGGACTACTGCCAGTGCATCCCCTAGATCAGCACCTGTTAGGTTGTTCTTTTCAAGGAAAATTCTATATGGATATGTGTATGCCCATGGGTTGTTCGGTGTCATGTGCCTACTTTGAAACATTCAGTTCCTTTTTGGAATGGGTCTTTAGGCAATCAGCAGGACACCGTCATGTCATGCATTACTTGGATGACTTTCTTTTGCTGGGCACAGCGGGCTCTCAGGAGTGTGCGTTGTCATTGCAGGAATTTTGCGTGCTCATGCGTGATTTTGGGGTCCCGCTAGCGCCTGGAAAAACGGTTGGACCAGGAACATCCTTAGAATTTCTGGGCATAGAGCTGGACTCGAAGGAAGGTTGTTTCAGGTTACCCAGGGACAAAATCAGGAAATTATGAACAGCTCTACAACAATGTGTAGAAAAAGAGAAGGTGACGCTGCAGCAGCTACAACAGATTGTGGGTCAGCTGAATTTTGCTCTAAGAGTAATACCCATGGCACGCCCCTTTTCCCGCTCAATCTCGCAGGCCATGGCAGGCCTGCGGGAGAAACATCATCACACGAGACTGTAGGCTGAGGTTCACCAGGACATGCGTATATGGATGGCATTTCTGGAAAATTTCAACGGCAGGGTAGTGAGGTGCGGCCCCCCCACTACGTCGGCCGAGTTAGGTCTATGGACCGACGCTGCGGGCGTGTTGGGTTTGGCGCCATACTTGGGAACAAGTGGGTGGCACAAGAATGGCCGGCCTGGTGGCAAGAAAGCGGCTTGACGGCGAACATCGTTTTTTTTGAGCTATTTCCAATATGGGTTGCCCCAACAGTCTGGCCGGAAATTTTTTGCAATCAATCTGTGATCTTCTGGTCGGATAACATGACCGTAGTAGAGTGTATCAATCAGCAGGCGGCACGGTGTAAGTTTATACTCCGCCTATTGAAAGAGATTGTGCTCAGGTGTATGAAACCGAATGTGCAGTTTAGGGCCCAACACGTTCCAGGGGTCTTGAATAACGCAGATGACGCACTCTCTCGCTTTAGGATACAGGTATTCAGGGAGCATCTACCAACAGCGGAGGCAGCACCGGCACACTTCCCAACCACACTCTGGCAAATTGGTGTCCCCAGCTACAGAACCTCGTGGCAGCTAGCCTAGCCCCCTGGACCAGCGCGGCTTATGAAGGGGCGTTTGTGTCTTATTGCTCCTTTTGGGTCAGGACTGGGAGGAGAAATGGGATCAGGAGGGGCACTTTACCCAGTACATTGACACCTTACATAAGGAAGGGCGCTCAGCAGCCACAGCTAGCAGACACAAGGCGGCTGTGTCCTTCTTTGCGCAGCTAAAAAGGGCAAAGGAACCCACAGACAGTTTCATAGTAAGAAAGGCTCTGAGGGGGTGGCGGCGCCTGCAAACAACTCGCACTGATCCCAGACAACCTATAGGTTTAGAGCGGCTGCCGACACTATTGAACATCTTGCCTCACACTTGTAGCTCTTCAGGGGAGGTTTTATTATTCAGAGCCGCCTTTTCATTGGCCTTCTATGGGGCTTTGCGGGTGAGCAAGCTGGTGGCTAGCAGCAAGCTGGACTTACTAGGGGGGCTTCGGCGCGAACACACAAAGATAGTGGAGGACACGCTGTTGATTACCATACTTAAATCAAAAACAGACCAGGAGGCTTGGGGGATAGTTTGGTACTGCACCGGGCTTGGAACAATCCTTGTTGCCCTGTGTTCCATGTTAAGTCCTTTCTCGAGCAGCAAGTAGGTGTAACAGAGGGAGCACTAATAATGCATGCAGACGGTAACCCATTGACAAGGTTCCAGTTCCAGAGAGTTTTTGCAATGCAATTAGCAACGCTGGTTTAAATACGAAGGTTTTTGGGACGCATTCTTTAGGAATAGGGGCGGCCACTGAAGCAACGGCAAGAGGGTTGCATGCCAACAGTGTAAAGCGGATTGGGAGATGGTCTTCTGACTGTTATAAACGTTATGTGCGGCTGCACAAGTTGTAAGGTAGCAAATAAGTTACGCTGACACCTGTTAAATTGTTTGTTTATATTTAAGTTTCTCGGGCCTGTCACGCAGGACGGAAACTATCAACGGAACAGCGTCAGCGAACATCCTCATCACAACGGACTTAGGAACTCAAGAACAAGACTCAAGTGGTATGGGTGGTTGGTCACTCGTACGTTAAGCGCGCTAAACCGGTTTTCTTTTCAGGTGACTTTAGCCAGAGGGCGGAAAAGGGAGGTTTTAAGGTTTCCTTTCATGTAAGGGGGGGACTTTGCCTCAGCCCGTTTAGGGGCTTCTTTACAGAATTATTGGACAGACACATCCCACCACCCTCAGTGATTATTGTGTACGTGGGTGGCAACGATTTGGTTAAGTTGGGCAGGAGGTTGCTGATGGAAGAGATAATTTCAGTAGCGGGTTGGCTAGCAAAAGTACACCCAGGCTGCATCATAGTGTAGTCTCAACTGATTTCTAGGCTCCAATGGAGGTGGGGAGAACCTGTCAGGGCGTTGAATCATTCGGTAAAGAGGATCAACAACAAGATAGAGAAGTTATTTCGATCACCTCACTTGCAGAATATTCCACATGGGTGCATTTGGGGGGGAACAATTTTATGTACAGGATGGGGTTCACCTTACTAGGGAGGGCAACAAATTGTGGGCGAAGAATATTTTGGCATGGCTGGGAGGTTTCTCTAGGTAGGCATGACCTTTCAGAGGAGGAGGTTTTGGGGGTGGACCAGATAGTCGGTCAACTATGCTGGCCTGTGGCGGCAAGGTCATGATCGGTGAGCAGTCAATTTAAGGTCCTTAAGGAGCGTCACCATTCTTGAATGGGGTCGCCAGGGGGAGGGGCCATTGGTCTCTTCTAGAACTCCAGGGGCCGGATATTCGCTTGGTTGGATGGGTGCGGGGGAGGGAGTCAAGCTTTCTTGGGCTGGGTAGCCACCCCGCACATACACTATGATGTCACAAAACGGCGCAGAGTGAAAGGGCCCCCCTTTTGATTAATGGAGTTCACGGAGCGTACGGGGTAACCAGGAGGGGGGAGAAGTACCCTCCTGGTAAACGGGCCCTCTGTGCATGTGCACTCATACGTGAGGGCGTAGCTAGGTAATAGGGATCTGACACCGGTTAGCGACCTTGCCGTAGGCCCATAATGTTAGGTATGCAAAATTCATACGTAGGATGTTAGATTCGGTTAGGAAACACGCTGTATTAGACATTTGTTAAGGTTAGCCCTTTGACACCTGTCTACATTGTAAATCTAATGTCAGAATTTTGCATAATAATGAATGTGTAAATATTGTTTTTATTTCAACAGTTTTAATTTGTTTTCATATTTTAATAAATACGGCCGGGTGTCGTGAGATCTCCTGCCTTACAAAGAAAATTCCTCTCATGTCTAAATATTTTTGGGATCGATGATGTTGGTGTGCAAGACAGGGAGGGGGTGGTCGGTAGTGCCAGACTATATGCACACGTAACAAATGAAGCAAACTGTTTTTTTTTGTTTGTTTACCCATCCCAATTGTATTGGTTAAAAAACACAGTGGGGAAAAGAACATAGGTGGGGAAAGAACATAGGTCGGGGAAAGAACATAGGTCGGGGAATGACGTGGGTGAGGGAAGTAACATGAAAGGTGGAATCACGGAGGGGGGGGGGAGCAAAACGAGGGAAGGGACAGAAGCCCTGAGAGTGGGCATAACACATAGGGCGCTGGGATGGAAGCAAATTGAGACAGACCAACATGGAAGGGGGAAGGGAACGAACAAGAGGGTGTGCAATGTGGAGATAAAATGCACAGAAGAGCAGCTTGAAGGGCATAGCTCTATAAAAGGGAAAGCACGCAAGAGCTGATCAAAGGACAAA